>NC_092343.1:132463750-133102500 GCF_046630445.1 Rutidosis leptorrhynchoides
TACTGGAAATGAGAAAAATAGATCTAGCTTCAAAGGATCCTTGGATGGCTTGAAAGTTCTTGAAGCAGAATCATGATACGAAAACAATTTCAAGTAAGATTTCCACTCGAAATAAGATTGTTATAGTTATAGAAATTGAATTAAAGTTTGAATATGATTATTACCTTGTATTAGAAAGATAACCTACTGTAAGTAATAAAGGTTTCTTTATCTTGGATGATTACTTGGAATGAATTTAGAAAACTTGGAATTAAACTTGCAATCTTGGAAGTATTCTTGATTTTATGAAACTAGAACTTTTGGAATTGATGAAGAACACTTAGAACTTGAAGATAGAACTTGAGAGAGATCAATTAGATGAAGAAAATTGAAGAATGAAAGTATTTGTAGGTGTTTTTGGTCGTTGGTGTATGGATTAGATATAAAGGATATGTAATTTTGTTTCATGTAAATAAGTCAAGAATGATTACTCATATTTTTGTAATTTTATGAGATATTTCATGCTAGTTGCCAAATGATTGTTCCCACATGTGTTAGGTGACTCACATGGGCTACTAAGAGCTGATCATTGGAGTGTATATACCAATAGTACATATATCTAAAAGCTGTGTATTGTACGAGTACGAATACGGGTGCATACGAGTATAATTGTTGATGAAACTGAACGAGGATGTAATTGTAAGAATTTTTGTTAAGTAGAAGTATTTTGATAAGTGTCTTGAAGTCTTTCAAAAGTGTATGAATACATATTAAAACACTACATGTATATACATTTTAACTGAGTCGTTAAGTCATCGTTAGTCGTTACATGTAAATGTTGTTTTGAAACCTTTAGGTTAACGATCTTGTTAAATGTTGTTAACCCATTGTTTATTATAACAAATGAGATGTTAAATTGTTATATTATCATTATATTATGATATATAATATATCTTAGTATGATATATATACAGTTAAATGTCGTTACAACGATAATCGGTACATATATGTCTCGTTTCGAAATCATTAAGTTAGTAGTCTTATTTTTACATATGTATTTCATTGTTAATACACTTAATAATATATTTACTTATCATTTAACATAATTAACCAAGTGTATCAATATCTTAATATGATTCATATGTACCTAGTAAGACGTTGTTATAACGATAATCGTTATATATATCGTTTTCGAGTTTCTTAATCTAATAGTCTCATTTTTATGTATATAACTCATTGTTAAAATACCTAATGAGATACATACTTATAATAAAATCAGGTTAACTATATATATAACCATATATATGTCATCGTATAGTTTTTACAAGTTTTAACGTTCGTGAATCACCGGTCAACTTGGGTGGTCAATTGTCTATAAGAAACCTATTTCAATTAATCAAGTCTTAACAAGTTTGATTTCTTAACATGTTGGAAACACTTAATCATGTAAATAACAATTTCATTTAATATATATATAAACATGGAAAAGTTCGGGTCACTACAGTACCTACCCGTTAAATAAATTTCGTCCCGAAATTTTAAGCAGTTGGAGATGTTGACGTATCTTCTGGAAATAAATGCGGGTATTTCTTCTTCATTTGATCTTCACGCTCCCAGGTGAACTCGAGTCCTCTACGAGCATTCCATCGAACCTTAACAATCGGTATCTTGTTTTGTTTAAGTCTCTTAACCTCACGATCCATTATTTCGACGGGTTCTTCAATGAATTGAAGTTTTTCATTGATTTGGATTTCGTCCAACGGAATAGTGAGATCTTCTTTAGCAAAACATTTCTTCAAACGGAGACCTGCACTTTCTACCATAAAGTGCTTCAAACGGCGCCATCTCAATGCTTGAATGGTAGCTGTTGTTGTAGGAAAATTCTGCTAACGGTAGATGTCGATCCCAACTGTTTCCGAAATCAATAACACAAGCTCGTAGCATGTCTTCAAGCGTTTGTATCGTCCTTTCGCTCTGCCCATCAGTTTGTGGATGATATGCAGTACTCATGTCTAGACGAGTTCCCAATGCTTGCTGTAATGTCTGCCAGAATCTTGAAATAAATCTGCCATCCCTATCAGAGATAATTGAGATTGGTATTCCATGTCTGGAGACGACTTCCTTCAAATACAGTCGTGCTAACTTCTCCATCTTGTCATCTTCTCTTATTGGCAGGAAGTGTGCTGACTTGGTGAGACGATCAACTATTACCCAAATAGTATCATAACCACTTGCAGTCCTTGGCAATTTAGTAATGAAATCCATGGTAATGTTTTCCCATTTCCATTCCGGGATTTCAGGTTGTTGTAGTAGACCTGATAGTTTCTGATGTTCAGCTTTGACCTTAGAACACGTCAAACATTCTCCTACATATTTAGCAATATCGGCTTTCATACCTGGCCACCAAAAATGTTTCTTAAGATCCTTGTACATCTTCCTCGTTCTAGGATGTATTGAGTATCTGGTTTTTTGAGCTTCTCTAAGTACCATTTCTCTCATATCTCCAAATTTTGGTACCCAAATTCTTTCAGCCCTATATCGGGTTCCGTCTTCCCGAATATTAAGATGCTTCTCCGATCCTTTGGGTATTTCATCCTTTAAATTTCCCTCTTTTAAAACTCCTTGTTGCGCCTCCTTTATTTGAGTAGTAAGGTTATTGTGAATCATTATATTCATAGATTTTACTCGAATGGGTTCTCTGTCCTTCCTGCTCAAGGCGTCGGCTACCAGATTTGCCTTCCCCGGGTGGTAATGAATCTCAAAGTCGTAATCATTCAAAAATTCAATCCACCTACGCTGCCTCATATTCAGTTGTTTCTGATTAAATATGTGTTGAAGACTTTTGTGGTCGGTATATATAATACTTTTGACCCCATATAAGTAGTGCCTCCAAGTCTTTAATGCAAAAACAACCGCGCCTAATTCCAAATCATGCGTCGTATAATTTTGCTCGTGAATCTTCAATTGTCTAGACGCATAAGCAATCACCTTCGTCCGTTGCATTAATACACAACCGAGACGTTGCTTTGATGCGTCACAATAAATCACAAAATCATCATTCCCTTCAGGCAATGACAATATAGGTGCCGTAGTTAGCGTTTTCTTCAATAATTGAAACATCTTCTCTTGTTCATTCTTCCATTCAAATTTCTTCCCTTTATGCATTAATGCAGTCAAGGGTTTTGCTATTTTGGAGAAATCTTGGATGAATCTTCTGTAGTAACCAGCCAATCCTAAAAATTGACGTATATGCTTCGGAGTTTTTGGGGTTTCCCACTTTTCAACGGTTTCGATCTTTGCCGGGTCCACCTGGATACCTTCTTTGTTCACTATGTGACCGAGGAATTGAACTTCTTCCAACCAAAATGCACACTTTGAAAACTTAGCGTACAGTTTTTCTTTCCTCAATACTTCTAGCACTTTTCTCAAATGTTCTTCGTGCTCTTGATCATTCTTTGAGTAAATAAGTACGTCAATCAATGACAAACTTGTCAAGATATGGCCCACACACTCGGTTCATAAGGTCCATGAACACAGCTGGTGCGTTAATCAATCCAAACGGCATAACCATAAACTCGTAATGACCATAACGCG
The DNA here is from genome assembly GCF_046630445.1 of Rutidosis leptorrhynchoides. Classification (NCBI taxonomy): domain Eukaryota; kingdom Viridiplantae; phylum Streptophyta; class Magnoliopsida; order Asterales; family Asteraceae; genus Rutidosis; species Rutidosis leptorrhynchoides. The sequence goes on from NC_092343.1 coordinate 132,467,324, forward strand.
TCCTAAAAGCAGTTTTTGGAATATCATCCTCCTTTACTCACATTTGATGATATCCAGAACGTAAATCGATCTTCGAATAAACCGACGAGCCTTGTAGTTGATCAATTAAGTCGTCAATTCTCGGCAGTGGATAACGGTTTTTGATGGTAAGTTTGTTCAACTCTCTGTAGTCAATACACAACCTAAATGTACCATCCTTCTTCTTGACAAACAAAACAGGAGCTCCCCATGGTGATGTGCTTGGTCGAATGAAACCATGTTCTAATAGTTCTTGCAGTTGGCTTTGCAGTTCTTTCATCTCGCTGGGTGCGAGTCTATAAGGAGCACGAGCTATTGGTGCAACTCCTGGTACAAGATCTATTTGAAATTCAACAGATCGATGTGGAGGTAGTCCCGGTAATTCTTTCGGAAATACATTGGGAAATTCTTTTGCGACGGGAACATCATTGATGCTCTTTTCTTCAGTTTGTACTTTCTCGACGTGTGCTAGAACAGCATAGCAACCTTTTCTTATTAGTTTTTGTACCTTCAAATTACTAATAAGATGTAGCTTCATGTTGCCCTTTTCTCCGTACAGCATTAAGGGTACTCCTTCTTCTCGTACAATGCGAATTGCATTTTTATAACATATGATCTCTGCTTTTACCTTCTTCAGCCAGTCCATGCCAACTATTACATCAAAACTCCCTAACTCTACTGGTATCAAATCAATCTTAAATATTTTGCTACCCAGTTTAATTTCTCGATTCCGGCATATATTATCTGCTGAAATTAATTTACCATTTGCTAATTCGAGTAAAAATTTACTATCCAACGGCGTCAATGGACAACTTAATTTAGCACAAAAATCTCTACTCATATAGCTTCTATCCGCACCCGAATCAAATAAAACGTAAGCAGATTTATTGTCAATAAGAAACGTACCCGTAACAAGCTCCGGGTCTTCCTGTGCCTCTGCCGCATTAATATTGAAAACTCTTCCGCGGCCTTGTCCATTCGTGTTCTCCTGGTTCGGGCAATTTCTAATAATGTGGCCCGGTTTTCAACATTTATAACAAACTACATTGGCATAACTTGCTCCGACACTACTTGTTCCGCCATTACTCGTTCCGACACCATTTGTTCCTTTCGTTCTGTTAACCCCTGGTCCGTAGACCTCACACTTCGCCGCGCTATGATCATTTCTTTTACACTTGTTGCAAAATTTGGTGCAGAACCCCGAGTGATACTTTTCACACCTTTGGCATAGCTGCTTCTGATTGTTGTTGTTGTTGTTGCGGTTGTTATTGTTGTTGGGATGATTATTGTAGTTGCTGTTGTTGTTGTTATTGTTGTTGGGTCGTTTATTGTAGTTGCGATTGATGTTGCGATTGTTGGGATAATTGTTGCGATTATTATTGTAATTGCTGTTGTTGTTGTATTGGTGATTCTTATCACCGTTTTCCTCCCACTTTCTTTTGACTTGCTTCACATTGGCCTCTTCAGCCGTCTGTTCTTTAATTCTTTCCTCAATCTGGTTCACTAGTTTGTGAGCCATTCTACATGCTTGTTGTATGGAGGCGGGCTCGTGTGAACTTATATCTTCTTGGATTCTTTCCGGTAATCCTCTCACAAACGCGTCGATCTTCTCTTCCTCATCTTCGAACGCACCCGGACACAATAGGCACAATTCTGTGAATCATCTTTCGTACGTGGTAATATCAAATCCTTGGGTTCGTAACCCTCTAAGTTCTGTCTTGAGCTTATTGACCTCAGTTCTGGGATGGTACTTCTCGTTCATCAAGTGCTTGAATGCTGACCACGGTAGTGCGTACGCATCATCTTGTCCCACTTGCTCTAGATAGGTATTCCACCATGTTAACGCAGAACCTGTGAAGGTATGCGTAGCGTACTTCACTTTGTCCTCTTCAGTACACTTACTTATGGCAAACACCGATTCGACCTTCTCGATCCACCGTTTCAATCCGATCGGTCCTTCGGTTCCATCAAATTCCAAAGGTTTGCAGGCAGTGAATTCTTTGTAGGTGCATCCTACACGATTTCCTGTACTGCTAGATCCAAGGTTATTGTTGGTATGTAGCGCAGCCTGTACTGCGGCTATGTTTGAAGCTAGAAAAGTACAGAATTCCTCTTCATTCATATTCACGGTGTGTCGAGTAGTCGGTGCCATTTCCTTCAAAATAGTCAAATGGAACAAGTTAATCATACAGAATATTAAGAGTAGTTAATAGTATTTCGTAGCATAATATGAACTCATTTATAAAAGCTTTTTCTTCATATTAGCATTTTATAAGTTTAAATTCGGGTAGTACCTACCCGTTAAGTTCATACTTAGTAGCTAATATACAATTCAACTACTACAATTCTATATGAAAAACTGATTATAATAATATTTCACGTTCAAACTTTTATACAATATTTTACAAACTTACAATACCGCTTATTTTACATAAAGCATGAAATATAGCACACAATAACTTTGATACAAGATAGTTGTGAAGATAATTCTAGCTAGTACACAAGTCGTTCAGCAAAGGCAATAAAGACACGTAATTCATACGTCCAGAAACAAGTCATGCATACTGGTTTTACTAGGACTACTTCCCATCCTTGGTCTTGTGGAACATAACCGTTATGGCCGTTGATAAGACAACGTGTTGTAACGTCGTCAAAGGGACGAGGGTTACGTAATGACCAACAGTCTCGTAATAACCTAAAAACCTCATTTCTTACCCCAATTACCGACTCCGTCACTTGTTTAATAGTTGTAGCCTGATGTTCTTTTTCTCACTTTGGTGTAAAGCGAACATTACTAACCCGTAAGCATAGCATGCTTCTTTATGTTGCATGTTAGCCGCTTTTTCTAAATCATGAAGTCCTATATTCGGATACATTGAGTCGAAATAATTTCTTAACCCGTTGCGTAAAATAGGATTTGGGTTCCCCGCAATATATGCGTCAAAGTAAACACATCGTAACTTATGGGTTTCCCAATGTGATATACCCCATCTTTCAAACGAAAGTCTCTTATAAACCAAGACATTCTTGGAACGTTCTTCGAATGTCTTACAAACTGATTTCGCTGTAAATAGTTGTGCCGAAGAATTCTGACCGACTCTAGACAAGATTTCATCAATCATGTCTCCGGGTAGGTCTCTTAAAATATTAGGTTGTCTATCCATTTTGTGTTTTTATGCTGTAAAATAGACAAGAGTTAGATTCATAAAAAAAAAAAATACTTATTAATAAAAGCAATTTTTACATATATCATAAAGCATAAGCACACTATATTACATATATTACACCACACGAATACAACTATCTTATTCTGACTCGCTCGTTTCTTCTTCTTCGGTTTTGGTTCGTTTTTCCAAGTTTCTAGGGATATATGATGTTCCCCTAATACGAGCTGTCGTTTTCCACAACGGTTTAGAAAAACCTGGTGGTTTAGAGGTTCCCGGATTATTGTTACAACTTAAGGGCTTCGGGGGTTGACGATACATATAAAGTTCATCGGGGTTGGAATTAGATTTCTCTATTTTTATGCCCTTTCCCTTATTATTTTCTTTTGCCTTTTTAAATTCAGTTGGGGTAATTTCTATAACATCATCGGAATTCTCGTCGGAATCCGATTCATCGGAGAATTGGTAATCCTCCCAATATTTTGCTTCCTTGGCGGAAACACCATTGACCATAATTAACCTTGGTCGGTTGGTTGAGGATTTTCTTTTACTTACCGTTTTATTATTTCCCCCACCGGTTCTATTTCCTCCTCCGGTTCCTCCTCTTCCGGTTCTGATTCTTCTTTCGGTTCTGATTCTTCTTCCGGTTCTTCTTTGGGAACTTGTGAATCAGTCCAATATATATTCGACTCTTCGTTATTATTAGGTGAGTCAATAGGATTTGTGCTAGAGGTAGACATCTATCACACAATATCAAACATGTTAAGAGATTAATATATCACATAATATATACATGTTAATAATATATAGTTTCCAACAAAAATGTTAAGCAATCATTTTTAAAGAAAACACGGTCGAAGTCCAGACTCACTAATGCATCCTAACAAACTCGATAAGGCACACTAATGCAAATTTTCTAGTTCTCTAAGACCAACGCTCGGATACCAACTGAAATGTCCCATTCTTATTGATTAAAAACGTTCCATATTAATTAATTTTGTTGCGAGGTTTTGACCTCTATATGAGACGTTTTTCAAAGACTGCATTCATTTTTAAAACAAACCATAACCTTTATTTCATAAATAAAGGTTTAAAAAGCTTTACGTAGATTATCAAATAATGATAATCTAAAATATCCTGTTTACACACGACCATTACATAATGGTTTACAATACAAATATGTTACATCGAAATCAGTTTCTTGAATGCAGTTTTTACACAATATCATACAAACATGGACTCCAAATCTTGTCCTTATTTTTAGTATGCAACAGCGGAAGCTCTTAGTATTCACCTGAGAATAAACATGCTTTAAACGTCAACAAAAATGTTAGTGAGTTATAGGTTTAACCTATATATATCAAATCGTAACAATAGACAACAATATTTCATATTTCAATACACATCCCATACATAGAGATAAAAATCATTCATATGGTGAACACCTGGTAACCGACATTAACAAGATGCATATATAAGAATATCCCCATCATTCCGGGACACCCTTCGGATATGATATAAATTTCGAAGTACTAAAGCATCCGGTACTTTGGATGGGGTTTGTTAGGCCCAATAGATCTATCTTTAGGATTCGCGTCAATTAGGGTGTCTGTTCCCTAATTCTTAGATTACCAGACTTAATAAAAAGGGGCATATTCGATTTCGATAATTCAACCATAGAATGTAGTTTCACGTACTTGTGTCTATTTTTTAAATCATTTATAAAACCTGCATGTATTCTCATCCCAAAAATATTAGATTTTAAAAGTGGGACTATAACTCACTTTCACAGATTTTTACTTCGTCGGAAAGTAAGACTTGGCCACTGGTTGATTCACGAACCTATAACAATATATACATATATATCAAAGTATGTTCAAAATATATTTACAACACTTTTAATACATTTTGATGTTTTAAGTTTATTAAGTCAGCTGTCCTCTTTAGTAACCTACAACTAGTTGTCCACAGTTAGATGTACAGAAATAAATCGATAAATATCTTGAATCAATCCACGACCCAGTGTATACGTATCTCAGTATTGATCACAACTCAAACTATATATATATTTTAGAATCAACCTCAACCCTGTATAGCTAACTCCAACATTCACATATAGAGTGTCTATGGTTGTTCCGAAATATATATAGATGTGTCGACATGATAGGTCAAAACATTGTATACGTGTCTATGGTATCTCAAGATTACATAATATACAATACAAGTTGATTAAGTTATGGTTGGAATAGATTTGTTACCAATTTTCACGTAGCTAAAATGAGAAAAATTATCCAATCTTGTTTTACCCATAACTTGTTCATTTTAAATCCATCTTGAGTGAATCAAATTGCTATGATTTCATATTGAACTCTATTTTATGAATCTAAACAGAAAAAGTATAGGTTTTGTAGTCAGAAAAATAAGTTACAATTCGTTTTTGTAAAGGTAGTCATTTCAGTCGAAAGAACGACGTCTAGATGACCATTTTAGAAAACATACTTCCACTTTGAGTTTAACCATAATTTTTGGATATAGTTTCATGTTCATAATAAAAATCATTTTCCCAGAATAAAAACTTTTAAATCAAAGTTTATCATAGTTTTTAATTAACTAACCCAAAACAGCCCGCGGTGTTACTACGACGGCGTAAATCCGGTTTTACGGTGTTTTTCGTGTTTCCAGGTTTTAAATCATTAAGTTAGCATATCATATAGATATAGAACATGTGTTTAGTTGATTTTAAAAGTCAAGTTAGAAGGATTAACTTTTATTTGCGAACAAGTTTAGAATTAACTAAACTATGTTCTAGTGATTACAAGTTTAAACCTTCGAATAAGATAGCTTTATATGTATGAATCGAATGATGTTATGAACATCATTACTACCACAAGTTCCTTGGATAAACCTACTGGAAATGAGAAAAATAGATCTAGCTTCAAAGGATCCTTGGATGGCTTGAAAGTTCTTGAAGCAGAATCATGACACGAAAACAATTTCAAGCAAGATTTCCACTCGAAATAAGATTGTTATAGTTATAGAAATTGAATTAAAGTTTGAATATGATTATTACCTTGTATTATAAAGATAACCTACTGTAATTAACAAAGGTTTCTTGATCTTGGATGATTACTTGGAATGGATTTAGAAAACTTGGAAGTAAACTTGCAATCTTGGAAGTATTCTTGATTTTATGAAACTAGAACTTTTGGAATTTATGAAGAACACTTAGAACTTGAAGATAAAACTTGAGAGAGATCAATTAGATGAAGAAAATTGAAGAATGAAAGTGTTTGTAGGTGTTTTTGGTCATTGGTGTATGGATTAGATATAAAGGATATGTAATTTTGTTTTCATGTAAATAAGGCATGAATGATTACTCATATTTTTGTAATTTTATGAGATATTTCATGCTAGTTGCCAAACGATGGTTCCCACATGTGTTAGGTGACTTACATGGGCTGCTAAGAGCTGATCATTGGAGTGTATATACCAATAGTACATACATCTAAAAGCTGTGTATTGTACGAGTACGAATACGGGTGCATACGAGTAGAATTGTTGATGAAACTGAACGAGGATGTAATTGTAAGCATTTTTGTTAAGTAGAAGTATTTTGATAAGTGTCTTGAAGTCTTTCAAAAGTGTATGAATACATATTAAAACACTACATGTATATACATTTTAACTGAGTCGTTAAGTCATCGTTAGTCGTTACATGTAAATGTTGTTTTGAAACCTTTAGGTTAACGATCTTGTTAAATGTTGTTAACCCATTGTTTATTATAACAAATGAGATGTTAAATTGTTATATTATCATTATATTATGATATATAATATATCTTAGTATGATATATATATAGTTAAATGTCGTTACAACGATAATCGTTACATATATGTCTCGTTTCGAAATCATTAAGTTAGTAGTCTTATTTTTACATATGTATTTCATTGTTAATACACTTAATAATATATTTACTTATCATTTAACATAATTAATCAAGTGTATCAATATCTTAATATGATTCATATGTACCTAGTAAGACGTTGTTATAACCATAATCGTTATATATATCGTTTTCGAGTTTCTTAATTTAATAGTCTCATTTTTATGTATATAACTCATTGTTAAATAACTAATGAGATACATACTTATAATAAAATCAGGTTAACTATATATATAACCATATATATGTCATCGTATAGTTTTTACAAGTTTTAACGTTCGTGAATCACCGGTCAACTTGGGTGGTCAATTGTCTATAAGAAACCTATTTCAATTAATCAAGTCTTAATAAGTTTGATTGCTTAACATGTTGGAAACACTTAATCATGTAAATAACAATTTCATTTAATATATATATAAACATGGAAAAGTTCGGGTCACTATAATTGATCGTAAAACATTTATAAAAAAATGCGCATGTATTCTCAGCCCAAAATATAAACGGTAAAAAGGCAAATGAAACTCACCTAATGTATTTTGTAGTAAAAATACATATGATGACACTGAACAAAACAGGGTTGGCCTTGGATTCACGAACCTATATCATTTGTGAATATATTAATACACGTAATCGTAATCGATCAATTATATATATATTTTTGTTATTAATAATATACTTGCTATACTATATGTTATTTAGATAACTTTAATATATTTAGTTTATATGTTTTATATAACTATTACTTATCATTAATAATAAAAACTATATATTAAGGTTTAATATATATTTATATATTAATTTATATAGCTTAGCTAATATCTTTTTAGTAATAAAAGTGTAACGTAGTGTATTTTTATATAAAAAAATATCTTTTTTATGATAATATTGATAGTTTTAGTGATAACAAAATAATAATTTTATAAGAATAATAATAATGATAATAAGTTTAATAATAATAACGATAGTAAAGATGTTTCTTTTAATGATTCCATTAGTTTTAACAAAAACGACAGGTTTGAAAATAATGTTACTTTTAGTAATAATGGTATTGCTAATTATACTAATACTGATAATAATAATAATTATAATAATTTTACTACTGATGATATTAGTGATAATGATAATACTAATAATAATAATAATAATAATAATAATAATAATAATAATAATAATAATAATAATAATAATAATAATAATAATAATAATAATAATAATAATAATAATATAATGTTTATAATAACCATACCTAAATCATAATTACATTTATACTTATAATTATAATTACGTTTCTTATTATCACCATTTAGCTAATGATCGAGGTTGTGATCATAATCATAATATTTTTATAACCTTACTTATGTCCATAAACATTTCTATATATTTATTATTTTTATTCTTTTAACCACAACCATATTTATTAATCTCTTAGTGTATATAATTATACTTAAATCAAAAGCACAACGAGTTCATATCATTTTATTGTCATCCTTATTATTTTCGTAGTAGTATAATAATAATATTAATCCTACTTGTGATTATAATTATGATACTTGTACTAAAAGGGCAATTACTACTTTTATTGGTAAAAATAATAATACTAACAACTAATATACTAGTAATAATAACAATAACTAATAACAACAATAATATTAACAACAAAATTAATAATAATAATAATAATAATAATAATAATAATAATAATAATAATAATAATAATAATAATAATAAAAAATATAAATGACTACCTCATAAGGCCTTTAAAAAAAAATAGTTGCTACCCGCTAGGTTCGAACTCGAGACCTCTCGCTCACCCGCACCATCACCCTACCATTGAGCTGCTGCCCATTATCCATTTTAAAACCCACACCGAAATATTATAACCCGTTTAATCAACTGTTCTTCTTCCTCATATTAATTTAAATCGACTAGAACTCAAAAGCTAATTATAACACAAATTAAATGTTGTTTTCAGAATACCAATCCGAATTATAAATCAAGTGGAGGTGTTTGAAAGTAATTAAAACCGAAAAAGAAAAAAAAAACAGAAGCCATATCAGTTCTCAGATGGCTTTGAAGCACTCTAAATTGATTTTTGATATTGGTTCGTTTTGAGACCCTAATGTCTTCATGAAATTTGTTACAAAACCCTTTTAGAAACTCTCTGTATACTTAATTGAATTTGAAACATCAATATGAAAACGAATTTCGCGAAGAACAGGCAACTTTGACTTTTAATTTTAAATGTTTGACTCGAAAATCAGAACACGATATTGGAAATTAGGTTTTGAGAATTTGCAGATAGTTTGTATATGGGATTCCTAACAGATGGGCATTTATACTTTTTGCAATTTCTTTCAAATTCGTGATTTTTGAAAAATAAAACAGAAACAGAGGTACCGACTGTTTGGGTGATTATAAGTGGGTTTAGTTTTAGAAAAAAAAAATTTCACATAGATGAAAGTTGTGTAAATGATAATGGTAGTGGAAGGTTAAAATTCGATTGCTTGATATCCTGAATTGTTCAATCGAAAAAAAATAAAATGGATAGAAATAATTGAAGTAGAAGGGAAATAAAAAGAAAAAAAATATGAGAATGATTGGTAACCAAATTTTGTTCTTGTTGTAGTTGATTGGTACGGTTTTATCAATCTTCTAATAAAACTGATGAGAATAACATTATTACTGATAATAATAACAATTTGTATTATTTTTATAATGATAATATTGATAATTTATAATAATAATAATGTTTCTTAATAATAGGTAATAAAAATAATATCTAATAAGATACTAATAATACTAATAACAATAGTAATTATATGACAAATCAATTGTATAAAATTTCATATATATGTATTATATATATTGATAATAATGATACACATGTATTAAAATTACTACCTATATATTTTATATTGAAAGTAATAATATTACTACTACTGATATTAATATTAATATCAGTATTGATAATAATAATAATAAAAGTAATTATAATAATAATATAACCATTATGTTTTAATTTATTATTTATTATTTAACTACGTAATATTTAATGATCATATTATATAACCTTTATTGAAAGTTTAATATTTATACCTTTCATATATATATATATATATATATATATATATATATATATATATATATATATATATATATATATATATATATATATATATATACACATATTATATATGTATACATATTATATATATATATACATATTATATATATATATACATATTATATATATATATATATACATATTATATATATATATACATATTATATATATATATATACATATTATATATATATATATATATATATGATCATCAATTATTCATAAAAATCATATTTACACAAATATATATATGTTCATTTTAATAGCAGTTTGATTATTCTTTATATTACTTTGACATTTTCAGTTCAAATAATTATATTGTATTTTATTAATTCAAACTATTATATATATTTTTTGTTTATATTTATATATATAGATATATATACTTATATATATACACACTTATTTATGTATCTATATATATTTATTTGTAACTTAATTGTTCGTGAATCGTCGGTAATGGTCGAATGGTAATTGAATATATAAACCTAGTTTCAAAGTTTTCGAGACTCAACATTACATACTTTGCTTATCGTGTCAGAAACATATAAAGATTAAGTTTAAATTTGGTCAGAAATTCCCAGGTCATCACACACTCAGCGGTATACACGACGTTTTTCATGTATCCAATCAAAAGAAGTGCCTAGCCGATGATAATTTGATAATTCCTTTAGAGGAACTACGTATCCACAAAAAACTCCATTTCATTGAAGGACCTGTCAAAATCTTGGGCCGTGAGGTCAAACAGTTGAAACCAAGCAGAATTCCTACCGTTAAAGTTCGGTGGAACGCGAGAAGAGGACCAGAGTTCACGTGGGAGAGTGAAGACCAGATGAGACTGAAATACCCGAAACTGTTTCCCGAGGAAACTACTTCAGCGGATGATCACTAAAAGTTCGGGACGAAATTTGTAATAACAGGTGGGTAATGTAACAACCCTGCTTTTTCCGTTACTTCCGTTAGTTTATTTAACGACGATTACTTGACATTTATGTGTTTATAGGTAATAAATGCGTACTTGATCCTTGGTGGGTTACAATAATTAATATGGGTTGATACTAATTCGAATAAATATTTCAGATAAAGACATACGATAAAAACGATACAGTTTTGATAACTGCTTTTGAGCAACGAAACGCTCGGGTTTATTTTAATAATTAATTTATTAATTATTAACTTTTTAAAAATATTTAATTTAGTGGGTTTTTAAGTTAAACGGTTGGTTTGCGTCTTAAAGATCGGTTGAGCGTTCCGGGCCCTCGATACGTCTAAACGGCACTTGAAACGAGCCACGAATACAAAGATTTGCAAAACACTAGCCCGAGATACCATGGTGGGTCCCCATCGGCCGAACACCCCATCTCCCACCACTTTTTATTTTAATTTTGTAACTTGAGGGACTTAGTTGCTAAATTAGTGAACTAGGGTTAGTATTAATACAAGTAGTAAACCTAATACAGAATTAACACCAAAAAAAAAAAAAAAACTGCATCAGCCTCTTCTTCCTCCTCTCTGCTCGTCGATCACACCCTCAAACAATCCACCATCAATTTTCATTTTTTGATAAATCTTGCTTCATCAAACTTGTAATTCTCGTTGTCCTCTACGCGTGTGTATCACTAATTTTGTGATCAAAGGTATAATTGCATAAACCCTAATCTTAAAAATCAGATTTTTATAAAGGTTTCATGAATTAGGTTGTCTATTGCTCAAGTCTTGATGTGTGATTAATATTTGATGCGTTAATTTGTCCGGTTGTGTTGATTAATGCGAAAACTGAATTGTTTATTGTTTGATCAGTGATTTTAAGTTTTTCAAATGCATGATATTATGTTATATTCAGATTTCTTGTGAAAAACTATTGAGTTTAGGCTTTGGATTCACTTCATTTCGTATCCGGATGATCAAGCTATGCTTAATTGAAATTAACGTTGTGTTTTCGTGATTGATCAGAAATATGGATTTGATAGACCATGAATTGGCATGTGAAACTTATACCACTGGAAAGATAATTTAAAAACACTCAATTTAGACTAGGATATCATGTCTTTTGCTTATGTATAACCCGAGATATGCTTGAATTAGTGTAAAAGTAGTTTTATACAGCACTTGCATGAAAATAACCTTGTATGATAAAATGTGATAACTTATTTGATTAAAGCTTTGCATATTTGAAATTCAAACAAAAATTACTTCACCTTTCATGCAGATATCATAGTCTAATTGTATCTAGATCTTCGGATAATCGCGTGCGAATGTGACTAGTTAAACTAGAATCGAATATGTAAATTGCTCTCTGTTTTATACTCTGTGGATTGTGTTTATTGAATGTGAATGTAAGCTTCTGGAATATGAATTTTAACATGATATTTGACTTATTGTTAGTTTATGTCAATCTCTGAAACCTTATGCATTGCGCACAATAGAGCCGTACTTTATGTAAATTCTGATTTGAGCTGAAAAACTGAACATTTAACTTGCACGAATAAACTGTACAAATTGGCTATACAAAAGTTGCTAGATTTTTTATATGTGTTACTTTGAATTATCCTTGAACTATGGCCACTGGTATTGTATTAATTTTATGTCCCTAACTCCAGTTATAGCCAAAATGAAATCATTGCGCGGTCAGAAACTGACTGGGCAAACCCCAAATGTACCCCTTCTGATTCATGACTTTTAGTTATCGTATGAGTCCCTGTCCGGAATTTTTGGAATAAATTTTAAGTATATTTACGATCTGGAATTTTCCATTATTTACGTGAATTTTTTACTATGAGATATTGTGCAAAGTATGCTACGTGTTCATGAACTTTGTGCACAATGATAAACAGAAATTGTGAAGATGATCATTCATGACCTGAAACGTATTGTTTGACTTAGGTTTGATATGCTGACCAACATTTGACATGAACCTCTTGATGTTGGCTTTAGTTGACTACTTTGACAAAGTTTGACTTTCGGTTTGACTTCAGTTGACTTTGTTTGACTTGCATGATATAGTTGACTTTTACTTGGAAACGCATCGAGTCGAGCAATAAAACAACTTATACTATGAAACCACTCTTATTTAAGATACATATATTGACCAACCTAAATACATATACTTAGGTTGCATTATTTAGCTGTAAACCGTACAAGTTTTGTCTTTCAATCTGAGCTTTATTCAAAGGTGAGTCTACAATCCCACTTTTTACATATTTTCAGGGATGAGAATACACGCTGTTATACTTACTTTATCAAATGCTTTTGTATTGACACGAGTACTATATATGCATATTGAGTTTGTTCACAAAGCCTCTAGCTTGAATACTTTTAATACCATCAGTGTAAGCACAATTTAGATGGACGGATCCGTTAGGTTGACAACCTCACCCACTATAATAACTGTGGTGCATTTATTTTGAACATTAGATACGCTCGAACAAGTGTATAACATTTTAGGAGGTAAAGGCGGGTATAGTGGCTTCTATACTCGGATCATTGCTAGTATTCAGGTGCTCATATTATGCAAACGTTTTTACGACTTGGTGTTGTACTTGTTCAGATACTATACAACGTTATTTAAACTGTGGTTTACGAACAAATGAGATAAAACTTGACATGGTAGTGCCAACAAACTTTTGAAATGAGAAACGGTGTTGTCTAAAAACTTTAACATTAAACCTTGGTGGCCTTCCCCTAATAAACGTTTTCGAAATGTTATTTCTTAAACGTACCGTATTATTTACCTAAAACCTGTAGATTCACTCAACATTATTGTTGATCCGTTTTGCGTGTTTTATTCTCAGGTATTAATTGCTTTCGCTGTAGAATATTGCTGTTACATAGAAGTTAAGCCAAGCACTGGGACCAGAGTTTACATTCCTTTAAAGGGATTTTTTACGGGGTGTTATACACTACTCCAGCAACATTATCAATAAGAATACCTGCATTGTCACCAGAATCTTTCGGACACTTACTACTGGCCATTTAACAAATCTAGGGAAACACAATATACTGCTAGAGAAAACCATTTCCAGTATAACGAAACTATAATCAGCCATATAAATGTACTGGTAATAAACTTAAAGCTAATCAAACATCTTCTTGTTTTATAACTCACAACTTAAACCCATCCAACAGAAGAGAGCCTGTGGAAATAATGACCATCTAAAAAAGTGGAATGAATAGATTATTGAAAACGCTAGCCAGTTTATAGTGTCATTCTGAGTAATGCTTTTTCATGAAAAAAAATCCATATAATATTAGAAAGATAATAAGGATAACAACTCATAATCCTAAACTTTGATAGAATTTTAATAATACCATAGTTATCTACTGCAAATAATATATGGAGCTCTTGTCCCCAAACTTGATAGCTCATTTATTCTCATCTTAAGCATCCTATTTCTTTATTTTATTTGTTAAAAAAAACCAAAAATGGGCCCCACCTCATTTGATCCCTGACTCGTTACGATCTCTTATCCAACTTGGCCCGTTTGGAGTCGTTTGAAAATCTGACTTGTTTGACCCGTTTAGAGCCGTTTGAAAATCTGACCAGTTTGACCGGTTTCAAGTCAACCCAATCAATCCATTTATGTTTTATATTATATAGTGATCAAACAGTGGACATATATAAAGATGTGAAAAGCTTCTCACCTTCTTGAAGAGGCCGCTGTTATCATTAGCATTAGATTGAGCCGGTTGGTATTGAATTTATTCCATTTAACGTCCATATGTCTAATGCCTTAATGTGAGTACGCTTCTATGTCCAAAGTACAGACTGAAAATATTGATGCAGTACAACAATAAAATTCTACATTCGTCATATCATCATGCTTTATACAGAACAAAAATTATTAAATTCGCAATGGAGAAAACTTTACATTTGATATATACGATTAGAAAAGAACTGTACCGTAAGATCATTTGCTAATGTCATTAATAACAAACTTGCAAGGAAATTGTTTAACTTCGAAAGTGATTTCGAGTGTTATCCATTGTTATCCTGATTCTGACAATAAGAAATAAATATTAAAAACGATTATTTAACATTAAAGTCAAGAAACATAACTCATGAATTTGTTTATAAAGAAAACTCAATTTGATTAAACATACATGATGGCCTCAAACTTGAAGTACAAATCGTTTCCCAACATCGTGTCCTATCAAAAAGTTAGGCCAGAATATGGATTTTCAAGATATATGAAAAGATAAAAACTAAACCAAGCTTTATTAGATAAAGATAGTACCCGGAAAAATTTGATAAATTTAGTTCACCTCTCCATTTTATCTCAAAGCCCTTTGTTGAGTCCCCAAAATAATTAAGGATTTAATTATGACAAAACTGTAATTTATTTACACTAAAATGTTATGTGCAGCCAGCACAAGTTTGTTTATGTATAGACAGCAAATATTGCTATGTCAAGTGTTCAGTATGCTGCCTAGTCTACCAGCACAAGGTAGAGTGTATTCTTTGAATCAGCACATGATGAGTACCCAGTAATTCAAGAATATCAAGTGACTCAGCATAAGAAGAACCAGTAAACCTGGTAAGCAGCATACAACACAAGATAGCCATGCTCCATTACAAGCATGTTGGTTTCCCGAGTGGTCTACATCAATTGTACTATTCAACAGAAGTCAAAGACAAAGTTGAATAAGAAAGAACACGGTGGCTGACAAGTGACCTTACAAGACCACGTTGGAATGCAGAAGTTTAACACATGTGCAGACATGTGCTATACTTTGTCAATGCCTAGGGAACACAAAATTCTATTTGTTTAAATGAATAGTGGTGCCAAACCAAATTGGGGTGTTTCTACAAATAGCTACCAAAGAGGAAAGAGGAGAGCACGCTCTCTGATGCAGTTGTCCCCACAAGTACAGACATCCTATGTACCAATGGACAATAGAACCATTACACGGTTAATAGGACTACTATAAATTGTTGTCTCCACTATTGTAATAACTAGTGGTGTGGGTTTATTTATTTAGAGTCCAAAACGTGTAATAGCTTTAAGTTTATCCTCATAGCTATACTTATGTAAATTTGAATCAACCAACTATCATTCCGCCAAGGATAGTTGTAATTCTTTGTGATTTAATCAATAAAGAATAACAGTTGAAAAATTACCTTTGAATCTATTTACATTACATGCTTGAATACTAAACCGTGTTTAATTGGTTAGTTAATTAAAAGAAATTGTATTCACTCCCCTCTACAATACTCCTGTTGTTAATCAAGGGACCAATAACTGGTATCAGAGCTTCAGTCTTGATAATTTAATATCTTGGATTCGAATTCTCTCATGGCTGCATACTCAAATACAGCTTACCTTGAAAATGGCTCATCCAATAGACCACCCAAATTTGATGAAGATGAGTATGAAACCTGGAAGGCAAGGTTCATGCTTCACTTGGAATCTATTGACCCACTAATGCCTGGTATTGCCACAGATGGTCCATTTGTCCCAACTGAGACTATTGATAGCATCCCAGCTACTGCTGACACTCCTGCCGTTCCTGGCAGATAGGTTATTCTCACTCCAGCCAGATGGGATGCTGAGGACAAACGTCATGTTGGACTTGACCCTAAGATCAGAACTCTGTTAGCTATAACTTTACCTAACCACCTGTTCAAACTGATTAAGGGAAAGCTGAATGCTAAGCTTATGTTAGACTATCTAGATGTCACTTATGAAGGCATGGATGAGGTTAGGTAGAACAAGATTATTGCTTTGAAAAGAGAGTATGAAATTTTCTTTGCCTATAAGAATGAGACCCTTAAGCAAACCTTCATTAGGTTTAACTCCTTAGTTGCTGACCTGCTTACTTTAAAAATCATATATACTGATTTTGAACAAGTAAACAAATTCATTTTGTAACGACCTGTCAAAACCGCTATTGACGCAGCACGTTAATCATTGATTCCACAGTGAGGTTTTGACCTCTATATGATACGTTTTGATAAAATATTACATTCATTAAAATAAGTGACTTTCTAAACATAGAAAGTTATAAACATGTGGGCGAGTGCTTAGGTATAAGCAAAACCCCAAAATACATAAGTCTTTAATTTACAGGTTGACTTCACAGTCCAATTATTTATTACACAACGCAGTTTTATTTTGAATGCAATAAACTTTGTACAAAGCATGAGAGACTCCATGCAGGCAACAAACACATCACAGCGGAAGCATTCTAAGGACCTGAGAATAAAACATGCTAAAAAGTCAACACGAATGTTGGTGAGTTATAGGTTTAATTGCTCGAGTCATAAACATACATAAAGATAGACCACAAGATTTCATCAAAAGTTTATCAATAGATTCTACGTAACAGAGCACCCTGGTAACTAAACTTAACGCTATAGTAATAATTACCACATTCGTTTTAATACGCGCAAACCAACGTGTCTTAAACTTAAATAACATACGTCCGTTAAAAGGCTAGCGCTCTAGCTCGGACGGGGATGTCAAGCCCTATGGATCCATATACAATTAGTCGCGCCCACCAGTCCATATCCTATGTACTGGCAGCTACTAGTTACCAAAGCTAAGGGATTTTCGGTTTAACTCAGTGTAGAATTTTGTAGGCAAATTGCGTAGACGTAATGATGGTAGACGACTGTATGGTTGGTCTTGGATTCAAGAACAATACCCCGAACAATACCCAATATTTCCTTATTTTAAAACGGTTTGAAACCCGAATTAAAAATACCCTCGAATATACTTTATTATTATTAAACTTAAAATTAAAATTAAAATTAAAATTAAAATTAAAATTAAAATTATAAATATAAAATTTACGTACAGAAATGATTATGAAAAATTCGTCGAGCAAAACTGACCTTTTATAGTACTTTTCGATTTACTGTAGCTCATGCGATCGCATGAGTTTTCAGTGTTTTTGCCATGCGATCGCATGACCGCATTTTCTGTTTTTGTTTGCTACTTCGTCGACATCAAATAGTGTTTACTGTAGCAAATAGTGTACTGTAGCAAATAGTGTTTACTGTAGCAAACAGTGTTTTACTGTAGCAAATAGTATTTTACTGTAGCAAATCACTGTAGCAAAGTCGTTTTCACTATAGCAAAATACAGTTTCACTGTAGCAAATAGTGTTTTACTGTAGCAAAGTAATTTTTACTGTAGCAAATAGGGTTTTACTGTAGGAAAGTCGTTTTTACTTGTACATATATATATACATACATACATATAATTGTTCATGAATCGTCGAGAGTAGTCAAAGGTAATTGTATATATGAAAAAGTTCTAAAATTTTGAGACTCAATCTAACAGACTTTGTTTAACGTGTTAAAATAATAAATCGTATAGAGAATTGGTTTAAATAAGTCAAAAATTTTCGGGTCATCACACATTGACTCACTACCTACTAAATGGAAACCTGTCACTGACCCGTTAAGAACCACCCAGACCTTAAAGAATTTTAACATGTCCTCTCTCTATGGTACACTTTGGAACCATGAGAAGGCAGAAGCTAAACTTGAACTGAATTTAAAAGAAAACTTTAAGTCTGTCCCCACCACCTCAAAATCCTCAAAAACTGATGATACTGCTCTTATTGCTGCTGCTAAAAAGAAAGCTCAAAAAGCTTTACTGGTTCAAAAGTTGATGGCAGAAGATGAGTCAGCCGATGATGAGGTGGGTAATGGTAATGGGTCTGAAAAAAGCAGTGATGATGAAGATGATGTAGAAGGGTTTGCTGAAGGTATGGCTTTGCTGGCTAGGCAGTTCAAAAGGTTCAATCGTAATAGAACCAGCAAGCCATACAAAGGGAGTAAGAAATCAAGTACTAGGTATATCAGCAAACCAGTCAAGGGTCCTAAATCTGAGTGTTACAATTGTGGGAAGGTTGGACATTTTGCTGTAGCAAAATACAGTTTCACTGTAGTAAATAGTGTTTTACTGTAGCAAAGTAATTTTTACAGTAGCAAATAGGGTTTTACTGTAGGAAAGTCGTTTTTACTTGTACATATATATATACATACATATAATTGTTCATGAATCGTCGAGAGTAGTCAAAGGTAATTGTATATATGAAACAGTTCTAAAATTTTGAGACTCAATCTAACAGACTTTGTTTAACGTGTTAAAATAATAAATCGTATAGAGAATTGGTTTAAATAAGTCAAAAATTTTCGGGTCATCACAGTACCTCCCCGTTAAAGAAAATTTCGTCCCGAAATTTTGAGTAGTACCTGTTTTATGAGCGATATTAGTGAACAAATGTGGATACTTTTGCTTCATTTGATCTTCACGTTCCCAAGTAAACTCGGGTCCTCGTCTAGCGTTCCAACGAACTCTAACTATCGGTATTTTGCTTTGTTTTAATTGTCTGACCTCACGGTCCATGATTTCAACAGGTTCTTCGACAAAATGGAGTTTATCATTAATTCGTATTTCGTCAAGAGGAATTACGACATCCTCTTCAGCTAAATATTTCTTCAAATTTGACACGTGAAATGTGTCATGAACACTACTAAGTTCTTGCGGTAGCTTTAATCGATAAGCAACTGCTCCAATTGTTTCGGTGATTTCAAAGGGTCCTACGTACCTAGGATTTAACTTTCCTCGTTTACCAAATCGTACTACGCCTTTCCAGCGTGACACTTTCAACATGACTTTGTCGCCCACTTGAAATTCTAGCGGTTTTCTTCTTACATCAGCATAACTCTTTTGGCGACTCATGGCCGTTTTCAATCGCTGTTGTATTTGAATGATCTTTTCGGTGGTTTCATGAATAATTTCTAGTCCAGTAAGTTGTCTTTCTCCTACTTCACTCCAAAAGATAGGAGATCTACACTTTCTACCGTAAAGTGCTTCAAATGGAGCTGCGTTGATGCTCGTATGATAGCTGTTATTGTATGAAAATTCTGCCAACGGTAAGTGTCGATCCTAACTGGTTCCAAAGTCAATCACGCATGCCCGTAACATGTCTTCCAATGTTTGTATTGTTCTTTCACTTTGACCATCTGTCTGTGGGTGATAAGCAGTGCTCATATCTAATCGTGTTCCCAATGCTTTTTGTAATGACTGCCAGAAACGTGATGTGAATCGGGTGTCGCGATCAGATATGATAGAGATGGGTACACCATGCCTGGAAACTACTTCCTTCAAATATAGGCATGCTAATTTCTCCATACTGTCTGTCTCCTTTATTGGTAGAAAGTGAGCTGATTTAGTTAGACGATCAACTATCACCCAAATAGTATCATGACTACTTGCAGTCCTTGGCAATTTCGTAATGAAATCCATGGTTATTCTTTCCCATTTCCACTGCGGAATTTCTGGTTGTTGCAGTAATCCTGACGGCTTTTGGTGCTCAGCTTTGACCTTTGCACACGTTAAACATTTGCTTACATAAGTAGCAATTTCTGTTTTCATATTAGGCCACAAATAAAACTTCTTGAGATCGTGGTACATTTTTCCATTTCCTGGGTGAATTGAGTACCTCAATTTGTGTGCTTCATCCAGTACTAGTTGCCTTAGGTTACCATGTTTTGGTACCCATATCCTACCAGTAAAATACAGGGTTCCATCGGCTTTTTCTTCAAGTTGTTTTTCTAACCCTTTGCTTATTTCGCCTTTTTCGTTTTCTTCTTTTAAAGCTTCTAACTGTGCTGCTTGAATTTGCTTTGTGAGATCAGTACGAATTGTAATATTCAATTCTCGGACCCTAAGAGGTTTTACTCTTTCTTTTCGACTTAGGGCATCAGCTACAACATTAGCCTTTCCGGGGTGGTAACGGATTTCACAATCGTAATCGTTTAACAACTCTACCCAGCGACGTTGCCTCATATTGAGTTGTTTTTGATCAAAAATATGCTGAAGACTCTTATGGTCGGTGTACACTGTACACTTAGTGCCATATAGATAGTGTCTCCATATTTTGAGTGCAAAAACTACTGCTCCAAGTTCTAAATCGTGCGTCGTATAGTTCTTTTCATGAATTTTTAGTTGTCGTGAGGCATATGCGATAACTTTTGTGCGTTGCATTAATACACATCCTAAACCTTGGTACGAAGAGTCACAATAGATCACGAAATCATCATTTCCTTCCGGTAATGACAAAATGGGTGCAGACGTTAACTTCTTCTTTAATAACTGGAATGAGGATTCCTATTCCGTGGACCAATTATACTTCTTTCCCTTTTGAGTTAATGAAGTTAAGGGTTTGGCGATTCTAGAGAAATCTTGAATGAATCTTCGGTAGTAACCAGCAAGACCTAAGAATTAGCAAATTTGTGTTGGAGTCTTCGGGGTTTCCCATTTACTAATGGCTTCGATCTTGGCGGGGTCAACTTTAATTCCATGTTTACTGACAACATGGCCCAAAAATTGTACTTCTTGTAACCAGAAATCACACTTCAAAAATTTTGCGTACAGTTCTTCTTTCTTGATTATCTCCAGTACCAGTCTTAAGTGTTGCTCATGTTCTTCCTTGTTCTTCGAGTAAATCAATATGTCGTCGATAAAAACAATGACAAATTTGTCTAAATACGGTCTACAGATGCGATTCATTAGATCCATGAATACTGCTGGAGCATTAGTTAATCCAAAAGGCATGACTAGAAACTCATAGTGACCGTAACGGGTTCTGAACGCGGTTTTAGGAACATCTTCTTCCTTCACTCTCAACTGATGATATCCGGAGCGTAGATCAATCTTAGAATAAACACTTGATCCTTGCAATTGATCAAACAAATCATCAATCCTCGGTAATGGGTACCGATTCTTGATCGTTAATTTGTTTAATTCTCGGTAATCTATGCACATTCTCATAGATCCATCCTTCTTCTTGACGAACAGAATAGGAGCACCCCAAGGTGAAAAACTAGGACGAATAAATCCACGGTCTGATAATTCTTGCAACTGGTCTTGTAATTCTTACATTTCTGAAGGTGCAAGTCTATATGGAGATCGGGCTACAGGTGCAGCTCCTGGTATGAGATCAATCTGGAATTCTACACATCTGTGTGGAGGTAGCCCCGGTAATTCTTCTGGAAATACTCCAGGATATTCTCTTACAACTGGCATGTCATTAATGCTTCTTTCTTCAGTATCGATCTTCTTTATGTGTGCCAGAATAGCATAACAACCTTTTCTTATAAGTTTCTGGGCCTTCATACAGCTGATAAAGTTCAGCTTTGAGTTGCTCTTCTCCCCATAAATCATTAATGACGTTTCATCCTTACGAGGGATGCGGATTGCTTTCTCAGTGCAAACAACTTCCGCTCTTGTTTTGGACATCCAGTCCATGCCAACGATTACGTTAAAACTTCCTAATTCTACGGGTATCAAATCGATTTTGAAGGTTTCACCAGCGAGATTCATTTCGCAACCATGGAAAATTTTATCGGCTTTTATCAGTTAACCATTAGCTAATTCAATAGTATATTTATCGTCTAGAGGCAATGATGCACATTTTAGTTTAGAACTAAAGTCTTTACACATATAACTTCTATCAGCACCCGTATCAAACATAATAGAAGCTAGTTGATTATTAACGGTAAACGTACCCGTGACAAGATTAGGATCCTTACGTGCTTCACTGGTACTAACATTAAATGCCCTCCCACGTGCGGGTTCTTTGTTCTTCTCCTTATCAGGGCATTGAATTATAAAGTGACCAGACTTCCCGCATCCAAAACATTTCTTGACATCGGTCAGTTTTGTCTTTACTTCAGAAACGGTGGCATAACAATCTTTCGCCACATGTCCTTTCTTGTTGCACTTATCACAGACCACTTGGCAATAACCTGCATGATGTGTGTAACATCTTTCGCAGAACGGATGGGGTCCCTTATAGTTTGGACTTGCAGTTGCCCCATCTTGTTTACCTTTAAAAGTTTCTTGTTTCTTCAGGTTAGTACTTTTGCCCTTATAGTCTTCCCATTTCCTCTTTCCTTCAGTTGTCTTGACTTCGGTAATTGGTGCCTTAATCGAACTCTCTGTGATCTGGTCCATGAGTTGGTGTGCCATTGTCATGGCTTCCTGCATCGTATTCGGTTTGGACGATGTAACATTTCCTTTGATATTGATCGATAAATCGTCAATATACATTTCTATCTTTCGTTTCTCATTTGGCACCAATTCGGGACACAACAAGGCTAGTTCCATGAAACACTTTTCATAGTTATTGAGATTCGCGCTGATAACCTTCAGATTACGTAACTCAGATTCCATTTTTCTGATCTCGTTTCGAGGACAGTACTCCTCGATTAGCATCTTTTTCAGTTCTTCCCAAGAGATATCATATGCCGTATCTATTCCTTCTGCTTTAGCATAATTGTTCCACCAAGTAAGTGCACCATCTTGCAACGTGCATGAAGCATACTTTGACTTGTCTCAATTTGCACAATTACTGATTTTGAAAACGGACTCCATCTTTTCAAACCATTGGGTTAGACCGACTGGTCCCTCAGTTCCACTAAACGTCTGTGGTTTGCATCCTTGAAAAGTTTTGTATGAGCATATGTTTCGTGAATTTGTGTTTACGGCTGCTGCTTTGGCTGCTGCTTCTACTGTTGCTTTTGCTGCTTCGGTTGCAGCAATTCTTTCATTCACACGTTTCTCGACTAGTTGCTCAAACTCAGCATCCGACATTCGAGACATGTTTCTTCAATAAACACAACAGATATAATTTAATCATATAGAATATTATAGGTAAAATGAGTTGTCAATAGTTAATCGTAGCATATTAATAATATGAACCGATTATTATAAAAGCCTTTTCTTCTTATTAGCATTTTATAATTATTTCTAGGGTATTACCTACCCGTTAAGTTCATACATAATAGCTACTACAAGGAATTAACTACTAAAATCCTAATAATATTTCACTATGAAAAATTATAGCGAGTTACTACATTATTATTTAATAATAATAATAATAAGTAGTAATAATACAAATAATCATTCCATGCATTTATTATTAATAAACCAAAATAATACAATACCATACAATACTGATATTTTACATATGCTTATTTTACATAACAAGATAGAGTAGCACACATAAGCAATAAAATAGCGCATGGAAGATTTATGGTTGTGAGGTCGTTTATTCAGAACTATCAGAAACTTCTTCCAATTTGGTTCTCTCTGCCAATTGTTTGTGTGCACATGGTCCGACAGACATTCTGGCAGTGTATTTTATTTTTGGTTGGGGTTTTGAGGTACCCGTTGCCTCAGTGGGTTTAATACAATAAGGGTGGTTACGGATCGAATGGTCATGTTCCTTTTTAATAATTAAGGACTTTTTATTATTGTGGTTGTTTTTATTATCTATAGCAAGTTGGAATTTCTCCTTAGTGATCTCTTTTATTTCATTAGCGAAATCCTCCTACTTACTGATCTCGTCTGATGACGAACTGTCTAAGTCATGTGTAGTAGAATATGATGACGAACTGCGAGAATATGTACCGGTGGTCATGAACCGAAATCTGCCAGGCGTAATCGGCACAACCCGCCCGTCGGCGGTATATTTGGACCAATGTCCATATTTGTTTAGAAATGGACGATCCTCATTTACTCCAGGGATCATGGGTCCATGCCAACGATACTGTGGCTCCGGAAAACTAAAGCTGGGTGGAGCTGGAACCTCCTTTGAGTTTACCGGGAGTTGAGATTCCCCGGCTAACACAATTTCTTCTTTAATAGGTATTGGAACGCCCTTTTCAGTTATGGATAGAATAGATTCAGTGTCCGATTCCGAGTCGTACAAAATGATAGGATTAGAGGAAGTCATCTATCACATAGTTGAAACAACAATTACGTTAGCATATAAATATATCACATATAATGTTTTTGACCAAATAATAAGCAAAAATCAGTAAAAACAGATATGGTCATAGTCCAGACTCACTAATGCATCCTAACAATTACCAGTTAAACACACTAATGTAATTTCTGGTTCCCTATGACCTCAAGCTCTGATACCAACTGTAACGACCCGTTAAAATCGCTATTGACACAGCACGTTAATCATTGATTCCACAGTGAGGTTTTGACCTCTATATGATACGTTTTGATAAAATATTGCATTCATTAAAATAAGTGACTTTCTAAACATAGAAAGTTATAAACATGTGGGCGAGTGCTTAGGTATAAGCAAAACCCCAAAATACGTAAGTCTTTAATTTACAGGTTGACTTCACAGTCCAATTATTTATTACACAATGCAGTTTTATTTTGAATGCAATAAACTTTGTACAAAGCATGAGAGACTCCATGCAGGCAACAAGCACATCACAGCGGAAGCATTCTAAGGACCTGAGAATAAAACATGCTAAAAAGTCAACACGAATGTTGGTGAGTTATAGGTTTAATTGCTCGAGTCATAAACATATTTAAAGATAGACCACAAGATTTCATCAAAAGTTTATCAATAGATTCTACGTAACAGAGCACCCTGGTAACTAAACTTAACGCTATAGTGATAATTACCCCATTCATTTTAATACGCGCAAACCAACGTGTCTTAAACTCAAATAACATACGTCCGTTAAAAGGATAGCGCTCTAGCTCGGACGGGGATGTCAAGCCCTATGGATCCATATACAATTAGTCGCGCCCACCAGTCCATATCCTATGTACTGGCAGCTACTAGTTACCAAAGCTAAGGGATTTTCGGTTTAATTCAGTGTAGAATTTTGTATGTACTTGTGTCTTATTGCGTTTAAAATAAATTGCATGTATTCTCAGCCCAAAAATATTTAAAGTATTTAAAAAGGGAGACTATAACTCACAGTTCAATATTGCGATTCAATATTGTAGGCAAATTGCGTAGACGTAATGATGGTAGATGACTGTATGGTTGGTCTTGGATTCAAGAACAATACCCCGAACAATACCCAATATTTCCTTATTTTAAAACGGTTTGAAACCCGAATTAAAAATACCCTCGAATATACTTTATTATTATTAAACTTAAAATTAAAATTAAAATTAAAATTATAAATATAAAATTTACGTACAGAAATGATTATGAAAAATTCGTCGAGCAAAACTGACCTTTTATAGTACTTTTCGATTTACTGTAGCTCATGCGATCGCATGAGTTTTCAGTGTTTTTGCCATGCGATCGCATGGCCGCCTTTTCTGTTTTTGTTTGCTAGTTCGTCGACATCAAATAGTGTTTACTGTAGCAAACAGTGTTTTACTGTAGCAAATAGTATTTTACTGTAGTAAATTACTGTAGCAAAGTCGTTTTCACTATAACAAAATACAGTTTCACTGTAGCAAATAGTGTTTTACTGTAGCAAAGTAATTTTTACTGTAGCAAATAGGGTTTTACTGTAGGAAAGTCGTTTTTACTTGTACATATATATATACATACATATAATTGTTCATGAATCGTCGAGAGTAGTCAAAGGTAATTGTATATATGAAACAGTTCTAAAATTTTGAGACTCAATCTAACAGACTTTGTTTAACGTGTTAAAATAATAAATCGTATAGAGAATTGGTTTAAATAAGTCAAAAATTTTCGGGTCATCACACATTGACTCACTGCCTACTAAATGGAAACCTGTCACTGACCCCTTAAGAACCACCCAGACCTTAAAGAATTTTAACATGTCCTCTCTCTATGGTACACTTTGGAACCATGAGAAGGCAGAAGCTAAACTTGAACTGAATTTAAAAGAAAACTTTAAGTCTGTCCCCACCACCTCAAAATACTCAAAAACTGATGATATGCTCTTATTGCTGCTGCTAAAAAGAAAGCTCAAAAAGCTTTACTGGTTCAAAAGTTGATGGCAGAAGATGAGTCAGCTGATGATGAGGTGGGTAGTGGTAATGGGTCTGAAAAAAGCAGTGATGATGAAGATGATGTAGAAGGGTTTGCTGAAGGTATGACTTTGCTGGCTAGGCAGTTCAAAAGGTTCAATCGTAATAGAACCAGCAAGCCATACAAAGGGAGTAAGAAACCAAATGCTAGGTATATCAGCAAACCAGTCAAGGGTCCTAAATCTGAGTGTTACAATTGTGGGAAGGTTGGACATTTTGCTGCTGAATACATGTCCAGGAAACCTTCAACATCACATGCTAACTCCTTCTTAAAAGCTGATAAGTACAAGAACAAGTACAAAGCTATGAAGGCTCAGATGAAGGAAAGTGCAAAAGCTGATAAGAAGGGAAAGAAGCCAGAAAAGGTTCTAGTTGCTGAGCATCATGATTGGGATGAAACCAGCTCTTCTTCATCTTCTGACAGTGATACTAATGATGATGATGTTGGTTATGCTTCTAGTAAAAAGCTCTGTTTGATTGCCAAGGAGGTCGAGGAGTCTAATGACGATGATAATGGTAGTATGTTTTTGGCTGATGTGAGGGAAGCTGATCGGAAAAAGGATTCACCTCAATGGAAATCTGAAATACTGTATAAGGTTGATAATTTTTGAACTTATATTGATGATAAAAAAGCTGAAATGTTTGACTACCTAAGAGTTGATTTATGTAGAGGCAGTAAACGTGAAGAAGTTTTAAAAAATGATAACAAATCTTTAAATGATAAACTTAAAAGCAAAACTGATGAAATTAAGATCTTGAAGGATGAAATTTCAAAACTTGAAAAACAAAATTTTGCTTTAAAGTCTCTTCACATTGAGGCAGCAGATGTTAAGAACCAGCTAAAGGATCTTAAGAAGGTTGTTGCTTCATGATGTACATCTGCTCAACGCACAGCTAAGTGTGTAAATGAGCAGGTGCCTGCCCAAGTTGAAGCTTTCTTTGCTGGTGACTATGCTGCTTCTGCTGCTCTTGCAGAAGTTACTTACATGGACCCCATTCTTGAAACAGATCCTGAAGCTGTCTTGCCAAATTCCTTTGCTAAGATAGTTAAGGGTAAAAAGATCTTAACAAATAAGTTTGTCAGACCTACTGTGACCCCACTACCGTCCATGAAAGAATTTTTGGAGGATGAAGTAAAAGCCAAGGAAACCAGTACTTCAATTGATGAAACTACTGATCCCTCTAGCATTTACTATATGACTCCAAAGGAAAGACGCATTAAAAGGGAAATCACTGAAAACAATCAAAGAAAGTTAAAATCAATTGATTCCCCTTCGTGTTCAAATTCCACCAATGCTGAGCCAGCTGATGAAAATTGTACTGGTAAACCAGTAGCTGATGACAAGCCAGCAAAACGCAATACTGGCAAGTCAAAGGAAGCAATCAAGATTCACAAGAATCGACCAGCATCAGCTGACGGGTCAGTAACTTCCCACACTGATTCGTCGAACAAAGGCAAAGCAGTATACCATGATTATGGTACTGGTTCTAAAAGAAAAGCTTCCCTTAAGGGAAAAGCTAAAGTGAACCAAATTGTGGAATCAAGTGCTGGGTAATCTATCACTGAGATAATGACTGCCAAGCTTGACCAGCTCATAGCTTCCATATCTGAAAGTAGACTCAATCTTACTGCACCCATTTACTCAGTGTATGACTAGTCACCGGTACCAAATGTGAGAAAATGCTACAAATGTGGCAGCAAGTTTCACTTAGCCAACCGGTGTACTCTAACCCTAACCCCATATGCTGCTGCCTCTTCAAGCAAACCAACAGACAGGAAGAGATCATCAAAGATGACCCTTCCAGAACCCATCCTTGGATGGGTTCCCAAAAATAACTAATCTCTTAGCTACTGTGTAGGACATTCGAAATAAGCAAATATGGTATCTCGATAGTGGTTGTTCGAGACATATAACCAGATGTAAGTCCCTGCTGATGGACTATCAAGAAAAGGATGGTCCAGTTGTATCATATGGAGATAATTCGTTGGGTTACACAAAGGGTTTTGGTACTTTAACAAATGGGAATGTTACTTTTTCAAATGTAGCATATGTTGTTGGGCTTAAACATAATTTACTCAGCATAAGCCAACTGACAAGCAAAAGTAAGATAGTCCAGTTCAGAAGGAAGATTGGCACTATTTTTGATAAGATAGGGAAGCTACTACTGACAGCAACAAGACATGAGAACATGTATCAAATTGACATGAACACACCAGTCACAACAACTGATATTTGTTTTTATTCAAAGGCAGCAGACAACCTTAAGTGATTATGGCACAAGAGACTCTCACATCTCAACTTCAAAGATATTCATAAATTATCTAGTAAAATTTTGGTGTCTGGGCTACCCACAATGTCTTATGTGAAGGACAGATTATGTCCTAGATGTGAAAAAGGGAAGCATCACCATGCCTCATTCAAATCAAAGCAGATTTCATCTATTGAGAAACCATTTCACCTTCTTCATATGGATATTTTTGGTCATGTTAATATAGCCAGCTGTAGTGGGAAGAAGTATACACTGGTGATTGTTGATGAATATTACAGATACACTTAGGTGTTCTTTTTGAAGTAAAAGAGTGAAGCTGCTGATGAAATTATCAATTTTATCAAAAGAATGGAACAACTAAATGGGCAACTGGTGAAGCAGCTTAGAAGTGATCATGGTACAGAATTTAGAAATGCAACATTGGAAGAATTTTGTGCTGTCAAAGGTATTTCACAGAATTTTTCTGCAGTGAGAACACCTCAATAGAATGGTGTTGCAGAAAGAAGAAACAGAACTCTCATTGAAGTAGCAAGATCTATGTTGGCTGAGTCTGGGATGAAAAATTCATATTGGGCAGAAGCTGTGAACACTGCTTGTTTTACCCAGAATAGATCTTTAATAGTGAAAAGACATCAGAAAACTGCTTATGAAGTTCTCAAAGGCAGAAGACCCTCAATTTCATTTCTTCATGTATTTGGCACTTCCTGTTTCATTCTAAACAATAGGGATCAACTAGGCAAGTTTGATGCTAAGGCTGATGAAGGTATATTTTTAGGATATTCCAACATGTCAAAGGCATACAGGGTTTTCAATAAAAGAAGGGGCTGTTTTGAAGAATCCATTAATGTTACATTTGATGAAACTACCCATACTTCATCTTCTGGTCAAGAAGATGAGGAGTTACTATTTGAAGAGCCAACTCAGTAAACTCTTGATGATGAAGAAGAACCAGCAACAATTCCCTCACCAATCCATGTTACTGGGTTCTCTGATGATGAGATGGAACACTCTGTTCCATCTGTTTCTAAACCATGTGGACCTACTGGCTCTACTGAAGGTTTACAACTGGAGCATAGGTCTACTGGTTCTGAAGGATCTCAAGCTGGTACTGGCTACACTCATAATGAACAGCTATCTCCAACTGCTGCTCATTCCTCTGAGCCAACTGGTGATCGAGATGCTGTGTGTTCCACAACAAACTCACCTGTTCATAACACTATATGGACAAAGGAGCATCTAATTGAACAAGTTATTGGTAATCTGGCAAGTGGTGTTAAAACAAGAAGACATGCAACTAGCAACTTTTGTATGCATGTAAACGAGCTATGCAAGAAGAGATCTCCCAGTTTGATAGGAATAAGGTTTAGACATTGGTACCTAAACCTGATGATGAAACTAAGAAGATCATTGCTACCAAGTGGGTCTTCAAGAATAAGATGGATGAAGATGGGATTGTGATCAGAAACAAAGCTAGATTAGTAGCTCAGGGTTTCAAACAGGAAGAATGATTGGATTATGGAGAGACATATGCTTCGGTGGCTATGATAGAAGCTATCAGATTGTTCTTGGCATCCAGATGGATGTTAAATCTGCATTTCTAAATGGAAAGCTGCAAGAAGAAGTTTATGTCAAACAGCCTCCTAGTTTTGTAAGCAGTAAATATCCAGACCATGTCTACAAGCTAGACAAAGCTCTTTATGGTCTCAAACAGGCACCAAGAGCATGGTATGAGACACTTCATGTGTATCTCACTGGTATAGGTTTTAAAGTTAACAATTGATACCATGCTGTTCTCAAAAGAGATAGATGGTGATCTCTTGCTGGTACAGATATATGTGGATGATATTATTTATGGATCTAAAAATGAGAAAGATTGTTAAGATTTTTCAAAACTTATGTCAAAGATATATGAAATGAGCTTACAAAGAGATTTGCAATACTTTTTAAGATTGTAAATTAAACAACTTGATGATGGAATTTTTATAAGTCAGGATAAATATATCAAAGATATGTTAAAGAAATTTGGTTTGACCTATTTAAAAGATATAGGGACCCCAATGGCAGCATCTATTAAAATAGATACTGATCCCAATGGTGAACCAGTCAATATCACTGAATATAGAAGTATGATTGGATCCCTACTTTATCTTACAGCCAGCATACCAGATATTATGTTTGCCACATGTCTCTGTGCCAGATATCAAGCTGATCCTAAAGAGTCACACTTGCTAGCAGTAAAAAGGATATTTAGGTATCTGAAAGGTACTGCCAAACGTGGTCTTTGGTATCCCAAAGACCAGGATTTTGATCTAATTGGGTATTCAGATGCTGATTTTGCAGGGTGTAAAATAGACAGAAAAAGTACTACTGGTGGTTGCCAGTTACTGGGTGGTAGGCTATTCAGCTGGACGAGCGAAAAGCAAAATACTGTGTCCACATCTACTGCTGAGGCAGAATATGGTTCTGCTAGTAGTTGTAATGCTCAAGTACTATAGATGCAAAGCCAGCTGAAGGACTATGGTGTTCATGTTACAAAAACTCCAATCTACCGTAACAACACCAGTGCTATTGCTATTACCAACAATCCTGTGATGCATTCTAGAACAAATCACATTGACGTTCGATATCAATTCATAAGGGATCATGTTCAAAAAGGAGATGTGGAGCTACATTTTATTTCAACAGACCAACAGTTAGCAGATCTTTTCACAAAGCCCTTAGATGAGAAACATTTTAACTATCTCATCTCTGAGCTGGGTATGCTTGAACTTTAAAATAAAAGGCAATTTTGTTGGTGTGCTGGCTCTACAACATGTAGGGCAAACCAGTAAGTCAAAATTTCTTTCACTTACTGCCTACATGTCAAACAGTCAGCACAACAAGGTCTTTTATATCATGGTTATTCAATGTTCAAAACAATATAATAAATAGCTCACAATACTTAAATGATACGTTAAATCTGAAACTTATTTACTCCCAATGATTTAAAATTAAATTCATTACATATTAAATGTCACAAAGAATTTTTGTATTTAATACAAAATTTATCTTATGCTTTTTAACTTCAAATTGAATTGAAAACTGCTGCATTTAATGCTTAATGGGAGGTATGAGTGTTTAAGCCGATTAAACGTCATGTCAATAGTCTGTGTCCCCTCGAAAATGTGCCTGTCTGTCACATCTGCCCACGCGCCTGCAGATGACAGTTGCCACTTTCTCTCTCCTGCACTTTTTCCACCAATCCGAAAGGTTAAATAAGGCGATCAATTCCACATAATAACCTTCGGTTATTAACTCTTTGATTTACCTATTAAATACACACTCTTCTCTCAAAAAAAATCCCAAATCTTCAAATACTTCATACATTCATCTTCAACATTTCATCAATGGCAGAACAACAATACCAATCACCACCTGCTGAGAATCAGCCAGAGGAACAACAACAGCAACAACAACAGGTGGAATAACAACAACATCAACAACACCCTCCTCCGGTCATTGAGGAACAAGCTGTACAGGGTCCACTGTTCAATCTTCACCCCAACCTGATCAGGGCCAATAATGTACCAGACCATGCACTGATTCGCCTTTCCAGAGGCAATGCAGCACACGCTTTCTCTATTCCCAAGTCTAAAGCCAACATTGGCTATGAGGCTTTGATAATACATCAGGCGATGCCCCTTGGCGAGATCCATCACCGGAGTTCCTTCTCGCCTCTATCCGGCCTGTTTAGCAAGATTTTGGTATACTGCCACCATGGCCACCACTCAATAGAATGCTCCTTGTATTCGTGGCATGGTGACTGAAACCCTAAACTGCTCGATCACTATTGATAC
This sequence comes from Rutidosis leptorrhynchoides, assembly GCF_046630445.1. Lineage (NCBI taxonomy): Eukaryota > Viridiplantae > Streptophyta > Magnoliopsida > Asterales > Asteraceae > Rutidosis > Rutidosis leptorrhynchoides. The sequence continues at coordinate 132,500,480 of NC_092343.1, forward strand.
CCTCCGACATGCCCTTTAATTACCTGGTGGTCCATTTGTTAATTCACCGACGAGCGATGATTTAAGGAGGGAAGTGCTGGAAATGATTGGATATACTGGTCCAATTGCTCATACACCACTAAGGAAGAACATGCCACCACTATGGTATTACTTCTTTAGACTGCTGACCCAGTGCATCAGCCAAAAGTCCGGTAGCTTTGATCAGTGCTCAGATTTTAAGCTCAAAATTGGTCATAGTTTGCTGTTCAACAGGAACATTGACTATGCAGCTGAGATCTACCGCAGGTTAAGGGAAATGGTGCTTGCACCCAAACGAACACATCTAATCCCCTTTCCAAGGTTCTTGAGACTTGTTTTTGAAAATGAGCTGGGTGAAGCTTACCAGCAGATTGCTGATCAATCATTCGACCTGCCTCCAAAATAAGGGGGAATGCTAAAAGATGCTCCTGCTGCTCCATATACTGGTTTAACACCAGGCATGCGTAAGTATCTTGCTGCTCTGGGTGGAGTAAACCCAACGACTGCCTCTGGTGTTGCACCAGCTGAAGGGGAGGGACCTCAGTGAAAGCCAGCTGTGAAAAGGAAGAAGACAGCTACCTCAACTAGTACAGCCACCGTCTCACATACTGGTAAAGCAGTAGTTGTATTAGAATCTAGTGCTCTCTGATCATAAAGAACAGTCCTAGTCTTATATACTGACTACCCACTTCTAGTATTGGAATCCGTTGCTTAACTATTTCTTGGTAACAGGTAAATCCAAATAAGCTAACGTTGGCTCCAAGCAAACCACAGGAGGGATTGCCCCAGTCTCAACGGCTGCTTCTGCAAAGAAAGCTGCTATAGAACCTAGTGCGTCTCTAGACCAAACATCAGAAATCTTTAACCTAATTAAAAATCTTTTCACTGCTGACTTGAAAAATGAAAATGGAGTTAAAAGCACAACCTTTACTCCCAAGCTGACTGATAATGCTAAAAACGAACATATATTTCATAGCATTATTCCTCAAGAAAGACAAGCTTTTAGTTGCAATTGTTCTATTTACAAGTGATATTCGTTTAAATAATAAAAGGTGAAGACAAAAGACAGATTCGACGAATTGAAGACGCAAACGACCAAAAAGCTCAAAAGTACAAAAGACAATCAAAAAGATTCCAATTATTGATAAGAAACGTCTCGAAATTACAAGAGTACAAGATTCAAAACGCAAAGTACAAAATATAAAATTGTACGCAAGGACGTTCGAAAATCCGGAACCGGGACCAGAGTCAACTCTTAACGCTCGACGCAACGGACTAAAAATTACAAGTTAACTATGCATATAAATATAATATAATATATAATTAATTATATTAATTATATATATATTATATATATATTATAAAACCGTCGGCAGAGAAAGACTCCAAGGGTGTGAGCTGTAAATTCATTCTCCACGACTCGCGGAGTTTGAAGAGGATTTTGCCGCGAGTCGCGGAGCCCCAAATTTCAACTTTTCCTATAAAAGCAACCGAATTCTGATCGCAATTTATAATCTTTTTCTTCTCTTATCATACGTAAACGATATATATATATATATATATATATATATATATATATATATATATATATATATATATATATATATATAATTTATATTTTAATTTTAATTATAATTCTAATAATAAGGGTATGTTAGCGAATATTGTAAGGGTGTAAGTCGAAATTCTGTCCGTGTAACGCTACGCTATTTTTAATCATTGTAAGTTATGTTCAACCTTTTTATATTAATGTCTCGTAGCTAAGTTATTATTACGCTTATTTAAAACGAAGTAATCATGATGTTGGGCTAATTACTAAAATTGGGTAATTGGGCTTTGTACCATAATTGGGGTTTGGACAAAAGAACGACACTTGTGGAAATTAGACTATGGGCTATTAATGGGCTTTATATTTGTTTAACTAAATGATAGTTTGTTAATGTTAATATAAAGATTTACAATTGGGCGTCCCTATAAATTACCATATACACTCGATCGGACACGATGGGCAAGGTATTTATATGTACGAATAATCGTTCATTTAACCGGACACGGGAATGGATTAATAGCCACTAGAATAATTAAAACAGGGGTGAATTACATTCAAGGGTAATTGGTGTAATTGTTAACAAAGTAGTAAAACCTTAGTTTACACGCAGTCGATAACCTGGTGTATTCATTAAACAAAGTATTAAAACCTTGTTACAATTCGAATCCCCAATTCATTGGAATATTTAACTTCGGGTATAATAATAATTTGACGAGGACACTCGCACTTTATATTTATGACTGATGGACTGTTATGGACAAAAACCAGACGGACAGATTAAATAATCCAGGACAAAGGACAATTAACCCATGGGCATAAAACTAAAATCAACACGTCAAACATCATGATTACGGAAGTTTAAATAAGCATAATTCTTTTATTTCATATTTAATTTCCTTTATTTTATATTTAATTGCACTTCTAATTATCGCATTTTTTATTGTTATTATATTTAATTGCATTTTTAATTATCGTACTTTTTAATTATCGCAAGTTTATTTTATCGCACTTTTATTATTCGCAATTTCATTATCGTTATTTACTTTACGCTTTAAATTAAGTCTTTTATTTATTTAATATTTTACATTAGGTTTTAACTGCGACTAAAGTTTTAAAATCGACAAACCGGTCATTAAACGGTAAAAACCCCCCTTTATAATAATAATATTACTTATATATATGTTTGTATTTTTATAAAAGTAAACTAATATAGCGTTACGCTTTGTTTAAAGATTTCCCTGTGGAACGAACCGGACTTACTAAAAACTACACTATTGTACGATTAGGTACACTGCCTATAAGTGTTGTAGCAAGGTTTAAGTATATCCATTCTATAAATAAGTAAATATCTTGTGTAAAATTGTATCGTATTTAATAGTTTTTTTTATAGTAAAATATAAACTATTTTATATACACCTCGCATAACATCAAGTATTTTTGGCGCCGCTGCCGGGGACATCTCTTAAAAGCCAGAAGCGGAACGCTAATATAAAAAAAAAAATTTTTTAGCTTACTTCTATTAAAAATTCATTTTTGTAAAAATACGTGTTAATTATTCAAAAATATAAAAAGAAAAACAAAAATATAAGTATTTTTTTTTAAATATTTAAGTTCTATAAGTTTCTTTATTTTTATTTTAGTTTATAAAAATATAAGTTTTATTAACTATCTTTTATTTATAGAAAAAAACAGAAAACAGAAAAAAAAAATAAATAAAGAAAGAAAAAAACGCGTTGAAATTATAAGCTGTCAGCTGAAATTTGAAACCCCGCGACTCGCGGGGTTTGATGCAATAAATACCGCGACTCGCGGAGGGTACCTGACACACGAACAGAAGCCCTAATTCAGCATTTATTACGGTAATTATTAATTAATTATTATTAAACCCTAATTATTATTATTATTATAATTAATTTTACTTTAACTTTTACTTTTTCTTTAATTTATGTATTTAGTATTAATAAGTTTAATTAAATTGTAAAATTAGTAGTTTTATTAAATAAATAATATAAAAATAATATTTTTATAAAAATTGTACTTTTTACAACTTTTTATATATTTTTATATTTTGTCCCTTTTTAATCGTTGTAGCATAACTTTTGTATTTTTAGCTCATATTTAATTTTAAACTTAGTTTTTGCTATAGTTATTTTTACTCCTAGATTTTTAGGCTTTGCCGTAGAATTCCTTAAGTGCTTTTTCTTTAGACTAAGATTTAGGTGCTTTAGAATTTTGCGACGCCTTTTTAAGTTTTAGTTTTTTTTTTTTTTTTTTTAAGTTATTTCCATTTGGGATTTAGTTTTTCCTGTAAGCTTTAATATTTTTAGACCTTTTACTATGTATCAATTATCATTCCAATTAGTAATCTCAATTTGCGATTATAATTTTAAGTTAGTTGTAGTAATAAGGTTAGGTTAGTCAAGTATTTTTAAGTTTTTATAAGTTCCTTTTATTTTTCCGTCACCTTTTATTTTTAACCATTTTTCGTTTTTCGACCTTTTTCGACGAACTCTTTTTCTCTCTTATTTCTCGCCATTCTAGTTTTTAGGACTTAGAATTTTTTCTACCTCTTATCTAAATTTCTTAAAATTACGAAAATTTATTTTAAGTGGTTAAATTAAAAGACATCCAAATTTTCTGGTTCGTAGTAATAGTTGGATTTGTACGTGGACCGGGTTATTGGAGCCAAACAGTCCTCAATTATATTGAGACCAAACGAATCCTGCCCCTCTGCTGCATCTTTTGGCTATTCGAAACGTGGGCAAAATCAGAAAAGTCTATTGATTGGATAACTTATTATAATTTTTCTTTCCTTTTTAAAACTAATAGGATATTCAGTGAATGCACCGAGCAAGACGTTCATCACCTTTTATACGTTCACCACCTATAACTAGATCAAGACATTTAGCAAATATAACCGCCGTTGATTTTTCTTTAGAATCGTCATCCAGTCGACCAAGTACTTCAGTTCAAATTTCCGATAATCCATTTTTTGAACCCAACCTCACAATTGAGAATCCGAAAAATATTCAGGAACGGTTCGTAGATCCTGAACCACTAAACCTTCCTCCGGAACCACCAATCATTCAAACAGAGATTGTTGAGGAACGAACCATTAAATCAGAATCATCTAGTGATTCCGATTCAACAAATTCAATTATGGAGAATCTGGAACCTTTAAGTATGGAAGACCGAATGAGAGCTAAACGCACTGGCCAAGGTCACGCAATTACTCATCCAGACATTAATGCGCCAGATTATGAAATCAAAGGACAAATTCTACACATGGTGACTAATCAATGCCAATTTAGTGGTGCGCCGAAGGAAGATCCAAATGAACATCTACGTACCTTTAATAGGATCTGCACACTATTTAAAATCCGAGAAGTGGAGGATGAACAGATATATCTCATGTTATTTCCCTGGACTTTAAAGGGAGAAGCCAAAGATTGGTTGGAATCGTTACCTGAAGGGGCGATCGATACATGGGATGTTTTAGTTGACAAATTTCTTAAACAATTCTTTCCTGCATCTAAAGCCGTAAGACTTCAAGCAGAAATTGTTACGTTTACACAGAAACCAAATGAAACTCTATATGAGGCGTGGACAAGATATGGAAAGTTGTTAAGAGGATGTCCGCAACATGGTTTAGACACCTGTCAAATAGTACAAATATTCTACCAAGGATGCGACATCACTACAAGAAAAGACATAGATATAGCAGCTGGTGGTTCTATTATGAAGAAAACCGAAACTGATGCTTACAAAATTATTGATAACACTGCTTCCCACTCACATGAGTGGCACCAAGAAAAAGATATCGTTAGATCATCTAAAGCAGCTAGAGCCGATTCTAGCCATGACTTAGATTCCATTTCCGCAAAGATAGATGCTGTGGAGAGACGAATGGAAAAGATGACTAAGGATATTCACTCAATACGAATTAGTTGTGAGCAGTGTGGAGGACCACATTTGACAAAAGATTGTCTCAGTATTGAATTAACAATGGAACAAAGAGAGAATATTTCATACATAAACCAAAGGCCTGGAAATAATTATCAGAATAATTATCAACCGCCAAGACCGATTTACAATCAAAACCAGAATTATAACTGAAATATTCCATACAACAACCAACAAGGTCCTAGCAATCAACAAGTATCCAATAATACTTATAATCAGCAAAGACCTAATTTTCAAAACAAACCACCACAACAAACCGATGATAAAAAGCCGAATTTAGAAGATATGATGACGAAGCTAGTTGAAACTCAAACGCAGTTTTTCACATCTCAGAAACAAACAAATGAACAAAATGCTCAAGCATTTAGAAATCAACAAGCTTCTATTCAAAATCTGGAACAAGAAGTAAGTAACCTAGCAAGGTTAATAGGTGAAAGAAAACCGGGAAGTCTACCTAGTGATACAAATGCTAACCCCCGGAATGAAACAGCTAAAGCTATTACCACAAGAAGTGGTACAACACTTAAACCACCTGAAATACCTGTAACTTCTGATGAAACTATTCCTACTCCACAAGAACCACAACCTGATCAAGATAAGGAAAAAGAACCGGTAGTTGAAAAGGTTAATGAAAATGACACAGTTAAGGATAAACCTTATGTTAAACCATACCAACCACCACTTCCTTACCCGAGTAAAATGAAGAAAGAAAAACTTGAAGCCGAGCAATCCAAATTCTTGGATATGTTTAAACAGATAAATGTAAATCTTCCTTTCATTGATGTGATTTCAGGAATGCCAAGATATGCTAAATTCTTGAAAGATCTAATCTCAAATAGAAAGAAAATGGAAGAACTCTCGGCTGTTACTATGAATGCTAATTGTTCAGCAGTGCTGTTGAATAAGATACCAGAAAAACTATCTGATCCAGGAAGTTTCACAATTCCATGTTTTCTGGGTAGTCTTAGTTCAATAGAAGCATTGGCAGACTTAGGTGCTAGTATAAATCTAATGCCTTATTCACTATACGCTAAACTAGACCTTGGAGAATTGAAACCAACAAGAATAAGCATACAACTAGCCGATAGATCAATAAAATATCCTAGAGGGATAATGGAGAACATGCTAGTTAAAGTTGGTACTTTAGTATTTCCAGTAGATTTTGTTGTTTTGGACATGGAAGAAGATTCTCAAGTTCCTCTCATATTAGGAAGACCATTCTTAAACACGGCTAAAGCAATGATAGACGTGTTCGGTAAGAAACTGACCCTAAGTATAGAGGATGAGAGTGTTACCTTTTCAGTTGATAGAGCAATGCAACAACCACAATCTGCAGATGATACATGTTATTATATTCAAACTATAGATGCACATGCAGAATTATTAGAAGAATTTCCAGAATTACAAGGAACAGGAGAATGTTCTTTAGGAGAAGGTAATGAACCAATTGATGAAGCTGAAATGTTAGCTACACTTATAGCTAATGGATATGAACCAACAACAGAAGAAATTCAAATGCTAAAAGAAGAAGACAGATATCGATATAAATCATCGATAGAAGAACCTCCGAAATTAGAGTTAAAGCCATTTCCAAACCATTTGGAATACGCTTATTTACATGGTGAATCTGAATTACCTGTAATAATATCGTCTTCTCTTACTGAAAATGAGAAATCACAACTCATTTCTGTGTTGAAAGCTCATAAACCAGCCATTGCATGGAAGATTCATGATATTAAAGGAATAAGTCCTTCGTATTGCACACATAAAATTCTTATGGAAGAAGGTCATAAAACGTATGTGCAACGCCAACGAAGACTAAATCCTAATATGCAAGATGTAGTTAAGAAGGAGATTATTAAACTGCTAGATGCAGGTTTGATATATCCAATTTTTGATAGTCCATGGGTAAGCCCAGTTCAATGCGTACCTAAGAAGGGTGGCATGACTGTCATTACAAATGAGAAAAATGAGCTTATTCCTACTAGGACTGTAACAGGATGGCGTGTATGTATTGATTATAGAAAATTAAATGACGCCACTAGAAAAGATCACTTTCCCTTACCTTTCATAGATCAAATGTTGGAAAGATTAGCCGGAAATAGTTACTATTGTTTTCTAGATGGATTTTCCGGATATTTTCAAATTCCAATAGCACCCGAAGACCAAGAGAAAACCACATTCACGTGCCCTTATGGTACTTTTGCTTACAAACGCATGCCATTTGGACTTTGCAACGCCCCTGCAACCTTTCAAAGGTGTATGATGGCGATTTTTCACGACATGATAGAAGAATGCATGGAAGTTTTCATGGATGACTTTTCAGTCTTCGGTGATACATTTAAATCATGTCTAGTTAATCTGGAACGAATGTTAATTAGATGCGAAAAATCAAATCTAGTACTTAATTGGGAGAAATGCCATTTCATTGTTAAAGAAGGCATCGTTCTTGGACATAAAATTTCAAAAGAAGGAATTGAAGTGGATAGAGCTAAAGTAGATGTAATTGCTAAACTTCCACATCCCACCAATGTTAGAGGAGTTAGGAGTTTTCTAGGGCATGCCGGTTTTTACCGACGTTTCATAAAAGATTTTTCTAAAATTGCCACTCCTATGAATAAACTCCTAGAAAAGGATGCTCCATTCATCTTTTCAGATGAGTGTATCAAATCTTTTAATATTCTTAAAGAAAAACTCACTAATGCGCCGATCATGATAACACCAAATTGGAATCTACCATTTGAACTAATGTGCGATGCAAGTGATTTTGCAATGGGAGCCGTTTTAGGACAAAGGATTGAAAAACGATTTCAACCTATATATTATGCTAGTAAGATGTTACAAGGAGCACAAACGAACTATACAACTACTGAAAAAGAACTCCTTGCTATTGTCTTTGCTTTTGACAAATTTCGATCATATCTCGTTCTAGCAAAAACGGTGGTCTATACCGACCATTCTGCTCTTAGATACCTATTTTCAAAACAAGATGCTAAACCAAGATTAATCCGTTGGATCTTACTCTTACAAGAGTTTGATATTGAAATCCGAGATAAAAGAGGAGCAGAAAATCTCGCCGCTGATCATCTTTCTCGTCTTGAAAATCCCGAATTAGAAGTTCTAAATGAATCAGCCATACAAGACAACTTTCCTGATGAATATCTATTGAAGATAGATTATAAAGAAATCCCATGGTTTGCAGACTATGCAAACTACTTAGTTTGTGGATTCCTTGAAAAAGGATTATCGTACCAAAGACGAAAGAAATTCTTCAGTGATATAAAACACTATTTCTGGGAAGATCCACATCTATTTAAAAGTTGTCCCGATGGAATAATACGCCGATGTGTATTTGGAGATGAAGCTAGTAAAATTTTAAACCATTGTCACACAGGACCAACAGGAGGGCATTATGGGCCTCAACTAACAGCAAGAAAAGTTTATGAAGCTGGATTCTATTGGCCTACAATTTACAAAGACGCACACCTTTTTTGCAAATCTTGTGATGCATGTCAAAGGGCCGGAAAAATAAGTCAACGTGATGAAATGCCACAAAATGTCATCCAAGTATGTGAAGTATTTGACATTTGGGGTATTGACTTTATGGGTCCATTTCCAAAATCTCATAATAATCTATATATACTCGTAGCCATTGATTATGTATCTAAATGGGCGGAAGCACAAGCTCTCCCAACTAACGATGCACGAGTTGTAGTCAACTTTTTAAAACGTCTTTTTGCAAGGTTTGGAACACCGAAAGCTTTAATAAGTGATCGGGGTACTCATTTCTGTAATAATCAACTTGAGAAAGTTCTTAAAAGATATGGAGTAACTCATAAAATCTCCACCGCATATCATCCACAAACAAGTGGACAAGTTGAAAATACCAACCGAGCTTTAAAACGTATTCTAGAGAAAACCGTAGGATCAAATCCGAAGGAATGGTCCATTAAATTGGAGGATGCACTCTGGACTTTTAGAACAGCCTACAAAACTCCAATTGGAACCACACTTTTTAGACTTGTTTATGGAAAAGCATGTCATCTTCCAGTAGAAATTGAACACAAAGCATTTTGGGCTTTGAAGACATGTAATCTTGATTTACATGAAGCCGGACGTCTACGATTAAGTCAACTAAACGAATTAGAAGAATTAAGACATAAAGCATACGAAAATTCGTTAATCTATAAGGAAAGAACGAAGAAATGGCATGATAAAAGAATCAGAAGTTCAATAGAATTTAAAGAAGGAGACAGAGTTCTTCTTTTCAATTCACGATTCAAGCTATTTTCTGGAAAATTGAAATCAAGATGGTCTGGACCATTCATAGTCAAAAGAGTTTTCCCATACGGAACGATAGAATTAATAAATTCAAATGGGATTGAATTTAAAGTTAATGGTCACAGAGTTAAACATTACATACATGGTCCGATGGAAGTCGACAACGAAGTTAATCACAATTTCGACAACACAGCTAATTAAGTGTGGGGAGAATCAAGTCTTTAAAGGATAATATGTATTTCTGTTAGAGTTAGATTGTCTGTTTTCGTGTAGTTCTCGAAAATGGAACCCGAATGGTCTTTCCCTAGCAGACCCTAAAGAACTAGTCTTCTCCCCCCATTCTGAATTTTTATTTTTTTTTAGGTTTTTACAAAATGAAGACTGCCTGTGAGCTAAACCATGGTCTAATGCTACACGCTTTGATCACTAAACATAATATTGACATACTCCCGAGTGAAATAGTATCAGTAATCAGAGAAAGAATGGACGGAGTTAGAAAAGAATCCAGATGCGAAGATAATAAGTTACAATTTGGTAAAGGAAAATCAAAATCCGCAGCGAAAAGAAGAGCACGACACCTAGAACGATGTCACAAATGCGGAAAATGGTCACATGGACGTAAATGTTCCAATAATCAAACCTATTCAAATACCGAATTTGTTACTTTATGCAGAGACGGACCGTTCATATGTTTAGAAGAAAAGATACTGAATGCTCGAGGTTACGCCTATGTAGCCATGGAAAACCAATTAAACCGACTATCTTATGAATGGGATAGATCATATAACTAAGAAATCTATTTCACAGGTATGTCTATACAGTTTTTATTTTTATTTTTTTTATTTTTAACCTTTTGATAATAAACGCTAATTTGTTCGCTAAAAAGTATTAAATTGGTATTAAATAAAATTAGGTTTGGCGACCGAAATTATTGATATCATTCAAAAATTTATTACATCACTGCGAAATTTAACGTTTATTCTTAAGGTATAAATATCTTTAAACAATCAACCCAAAATATTTCAAAAATTCGTCATGAGTTAAATTAGGTCTTGGAACCGAAATTACTTTACCGAAAAGAGGGGCGCATATTTTTGATAATATTTGATTGATTAAAGTGGGATAAAAAGACAAAAAGATTTTTTTTTTACCATGTTTTTAAAATTAATATTTAAATCTTAAATTAATATTGTAAACTTTGTAAAAACAATATATTTAAAATTGTAAATATTTGAAAAATTAATATAAGTTTGGTATGAATTTATAATATGAATTTTTAAATTAAGTTTGGTGTGAATTTTTAATTTTTAATTTTTAATTTTGAATTTTATATTTAAGTTGTGTGAATTTAAAAACAAAAATTTACTTTATCTCATTAAGTTAAGAATATGATTTTTAAAATTCGTCGTAAGTTGAAGACTAGGTCTTTGAACCGAAATTGCTTTACCCAAGGGAGGGACGAGAACTTTATTATCATTATTTTTAATCTTATTGATTTAAAGTATGCCAAAAACATTAAAAAACCCAAAAATCTTAGCTTTTAAAACAATCGCTACAGAAAGACAAATTTTAAAATTTTGTCGAGGGACGGACTAGGACATCGATCCGAAACGACCTCGTCCTAAATAATAAGGGAAACAAAATTTTAAAATTAATTTCTTAATTGTTTTCAAAAGTTAATGATTATAATAAAAAAAAAAAAAAAAAAAAAAAACTAACTCCGCGAGTCGCGGAGTTTGAAGTGCATTTCACCGCGACTCGCGGGGGGGTCGGAAATCAGAAAAAAAAATAAAGAGCTGCAAACTGATCAGTCCAACCCCCAACTCAAAAATAACTGCGAAAAACTGCACCCGAAAAACCCGAAAAATACACCCCAAAATCACAATTTTTAACCGTTAATCACCAAATCTTTTGCTAAAATCATGTTGAGAAGGATGCTATCTAAGAATTACTCAAGAAAAACGGTAAATTTCTACACCTAAACACCATTTAATTCGAAATTTGATGTTCTTGAGCAATTTTGTCCCCAATTTGATTTTGATGCTTTTTAGTGTAATTAGGCTTAAATTGTTTATGTATTATGCTTGTATAACCTAGATTGATGCTGTTTAACATGATTAGAAGCCTTAAACTTCAAATTTTGAGTAATCTAGGGTTTGTGTTCTTGAGCAATTTGGGGCTTTTTGATATAAACAGGTTATGGCCGATTTTTGTCTTGAATTGTTGCTAAATTAAGTAGTGTAACATGTTTAGGTAGTTAAATGATCCAAACTTTGAGCCTAAACATGATTTTGAAAATTAAAGTGGACTTTTTCAAGTCTAAAATTCATGAACTTGATTTTTGAAAGATAATGCCATTTGAGACTTGTTTAATTGCTAGTAATGATTATTTTGACATGTTATTTGAGTTGAATGTTTATGAACTTGGCGAACATTTTCGTATATGCTTATTTGAAAAAGTGTAGATTTGATAAAAATGTGAAAATGAGCTTATGTTTGATATAAATTGATAATGTCATTGTAATTATTTTGATTGATGATTTTGCTGACACTAATGCATATTTGGATGCACAAAAATTGTGTTTGATGTGTTTTGCAGAATGAAAGGGGTGAATCTTCATCCCAAGCCCGCAATGCTCCTGCTGAGAATTTGGAAAAACAGGAGGTGGATAACTACTACAAGCAGGATATACCTCATCCAGTCATGACCTTTTCCGATATGCACTTGGAAGAGTTGCACCCGAACCTGAGATTTGACAGACTTTGGATAGATTATCCAAAATATCAAAGGGGTTTGCATACTCTTCATTCTAAGGTTGTTGAGGTACCGAGGGTCATAGAATGGGGACCCTTAGAAGCTGTAGAATTGGCCGGGCCAATTAGGGAATTACTTGTACAGAGGTATGGTAATTCTTCTTTTAATGACTGGGTATGTTTATTCACCATACGTAGACCTGTATATAAAGTATGGTGTGAAGAATTGTTATGTAGTATAGAGTTGAATGATCGGGTAGCTAGTTTAACCGATCGTTCTTTTATTAGATTTTTGTTAGGCGGTTCGATGCGCCACATGTCTTTACTGGACATGGCTCAGGCTTTACGTATATATACGCCTGAGGAGTTAGCGTCTGCCGATTGTAGAGGATTGATACTAAACGGTAGAAAGATAGATGAGAATTTTGATACACAAGGTGTGTGGAGTCAAATGACAAGCCATCACCGTTTCAAAGGGGGAAATTACTCTTATTTGGATATAGATAGAGCCGAATTAAGAGTGATACATAGGTTTTTAGCTAATTCGATTACACAAAGGGGTAAGAACAAAAAAAAAGTAAATGAACAGGATTTGTTTTACCATATGTGTATTCGAGACCCACAAAGCGCTGTAAGTATACCATATTGTGTGGGTTATTATTTATCAGGTATGGTTCGGGGGATGCGACCACATAGCATAATAGGAGGTGGTATTTTTATTACTTTGATTGGTGAATATCTCGGTGTGGATATAAGTCGGGGGGGATTATTAGTAGAAGAACCGGAACCCCGCGATACTATAGGTTTAAATGTATACCATGGTGCGAAAGTTTTGAAGAGGCGAAATAACGCCGCAGTACGATACCATGGTAGACATCCACAGGTGGAGAGAAACCAGCAGCAAGGTAATGTAGGAGGGGGGAATGAGATGCAAGAAATGCATAGGTTTATAGCTTCTCAGGAATACGAAAATGCTAGACAGAGAGCATTTGAAGATTGGCAAGTTCATCAGAACCAAATCATAGCTCATTGCCAACATATAGGTAGAAACTATATTCCTACACCGAAACCCATCTTCCCTCCTTGGTCTATAGAGATGCAGCCACCGTATCCTACGTATGACCCTGCCGAAGCATTCTATAGCACTTATGGTTATGCCTGGAACCCCTATTGGTACCAATATCATCCTTAGTTTACTTATTATTTTTTTTTATTTTGTAATTTGTAATTATTGATACGTTTAATACTTTTTTTAATATTGTAATCATTTTTATAATTATCTAACTTTTATTCTTAGATTTTAATAATTTTTGAATGTGGGGTAATATACCAAACTTCAAAAATATGTATATATGTTTGCAGTTTATCTTATGTACACAACAGGGTAAAACAACGCATTTTCAAAGACTGGCATTAAGTTCAGCAAAAGCAACTAATTTTGACGACAAGATGCAAAATATATGTGAAATAACAACAAGACGGAATGAACAAATGATGTGCACCATTTATCATTCAGCAAACAAACGCCAATATATTTGGAAACTTTGGTAAAAATTTAATCATTTTCACACAAATCACCCTCAATAATTTAAATTGTTACTAATTTCTTGCAAATGAGGGCATTGCAAGATCTTAAGTGTGGGAAGGGGTTAAATTCTTTCGGATTTTAAAATTTTTTACTTTATACACTTGGTTACCATTAAAAATACTAGTAAAGCAGTAGTTGTATTAGAATCTAGTGCTCTCTGATAAAAAAAAGAACAGCCCTAGTCTTATATACTGACTACCCAATTCTAGTAAAATTTTTCAAAATTTTCAATTAAATGAATTCAAAATCATGTTTATACATATTTATGAACGATAAAACTAGGTTTTAACACCGAAATTATTGTTACCTCGGAAAGGACATAAATTAAGAAACAAACTAAAATGTTAAAATTCATTTAAAATGGAATAGAGGATGATAAAAAGGAAAATAAAAGCCAAGTGTGAGAAAATTTACCAAGTTATCTTAAACATATGTCACATATATCTGTAACAAATAACTGAAAATACTTTTGCTTTGGACTAAACTAAACTGTTTTACCTGATGAAAGAAAAGAAGAGATGGATCTACACGATGAATCAATTCCATCATTAAAAGGAAGTAAAGTCTTCCGAAAAAGACACGCGCTTCTTGATTTAGGTCATGAAGTTGTCGTCCAGACCAGCTGTAGGTTGACGAAAAATCTAGAAAAGTCATCACTAAAATCAGCAGGAAATCCACGGACCTCAGCATTAAACAGGGTCGCCATGTGGTCAGATTTATCCTAACCATGAGAAGGATTTATCTCGTACAATGGGGGGGCACCGTGCAAATTAGCTTGATAAGACTAATGAATCAGATCCCCAGAAAGGATAATCTCCTTAAAGATTAAAAATCAGCTTTTAAGACTGATATTACTCAATCCTAGAGATTGACCTTAAAGATTGAGAATTACAAACTCATGGAATTCAATGATATCTAAACTCGAGCTTGAACAAGAAAATATTTTGATCAAAATTACAAACCGATTTGTTTTCTGAAAACCCTATTTTCAATACGTTCATTACCATTGAACGTAAAATCCTAGGAATTCACCTGGAATTCATTAGGTCACCTGAACTAAATCGGGTGTCAACCGTAAGAACGGTGGTTGCATAGTGGTCAAAGACAGGACCTTGTGCCATACCGAAAAATTATAAGAGTGAGCTTTACTATTGCTCCTACCAAGGATAGTAATTGCGTCCGACACGTTATAGACCATAATTAAAAGCATGTCAGGGGACATTGCCTTAACAGTTGCTTGTTCAACGCTTTCCTTTCAACCGGACGGTAGTTTACCGAAAGGTAATATACGGGACAAGTAAACTGGACGTGTTGCTTTCCAAATACAAGGTTAGCAAGTGGGTGACACAAAACCGCAAGTTTTGAGCTAAAATTTTCAAATCTAAAACCCACCAAACCCACAAAAATATTTTGCAAACACCGGTAAAGGGTTATCCCGGAAAACTTATCTAGGGTAAAAACTAGATTTCAAAAGATCAAATGTTTTAATAAAGATCCAATTTCCTTAATGGATCTAAATTTTTATAGTCATGTGGGACTGTAAACCATATCGTTACTACCATTGTTTATACCGCCGTATAGAAATCACTGATGTACAAAGTGTGAAGAATAAAGAAGTGATTCTTGTATTTCAAGACGATATTGCTTGAGGACAAGCAACGCTCAAGTGTGGGAATATTTGATAATGCTAAAAATGAACATATATTTCATAGCATTATTCCTCAAGAAAGACAAGCTTTTAGTTGCAATTGTTCTATTTACAAGTGATATTCGTTTAAATAATAAAAGGTGAAGACAAAAGACAGATTCGACGAATTGAAGACGCAAACGACCAAAAAGCTCAAAAGTACAAAAGACAATAAAAAAGGTTCCAATTATTGATAAGAAACGTCTCGAAATTACAAGAGTACAAGATTCAAAACGCAAAGTACAAAATATAAAATTGTACGCAAGGACGTTCGAAAATCCGGAACCGGGACCAGAGTCAACTCTTAACGCTCGACGCAACGGACTAAAAATTACAAGTTAACTATGTATATAAATATAATATAATATATAATTAATTATATTAATTATATATATATTATATATATATTATAAAACCGTCGGCAGAGAAAGACTCCAAGGGTGTGAGCTGTAAATTCATTCTCCGCGACTCGCGGAGTTTGAAGAGGATTTTGCCGCGAGTCGCGGAGCCCCAAATTTCAACTTTTCCTATAAAAGCAACCGAATTCTGATCGCAATTTATAATCTTTTTCTTCTCTTATCATACGTAAACGATATATATATATATATAATTTATATTTTAATTTTAATTATAATTCTAATAATAAGGGTATGTTAGCGAATATTGTAAGGGTGTATGTCGAAATTCTGTCCGTGTAACGCTACGCTATTTTTAATCATTGTAAGTTATGTTCAACCTTTTTATATTAATGTCTCGTAGCTAAGTTATTATTATGCTTATTTAAAACGAAGTAATCATGATGTTGGGCTAATTACTAAAATTGGGTAATTGGGCTTTGTACCATAATTGGGCTTTGGACAAAAGAACGACACTTGTGGAAATTAGACTATGGGCTATTAATGGGCTTTATATTTGTTTAACTAAATGATAGTTTGTTAATGTTAATATAAAGATTTACAATTGGGCATCCCTATAAATTACCATATACACTCGATCGGACACGATGGGCAAGGTATTTATATGTACGAATAATCGTTCATTTAACCGGACACGGGAATGGATTAATAGCCACTAGAATAATTAAAACAGGGGTGAATTACATTCAAGGGTAATTGGTGTAATTGTTAACAAAGTAGTAAAACCTTGGTTTACACGCAGTCGATAACCTGGTGTATTCATTAAACAAAGTATTAAAACCTTGTTACAATTCGAATCCCCAATTAGTTGGAATATTTAACTTCGGGTATAATAATAATTTGACGAGGACACTCGCACTTTATATTTATGACTGATGGACTGTTATGGACAAAAACCAGACGGACAGATTAAATAATCCAGGACAAAGGACAATTAACCCATGGGCATAAAACTAAAATCAACACGTCAAACATCATGATTACGGAAGTTTAAATAAGCATAATTCTTTTATTTCATATTTAATTTCCTTTATTTTATATTTAATTGCACTTCTAATTATCGCATTTTTTATTGTTATTATATTTAATTGCATTTTTAATTATCGTACTTTTTAATTATCGCAAGTTTATTTTATCGCACTTTTATTATTCGCAATTTCATTATCGTTATTTACTTTACGCTTTAAATTAAGTCTTTTATTTATTTAATATTTTACATTAGGTTTTAACTGCGACTAAAGTTTTAAAATCGACAAACCGGTCATTAAACGGTAAAAACCCCCCTTTATAATAATAATATTACTTATATATATGTTTGTATTTTTATAAAAGTAAACTAATATAGCGTTACGCTTTGTTTAAAGATTTCCCTGTGGAACGAACCGGACTTACTAAAAACTACACTACTGTACGATTAGGTACACTGCCTATAAGTGTTGTAGCAAGGTTTAAGTATATCCATTCTATAAATAAGTAAATATCTTGTGTAAAATTGTATCGTATTTAATAGTTTTTTTTCTAGTAAAATATAAACTATTTTATATACACCTCGCATAACATCACTGACTGGTTTTAAAATTAGTGTTAAGAAGAGTAGCAACCCATACTCTTCTAACCATGCACTTCCACATTTTTCTAAAATGAATGTCATGCAATATACTCTGCTGACAGTACAACCACCAGAGAACATAACTGACCCCCAAAGCAGTCTTGAGCTGGTTCCTCATCGTGTTGAATCAGCTCAAGCCACTGTACAGCCTAAATGTTACTTGAATCATGCTAAGAGTCTCACTCCTACATCATTACCAGCCAGAGCTCTTACACTATCTGGGTCAACATGTGTTGCCAATGAGTCAGCAGAGTTACAGCTGTACTTACAGATACGTAACTCTGTCTCAATAGAAGGGCTGACTAAATCACCAGTCTGTCCCCAGAGTACAACAACAGATGCAATTGTTGAGTCAAATTTATTTGGTTCTACAGTTGTTAACATAAAATGTTCTTTTGTTTCAGTTCTTAGCAGGGTAGATGAACAGGCAGATGGGGAGCAAGAAAAGGATATTATTGTTTCTACTGATGAGCTCTTCATTTTTGCTACTGGTGCTGGTGCTACTGATTTGTCTACTGGTGGTACTGCTACTGGTACTGTTGCTTCTACTGCTGCTGGCTCTACTGGAGACAATGTGGTTGCTGGTTCCACTTTTCTTACTGATAATGAGGAGTTAGCTACTGCTGATATTTTTGCTACTCCTCTTACTGTCTCTGGTATTGCTGCTTCAACCACTGATTCTGTAGTGGTTGAGGAGATGATAATGGAACCTCCTCCTGCACTTGAAAAGGTCATTGGTAATATTGTTAAGGAGGTTCTTGATGTTGATATTTCTGGCACTACCACTGTTACTTCTCCAACTGCTTCTATTGAGGATGTTAGGACCCCGAAGTTGTATAGTGTTAATGTGAAAATAAGCTTAAATGAAGGTTTCTTAGAAGAGGGCTATATAAGGAACCTAAGTAGTCCTAATTAGATAGCCATTGCATTGTAACCGAGTTCTAGAAGCTGTGGAATGTAATTGTACCGATTCTCTCTAATACCGAGTCTTACTCTCACATACCGAATCTCTCTTTATCTTATCATTTCTCTCAATCTCAATATGATCGGACCTATCATTTGGTATCAGAGCTTCCAGGAAGTGATTCTACATCACTATATCGATCCAGAGATTGTAGATTACAGAATCTGATTACTCTCGGTATTTTGAATCAAATTCGGTATCATCGAATTTGATAATCTGACGTTTAGATTCTTGTGATAAGTTCAGTGAAGGTGCATTAGGTATTTTAGAAAGAGTTTCGATCATCATTACAGCTTTTTAACTTCAATTATGGAGAATCAAGTTGATTTTTAGAGTTTGTGGCTAAAACTCTCGGTATTGCTTAATTCAAGCTTGATTCTGGATTTTTGTGAAGATTTAAGGATTCAGTTGTGTTCGTGAGGTGTTAAATCACATTTCTGACTGTTCAATTTCTTCAATTCATCAAGTTTTGAAGATTTGATCAACACTCGGTATCGTAACTGTCATACCGAGTCTGCTTCATTACTTAAATTCATCTTAAGTGTTGCATATTGTGGTGTGATTGTGATTCTATCACATTCGATTTGATTATACGCAGCTAATTGGTGTGGTTTGAGAAAGGATTTTGTCATTTTTCTAAGTTTTAAACTTAGACTCGGTATTGTCAACTGCTACAGTTGACATTCGGTATCCTATACTTTCGGTATCTTTGATATTTTGTGTGATACTAACGTGTTTCCTTGTGCAGCAAGGTTACAGAATCTAATTCAAAAGGATTGAATTGAGTTTGAACTTCAAATTCATACAGAATCTGACTACCGAATCAAATACAGAATCTGAGTTTCTGTATCACTTTATTCATTGTTTTAAGTGGTTACAGGCTACAATTCTTGTGATTACCGAATCTATACTGAATCTGGGTGTGTCTCTTGTATTTCTGATCAGTTTCTTTTACAGAATTTGATATACAGAATCTTTACCGAATCTGCTACATTACCGAATCTGCTACTGTACCGAATCTGTTACAGAATCTGACATTCTGATCAGATTATTGTGATTTTTCATCTGAGATTTATGTAATACAGAATCTACCTCATTTTCAAGATGTCTACTCAAGATACTTTGATCATTGGATCAGATTCCCGTCCTCCAGTGTTATTTGATGGCAAATACACTCAGTGGCTTCACCGTATCACTCAGTACATATACTATAAGGTGAGAAAGCAAAGCACATTTGGGCTTCTCTGAGAGATGGTCCAGTTGTTGATTATCATCCGGATACTGGTATACCAATTCCAGTCTATGAACTTTCTGGTGATAAGCGTGAGAGAGCTCAGGGCGACATAGAGGCAAAGAATATTGTTATGCAAGCTATCCTGTATGAATTGTTTGAAAATTTTGATAGCAACACAACAGCAAAAGATATATGGGATGAGATCAAACGACAGCAAGAAGGTTATGACATGTCAGACGTTACTAAATTGAATAAGGCTCTGGGATTCTATAAAGATTTCAAGCAGGAAACTGATGAACCACTCAAGGATACCTATCGTCGTTTCAATGGTGTTCTCAATGAGTTGAAAAGGTGTAAGATCATAAAAGTAAATGCTGAAGTCAACATGAAGTTTCTCAAAAAGCTCAATGCTGATTGGCTTCCTTATGGAACCATTGTTCGATCTACTAAAGAGATTGACAAGTTGACTATTCATGAGCTTGTTGGAGTTCTTATGCATTACCAACCTGGAGTGTCTAAACTTCAAGAAGGAAGGAAAGAGTCTTCTCCGGGCGATCCACTTGCCCTAATTGCCAAAAAGAAGAGCAAATCGTTGACGTCTTCCAAAAGCTTGTCCAAGAAAGTGCCTGTTAAAGAATCAACTGATTCAGAAGATTTGAATCTTTCTGATATTGATTATTCTCACCTTGAATTAGTCAAGATGGCAGCCATGTTCACAAAAGCCTTGAACAAACACAAGTTTAAAGGCAAATCAAGCAATCAACGTAAAAACTCGTCATCTTCCTCGTACTACAAGAAAGCTGATCAATCTAAACAACAACGTGCTGATGATTCCAAGAAGGAAGATTCAATTTGTTTCAATTGTGGCAAAGTTGGTCATTACTCACGTGAGTGCAAGATGCCTAAGAAGAAGGACGTAACTTACTACAAGAAGAAAATGTTGATGGCTAAGATTGTGGAAACTGGGGGAGAGCTAAAACCGGTTGATGATACTTGGTTTAACTGGACTGACGATTCAGATTCAGAGGTGGAACATGCAAATGTTTGCAAGGTAACAAAGCTCATCAAAGTTAAGGAAGCAATGGAGAATTCTGACTCAACATCCGATGATGATGAGGTACAATCATCTGAAATCTCACCTGATTTTATAAAAATGCAAAATGACTTGATGAAGAATCTGGTCTCAATGTCAAAAGAAGTCAAAGGCTTAAAATCTAAAAACAAGGTTTTAAAAGATAAAATCAAAATGAATGAGACCAGACCTTCCTCATCCAAATTGCAAACGGATGTGCAACAATTGACTCTCCAACTCAACTCTACGGAAACTGAGTTGGAAGATCTGAAAAAGACAATTCATCCAATTAAAGTTGAAAGAACTGATTATCGTTTAAAATCGGAACGACTTGCAGAAAAAGTTCAATTTTTAGAAAAAGATCTTTCTGATTTGAAAAACCAACATGAACCCACACTTTCAAAACTAAACAAGAAAATCGTTCAATTGGAAAACACCATAATTGAAAAGAACACTGAAATTTCTTTATTGTCAAAAGAATCTTTTCAAATGAAAGTACAACTTGCTCGATATGAGGAAAAACTCTATCGAACAGAGCAATCCAAAGCTATCATGGATATGGAATTTTCAAAACAAACGATTTTCATGAATAGACCAAAAACGATTCATGGTGAAAAGTGGGGGTTGGGTTATGAAGATGCGAAAATTTTGGAAGATGCTTCCAAAAAGATTCCAGGATTATATCATTCTGATTATTTTCAAGCTGGTTTACCATCGCATTTTGTACATGCTTCCGATGCTGATTTTGATGATATTATTGTAAATCGTAAATCTAGGAAATACCATCAAATTAGCTTAATGTATGAAAAAAATCAATGCTAAGATAGGTAAATCGAATCCTGATTTCTTGAAAAATCTTGTTGAAACTGAAAAGTACATGCAACGTGAAGATTATGTGCCTAAGCGTAGACTGGTTTATATCCCAACACTCATGCTAGAGAAATACATTTTAATGCTTGAGAATGAAGTGTTTAACAAACCTAGTTCTAGCATTACTGCAATAGATGAGGTGTTTGATGAATCAATTTTTGATGTGAAACCAATTCTACCAACTTTACCTGCATGTCCAGATGATGTTTTCTGTGAAGACCTAGCACATGAACTAACCGTCTTCTTTGAGACAGATTCTCTAGGTCAAAATTCTTTAGATGAAAAAGTAGAACCTCAGGATGAACCGAACATTGAACCTTTGATAGATTTTGAAAGTCAACTTGATCCTTTGCATGATTATTACTTGCATTTGCCTATTGTACGTAATTTGAATCGTATAGTAGCTCAACTTGAACAGGAGAATATTGACTTGCAACTTAAGTGCCAATCATTAGAACAAATGCTTGCTTTGTGTGATAAATTGCCTTCACTGCCTAAGAAAGAATGTACTTATGCTTTTAAGGAGGGTGAAGTGATAGTTTCTGCTGAAAAATTATGTCTTGAGATTAAAAGCTTAAAACAAAAGATAATTCAAATGAAACAGGCTAACACACTTAAGCAAATGTCTAATGTTGCAACCAATGTGCTTGAATGTACTGGTGGGACTACTAAGAAGGGGAAGGGAACAACAACATCTAAGGATGTAAAACCCATTACTATTCTTAAAAATCTTCTACGTTCTCAATTTGGCAATCATGGTTCGAAAGTTGTTTCTACAACTCAGTATATTGTTAAAAAGGTTCATTCTCCAAATGGTTCTGTGTTAACTGAAAAGATTCCTATTGATAGTTATGCGAGGTGCATATGAAATAGCTTATATTTTACTAGGAAATACTTTTAAATATGCTACAATTTTACACAAGATATTTATTTATTTATAGAATGGATATACATAAACCTTGCTACAACACTTATAGGCAGTGTACCTAATCGTACAGTAGTGTAGTTTTTAGTAAGTCCGGTTCGTTCCACAGGGAATCTTTTTCACAAAGCTTAACGCTATATTAGTTTCAATTTATAAAAATACAAATATATATAAGTAATATTATTATTATAAAGGGGGGGTTTTTACCGTTTAATGACCGGTTTGTCGATTTTAAAACTTTAAGTCGCAGTTAAAACAAAATATAAAATATTAAATAAATAAAAGACTTAATTTAAAGCATAAAGTAAATAACGATAACGAAATTGCGATAAATAAAAGTGCAATAAAATTGTGATAATTAAAAAGTACGATAATTAAAAGTGCAATTAAATACAATAACAATAAAAGTGCGATAATTAGAAGTGCAATTAAATATAAAATAAAGGAAATTAAATATGAAATAAAAGAATTATGCTTATTTAAACTTCCGTAATCATGATGTTTGACGTGTTGATTTTAGTTTTATGCCCATGGGTTAATTGTCCTTTGTCCTGGATTATTTAATATGTCCGTCTGGTTTTTGTCCATAACAGTCCATCAGTCATAAATATAAAGTGCGAGTGTCCTCGTCAAATTATCCTTATACCCGAAGTTAAATATTCCAACTAATTGGGGACTTAAACTGTAACAAGATTTTAATTCTTTGTTTAATAATTACACCAGGTTATCGACTGCGTGTAACCCAAGATTTTAATACTTTGTTAACAATTATGCCAAGTGTCCTTGTACATAATTTCACCCCTGTTTTAATAATTCTAGTGGCTATTAATCCATTCCCGTGTCCAGTTAAATGAACGATTATTCGTACATATAAATACCCCGCCCATCGTGTCCGATCGAGTGTATATGGTTATTTATAGGGACGTCCAATTGTAAATCTTTATATTAAAATTAACAAACTATCATTTAGTTAAACAAATATAAAGCCCATTAATAGCCCATAGTCTAATTTCCACAAGTGTCGTTCTTTTGTCCAAACCTCAATTATGGTACAAAGCCCAATTACCCAATTTTAGTAATTAGCCCAACATCATGATTACTTCGTTTTAAATAAGCATAATAATAACTTAGCTACGAGACATTAAATTAAAAAGGTTAAACATAACTTACAATGATTAAAAATAGCGTAGCGTTACACGGACAGAATTTCGACTTACACCCTTACAACATTCGCTAACATACCCTTATTATTAGAATTAAAATTAAAATTAAAATTAAAATTAAAATATAAATATAAATATTA
Source organism: Rutidosis leptorrhynchoides (assembly GCF_046630445.1). Lineage (NCBI taxonomy): Eukaryota > Viridiplantae > Streptophyta > Magnoliopsida > Asterales > Asteraceae > Rutidosis > Rutidosis leptorrhynchoides. The sequence continues at coordinate 132,524,713 of NC_092343.1, forward strand.
CGTATACATATATAGAGAGAGATTGATTTTTATGATATTAAAACTCGTCAAACTGCGTTGGCTTTTATAGGGAATTGAGTCCAGGGGAACTCCGCGACTCGCGGCATTTTCCTTCTTCAAACTCCGCAAGTCGCGGAGTTTGAAATTACAGCTCACCCAGCTTTGGCTCTTTGTTTGCCGACGAATTATAAATATATTATAATATATATATTAATTTTAAGAATTAATTATATATTATATTATATTTATATACATAGTTAACTTGTAATTTTTAGTCCGTTGCGTCGAGCGTTGAGAGTTGACTCTGGTCCCGGTTCCGGATTTTCGAACGTCCTTGCGTACAATTTAATATCTTGTACTTTGCGATTTGAATCTTGTACTCTTGTAATTTCGAGACGTTTCTTATCAATAATTGGAACCACTTTGATTGTATTTTGTACTTTTGAGGTTTTTGGACCTTTGCATCTTCAATTCGTCGAATCTGTCTTTTGTCTTCACCTTTTATTATTTAAATGAATATCACTTATAAATAGGACAATTGCAACTAAAAGCTTGTCTTTCTTGAGGAATAATGCTATGAAATATATGTTTGTTTTTAGCATTATGAAATATTCCCACACTTGAGCGTTGCTTGTCCTCAAGCAATATAGTCTTGAAATACTAGAATCACTTCTTTATTCTTCACACTTTGTACATCAGTGATTTATTTACAGCGGTATAAACAATGGTAGTAACGATGTGGTTTACAGTCCCACATGACTATAAAATTTAGATCCTTTAAGGAAATTGGATCTTTATGAAAACATTTGATCTTTTTGAAAATTCAATCTAGCTTTTACCCTAGATAAGTTTTCCGGAATAACCCTTCACCAGTGTTTGCAAATTGTTTTTGTGGGTTTGGTGGGTTTCAGATTTGAAAATTTTAGCTCAAAACTTGCGGTTTTGTGTGACCCACTTGCTAACCTCGTATTAGGAAAGCAACAAGTCCAGTATACTTGCTCCGTATATTACCTTTCGGTAAACTACCGTCCGGTTGTAAAGGAAAGCGTTGAACAAGCAACTGTTAAGGCAATGTCCCCTGACATGCTTTTAATTATGGTATATAACGTGTCGGACGCAATTACTATCCTTTGTAGGAGCAATAGTAAAGCTCACCCTTATGATTTGTCGGTCTGGCACAAGGTTCTATCTTTGACCATGCTATGCAACCACCGTTCTTACGGTTGACACCCGATTTGGTTCAGGTGACCTAATGAATTCCAGGTGAATTCCTAGGATTTTACGTTCAATGGTAATGAACGCATTGAAAATGGGTTTTTAGAAAACAAATCGGTTTATAATTTTGATCAAAATATTTTCTCGTTCAAGCTCGAGTTTAGATATCATTGAATTCCATGAGTTTGAATTCTCAATCTTTAAGGTCAATCTCAAGGATTGAGTAATATCAGTCTTAAAAGCTGATTTTTAATCTTTAAGGAGATTATCCTTTCTGGGGATCTGATTCATTAGTCTTATCAAGCTAATTTGCACGGTGCCCCCCCATTGTACGAGATAAATCCTTCTCATGGTTAGGATAAATCTGACCACTTGGCGACCCTGTTTGATGCTGAGGTCCGTGGATTTCCTGCTGATTTTAGAGATGACTTTCCTAGATTTTTCGTCAACCTACAGCTGGTCTGGACGACAACTTCCTGACCTAAATCAAGAAGCGCGTTTCTTTTTCGGAATACTTTACTTCCTTTTAATGATGGAATTGATTCATCGTGTAGATCCATCTCTTCTTTTCTTTCATCGGGTAAAATAGTTAATTTAGTCCAAAATAAAAGTATCTTCAATTATTTGTACAAAAATATGTGATATATATTTTGAATAACTTGGTAAATTTTCACACACTTGGCTTTTATTTTCCTTTTTATTGTCCTCTATTCCATTTTAAATGAATTCTAACATTTTGGTTTGTTTCTCAATTTATGTCCTTTCCGAGGTAACAATAATTTCGGTGTTAACACCTAGTTTTATCGTTCATAAATATGTATAAACATGATTTTGAGTTCATTTAATTGAAAATTTTTGAAAAATTTTACTAGAATTGGGTAGTCAGTATATAAGACTAGGGTTGTTCTTTATTATCAGAGAGCACTAGATTCTAATACAACTACTACGTTACTAGTATTTTTAATGGTAACCAAGTGTTTAAGATAAAAATTTTAAAAATCCGAAAGAATTTAACCCCTTCCCACACTTAAGATCTTGCAATGCCCTCATTTGCAAGAAATCAGTAACAATTTAAATTATTGAGGGTGATTAGCGTAGAAATGATTAAATTTTACCAAAGTTTCCAAACATATTGTTGTTTGTGTTGAATGATAAATGGTGCACATCATTTGTTCATTCCGTCTTGTTGTTATTTCACATATATTTTGCATCTTGTCGTCAAAATTAGTTGCTTTTGCTGAACTTAATGCCAGTCTTTGAAAATGCGTTGTTTTACCCTGTTGTGTACATAAGATAAACTGCAAACATATATACATATTTTTGAAGTTTGGTATATTACCCCACATTCAAAAATTATTAAAATCTAATAATAAAAGTTAGAAAATTATAAAAACTATTACAATATTAACATAAGTATTAAATGTATCAACATTACAAATTATAAAATAAATAAAACTAAGTAGACTAGGGATGATATTGATACCAGTAAGGGTTCCATGCATAACCGTATGTGTTATAGAATGCTTCGGCTGGGTTATACGTAGGATACGGTGGTTGGATCTCTATAGACCAGGGAGGAAATACGGGCGATGGAGTAGGAATATAGTTTCTACCTACATGTTGACAATGAGCTATGATTTGGTTTTGATGAACTTGCCAATCTTCAAATGCTCGATGTCTAGCATTTTCATACTCTTGTGAAGCTATAAACCTTTGCATTTCTGTCATTTCATTTCCCCCTCCCACATTACCTGGCTGTTGGTTTCTCTCAACCTGTGGATGTCTACCATGGTATTGTACTGCGGCGTTATTTCGCCTCTTCAAAACCTTCGCACCATGGTATACATTTAAACCTATTGTATCGCGGGGTTCTGGTTCTTTGACTAATAATCCCCCCGACTTATATCCACATTGAGATACTCAGCAATTAGTGTAATAAATATACCACCTCCTATTATACTGTGCGGTCTCATGCCCCTAACCATAGCTGATAAATAATAACCCACATAATAAGGTATACTTACAGCGCTTTGTGGGTCTCGAATACACATGTGGTAAAACAAATCATGTTCATTTACTTTTTCCTTATTCTTACCTCGTTGTGTAATCGAATTGGCTAAAAACCTATGAATTACTCTTAACTCTGCTCTATCTATATCCAAATAAGAGTAATTTCCCCCTTTAAATCGGTGATGGCTAGTCATTTGACTCCATACACCATGCGTATCAAAATTTTCATCAATTTTCTTACCGTTCAATATCAACCCTCTACAATCGGCAGATGCTAACTCCTCAGGCGTATATATACGTAAGGCCTGAGCCATGTCTAGTAAAGACATGTAGTGCATCGAACCTCCTAACAAAAATCTAATAAAAGATCGATCGGTTAAAGTAGTTACCCGATCATTTATTTCTATACTACACAACAATTCTTCACACCATACTTTATATACAGATCTACGCGTGCTGAATAATCGTACCCAATCGTTAAAAGTAGAATTACCATACCTCTGTGTAAGTAATTCTCTAATTGGCCCGGCCAATTCTACAGCTTCTAATGGTCCCCATTCTATTACCCTAGGTACTTCAACAGCTTTAGAATGAAGAGTATGCAAGCCCCTTTGGTATTTTGGATAATCTATCCAACGTCTGTCAAATCTCAAGTTCGGGTGCAAATCTTCCAAGTGCATATCAGAAAATGTCATAACTGGATGAGGTATATCTTGTTTGTAGTAGTTATCCATCTCCTGTTGTTCCGCATTCTCAGCAGGAGCATTGCGAGCTTGGGATGAAGATTCACCCCTTTCAATCTGCAAAACACATCAAACACAATTTGTGTGCATCCAAATATGCATTAGTGTCAGCAAAATCATCAATCAAAATAATTACAATGACATGTCCAATTTATATCAAACTTATGCTCATTTTCATATTTTTATCAAATCTACACTTTTTCAAATAAGCATATACGAAAATGTTCGCCAAGTTCATAAGCATTCAACTCAAATAACATGTCAAAATAATCATTACTAGCAATTAAACAAGTTTCAAATGGCATTATCTCTCAAAAATCAAGTTCATGAATTTTAGACTTGAAAAAGTCTACTTTAATTCTCAAAATCATGTTTAGGCTCAAAGTTTGGATCATTTAACTACCTAAACATGTTACACTACTTAATTTAGCAACAATTCATGACAAAAATCGGCCATAACCTGTTTATATCAAAAAGCCCCAAATTGCTCAAGAACACAAACCCTAGATTACTCAAAAGTTGAAGTTTAAGGATTCTAATCATGTTAATTAGCATCAATCTAGGTTATACAAGCATAATACATAAGCAATTTAAGCATAATTACACTAAAAAGCATCAAAATTGAATTGGGTAAAAAATTGCTCAAGAACACTAATTTTCGAATTAAATGGTGTTTAGGTGTAGAAATTTACCATTTTTCTTGAGTAATTCCTTGATAACATCCTTCTCAACATGATTTTAGTAAAAGATTTGATGATAAACGGTCAAAAATTGCGAATTTGGTGTGTGTTTTTCGGGTGTTTGCGCAGTTTGGAGTGGGTGGGTGTGTGCAACTGAGCTGTTCAGCTCATTTTATTTTTTTCTGGGTTTTGGTCTCTCCGCGAGTCGCGGCATTTGACTCTTTCAAACTCCGCGAGTCGCGGTGTTTGGTTTTTTTTTTTTTTTTAAATAAACCTTAACTTATAAAACAAATATAAAATAAATTTAAAATTTTGTTTTCCTTTATTTTAGGACGAGGTCGTTTCGAAACGATGTCCTAGTCCGTCCTTCGACAAAATTTTAAAATTTGTCCTTTTGTAGCGCGGTTTTAAAAGCAAAGATTTTTGGGGTTTTTTTTATTAATGTTTTTGGCATACTTTAATTCAATAAGATTAAAAATAATGATAATAAAAGTTCTCGTCCCTCCTTCGGGTAAAGCAATTTCGGTTCAACGACCTAGTCTTCAACTCACGACGAATTTTAAAAATCATATTTTTAACTTAGCGAAATAAAGTAAATTTTTGTTTTTAAATTCACACCAAACTTAAATTTAAAATGCATAAAATTAAAAATTCACACCAAACTTAATTAAAAATTCATATTATAAATTCACACCAAACTTATATTTAATTTTGTTGTTATACATACAAACTTATATTAAAAATATTAAAAATTTTTAAATATTGACAAACTTAAATATATTGATCTTACAAAGTTCACAATATTAATTTAAGATTTATATATTAATTTTAAAAACATGGTAAAAATAAAATTAAAAATCTTTTTGGCTTTTATCCCACTTTAATCAATCAAATATTATCAAAAATATGCGCCCCTCTTTTCGGTAAAGTAATTTCGGTTCCATGACCTAATTTAACTCATGACGAATTTTTGAAATATTTTGGGTTGATTGATTAAAGATATTTATACCTTAAGAATAAACGTTAAATTTCGCAGTGATGTAATAAATTTTTGTATGATATCAATAATTTCGGTCGCCAAACCTAATTTCATCGAATACCAATTTAATACTTTATAGCGAACAAATTAGCGTTTATTATCAAAAGGTTAAAAATGAAAATAAAAAATAAAAACTGTACATACTTACCTGTGAGATAGTATTCTTAGTGATATGATCTATCCCATTCATAAGATAGTCGGTTTAATTGATTTTTCATGGCTACATAGGCGTAACCTCGAGCATTCAGTGTTTTTTCTTCTAAACATATGAACGGTCCGTCTCTGCATAACGTAACAAATTCGGTGTTTGAATAGGTTTGATTATTTGAACATTTACCTCCATGTGACCATTTTCCGCATTTGTGATATCTTTCTAGGTGTTGTGCTCTTCTTTTCGCTGCGGATTTTGATTTTCCTTTACCAAATTGTAACTTATTATCTTCGCATCTGGATTCTTTTCTTACTCCGTCCAATCTTTCTCTGATTACTGATACTAGTTCAGTCGAAAGTGTGTCATTATTACGTTTAGTGATCAAAGCGTGTAGCATTAGACCATGGTTTAGTTCACAGGAAGTCTTCATTTCGTAAAAATCTAAAAAAAAATAAAAATTCAGAATGGGGGGAGAAGACTAGTTCTTTAGGGTCTGCTAGGGAAAGACCATTCGGGTTCCATTTTCGAGAACTACACGAAAACAGAAAATCTAACTCTAACAAAAATACATATTATCCTTTAAAAGACTTGATTCTCCCCACACTTAGTTAGCTGTGGTATCGAAATTGTGATTAACTTCATTGTCAACTTTCATTGGACTATCTATGTAATGTTTAACTCTGTGACCATTAACTTTAAATTCAATTCCATTTGAATTTATTAATTCTATCGTTCCGTATGGGAAAACTCTTTTGACTATGAATGGTCCAGACCATCTTGATTTCAATTTTTCAGGAAATAGCTTGAATCGTGAATTGAAAAGAAGAACTCTGTCTCCTTCTTTAAATTCTTTTGAACTTCTGATTCTTTTATCATGCCATTTCTTCGTTCTTTCCTTATAGATTAACGAATTTTCGTATGCTTCATGTCTTAATTCTTCTAATTCGTTTAGTTGACTTAACCGTAGACGTCCAGCTTCATGTAAATCAAGATTACATGTCTTCAAAGCCTAAAATGCTTTGTGTTCAATTTCTACTGGAAGATGACATGCTTTTCCATAAACGAGTCTAAAAGGTGTGGTTCCAATTGGAGTTTTGTAGGCTGTTCTAAAAGCCCAGAGTGCATCCGCTAATTTAATGGACCATTCCTTCGGATTTGATCCTATGGTTTTTTCTAGAATACGTTGTAAAGCTCGGTTGGTATTTTCAACTTGTCCACTTGTTTGTGGATGATATGCGGTGGAGATTTTATGAGTTACTCCATATCTTTTGAGAACTTTCTCAAGTTGATTATTACAGAAATGAGTACCCCGATCACTTATTAAAGCTTTCGGTGTTCCAAACCTTGCAAAAAGACGTTTTAAAAAATTTACTACAACTCGCGCATCGTTAGTTGTGAGAGCTTGTGCTTCCACCCATTTAGATACATAATCAATGGCTACGAGGATGTAGAGATTATTATGAGATTTTGGAAATGGACCGATAAAGTCAATACCCCAAATGTCAAATACTTCACATACTTGAATGACATTTTGTGGCATTTCATCGCGTTGACTTATTTTTCCGGCTCTTTGACATGCATCACAGGATTTGCAAAGAAGGTGTGCGTCTTTGTAAATTGTAGGCCAATAGAATCCAGCATCATAAACTTTTCTTGCTGTTAGTTGCGGCCCATAATGCCCTCCTGTTGGTCCTGTGTGACAATGGTTTAAGATTTTACTAGCTTCATCTCCGAATACACATCGGCGTATTATTCCATCTGGACAACTTATAAACAAATGTGGATCTTCCTAGAAATAGTGTTTTATATCACTGATGAATTTCTTTCGTTTTTGGTACGATAATCCTTTTTCAAGGAATCCACATACTAAGTAGTTTGCATAGTCTGTAAACCATGGAATTTCATTATAATCTATCTTCAATAGATATTCATCAGGAAAGTTGTCTTGTATGGCCGATTCATTTAGAACTTCTAATTCGGGATTTTCAAGACGAGAAAGATGATCAGCGGCGAGATTTTCTGCTCCTCTTTTATCTCGGATTTCAATATCGAACTGTTGTAAGAGTAAGATCCAACAGATTAATCTTGGTTTGGCATCTTGTTTCGAAAATAGGTGTCTAAGAGCAGAATGGTCGGTATAGACCACCGTTTTTGCTAGAACGAGATATGAACGAAATTTGTCAAAAGCAAAGACAATAGCAAGGAGTTCTTTTTCAGTAGTTGTGTAATTTGTTTGTGCTCCTTGTAATGTCTTACTAGCATAATATATAGGTTGAAATCGTTTTTCAATCCTTTGTCCTAAAACGGCTCCCATTGCAAAATCACTTGCATCGCACATTAGTTCGAATGGCAGATTCCAATTTGGTGTTATCATGATTGGCGCATTAGTGAGTTTCTCTTTAAGAATATTAAAAGATTTGATGCATTCATCTGAAAAGATGAATGGAGCATCCTTTTCTAAGAGTTTATTCATAGGAGTGGCAATTTTAGAAAAATCTTTTATGAAACGTCGGTAAAAACTGGCATGCCCTAGAAAACTCCTAACTCCTCTAACATTGGTGGGATGTGGAAGTTTAGCAATTACATCTACTTTAGCTCTATCCACTTCTATTCCTTCTTTTGAAATTTTATGTCCAAGAACGATGCCTTCTTTAACCATGAAATGGCATTTCTCCCAATTAAGTACTAGATTTGATTGTTCGCATCTAATAAGCATTCGTTCCAGATTAACTAGACATGATTCAAAAGTATCACCGAAGACTGAAAAGTCATCCATGAAAACTTCCATGCATTCTTCTATCATGTCGTGAAAAATCGCCATCATGCACCTTTGAAAGGTTGCAGGGGCGTTGCAAAGTCTAAATGGCATGCGTTTGTAAGCAAAAGTACCATAAGGGCACGTGAATGTGGTTTTCTCTTGATCTTCAGGTTCTATTGGAATTTGGAAATATCCGGAAAATCTATCAAGAAAACAATAGTAACTGTTTCTGGCTAATCTTTTCAACATTTGATCAATGAAAGGTAAGGGAAAGTGATCTTTTCTGGTGGCGTCATTTAATTTTCTATAATCAATACATACACGCCATCCTGTTACAGTCCTAGTAGGAATAAGCTCATTTTTTTCATTTGTGATGACAGTTATGCCACCCTTCTTAGGCACGCATTGAACTGGGCTTACCCATGGACTATCAGAAATTGGATAAATTAAACCTGCATCTAGCAGTTTAATAATTTCTTTTTTCACTACATCTTGCATATTCGGATTTAGTCTTCGTTGGCGTTGCACATACGTTTTATGACCTTCTTCCATAAGGATTTTATGTGTGCAATACGAAGGACTTATTCCTTTAATGTCATGAATTTTCCATGCAATGGCTGGTTTATGAGCTTTCAACACAGAAATGAGTTGAGATTTCTTATTTTCAGTAAGAGAAGATGATATTATTACAGGTAATTCAGATTCACCATGTAAATAAGCGTATTCCAAATGGTTTGGAAGTGGCTTTAACTCTAATGTCGGAGGTTCTTCTATCGATGATTTATATCGATATCTGTCTTCTTCTTTTAACATTTGAATTTCTTCTGTTGTTGGTTCATATCCATTAGCTATTAGTGTAGCTAATATTTCAGTTTCATCAATTGGTTTAGTTCCTTCTCCTAAAGAACATTCTCCTGTTCCTTGTAATTCTGGAAATTCTTCTAACAATTCTGTATGTGAATCTATAGTTTGAATATAATAACATGTATCATCTACAGATTGCGGTTGTTGCATAGCTCTATCAACTAAAAAGGTAACACTCTCGTCCTCTATACTTAGGGTCAGTTTCTTACCAAACACGTCTATCATTGCTTTAGCCGTGTTTAAGAATGGTCTTCCTAATATGTAACGACCCGAATTTTTCCGATCGTTTTATACTTATGAGATTAATATTTACATAAAATAAACCTTACCAACATGATAAGCAATCCAAACTGTTGAGACTTATGTTTTTGAAAAGAGTTTCACACAACGTTTGACCGTCCAATTTGACCGATGATATCACGAACTATATAACACACGATAATTATACGATTATGTATATGTACATATCTATACATATTTAACATGATTTAAGGATGGTTTAACATTTCATTGTGAACTAACAACAATGAGTTATAAGTATACTTTGAGACCACTAACTTAAGTTATCAAAACGATAACTATATGTAACATTCTTTGACATATATACTTACAATATATAATGTGTTGGTGATCTATGTCACCAATATGATTTAAGTGTAATGGGATTAATTTGTAACCAAAATAATCTTGATAAATATCGAACAAGTTTGGGGAAGTGTGGAGTGCACACTTGTTTGAACTTATCTTGATTATGACGGTGGTTCGGGGGCAGCGCCCCCAATAAGCGGGGTCCAAGGGGTGGCAACCCCTGGCGGGGTCCAAGGGGCAGAGCCCCTGGCTGGGGTTAACATTGCTTTATTAAAAATGTCTTAAAATTTTATTTTGGCCCGGTTTGACCCAAAAATAAAAGCCCAGTTTTGAGCCTCTTTTACAGTTATAAACCCGTCCATATTTGAATTCTCGTTCCGATTCCTCAAAATTTCTACAAGTATATCTAGGGTATATGTAACCGTATCATACCCAGCTTCTATACGTATTTACTATTGGTATATACCAATAATAAACTTCAATGATCAGCCACTAGACATGATGTTACATGTGGGAACCAGCCATTTAACCTCATGTGTGACTTTTGTGCAAGAAAACAAACTAAATCTCCTATATATCCATCCCATAATCATGCTATTTTGCACACACACACATACAATTTCATTTCCAATTTTCTTTCAAGTTAATTCACTCCCTAATCTCTCTTCATTTACCTACTCAAGAACGTATCAATATTGTCATCCGATTTCAAGGAGATTACTTCCAATCTTTCAATCCCACTCCACCACTCTTTTGATTCCAAGATTTTTCTTACCTTTTCCAGTAGCTTTGTCCAAGTAACTTGAGGTAGTAACCTTATTCATAACCTTATTCGATTCATATTTATATAGCTATCTTATTTTGTGTTATAAAATTTTAACAACAAGAACATAGTTTGAGTGATTTCAAACTTGTTCACAACTAAATAGATCCTTCTAATTTGATTTTTAAAAACACTTCAAGACCTGTAATATATCATATTATGACAAAATCGGATTAATCATATCTAGGCTAATTAACATAATATTTAATATATATTTACTTATGATTTTATTTTATATATTTCAGGACCACCCGTAAACAACACGAGAAGATTAATCATAAGACCTCATGATTGTATGCAACACGTCATTTGACAACACGGTACTTTATGTACGCAACACGTCATTTGACAACATGGTACCATGGGTCAAGATTAATTCTGATCAACACGAATACGATGGGGTCTTTATTTATTTTATTTAAGCAACTAATTGTGGACCACTAACATCGGACTGCTAACTACGGACTAAGAAAATATTAAAAGTATTAAAAGTATATATATATATATATATATATATATATATATATATATATATATATATATATATATATATATATAACGATTACTTGAAAAGAAAATATGTTGATATATTATATATATGGTTAGGTTCGTGATATCTATCGGAGACCAAGTCGAGTTAAATACCTTCAAGACAAAAGTGAGTATATAGTCCCACTTTTAAACTCTAAATATTTCGGGATGAGAATACATGCATTTTATGATTTACGTTATGGACACAAGTGATTAAAAATATATATTCTACGTTGAGTAGTACCACTGGCATACTTCCCTGTAACTTGGTAACTACTATTTACATGAGGTATTGTAAACGCGAATCCTGTTGATAGATCTATCGGGCCTGACAACCCCAACCTGACTGGACGACCAGTATTCAACGGTTGCACAGTACTTCGTTTCGGTGACTACACTTGGTACGGTGTAGTAAGATTTCATAATAAAGGGAATATGCGACGTTGATTAAATGTTAAGTATGGTTATCAAGTGCTCAACAACTTAGAATATTTTTATTAAAACATTTATATATGAAATCTTGTGGTCTATATTCATAACGCTGCCGGCATTAAACCTATATCTCACCAACTTTATGTTGACGTTTTAAGCATGTTTATTCTCAGGTGATAACTAAAAGCTTCCGCTGCAACATGTTGAATTTAAGCAAGATCTTGAGTATGCATATTTGTGTCAAAAATAAAACTGCATATCGGAGGATTTATAATGTAAAATATGTTGGAGGTCGTATTGTTATTATCACATGTAAAGTTTGTAAGTCTAAGATTATCGCTAAACGATAATCATTATTAAGTTGTTTAAACCTTGTATTTATAATAAAAGCTATGGTTTGTATTGTAAAAACGAATGCAGTTTTTGAAAAATGTCGCATATAGAGGTCAATACCTCGCGATGAAATCATATGTTATTGTATTCGTCCTTATGGTTAAGGTCGGGTTATGACATAATATGAGAGGAACTTGAGAATCTTCTTCCATGTCCAGAACAACAAAATCTACTGGAAATACTAAAGTACCAACTTTAACTAGCATGTTCTCCATTATCCCTCTAGGATATTTTATTGATCTATCGGCTAGTTGTATACTTATTCTGGTTGGTTTCAATTCTCCAAGGTCTAGTTTAGTGTATAGTGAATACTGCATTAAATTTATACTAGCACCTAAGTCTGCCAATGCTTCTATTGAACTAAGACTTCCCAGAAAACATGGAATTGTGAAACTTCCTGGATCAGATAATTTTTCTGGTATCTTATTCAACAGCACTGCTGAACAATTAGCATTCATAGTAACGGCCGAGAGTTCTTCCATTTTCTTTCTATTTGTGATTAGATCTTTCAGAAATTTAGCATATCTAGGCATTCCTGAAATCACATCAATGAAAGGAAGATTGACATTTATTTGTTTAAACATATCCAAGAATTTGGATTGCTCGGCTTCAAGTTTTTCTTTTTTCATTTTACTTGGGTAAGGAAGTGGTGGTTGGTATGGTTTAACATAAGGTTTAGCCTTAACTGTGTTATCTTCATTAACCTTTTCAACTACCGGTTCTGTTTCCTTATCTTGCTCAGGTTGTGGTTCTTGTGGAGTAGGAATAGCTTCATCAGAAGTTACAGGTATTTCAGGTGGTTTAAGTGTTGTACCACTTCTTGTGGTAATGGCTTTAGCTGTTTTATTCCGGGGGTTAGCATTTGTATCACTAGGTAGACTTCCCGGTTTTCTTTCACCTATTAACCTTGCTAGGTTACTTACTTCTTGTTCCAAGTTTTGAATAGAAGCTTGTTGATTTCTAAATGCTTGAGCATTTTGTTCATTAGTTTGTTTCTAAGATGTGAAAAACTGCGTTTGAGTTTCAACTAGCTTTGTCATCATATCTTCTAAATTTGGCTTTTTATCATCGGTCTGTGGTGGTTTGTTTTGAAAATTAGGTCTTTGATGATTGTAAGTATTATTTGATACTTGTTGATTACCAGGACCTTGTTGGTTGTTGTATGGAATATTTCAGTTATAATTATGGTTTTGATTGTAAATTGGTCTTGGCGGCTGATAATTATTCTGATAATTATTTCCAGGCCTTTGGTTTAGATATGAAACATTCTCTCTTTGTTCCATTGTTAGTTCAATACTGAGACAATCTTTTGTCAAATGTGGTCCTCCACACTGCCCACAACTAATTCATATTGAGTGAATATCCTTAGTCATCTTTTCCATTCGTCTCTCGACAGCATCTATCTTTGCGGACATGGAATCTAAGTCATGGCTAGAATCGGCTCTAGCTGCTTTAGATGATCTAACGATATCTTTTTCTTGGTGCCACTCATGTGAGTGGGAAGCAGTGTTATCAATAATTTTGAAAGCATCAGTTTCGGTTTTCATCATAATAGAACCACCAGCTGCTATATCGATGTCTTTCCTTGTAGTGATGTCGCATCCTTGGTAGAATATTTGTACTATTTGACAGGTGTCTAAACCATGTTGCGGACATCCTCTTAATAACTTTCCAAATCTAGTCTACGCCTCATATAGAGTTTCATTCGGTTTCTGTGTGAACGTAACAATTTCTCCTTGAAGTCTTACGGCTTTAGATGCCAGAAAGAATTGTTTAAGAAAATTTTCAACTAAAACGTCCCAGGTATCAATCTCCCCTTCAGGTAACGATTCCAACCAATCTTTGGCTTCTCCCTTTAAAGTCCAGGGAAATAACATGAGATATATCTGTTCATCCTCAACTTCTCGGATTTTAAATAGGGTGCAGATCCTATTAAAGGTACGAAGATGTTCATTTGGATCTTCCTTCGGCGCACCACTAAATTGACATTGATTAGTCACCATGTGTAGAATTTGTCCTTTGATTTCATAATCTGGCACATTAATATCAGGATGAGTAATTGCGTGACCTTGGCCAGTGCGTTTAGCTCTCATTCGGTCTTCCATACTTAAGAGTTCCAGATTCTCCATAATTGAATTTGTTGAATCTGAATCACTAGGGGATTCTGATTTAATGGTTCGTTCCTAAACAATCTCTGTTTGAATGATTGGTGGTTCTGGAGGAAAAATTAATGGTTCAGGATCAATGAATTGTCCCTGAATATTCTCCGGATTCTCAATTGTGAGATCGGGTTCAAAAAATGGATTATCGGAAATTTGAATTGGAGTACTTGGTCGACTGGATGACGATTCTAAAGGAAATTAACGGCGGTAATATTTGCTAGATGTCTTGATCTAGTTACAGGTGGTGAACGTACAAAAGGTGGTGAACGTCTTGCTCGGTGCATTCACTGAATATCCTATTAGTTTTTAAAAAGAAAGAAAAATTATATAAGTTATCCAATTAATAGACTTTTCTGATTTTGCCCACGTTTCGAATAGCCAAAAGATGCAGCAGAGGGGCAGGATTCGTTTGGTCTCAATATAATTGAGTACTGTTTGGCTCCAATAACCCGGTCCACGTACAAATCTAACTATTACTACGAACCAGAAAATTTTGATGTTTATCAATTTAACCACTTAAAATAAATTTTCGTAATTTTAAGAAATTTAGATAAGAAGTAGAATAAAAGTTTATGTCCTAAAACTAGAATAGCGAGAAATAAGAAAGAAAAAGAGCGCGTCGAAAAAGGTCGAAAAAGAAAAAGATTGAAAAAGACGTCGAAAAATACGAAAGAAAAAAATGACTTATAGAACTTAAAAACACTCGATTAACCCAACCTTATTACTACCACTAACTTAATATTATAATCGCAAATTGAGATTACTAATTGGAATGATAATTGATACATAGGTAAAAGGCGTCTAAATATATTAAAGCTTACAAGTAAAACTATATCCCAAATGGCAATATCTTAAAAAGGTACTAAAACTTAAAAAGGCGTCTCAAAATTCTATGGCAAAATTCTGAAGCACCTAAATCTTAGTATAAAGAAAAAGCACTTAAGGGATTTTACGGCAAAGCCTAAAAATCTAGAAATAAAAATAACTATGGCAAAAACTATATCTTAAAACTAAATACTAGCGAAAAACACAAATATTACGCTAAAACAATTAAAAAGGGACAAAATATAAAAATATACTAAAAGTTGTAAAAACTACAATTTTTATAAAAATATTATTTTTATATTATTTATTTTATAAAACTATTAATCTATAATTTAATTAAATTAATTAAACTAAATATACAAAATAATAATAAAATAAATTAAGTAATTAAAAACTAAAAAACTAATTAGGGTTTTAATTAAAATAATAATAATAATAATTACACCAATGATGTAGTTAGGGTTTCGGGTCACCTGTGTCAGGGCTGCTCCGCGAGTTGCGGTTCCCGAAGCTGGAAATCTCCGAGAGTCGCGGCGTTCCAAATTTCAGATGACAGGCTGATTTAAATTCGACGCGTTTTTTTTTTATGTTTTATATTTTCTGTTTTAATAATTAAATAAAATATTTATAAAAACTAAATAAAAACATATGTTTAAAAACTAAAATAAAAATAGAAAAACTTTATAATTTTATAAATAAAAATCTTAAAACTAGATTTATATATATATATATATATATTTTTTTTCGGTTTTTTTTATGTTTTATATAAAAACAAAATATTTAAATAAAACTTATATTTTTATAAAATAAAAATAAAGAAACTTTATAAAACTTAAATATTTAACTAACTCTTAAAAATATTTATATTTTTGTTTTCTTTTTATGTTTTCGAATAATTAAAACGTATTTTTACAAAAGCGTCTTTTTTTTATAAAAGTAAACTAAAAATAAAAATATTTTTTTTTAATATTTAGCGTTGCGCTTTCGGCGTTTAAGTTCCCCGGCAGCGGCGCCAAAAATACTTGATAGTTATGCGAGGTGTATATGAAATAGCTTATATTTTACTAGGAAATACTATTAAATATGCTACAATTTTACACAAGATATTTATTTATTTATAGAATGGATATACTTAAACCTTGCTACAACACTTATAGGCAGTGTACCTAATCGTACAGTAGTGTAGTTTTTAGTAAGTCCGGTTCGTTCCACAGGGAATCTTTTTCACAAAGCTTAACGCTATATTAGTTTAAATTTATAAAAATACAAATATATATATAAGTAATATTATTATTATAAAGGGGGTTTTTACCGTTTAATGACCGGTTTGTCGATTTTAAAACTTTAAGTCGCAGTTAAAACAAAATGTAAAATATTAAATAAATAAAAGACTTAATTTAAAGCGTAAAGTAAATAACGATAATGAAATTGCGATAAATAAAAGTTCAATAAAATTGCGATAATTAAAAAGTACGATAATTAAAAGTGCAATTAAATACAATAACAATAAAAGTGCGATAATTAGAAGTGCAATTAAATATAAAATAAAGAAAATTAAATATGAAATAAAAGAATTATGCTTATTTAAACTTCTGTAATCATGATGTTTGACGTGTTGATTTTAGTTTTATGCCCATGGGTTAATTGTCCTTTGTCCTGGATTATTTAATATGTCCGTCTGGTTTTTGTCCATAACAGTCCATCAGTCATAAATATAAAGTGCGAGTGTCCTCGTCAAATTATCCTTATACCCGAAGTTAAATATTCCAACTAATTGGGGACTTAAACTATAACAAGATTTTAATACTTTGTTTAATAATTACACCAGGTTATCGACTGCGTGTAACCCAAGGTTTTAATACTTTGTTAACAATTATGCCAAGTGTCCTTGTACATAATTTCACCCCTGTTTTAATAATTCTAGTGGCTATTAATCCATTCCCGTGTCCGGTTAAATGAACGATTATTCGTACATATAAATACCCCACCCATCGTGTCCGATCGAGTGTATATGGTTATTTATAGGGACGTCCAATTGTAAATCTTTATATTAAAATTAACAAACTATCATTTAGTTAAACAAATATAAAGCTCATTAATAGCCCATAGTCTAATTTCCACAAGTGTTGTTCTTTTGTCCAAACCCCAATTATGGTACAAAGCCCAATTACCCAATTTTAGTAATTAGCCCAACATCATGATTACTTCGTTTTAAATAAGCATAATAATAACTTAGCTACGAGACATTAAATTAAAAAGGTTGAACATAACTTACAATGATTAAAAATAGTGTAGCGTTACACGGACAGAATTTCGACTTACACCCTTACAACATTCGCTAACATACCCTTATTATTAGAATTAAAATTAAAATTAAAATTAAAATATAAATATAAATATTACGTATACATATATAGAGAGAGATTGATTTTTATGATATTAAAACTCGTCGAACTGCGTTGGCTTTTATAGGGAATTGAGTCCAGGGGAACTCCGCGACTCGCGGCATTTTCCTTCTTCAAACTCCGTAAGTCGCGGAGTTTGAAATTACAGCTCACCCAGCTTTGGCTCTTTGTTTGCCGACGAATTATAAATATATTATAATATATATATTAATTTTAAGAATTAATTATATATTATATTATATTTATATACATAGTTAACTTGTAATTTTTAGTCCGTTGCGTTGAGAGTTGACTCTGGTCCCGGTTCCGGATTTTCGAACGTCCTTGCGTACAATTTAATATCTTGTACTTTGCAATTTGAATCTTGTACTCTTGTAATTTCGAGACGTTTCTTATCAATAATTGGAACTACTTTGATTGTATTTTGTACTTTTGAGCTTTTTGGACCTTTGCGTCTTCAATTCGTCGAATCTGTCTTTTGTCTTCACCTTTTATTATTTAAACGAATATCACTTGTAAATAGGACAATTGCAACTAAAAGGTTGTCTTTCTTGAGGAATAATGCTATGAAATATATGTTCGTTTTTAGCATTATCACCTATGATTCCTATGACAAAAACTTCAAAAGAGAGTCTTTTAAAGAAATCAGTTAAGTCCACAACATACACAAGTTCTAAACTTGATTTAAGTGAGTATGATGCAAAAGAACGTACAATCAAATTGAAAATTCTGCAAAATCAGTCATCTCATGTGTCAACTGAAAAGGTTGGACGTCTAACTAACAAAGGTGTTTTTAGTGTCACAGGTCATAATCCAAACTTGAATTACAAATCTGTATGGGTTTCTAAGTCCACGACAAAGAAAGTAGCAATCAAACCAAAGCAATCTGCTAGTCGGCCTATGAAATCATCTCATGTTTTTCAATTTTCGTCTGTGAACAAAACATCTACTTGGAATAAATTGTGTGTTAAGACTTCTGATAACGATGTAAAGATTGATATTGCGTATGATGCTTCATGTAATGTGGTTTTAAATGATGCTTTATTGTCTAAACTGCATGATGCTTTACGTGATTATTTCATCATTGATCCAAAGTTTGTTGTTAATCTAAAGTTTATTGCTGGTACTAACCGAAAAGGACCCAAAAAACTTTGGGTACCTAAACTCTAGGAACTTCACATTTACAGGGTTTCAATGTCTGTGTTTGGTATATCGATTCCGGTTGTTCTCGACACATGACGGGCGATAAATCCTTGCTTGTCAACTTCATTGACAAATTCCTAGGAACGGTTACATTCGGAAATGATGAGATTGCAACAATAACGGGTTACGGAGATTTTGTGCAAAATGGCATAACAATCAAACGGGTTTCATATGTTGAGGGTTTGGGGTGCAGTTTATTTAGTGTGAGCCAATTCTGCGATGGAGATCTCAAAGTTTTGTTTGAACGTCGACAATGCTCGGTGCAATCCACCGAAGGGAATGATCTTCTTGTTGGTAAACGTTGTGCTTCACTATATACTATTGACCTCAATGATGCACCATCACATGCAACCATGTGTTTGGCCACTCGTTCTACCAAAGAAAATTCATGGTTATGGCATCATCGGATGTCACACCTGAATTACAAGGGTATCAATCGGCTAGTCTCTAAAGATTTAGTTGATGGTATTCCAACCTTTCAATATGATAAGCATCATGTGTGTCCATCATGTGCGATGGGTAAGCTGAAACGGACTAATCATCCGCTTAAGAAAAACCCCAGTACTTCATCGTCTTTGCAATTATTGCATATGGACTTATGTGGACCCATGCGTATTTCTAGCCTCGGTGGCAAGAAACATGTGCTTGTCATTGTTGATGACTATACCCGGTTTACATGGATTTTCCTTTTGCGAACTAAGTCAGAAACCCCCGCCATTATCATTGAATTCATTAAAAAGATTCAACGCTCTTTTAACAAACATGTTAAGAGCATCAGAACTGATAATGGGACGGATTTTAAAAATGACCCGCTTGATAGTTATTTGAGAGACCAAGGCATTGAACATCAGTTCTCTGCTGCTCGGACCCCCCAGCAAAATGGAGTAGTCGAACGACGTAATCGTACGTTGTGCGAAGCAGCACGAACGATGCTTGCATACTCCAAATTACCTCCAAAAATGTGGGGGGAGGCCATTTCAACTGCATGCTATACCCAAAATCGTTGTATTGTAAACAAACATTTTGATAAAACTCCATATGAGTTATTATATGGTAGATGCCCGAATGTCAAATATTTCCGTGTTTTTGGTTGTATATGCTATGTGCTTAACGATTTTGACAGCCTCGAAAAGTTTGATCCTCATGGCGATCAGGCCATATTTCTTGGTTATTCCGTGAACAAAGTTGCTTATCGTGTTTATCATAAGCGGACAAAGATGATTAAAGAGAGCATTAACGTCAAGTTCGATGAATTTTCGGGAATGGCTTTTGAACAACTCAGTTCAAAACCCGATCCTAACCTGGCTACTACTTCTTCCGCGCAAAACTCAATTTTCTTGAAGAAGGGTGTTCCTACGGTTACATCAGAGGAACTGGATATCTTGTTTGATAGTCTTTATACTCCTCAACGAGATTCAAATGTTCAAGCCGTACCGGTTACACCATCACAGTCAATTACTGTGGAGACTCTTCAAAGTCTTTTTGATGAAGATTCAACACCAACTGATTCACCTGTTGCTTCTTCATCTTCCCTCCAACCTCCTGTTACTGATAATCTTGAACCAATTCAAGATTCATCAGTTGATACAACTCCAGCTGTTTCTCCAGACACTCTATTGAATCCATTATATAATGTTACATCAGATCAAGCGGATCAAGGCTCAACGTCAACAACGGTTGATGTTTCAATGGATACCACTGATGTACAACCTCTTCCAAACACCCGATGGACTAAAAGTCATCCAATAGATCTTATTATTAGTGACGCATCTGCTCCAGTGTCAACTCGAAGGGCTACTCAGAATATGTGTCTATTCACAGCCTTTCTTAGTAAGATTGAACCAACAACGGTTGCTCAAGCTTTACTAGATCCATACTGGGTAGTTGCAATGCAAGACGAGATAAATCAATTTGACCGATTGAAAGTATGGCGATTAGTTCCAAGACCAACGGGTCAACGACCAATAGGGGTAAAGTGGATTTTCAAGAACAAGAAAGATTCTGATGGAATTGTGGTTCGAAATAAGGCACGTCTTGTGGCCAAAGGATATCGACAACAAGAAGGCATTGATTATGACGAAACGTTTGCTCCGGTTGCTAGGATTGAGGCAATTCATCTTTTCCTTGCATTTGCTTCTCATATGAAGTTCACGGTGTTTCAAATAGATGTCAAAACTGCTTTTCTGAATGGTTATCTTCAAGAGGAAGTCTATGTTGATCAACCAGAGGGCTTTGTCGATCCCATTCATCCAAACCACATTTACTACTTGGAGAAAGCTTTATACGGTCTGAAGCAAGCACCGCGTGCATGGTACGAGACCTTAACAAAGTATTTGCTGGACAATGGCTTCTCTCGTGGAACGATTGATACAACGCTATTCATCCATAAAAACCACGGTCACATTCTCTTGGTTCAAATTTACGTTGATGATATTATTTTTGGTTCCACGTCCCCGACCTTATGCAAAGAATTTGGTGACCTTATGGCCAGCAAATTCGAAATGAGCATGCTTGACCAGTTAACTTTCTTCTTGGGGTTACAAGTAAAACAATTACCAAATGGTATTTTTATCAGTCAAACAAAGTATATCAATGATATGCTAAAACGTTTTAAAATGACTGCTTTAAAACTAATGACAACCCCAATGAGGACTTTACTGGATACTGATACTAATGGGGAACCCTTTGATATTATGCTTTATCGAAGCATGGTTGGTTCTTTAATGTATCTGACTGCAAGTCGACCAGACATTGCACTTGCCGTAACTGTCTGTGCCCGATTTCAGTCTAACCCTAAGAAATCTCACTCCAAAGCGGTTGTTAGGATTTTTCAATACCTTAAAGGTACACCTAACCTTGGGATCTGGTATCCTCATGGATCCGATTTCAATCTCACTGCTTATACTGATGCGGATCATGGTGGTTGCCATGTTGATAGAAAAAGCACATCTGGATCAATTCAGATGTTGGGGAATAGGCTAGTTGGTTGGTCATCCAAAAAGCAGAACTGAGTCTGAGTACATTGCTGCAGCTCACTGTTGTTCACAAGTTTTGTGAATGCAAACTCAACTCTTGGACTATGGCTTTAAGATTTCTAAGACCCCGATCTATTGTGATTCACAAATTGCTATTGCAATAACAAGCAACCCAGTTCAGCATTCTAAAACTAAACACATAGATATTCGTTATCATTTCATTAAGGACCATGTAGAGAAAGGGGATGTAGAGTTATACTTTGTGCCTACTAAAGTGCAATTAGCTGACATGTTCACTAAACCTTTAGATGAACTTAGGCTAAAATTCTTGATCAAAAAGATTGGCATGGTAGAGTATAGTGCTTGATATTCCTTAGATCTATTGGGACTTATTTTTGGGATCTTGTGTTTAGGGGGAGTAGATACTTTCTAGGGGGAGCAACCAAGTTTCAGTGCTTTAGATAATTTTTCTTTAAGGGACTACCTTTAGATTAATGATAACTTCCTAGGTACATTTGTTCAAAGGTTACGCAAGGGGGAGGTAACTCATTGATATCCTATTTCAAGGGGGAGTTAATTCATTTTCTTGGGAACATAATCAAAATGATGATTTACTTTCTTGTATATCACATTTTGAGGGAGAGAAAAAGGGAGAAAATGAGAAAATTACTCAAAAATATTGTTTTTCAAAAGTGAATTCAAAATTTCTTTGTTTTTATCTGAAATAATTCACTATGGCTTGTCTACATCTCAGTATGCAACCCGTGTCAACAATTGTTATCACTGAAGATCTGTACTTTGTATAAAATTCAAAGTTCTTTTAAGTACAAATCTTATTTTGAAAAAATTCATAAAAATTGGAAAAGTTAAAATCCAAAAATATATAAATTTTACTGAATAAATGCTATTTTTAGCATTTTACCGAGTCTGACTACCAACTATACAGATTCGGTAAGTTCAAAGTTTTCAAAAAAAAAATTGTCTCAGAATTGTTTTTCATGAAAAGATTGAAATGGATTTCAACAGGAAAAATCAATTTGTCAAGATTTGGAGTTAAATTGTTAATGTTTAAAAAAAAAATTGGACTGAATTCGGTATATTAGGCTCATTCTGTAAAGCCCATTCGGTATTTTACCTTCGGTATCTATAAAAGGAGAGTCAAAGTCAAACATTACTCTTACTGTTATTAATTACCTACCGAGTCTGTTGATTATACCGAATCTGCCTAATTCTACCGAGTTCGTCATTCTGTTTCTTCAAATTCTTGGTAATTGTTCATTTTAATCAATGTTTAAGATATATAATTGTAGATCTGAGATAATTATGTTTTTTATCAACCAGAAAAGTTCAAAATAACTGGATTATGACCTTTAATTTTGGAAATCTTGTTGATTATACCGAGTCTGAGTCGATTTCAATTAATCTTTGATTAAACTCAATTGATTTGGAAAATCAACAAGAAATCTTGTCTAATCTGAGTTAAAATTGACTGATCTATCATTTGACCGAGCCTGATTACATGTTTAATTGCTTATTTGATGGATTCTGTATCTACCGAATATGTTCTTATCCTGATACCGAATTTGTTCATACAATTAACATGTTAATATGCTTGTAATTGAATGGTTGATTGATCATGGTTGTGAAATTACATGATATGTGATAGAATATGCATGTTTGAGTGACTTTCTGTTAATTTTTGAAGATACCGAATCTGTTTTTCTTTCTTGATACCGAGTCTGAAATTTGGTACTTTGAAATTTTCTGATTTTTATCTTCAAACACTTAACATGTTTATTCTATATCTTTCTGATATGAAAACTCAAGCTTATTTGGTTACAGAATCTAAAGTTTTCATAACTACCGAATCTGCTTGAATTGTGCTGAAATTGACTTAGTGTTGTTCTGATTCCTTGTGTTATATAATTGACTTTACATGATGATTTTATACTAAGATGAATATCATATGAATGTCATGGTTGTCAATTATTTGTTCTTATTTGAGAATAAAAGACTTTTATTTTTGAAAAACCATAAAAATCTTAAAATTTAAAAATATAAAAAAAATTTCAAAGGCAAATAAGAATAGAGATATATGCTTTTTGTTAAATATCTTGTGGTCTTCTATTTCTTATTTATACAGCTAAATGGCGAACAATCACTTTATCAACTCTGAAACCAATATTCCCGGCAAATATTGGACTGCAATTCTAGAGAGGCATACTTTATGGCCTACTCTGAGCTCCACAGTTAGTGTGCCAGAAACAGACTTGGATATTCTTAACAGATCAATCAGATTTGTAGAGGCCACATAACCAAATGCTACTAATCCACAGGGTGCACCAGCCAGATTTGAATTTAGGCTGAGGGGAGTACAAGGATTCAGGAGTTTCACTAAAGCTGACTTTAAGAGGATATTCAGACTTCCTCTTGTACAGAATGCCCCTGCTTTTCCTGCTACTCAGCAAATGATGACTTCTGTCTTTGATCTTGGTTATGTTGGAACTACCAATGTTCCACCAGCTAAGTTTTAGAAGAAATATCTGCACTCAAGGTGGTATGTGATCTTCTCAATCATCATCAGATGCTTGCTGATGACAAGGAGTGGATCCGATAGCTTAACTGTGCCGATGCTCAAACTTTTCTACTCATTCACAAGAGTAGAGAATCCTGATTATGCAAAACTTATATGGGATTTGGTTCAGGCACAGGTTGAAAAGCCAAGGGGTTCATACATCCCTTGCGAAAGGTTTTTCTGTATCTTTATCCATGATGCTATCAATGCTTGCAGAAATGCAAATATCTCTGTACCAGGTACACATGGATTACAGATGAAAAGGTTTGGAGAGCTGAAGATGAACACCCTTATGGTGTCTGATAATCAATTCACTGCACCGATTCCAAATTGGCTAGTGAGGCTAGCTGAACCCCAAGACGCTCGTATGCGTTCTTATTTTCAGGCTGTAGGAATACCTCTTCCGAACCCGGTACAACAAGAACAAGTTGAACCTGCCGTGGTTCCAGCCCCAGAGGTTGTAGAGGAACCTGTAGTTCAACCACCCGAGCCAGCTAATCCTCCACTTAGGGTGAACCTCAAACGATCTAGGGTAGCACAACAAGCTAAACCCGTGAGGATCAGGGAACCTAATCCAACTAGGATTGAACCAACCCTTTCCACAACACCCGAAGTAAGCAGTGACACTTCAGCAATAGCATCTGAATCATCTCCTGAACATTCTCCTAAGAGAACTCGATACATGCCTGATGAGATGATTCAGACTCCGCCAACCCAACGAGTAACTAGATCTAGGACTTCGACACCCATCGTCCGCCAAACAGTTACTCCAACCAGTGGTGATACGGACCAAGACCTAGAGCCAATTAGGTCACCCTCACCCATATCCGTATCACATTCAAGAATAACAGTAAGCCCTACGCTAAATGAAGCGCAAGCTTCGGTAGGCAAGAGATCTAAACGCACAGATGGTAAAACGACCACTAAGCCCATCCAATCTAAACATAACTTAATAATAAATCCTACAAAGCAAGGTGCTTCGGCATCTAAGGAAGTAAAGTCTTCCTCTGCAGTAAAGTCTGCGTTGACTCAATCGATTGAGGAAACTCAATCATTGAAGTCCAGAATGGCCGAAGGGGAGCCAAAAAATCTTGAAAAGGCACCCTGCGTATCGGCTGGAAATCCTCCTGTACCTCAACGTACAACAGGGTCTCGAGGTCCGGCTTATCTTGATGAGGAAGATCTGCCGCGTCCCATGGAAACGAGTCAACATGACAATCCTTCGGGATATTTATCAGACTTCCAGCAGACTGTTCCCTTGGTTCATGAAAGTGATCCATTGGTTCAAACCACTTCTCTTCTAGATTCTAAATCTCAGGGTCTGGAGGAAGAGTCTTTAACTGAAAGAGATGTGCCACCTCATGGTATATCAATGATTTCAGGAGTCGGGGATAGCAATATCTCTGCGAGAACTAAACAGACGGGTAGTTCTACTACTCTGTCAGAGTCCCATGAGACCAAAGTCATGGAGGCAGATGCTTCGAAAGAAACTTCCCCGGTGACAACTCCGGTTGTTACCCAACCTCCATCAGAAGGGGATATCACGAATCTGACTAGTAGTATGTACAGCCCTACATATAAGAATAATACCACACAATCATCCTTACCTGCCCTCACGGCAACTCAAACACTTCTACCGACATCGCCTTCAACAGTTGCTGCTGCTGGTGTTCCTATTGTTACTTTCCACCATCACCTTCTCGTTTACCACATTTCTATGATGCTTTAGAGCAAGAATATTTCAGTCGTATGTTTTCTAGAGTCAATCTAGATGTTCTTCGACGCACTTCGCTTCAAGAATTGTTTCGTGCTCGTGTTCGATATCCACTTAATTCCTGCTCTTCTCTGTTGAGTCCTCACCGTGATGATGAACATGACGATTTTGATCCTCAGAATAGCCATGAGGGGGAGATAGGAGTAGATGGAGAATATCTAACGGTAAACATTTCAACTAAGGGTGGTGGTGTAAGGTCTTCATTAGCTTCACAAGCTCAACAAGTTCAGATGGAATCAGAAATGGTTTCTACACATGAATAAATTGATGATAAGGAGCCTGAGCAAGTCATAATTCCAATTGTTCATAATGAGGCTGATAGTGGACTGGTAGATGAGGATTTGAACTTGAGTGATTTCTATCTTGAAGAGACAGATGATGATGGATTTGTCATTCTAAGCAAATTATCATCAGTATCTTCAATTCCGGAAGATGTAGAGATTGTAGATGAAGAGAATCCTGAACCAGTAATAGAAAGTGATGATGAAATGGATTCTTCTGATGACGATGAAGACAATCTTTATGTTAATCCAAATGAAGATGAGATCTTTGATCATATTGAAGATGATGATGTTCCAAATAATGATGCAACAAATTCTACTGGTCATTCATCAAATTCTACACCCTCATCGAGTTCAAATCCAATAAATGCTAATGAAAGTTCAACTTCTGGTACACCTACATCAAGTGAAACAGTGAATTCTAGATTCAAATACAATCATGGACTATTCTTTAAGAATCAGGAGCAAAGATTATTGATGGGAGTAGAACATGATTTTATAACATTACGAAACACATTCATCGAGGAAAATGCTTACAAGATCTTCCGCATCAATGAATTACCAAGGAGTAAAAGGTTTATTTATATAGGTTCACGATTGCTTCCAGTAAATGAATGGAATTGGTATGAGTTTATGTGGAGGAAACATATCAACAAAGATGAAGATGATTTGTGGCTTCAAAGAAAATATCGTATTTCAGAAGTGTTGAATATTACTCGAGTCGGAGTAGAGATAAGCAAAAAGAAAGACGTCATCAGTCAATTCCACGTTATTAGAGAAGATGAGAAAGAGTACAAGTTCACAGAAGCAGATTTTCATAATCTTGATATGCTTGACATCATTCACATCTACAACTACCTCAGTATCATCACTATTCGACCTTTTGCTAAGGCTCAAGCTTTGGAAGCTGTGAAAACATACATGATGGAGACAATTGAACTGATGAGACGTGAAGATTTTCAAATAGGTCTCGAAGCAATAAGGAAAAAGATTCGAATTACGTGTCCGAATCAATTTACAGAGGGACTGAAGGATATGAGGATGTTTCAAATGCAATTCGAACCTGAAGGGTTTGTTTTTGTAAATTCTCAAAAAGAAAAGGTGTTCATTCGTACTGAAGAGCTGAACAAATATTCAGATGGAACACTTAAGGCTGCACTGAAGTATCTTAAGATTCATCAAAGCAAATTCAATGACATTGACATGATAATGGGTCTTGGAGAATTCATAAAGCATATAAGAGATCGTCTGAAACTCTGAGTTCGTACAAGACAGTTTGAGATACTTCGTGGACAGAGAAAGAGAAGATATTTCAAGGAAATGGATGAATATCCATTATATGAGGGAGATCCAAGAAAAACGTGGGGTGTCTGGAAACCTTCTAAGCAAGTTTCAGAAAATCAAGTAGAAGTTTCGAAACCAGATGGCACACGATGGAAACTAACGTTTGGACCTCTCAAGATTACAAAATAGGATTATGTTGTAAAGTTCACATTTAACACTAAGGGGGAGATTGTTAGGACCCCGAAGTTGTATAGTGTTAATGTGAAAATAAGCTTAAATGAAGGTTCCTTAGAAGAGGGCTATATAAGGAACCTAAGTAGTCCTAATTAGATAGCTATTGCATTGTAACCGAGTTCTAGAAGCTGTGGAATGTAATTGTACCGATTCTCTCTAATACCGAGTCTCACTCTTACATACCGAATCTCTCTTTATCTTATCATTTCTCTCAATCTCAACATGATCTGACCTATCAGAGGAGATTATCACAAGTAGTGACCAAGATGACGTGCTGCTTACTGATGAGATTATCGCAGCAAATGCTGCCTATTCTACACATGTC
Source organism: Rutidosis leptorrhynchoides (assembly GCF_046630445.1). Taxonomy (NCBI): domain Eukaryota; kingdom Viridiplantae; phylum Streptophyta; class Magnoliopsida; order Asterales; family Asteraceae; genus Rutidosis; species Rutidosis leptorrhynchoides. Next base: position 132,552,983 of record NC_092343.1, read on the forward strand.
ACTGGTTCTATAGAACCCACTATGGATGCTGGTACCTCTGCTATCGCCACCACTGATTCTTCTCAGGCTACTGCTTCTGCTGAGAAGAAACCATATGTGTGCCAGGTACCAGACCCTGATGAATTTGTACCTTACTTCGTCTATAGGGGAGCATCCATCACTCCCAGAGTTTCCTTGCTGGTGGATCAGCTGACTATTGATCCCCAAAGTGCTATAGTCTCAGCCAGTAAATTATCAGAAGAGGAGCTGACTGAGCTATTATCTCAGCTTGATCGACCAGCAAAAGAAGAGATATATGAGAGGTTGGCCATGCTACAACAAATTAATGAGCAGCCATACTATCACTACTTTGGTATAACTCCAGCTGCTTCTCCATGGCCTGGTACATGGAGGCCTCTCAAGTTCAACATAGATCCAGCTACTGATAAATGTGTTATGCAAAATGTCCCTGATTTGCCAGTACCTTCTGATTCATCAGCTTCTTCCTCATCATCTTCTTCATCTGATGGTGATGCTGATAAAGGTACTGGTTGTAGTGACCCGAACTTTTCCATGTTTATATATATTAATTGAAATTGATATTTACATGAATACATTTTTCCAACATGTTAAGCAATCAAACTTTTTAAGACTTGATTAATTGAAATAGGTTTCATATAGACAATTGACCACCCAAGTTGACCGGTGATTCACGAACATTAAAACTTATAAAAACTATACGATGACATATATATGGTTATATATATAGTTAACATGATTTTATTATAAGTAAGTATCTCATTAGGTATTTTAACAATGAGTTATATATATAAAAATGAGACTATTAAATTAAGAAACTCGAAAACGATATATATAACGATTATCGTTATAACAACGTCTTACTAGGTATATATGAATCATATTAAGATATTGATACACTTGGTTAATTATGTTAAATGATAAGTAAATATATCATTAAGTGTATTAACAATGAACTACATATGTAAAAATAAGACTACTAACTTAATGATTTCGAAATGAGACATATAAGTAACGATTATCGTTGTAACGACATTTAACTGTATATATATCATACTAAGATATATTATATATCATAATATCATGATAATGTAACAATTTAACATCTCATTTGATATAATAAAGAATGGGTTAACAACATTTAACAAGATCGTTAACCTAAAGGTTTCAAAACAACATTTACATGTAACGACTAACGATGACTTAACGACTCAGTTAAAATGTATATACATGTAGTGTTTTAATATGTATTCATACACTTTTGAAAGACTTCAAGACACTTATAAAAATACTTCTAGTTAACAAAAATTCTTACAATTACATCCTCGTTCAGTTTCATCAACAATTCTACTCATATGCACCCGTATTCGTACTCGTACAATACACAGCTTTTAGATGTATGTACTATTGGTATATACACTCCAATGATCAGCTCTTAGCAGCCCATTTGAGTCACCTAACACATGTGGGAACCATCATTTGGCAACTAGCATGAAATATCTCATAAAATTACAAAAATATGAGTAATCATTCATGACTTATTTACATGAAAACAAAATTACATATCCTTTATATCTAATCCATATACCAATGACCAAAAACACCTACAAACACTTTCATTCTTCAATTTTCTTCATCTAATTTATCTCTCTCAAGTTCCATCTTCAAGTTCTAAGTGTTCTTCATAAATTCCATAAGTATAGTTTCATAAAAATCAAGAATACTTCCAAGTTTGCAAGTCTACTTCCAAGCTTTCTAATCCATTCCAAGTAATCATTTAAGATCATGGAACCTTTGTTATTTACAGTAGGTTATCTTTCTAATTTAATGTAATATCCATATTCAAACTTTGATTCAATTTCTACAACTATAACAATCTTATTTTGAGTGAAAATCTTACTTGAACTGTTTTCGTGTCATGATTCTGCTTCAAGAACTTTCAAGCCATCCAAGGATCCTTTGAAGCTAGATCCATTTTTCTCATTTCCAGTAGTTTTATCCAGAAAACTTGAGGTAGTAATGATGTTCATAACATCATTCTATTCATACATATAAAGCTATCTTATTCGAAGGTTTAAACTTGTAATCACTAGAACATAGTTTAGTTAATTCTAAACTTGTTCGCAAACAAAAGTTAATCCTTCTAAATTGACTTTTAAAATCAACTAAACACATGTTCTATATCTATATGATATGCTAACTTAATGATTTAAAACCTGGAAACACGATGAACACCATAAAATTGGATATACGCCGTCGTAGTAAAACCCTGGGCTGTTTTGGTTTGGATAATTAAAAACTATGATAAACTTTGATTAAAAAGTTGTTCTTATGGGAAATTGATTTTTCATATGAACATGAAACTATATCCAAAAATCTTGGTTAAATTCAAAGTGAAAGTATGTTTTTCAAAATGGTCATCAAGATGTCGTTCTTTCGACGGAAATGACTACCTCTTTAGTAATTGACATGTAACTTAAATTTCCGACTATAAACCTATACTTTTTCGGTTTGGATTCTTAAATTAGAGTTCAATATGAAATCATAGCAATTTTATTCACTCAAAACGGATTTAAAATGAAGAAGTTATGGGTAAAACAAGATTGGATATTTTTGATCTTTTTAGCTACGGGAAATGTTTAACAAATCTATACAAATCATATCCTAGCTAACTTATATTGTATTATACATGTATTCTAATATATTATGTAATCTTAGGATACCATAGACACGTATACAAATGTTTTGACATATCATATCGACCCATGTATATATATTATTTGGAACAACCATAGACACTCTATATGCAGTAATATTGGAGTTAGCTATACAGGGTTGAGGTTGATTCCAAAAATATATATACTTTGAGTTGTGATCTAGCCTGAGACGTGTATACACTGGGTCATGGATTGATTCAAGATAATATATATCGATTTATTTTCTGTACATCTAACTGTGGACAACTAGTTGTAGGTTACTAACGAGGACAGGTGACTTAATACACTCAAATCTTTAAAATATAATAAAAATGGTTGTAATTATATTTTTACCATACTTTGATATATAAGTACATATTTGTATAGGTTCGTAAATCGATCCGTGGCCAAGTCTTATTTCCGAGGAAGGAAATATCTGTGAAAGTGAGTTATAGTCCCACTTTTAAAATCTAATATTTTTGGGATGAGAATACATGCAGGTTTTATAAATGATTTACAAAATAGACACAAGTACGTGAAACTACATTCTATGGTTGAATTATCAAAATCGAATATGCCCCTTTTTATTAAGTCTGGTAATCTAAGAATTAGGGAACAGACACCCTAATTGACGCGAATCCTAAAGATAGATCTATTGGGCCTAACAAACTCCATCCAAAGTACCAGATGCTTTAGTACTTCGAAATTTATATCATATCCGAAGGGTGTCCCGGAATGATGGGGATATTCTTATAAATCATCTTGTTAATGTTGGTTACCAGGTGTTCACCATATGAATGATTTTTATCTCTATGTATGGGATGTGTATTGAAATATGAAATCTTGTGGTCTATTGTTATGATTTGATATATATAGGTTAAACCTATAACTCACCAACATTTTTGTTGACGTTTAAAGCATGTTTATTCTCAAGTGAATACTAAGAGCTTCCGCTGTTGCATACTAAAATAAGGACAAGATTTGGAGTTCATGTTTGTATGATATTGTGTAAAAACTGCATTCAAGAAACATATGTCGATGTAATATATTTCTATTGTAAACCATTATGTAATGGTCGTAGGTAAACAGTATATTTTAGATTATCATTATTTGATAATTACGTAATGTTTTTTAAAACCTTTATTGATAAAATAAAGGTTATGGTTGTTTTAAAAATGAATGCAGTCTTTGAAAAATGTTTCATATAGAGGTCAAAACCTCGCAACGAAATCAATTAATATGGAACGTTTATAATCAATATGAAAGGGACATTTCAGTTGGTATCCGAGCGTTGGTCTTAGAGAACCAGAAAATTTGCATTAGTGTGTCTTATCGAGTTTGTTAGGATGCATTAGTGAGTCTGGACTTCGACCGTGTTTTCTTTAAAAATGATTGCTTAACATTTTTGTTGGAAACTATATAAATATTATGTGATATATTAATTTATTAACATGTTTGATATTATGTGATAGATGTCTACCTCTAGCATAAATCCCATTAACTCACCTAATAATAACGAAGAGTCGAATATATATTGGCAAGATTCACAAGTTCCCGAAGATCCAGAAGAAGAGGAAACGGAACCGGAAGAAGAGGAACCAGAAGAAGAGGAACCAGAAGAAGAAGAGGTTCCAGAGGGGGGAATAGTAGGAACCACAGAAAACCGGTCAAATAAAAGAAAATCCTCAACCAATGGACCAAAGTTAATAATGGTCAATGGTGTTTCCGCTAAGGAAGCAAAATATTGAGAAAATTACCAATTCTCCGATGTATCGGATCCTCATGAGGATTCCGATGATGTTATAGAAATTACCCTGATCCAATTTAATGAGGCAAAAGAAAATAATAAGGGAAAAGGCATCAAAATAGAGAAATCTGATTCCAACCCCGATGAACTTTATATGTACCGTCAACACCCGTATTTTCAATATCGTGACAATAACCCGGGAACCTCTAAACTACCAGGTTTTTCTAAACCAATGTGGAAAACGACGACTCGTATTAGAGGAACATCATATATCCCTAAAAGATTAGGAAAAAGAACCAAGTCCGAAGAAGAAGAAACCAGTGATTCAGTTTAGAGGGATGTGAGCATGTTGTGTAATAAATGTATTGTATTATGCTTGTACTTTTATGTTCTATGTAAAAATTTCTTGTATTGTTTGTTTTTACGAATCTAATCCTTGTCTATTTTACAGTATAAAAACAAAATGGACGTTAAGGGTAGACAACCGAATATTTTAGAAGACCTACCAGAGGATATGATTGAGGAAATCTTGTCTAGAGTCGGTCAGAATTCATCAGCACATTTAGTTATGGCGAAATTAACTTGTCAAACATTTGAAAGACTTTCCAGAAATGCCTTAGTTTATAAAAGGCTTTCCTTTGATAGGTGGGGTATATCACATTGGGGAGACTTTAAGTTACGCCGTGTTTTTTTTAAAGCGTTAAATGCGGGGAACCCAAATGCAATTTTACGCTACGGGTTAAGAACCTATTTTGACTCAACATATCCCAACATAGGTTTTCGTGAATTAGAAAGAGCTTCTAACATGCAACATAAAGAAGCATGTTATGCTTACGGGTTAGTATGTTCGCTTCTTACCAAAGTGAGAAAAAGAACATCAGATTGCAGCTTTTAAATAAAACTTTTCCACAAGTGACGGATTCAGTAGTTGGGGTGAGAAACAAGGTTTTTAGATTATTACGGGGCTGTTGGACATTACAAAACCCTCGTCCTTTTGACGACATTACAACATGCTGCCTAGCTAATGGTCATAACGGTTATTTTCCACAAGACCAAGGATGGGAAGTCGTCTTAGTAAAACCAGAATGAATGACTTGTTTCTGGACTTATGAATTACGTGTCTTTATTTCCTTTGCTGAACAACTTGCGTATTAACTAGATTTATCTTCAAAACTGTCCTGTATCATAGTGTACTATATTTCATGTTATATGTAATATAGCGAAGTTGTAAGTTTGAAGAATATTTGTATGTGATATATTATTATAATCAATTTTTCATATGGAATGGTAGTAGTTGAATTGTATATTAGCTACTAAGTATGAACTTAACGAGTAGGTAGTACCCGAATTTAAACTTATAAAACGCTAATATGAAGAAAAAGCTTTTATAAATGAGTTCATATTATGCTACGAGATACTATTGACTACTCTTAATATTCTGTATGATTAAATTGTTTCATTTAACTATTTTGAAGGAAATGGCACCGACTACTCGACACACCTTGAATATGAGCGAAGTGGAATTTCGAGCCTTTCTTGCTTCAAACATAGCCGCAGTACAGGCCGCGCTACATACCAACAATAACTCTAAATCTAGCAATACAGCAAACGGCGCAAAAAATCGTGTAGGATGCTCCTACAAGGAATTCACTGCCTGCAAACCTTCAGAATTTGATGGGACCGAAGGACCAATCGGATTGAAACAGTGGACCGAGAAAGTTGAATCAGTGTTTGCCATAAGTAAGTGTGGTGAAGGAGATAAAGTGAAGTACGCTACGCATACCTTCATAGGTATTGCGTTAACATGGTGGAATACCTATCTAGAGCAAGTGGGACAAGATGCTGCTTACGCGCTACCATGGTCAGCATTCAAGCACTAGATGAACGAGAAGTACCGTCCCAGAACCGAGGTCAATAAGCTCAAGTCAGAACTTAGAGGGTTAAGAATACAGGGATTCGATATTACTTCGTACGAAAGACGATTCACAGAATTGTGCCTATTGTGTCTGAGAGCATTCGAAGATGAGGAAGAGAAGATTGACGCGTTTGTGAAAGGGTTACCGGAGAGAATCCAAGAAGATATAAGTTCACACGAGCCTGCCTCCATACAAAAGTCATGTAAAATGGCTCACAAACTAGTGAACTAGATTGAGGGAAGAATTAAAGAACAGGCGGCCGAAGAGGACAACGTGAAGCTAGTCAAAAGAAAGTGGGAGGAAAACGGTGATAAGAGTCATCAAAACAACAACAACTACCCAACAATCGCAACATCAATCGCAACTACAACAAACGGCAAAACAACAACAACAACAACAACAACAACAACAACAATAACAACAACAACAACAACAACAACAACAACAACAACAACAACAACTACAACAATCATCCCAACAACAATAACAACCGAAACAACAACAACAATCAGAAGCAGCTATGCCAAAGGTGTGAAAAGTATCACTCGGGGTTCTGCACCAAATTTTGCAACAAGTGTAAAAGAAATGGTCATAGTGCGGCGAAATGTGAGGTCTACGGACCAGGGGTTAACAAAACGAAAGGAACAAATGGTGTCGAAACGAGTAATGGCGGAACAAGTATTGTCAGAGCAAGTTATGCCAATGTAGTTTGTTATAAATGTGGAAAACCGGGCCACATTATTAGAAATTGCCCGAACCAGGAGAACACGAATGGACAAGGCCGCGGAAGAGTTTTCAATATTAATGCGGCAGAGGCACAGGAAGACTCGGAGCTTGTTACGTGTACATTTCTTATTGACAATAAATCTGCTTACGTTTTATTTGATTCGGGTGCGGATAGAAGCTATATGAGTAGAGATTTTTGTGCTAAATTAGGTTGTCCATTGACGCCGTTGGATAGTAAATTTTTACTCGAATTAGCAAACGGTAAATTAATTTCAGCAGATTATATATGCCGGAATCGAGGAATTGAACTGGATAGTGAAACATTTAAGATTGATTTGATACCAGTAGAGTTAGGGAGTTTTGATGTAATAGTTGGCATGGACTGGCTGAAGGAGATGAAAGCAGAGATCGTATGTTACAAAAATGCAATTCGCATTGTACGAGAAGAAGGAGAACCCTTAATGGTGTATGGAGAAAAGGGCAACACGAAGCTACATCTTATTAGTAATTTGAAGGCACAAAAACTAATAAGAAAAGGTTGCTATGCTGTTCTAGCATACGTCGAGAAAGTACATACTGAAGAAAAGAGCATCAATGATGTTCCCGTCGTAAAAGAATTTCCCGATGTATTTCCGAAAGAATTACCGGGACTACCTTCACATCGATCTGTTGAATTTCAAATAGATCTTGTACCAGGAGCTGCACCAATAGCTCGTGCTCCTTACAGAATCGCACCCAGTGGGATGAAAGAACTGCAAAGCCATCTGCAAGAACTATTAGAACGTGGTTTCATTCGACCAAGCACATCACCATGGGGAGCTCCTGTTTTGTTTGTCAAGAAGAAGGATGGTACATTTAGGTTGTGTATTCACTACAGAGAGTTGAATAAACTTACCATCAAAAACCGTTATCCACTACCGAGAATTGACGACTTATTTGATCAACTACAAGGCTCGTCGGTTTATTCAAAAATCGATTTACGTTCTGGATATCATCAAATGTGGGTAAAGGAGGATGATATTCCAAAAACTGCTTTTAGGACGCGGTATGGTCATTATGAGTTTATGGTTATGCCGTTTGGATTGACTAACGCACCAGCTATGTTCATGGACCTTATGAACCGAGTGTGTGGGCCATATCTTGACAAGTTTGTCATTGTTTTCATCGATGACATACTTATTTACTCAAAGAATGATCAAGAGCACGAAGAACATTTGAGAAAAGTGCTAGAAGTATTGAGGAAAGAAAAACTGTACGCTAAGTTTTCAAAGTGTGCATTTTGGTTGGAAGAAGTTCAATTCCTCGGTCACATGTGAACAAAGAAGGTATCCAGGTGGACCCGGCAAAGATCAAAACCGTTGAAAAGTGGGAAACCCCAAAAACTCCGAAGCATATACGTCAATTTTTAGGGTTGGCTGGTTACTACAGAAGATTCATCCAAGATTTCTCCAAAATAGCAAAACGCTTGACTGCATTAACGCATAAAGGGAAGAAATTTGAATGGAAGGATGAACAAGAGAATGCGTTTTAGTTATTGAAGAAAAAGCTAACTACGGCACCTATATTGTCATTGCCTGAAGGGAATGATGATTTTGTGATTTATTGTGAAGCATGAAAGCAAGGTCTCGGTTGTGTATTAATGCAACGAATGAAGGTGATTGCTTATGCGTCTAGACAATTGAAGATTCACGAGCAAAATTATACAACTCACGATTTGGAATTGGGTGCTGTTGTTTTTGCATTAAAGACTTGGAGGCATTATTTATATGGGGTCAAAAGTATTATATATACCAACCACAAAAGTCTCCAACATATATTTAATCAGAAGCACTTGAATATGAGACAATAAAGGTGGATTGAACTGTTGAATGATTATGATTTTGAGATTCAATACCACTCGGGGAAGGCGAATGTGGTAGCCGACGCTTTGAGTAGAAAGGACAGAGAACCTATACGGGTAAAAGCTATGAATATAATTATTCGTACTAACCTTACTACTCAAATAAAGGAGGCGCAACAGGGGGTTGTAAAAGAAGGAAAGTTGAAGAATGAGATACCCAAAGGATCAGAGAAACATATTAATATTCGGGAAGATGGAACTCGATATAGGGCTGATAGAATTTGGGTACCAAGGTTTGGAGATGTGAGAGAAATGGTACTTAAAGAAGCACATAAAACCAGATATTCAATACATCCCAGAGCGGGGAAGATGTATAAAGATCTCAAGAAACACTTTTGGTGGCCGGGTATGAAAGCCGATATTGCTAAATATGTAGGAGAATGTTTGACGTGTTCTAAGGTTAAAGCTGAACTTCAGAAACCATCAGGTCTACTACAACAACCTGGAATCCAGAAATGGAAATGGGAAAACATTACCATGGATTTCATTTTTTCTAAATTGCCAAGGACTGCAAGTGGTTATGATACTATTTGGGTAATAGTTGATCGTCTCACCAATTCAACACACTTCCTGCCAATGAGAGAAGATGACAAAATGGAGAAGTTAGCGCAATTGTATTTGAAGGAGGTTGTCTCCAGACATGGAATACCCGTCTCTATTATCTCTGATAGGGATGGTATATTTGTTTCAAGGTTCTGGCAGACATTGCAACAAGCATTGGGGACTCGTCTAGACATGAGTACTGCCTATCATCCACAAACTGATGGGCAGAGCAAAAGGACGATACAAATGCTTGAAGACATGCTACGAGCATGTGTTATTGATTTCGAAAACAGTTGGGATCGACACCTACCTTTAGCAGAATTTTCCTACAACAATAGTTATCATTCTAGTATTGAGATGGCACCGTTTGAGGCACTTTATGGTAGAAAGTGCAGGTCTCTAATTTGTTGGAATAAAGTGGGGGATAGACAGATTACGGGTCCGGAGATAATACAAGAAACTACCGAGAAAATCATCCAAATTCAACAACGATTGAAAACCGCCCAGAGTCGACAAAAGAGCTACGCAGACAGTAAAAGAAAAGATATAGAGTTTGAAATTGGAGAAATGGTCATGCTTAAGGTTTCACCTTGGAACGGCGTTGTTCGATTTGGTAAACGGGGAAAACTAGATCCAAGGTACATTGGACCATTCAAGATTATAGATCGTGTCAGACCAGTAGCTTACCAACTGGAGCTACCTCAACAACTCGCGGATGTACATAACACTTTCCATGTCTTAAGTTCACCTGGGAGCATGAAGATCAGATGAAGAAGAAATACCCACATCTATTTCCAGAAGATTCGTCAACACCTTCAACAGCTTAAAATTTCGGGATGAAATTTATTTAACGGGTAGGTACTGTAGTGACCCGAACTTTTCCATGTTTATATATATTAATTGAGATTGATATTTACATGACTAAATGTTTCCAACGTGTTAAGCAATCAAACTTGTTAAGACTTGATTAATTGAAATAGGTTTCATATAGACAATTGACCACCCAAGTTGACCGGTGATTCACGAACATTAAAACTTATAAAAACTATACGATGACATATATATGGTTATATATATAGTTAACATGATTTTATTATAAGTAAGTATCTCATTAGGTATTTTAACAATGAGTTATATACATAAAAATGAGACTATTAAATTAAGAAACTCGAAAACGATATATATAACGATTATCGTTATAACAACGTCTTACTAGGTACATATGAATCATATTAAGATATTGATACACTTGGTTAATTATGTTAAATTATAAGTAAATATATCATTAAGTGTATTAACAATGAACTACATATGTAAAAATAAGACTACTAACTTAATGATTTCGAAACGAGACATATATGTAACGATTATCGTTGTAACGACATTTAACTGTATATATATCATACTAAGATATATTATATATCATAATATCATGATAATGTAATAATTTAAAATCTCATTTGATATAATAAACAATGGGTTAACAACATTTAACAAGATCGTTAACCTAAAGGTTTCAAAACAACATTTACATGTAACGACTAACGATGACTTAACGACTCAGTTAAAATGTATATACATGTAGTGTTTTAATATGTATTCATACACTTTTGAAAGACTTCAAGACACTTATCAAAATACTTCTAGTTAACAAAAAAGCTTACAATTACATCCTCGTTCAGTTTCATCAACAATTCTACTCGTATGCACCCGTATTCGTACTCGTACAATACACAGCTTTTAGATGTATGTACTATTGGTATATACACTCCAATGATCAGCTCATAGCAGCCCATGTGAGTCACCTAACACATGTGGGAACCATCATTTGGCAACTAGCATGAAATATCTCATAAAATTACATAAATATGAGTAATCATTCATGACTTATTTACATGAAAACAAAATTACATATCCTTTATATCTAATCCATATACCAACGACCAAAAACACCTACAAACACTTTAATTATTCAATTTTCTTCATCTAATTGATCTCTCTCAAGTTCCATCTTCAAGTTCTAAGTGTTCTTCATAAATTCCATAAGTATAGTTTCATAAAAATCAAGAATACTTCCAAGTTTGCAAGTCTACTTCCAAGCTTTCTAATCCATTCCAAGTAATCATCTAAGATCAAGGAACCTTTGTTATTTACAGTAGGTTATATTTATAATTCAATGTAATATTCATATTCAAACTTTGATTCAATTTCTACAACTATAACAATCTTATTTCGAGTGAAAATCTTACTTGAACTGTTTTCGTGTCATGATTCTGCTTCAAGAACTTTCAAGCCATCCAAGGATCCTTTGAAGCTAGATCCATTTTTCTCATTTCCAGTAGTTTTATCCAAAAAACTTGAGGTAGTAATGATGTTCATAACATCATTCGATTCATATATATAAAGCTATCTTATTCGAAAGTTTAAACTTGTAATCACTAGAACATAGTTTAGTTAATTCTAAACTTGTTCGCAAACAAAAGTTAATCCTTCTAACTTGACTTTTAAAATCAACTAAACACATGTTCTATATCTATATTATATGCTAACTTAATGATTTAAAACCTGAAAACACGATGAACACCATAAAATTGAATATGCGCCGTCGTAGTGATACCGGGGGCTGTTTTGGTTTGGATAATTAAAAACTATGATAAACTTTGATTTAAAAGTTGTTCTTCTGGGAAAATTATTTTTCATATGAACATGAAACTATATCCAAAAATATTGGTTAAACTCAAAGTTAAAGTATGTTTTTCAAAATGGTTATCAAGATGCCGTTCTTTCAACGGAAATGACTACCTCTTTAGTAATTGACATGTAACTTAAATTTCCGACTATAAACCTATACTTTTTATATTTGGATTCTTAAATTAGAGTTCAATATGAAACCATAGCAATTTTATTCACTCAAAACGGATTTAAAATGAAGAAGTTATGGGTAAAACAAGATTGGATATTTTTGATCTTTTTAGCTACGGGAAATGTTTAACAAATCTATACAAATCATATCCTAGCTAACTTATATTGTATTATACATGTATTCTAATATATTATGTAATCTTAGGATACCATAGACACGTATGCAAATGTTTTGACATATCATATCGACCCATGTATATATATTATTTGGAACAACCATAGACACTCTATATGCAGTAATGTTGGAGTTAGCTATACAGGGTTGAGGTTGATTCCAAAAATATATATACTTTGAGTTGTGATCTAGCCTGAGACGTGTATACACTGGGTCGTGGATTGATTCAAGATAATATATATCGATTTATTTTCTGTACATCTAACTGTGGACAACTAGTTGTAGGTTACTAACGAGGACAGCTGACTTAATACACTCAAATCTTTAAAACATAATAAAAATGGTTGTAATTATATTTTGATCATACTTTGATATATATGTACATATTTATATAGGTTCGTGAATCGATCCGTGGCCAAGTCTTATTTCCGAGGAAGGAAATATCTGTGAAAGTGAGTTATAGTCCCACTTTTAAAATCTAATATTTTTGGGATGAGAATACATGAAGGTTTTATAAATGATTTACAAAATAGACACAAGTACGTGAAACTACATTCTATGGTTGAATTATCGAAATCGAATATGCCCCTTTTTATTAAGTCTGGTAATCTAAGAATTAGGGAACAGACACCCTAATTGACACGAATCCTAAAGATAGATCTATTGGGCCTAACAAACCCCATCCAAAGTACCGGATGCTTTAGTACTTTGAAATTTATATCATATTCGAAGGGTGTCCCGGAATGATGGGGATATTCTTATATATGCATCTTGTCATATGAATGATTTTTATCTCTATGTATGGGATGTGTATTGAAATATGAAATCTTGTGGTCTATTGTTACGATTTGATATATATAGGTTAAACCTATAACTCACCAACATTTTTGTTGACGTTTAAAGCATGTTTATTCTCAGGTGAATACTAAGAGCTTCCGCTGTTGCATACTAAAATAAGGACAAGATTTAGAGTCCATGTTTGTATGATATTGTGTAAAAACTGCATTCAAGAAACATATGTCGATGTGATATATTTCTATTGTAAACCATTATGTAATGGTCGTGTGTAAACAGTATATTTTAGATTATCATTATTTGATAATCTACGTAATGTTTTTTAAAACCTTTATTGATAAAATAAAGGTTATGGTTGTTTTAAAAATGAATGCAGTCTTTGAAAAACGTCTCATATAGAGGTCAAAACCTCGCAACGAAATTAATTAATATGGAACATTTATAATCAATATGAACGGTACATTTCACTGGTAAGGGCAGACCAGTCACTCATGATAATGTGACTGGTTCGAAAGACAAACCAGTGGATCTAACTGACGATGCTGACAAGAATACCAGTGGTTCTAAACCTTCGGGTGAAGGTAAAAATGATGGTGATCATGGTGACGAGTCAGATTCTGACCTTCCACCTCCACTACCCCACGGAGGTACTTCTACATTAGCTGCTAGTGATTGCCCCTCAACCAGCAGTTTTAATGCTGATGAGGTGGCTGTCATCTCTACTCTGGCTGTCTATAAGACATTAGCCAAACTTACACCAAATCTGCTATTGTTGATAGAATGACTGAAGCCATACGCAGAGCTGGGGAGGTTACCACTTCTACCATTGAAAACCAGCTCAAACAAGTATGTACTTTTGCTGATCTAGCGGTGGATGCTATTGTCAAACAATTTGAAGAAGATGAGGATCTCAAGAGGCGAATCATCTCTCATAATGAATATGCTAATCATATTGCCCGTCTTCAAACTGATCTTGATGCTGCTAATCGAAGGAATCTTTTTCTTAATGAAGAGAATCGGGTATTGACAGAGAGGTTGGATTCGCAGGAGCAGCAAATGGCTAATATGGTTCCTGTCTCTGCTTATCTTCAATTGGTGGATACTATGCAACAAATGGCTGCCCTACAAGTAGATGTTAGGGCCACTGTTAATCAAATGGCCATGGGTGTTACAAGAAATCAAGTTAGAGCTTCAAATCTGTGTCTTCGACAATATGGTGTAGATCCTGGTGCCCATCTTTCTCCTACTGATGCTGACTGGAACAACTTTGCATTTTCAGTGCCTGAGTCAGACAGTGACCTTGATGCACATGTTTTCCCTGATCACCCTTCTGCCCCTGCTGATGACAAAAAGGGGGAGAAGAAGTCTAAAAAGAAGTCCAAAAAAGAAAACAATCTGAGGGGGAGCATGAGCATGAAAAGGCTCCTAAACAGCAAAGGAGAGATGGTGATGATGATGGTACTGGTACTGATCAAGGTGCTGGCACTATGCCCAGCAACGCTCATACTGAAGCTGGTATACATGCTGCTGGTGAATCTCAACCCAGTGTGTCTACCACATCAGTGGATGATATTGGTTCTGGCAGTAAGCCCAGTGATATTTCTGAGCTGGCTGTTGCTGAATCTTTTGTTGTCTCTCAAACGATTGAAAAATGAAAAGAAAACTGGAGAGACATCAGAAGAGACAACAAGATTTAAATGATGCCTTTAATGCCAAATGGGAGTCTTATGTTGCTCGTAAACATCACAGAATTGAACATAGAAGAAGCCTGGACCCAGACAAGTTGGATATTGATGTTGAACTAATCAGCATTAAAAGGTACAAAAGAGATGCTCTTAAAAGAAATGCTAAGTTCATGGTTAAGTATGACAAGAAAAGGGCAAAGTTGTATGCTGAGCGAGCAGACAGGATCAAAAGAATGACCCCTGAAGAAATGAAAGATTATCTGCAATCTACTGGGTCAGGAGGAGTAAGAGCTGACGTGTTCATGAAATGGCTAGATGCAATATTAAAAAACTAGCTCATCTTCTCGACCAGCATCTTCTGCTCAGCTAGCTATACAACAACAGCAAGCAGAAATAACAGACCTTGATGTTGATGATGTTAAGAGGGAGCATCTTGCTATTGTTCCCTGTCTGCCTCCAGCTGATACTAATCAGTCAGCTGGTACTGAAGATACAACAAGGAGGGCTGTGATAGAAGACCCAGCCAGTAGTGTGATGCTGGGTGAAACATGTGTTGATGACCCAGCCAAGGCGGCTGAGCTGGGTGTTAAACAAGATGATGATACTGTTGATCCCGCTGACTTCATAGTCTGGGGTAGAGGAGATCACTTATTTGTTCAATCACCTATCTCTCCCCAGACGCTTGCTTATTTTAACAGAACCCAGGATGAACGTATTAATCAGTTTTCATTCAGTTCTTCAGGCATATCAGAATCAATCATGTATCCTCCATCTTCCCCAAAACTACATGATAAACACACAACTTGGGAAGATGATTTAGTTGCCCGTGGTGAGCCAGATCTATTTAGAATGAATCCAGATGAAAGAGAGGCTTACAGGCTGCAAATCACTGTACCTGAATTGCTTGAGCAAAGACAAGCAGCTATTATTGAAAGGATACTCTAAGTTAGATTGCTGCATCATCCTCTTGATCAGCCATTCTACATCACTGCCTTAACTTATGGCATTGAAATTGGCATGTATCTAAATAACAGTGGTCAAAGGCTACATACTGATGAAGAGAAAGCTCAATTTCATGAGGCTCGGCAACTGGGTATGGATCTAAGGCAGTATCATAATGCCATTAGAACTGAAGAGGGAAGGAAAATGATTGAAACAGCAAAGTCCCTGGATATTACTGCCGATGATTATCTTTTGGGCTTAGAAGCTGAAAGGCAAAGAAGGGAGGATGCTGATGCTGAATATGCTGAAAGAGTAAGGCTTCAGGAAGTAGAAGCTAAATTGGCTGCTGATAGAAAGTAAGAGGCTGAGTCCCTCAAGCTAGCCAAAGCTATTGTTAAGGAATAAGATAAAGCTCTTGATAAACTGGAAGCTGCTGAGAAAGCACCTGCTACTGCTCCTATAGAAACTGAACGAACAATTGAGCTATCTGATCACTATTATAGAAGCAAGTATGGTGATGTACTAACCAGGAGATCAAATTACAGCAAGATCATCAAAGTGCACAGAGCACAAAAAGAGCTTTCAGTATCAGCAGGGAAGATAACATTCAAGAGAGGGTAGACTACACTGATTTGAGAACCTTCGGATTCAGTGAATGGATGGAGATATTGGAGTACTTCATTAGTAAAGCTGAAAGTGGTATTAAAAAGACATTGAAGCCAGAACTCCAAGAGCTCTTCAACAAAGCAACAAAATTTGGGAATGCACCAGTAGTAAACGTAGAAGAAGTACTTTCTCAAAAGCCTAAAGGAAAGAAATCTACTGGTGAAGGCCCACACAGAAGAGATCCCATCATTCTACCTCCTCATGTTCCAGTTTATGACCCTGCTGAGCTGCCTTACTTGTTTCCTGAAGCCTGGGCTGCCTGGAAAGTAAAAGAAGAAGAGCTATCTGGTGATGAACTAGAAAAGGATAAAGATAAAGACAGATAGCCTTCTAGTGCTTAAATTGTATCTTTTATTACTTCATTTTTCATTATGATGTTTTGTAATTACTGTATATACTCTGTTGTAATGAGGATGAAATGAGTTAATCTTCAAAATCATATCAAGTTATAAGATATAGATAACTCAGCAAAAGATCCCAAAAACAAACTTAAAAGGGACAAATTTTCTACCTATTTTTCATTAGGTCCCTCTGTGCTGGCTTTAGTGTTTTCTCTAAATGTCATAAGTTTTGTCATCATCAAATAGGGGGAGATTGTTGAGTCCCTGATATTGCTAAATTACATCATATATATCTCTCGCAATATCGTGAGAAATACTCTCGAATCAAGGATAGTTAAGGCGGTTTCTATAAGTAATGCACGAAGGTATGTAAATTGTATCAGAAAGTGGTTTATAAAGAATTTTGATGAATTATGACCATTATATGAGTTGTGATATCATAATGGTTGATCCCGACACAAGTTATGGTTAAATTAGCGTCCTAAAATGATAAAACAAGGCTTCAGATATGTTGGACTCCATCCAAAATTGTTGGGACTCCATCCAAATTAAGGGATATTAAAGAAAAATGAGACAGTAAACTTCAATACATCTGGACGCCGTCCAGAAATCTGGACGCCGTCCAGATCTTCACAATGGGATGCCGTCCAAGAAAGTGGGACACCGTCCAGCCCTTTACAACTGGACGCCGTCCAGAATTTGGGACACTGTCCAGTGGTAGGTTTCAGCCTACTTTTGACTTTTTGGGCCACTTTAACCACTTTAAAAATGAATGCTTGAGAGACCAGTTTGCATATACGAACCAGAGGAGTTAGAAGACGATTTTAGGAGCTATTTTGGAGAACTCCAAGCTCTTTGAAGAGGCGTAACATCCAAGAATCAAGATTCAACACCTTCTCCAATCAAGATTCATGCTCTAATAGGTTGATTTCTTGTTCTTAACAATGAATTCTACTTATCACTTGATTGTTATGTTGTTTGTTAATATGATTATTGGCTAAACTCTATAATGTTTTTCTAGATTAATAACTGAGGTATTGGATGTAATCTTATGGATTGAATGTATTTTGTGTGATAGTTTTAAGTTTGATTCAAGAACATGCTTATTGATGTAAAAAATCATTTGTAACTAGTTAATTAATATGTTGTTGATAAAGAGAACTCTTGTTGATTTATCATATTGATTTACAATCAGCTTGTCTTAGATTGATTGTTTACTAAACCAGACCAAGGGGGTAAATTAGATTCAATAGGTCAGACGATATAGGGATGAATTGTATGCAACAAACGTTTGTACAATTATTGATAACTATGAACATAGAAGTCAAGTTTCAAGCCTTAGAACTAGTTAAGTTATCCGATTACAAATACAAGAACTATAGTGAAAAGAGAACCCTTGATCTTGTAATTGTGTTTGCGTGTTTACTTAAGAGAACTCTTGGTGAACCTATTAGATAACTTACACACATAATCATTCAATCGGGTTTTAATATCAAAACTTACATCCAATACAGAGGGTAAAAGATCTAGATGAACATTTCATCTCTTTGATCTAAATCAAACTATCTTATTTGCTTTCTTTACACTTGTTTTCATTATATAAACTGATAGTGCTCCAAATGAATATATATTTAGGCACAATATCCTTCCAATATGTAAAGCTTTTAGTTGCAATTGTTCTATTTTTATGTAATATTCGTTTAAATAAATAAGTGCGAAGACAAAAGAAGAAAACGACGATTTGAAGACGCAAATGACCAAAAAGCTCAAATGTACAAGATATAATTCAAGTGGTTCAATTTATTGATGAGAAACGTCCAAAAATGATAAGAGTACAAGCCACAAAACGCAAAGTAAAAGATATTAAATAGTACGCAAGGACGTTCGAAAAACCGGAACCGGGACCTGAGCCAACTATCAACGCGCAATGCAACGGAGCTAAAATTACAAGTCAACTATGCACATGAATATAATATAATATTTAAATAATTATATAAATTATTTATATATTATATATTATATTAAATAACGTCGACAAACTAGCAAACAAAAAATATGTGAGCTGGATCTGACGGCCATGCGATCGCATGGGAAATAGGTATAAAACCCATGCGAGTGCATGAGCCCATGCTAATGCATGAGATTTGCACTAAAATCTCATGCGATCGCATGAGTTACTGTAGTAGGCCAACATCCTATAAAAAGGCAGTTTGCTCGAGAGTTTTAGGTACACCATATTTTACTTCTTCCTCTGATCAATGTAATATATATTTATATTTATAATTTTAATTTTAATTTTAAGATTAATAATAATTGGGTTATTGTAAGAAATGTTTTACGGGTTTTAAAGTCGGAACTCTGTCCGTGTAACGCTGCGCGATTAATCACCACTGT
The DNA here is from genome assembly GCF_046630445.1 of Rutidosis leptorrhynchoides. Taxonomy (NCBI): domain Eukaryota; kingdom Viridiplantae; phylum Streptophyta; class Magnoliopsida; order Asterales; family Asteraceae; genus Rutidosis; species Rutidosis leptorrhynchoides. The sequence goes on from NC_092343.1 coordinate 132,572,389, forward strand.
AAGCTATGTTCTTCCTTTTTAAATTAATGTCTCGTAACTAAGTTATTATTATGCTTATTTGAACCAAAGTAATCGTGATGTTAGACTAAAAATTAAGATTGGGTTATTAGATTTTGTACCATAATTAAGGTTTGGACAAAAGACCGACACTTGTGGACATTGGACTATTGACTATTAATAGATAGGGGGTATTGTCTAATCGAACGACAACTCATTGGAACCTGTCGAACCTATCTTCAAATTAGTTAATCTAATAATTATTAAAATGATTATGTATGTCCTATTTAGTGACGTTTATACGACATCTTTTACGATCATTTAATTAATTATTCGAGTTGGGTAATTGATTATTCATTCTGATCAAGTGGGTAAATTAATATTCATATCTCATTAAAACAGGGGTGGATTACATACAAGGATAATTGGTGTAATTGTTAACAAAGTATTAAAACCTTGGATTACGAGTAGTCGATAACCTGGTGTAATTATTAACAAAGTATTAAAACCTTGTTACACTTCGAATCCCTAATTAGTTAGAATATTTGACTTCGGGAATAAGGTTAATTTGACGAGCATTTTATAATTATGACCGATGGACTATTATGGACAAAAACCAAATAGGTATCAAATAATCCAGGACAAAGGACAATTAACCCGGGTAATAAATTAAAATCAACACGTCGAACATCATGATTATGGAAGTTTAAATAAGCATAATACTTTTATTTCATATTTCATCGTACCTTTATTTACTGTCATTTTAATTACTGCAATTTACTTTATCGCAATTTAAATTTTGTCATTTATATTATCGTCATTTATCTTTACGCTTTCTTTAAAATCGACAAACTGGTCATTAAACGGTAAAAACCCCCTTTTATAATAATATTACTATATATAATTATATATTTTTTATATAAATATAGTTGTTAAAAATATAGCGTTAAACTCAGCTAGCTCCCTGTGGAACGAACCGGACTTACTATAAACTACACTACTCTACGATTAGGTACACTGCCTATAGTGTTGTAGCAAGGTTTATGTATATCCACTCTATAAATAAATAAATAACTTGTGTAAAATTGTATAGTATTTAATAGTATTTCGCAATAAATATATAACTATTTTATATACACCTCTACGCACATCAAGTATTTTTGAAGATAGGTTATGATTTTTGAATTCATTTAGTATATTCATCAAAAGCTCCCCGGCAGCGGCGCCAAAAACTTTCAAGTGTTTTTCAAGTATTTTTTTTTTCAAGTATTTTTCAACTAAATGAATTCAAAATCATGTTTATACATATTTTTGAACGATAAAACTAGGTGTTAATGCCGAAATTATTGTTACCTCGGAGAGAACATAAATGGAGAAACAACCCAAAACATTAGAATTCATTTAAAATGGAATAGAGGAGAATAAAAAGGCAAAGAAAAAATTAAATAAAAGTTAAGTGTGGGAAGAATTTACCAAGTTCTTCAAAACATATATCACATATTTGTACAAGATTATTGCAGATACTTTTGCTTTGGACTAAACTAATCAGTTTTGCCCGATTTACTGTAATACATTTGAAAGAAAAGATGGATCTACACGATGAATCAATTCCATCATTAAAATGAAGTAAAGTCTTCAGAAAAAGACACGCGCTTCTTGATTTAGGTCAGGAAGTTGTTGTAACATCCCGCGTTTTTCCGTTAAATTTATTTTTAACACCGTCTTTTTTTTTAAAATAATATCTTTCGTATTTAAATTAATAGTTTCCTTGAGTAACGTTCATTATATTCCCGCTATTTAATTTTGACATCACCCGTTTACTCGAGCGTTTTAAAAATATTCGATCGGTTAAATCCCGCACCCGCTTTGAAACTCGAGGGACCGGAGTTGCCAAATGGGCAAACTAGTTGACTAGGTCAACTAGTCAACCCATTTTTCCACCATTTCCATCATCTCCCTCTCTCTCTCTTTCTTTCTTTTTTTTTTCTCTCAAGAACACAAACATAATTCATCATCTAAATTCGGATCGGGAAGCAAACTTCAAAACAAATTACATATTCGTGATCCTCTCATCATCCTCTTCGATTTGATACCAACTTCATCTCGTTTGGGTAACATTTCTAAAACTCTAGATTTCTCTAAATTCGTGTTTTTGACTTGAAATGGTGTTAGTTAGTGTCTATGGCTCGTGTATAACATGAATATATGTTTTGTTTGCTCGATTCGTTGTTTTGAGTAACTAGTTTGAACATTTGAAATGGGTTAGCTTAATCCTTGATTTTGGATGAGTTAATGTTGTTAGATTGTTAAAGTGCATGTTTTAATTGTGTTACTAGTATCACTAGCTTCGTTTTGATGCGTAGGTTGATTAAGGAAACTTCAAAAACATGAATATTGATTTTTGCGGATTTTGGTTAGGGTTTGATAGACTTAAAACGAGCTTTTGATGTTTCGAATGCCATGAAATGTTATTAGTAAGTGCTTAGTTGTAATGTATGCTTCATTACCTTCAAAACGGCATATCGTATGTGTAAATTGGATTCCCGAATCATAAAATACGTTTTACGAACTTGAAACTTTGAAAATAAACCTTTCTTGATCAATTGACGAGTTTTCGGTTATTGTAAATGATGTTTTTGATTAATGATATGTGGTTAGTTGTATTCCTTGTCGAAATAGCTTTCCGATGATATAAAATACATGTTCTAATTGTTTGCGGATCATAAAATGTGAATGTTTGTGTTTTGGTTCGTGCATACTTTGAAAACTGACCAGAATTCTCTGGCCAGGTAGTGGCGCGGCGCGCAGAATCGCCTGGCCAGATTCTGCTCACTTTGGCGCATTTCACGCGAAATGTTTGACTAGCTATCGACCTCCGATTCACATGAAACTTGTTCTAATATGCTTATATATGAATAAAAACCTCAGAAAAATAGTTCGGGACCGAACCCGAACGTGTTGACTTTTTCGTTGACTTTGACCAAGTTTGACTTTTAGTCAAACTTAACCAAACTTTTATACAATCATTCTAACATGCTTTTATACTTGTTTCTTGTATGAAACTTGACAACGTGATTCACATGCTATACTTAATCAAGTCGTAACGAGCCATAGGACTAATTGAACACATTTCACCCGACCTTGTGTCGTAACCGGTTAATTGATACAACTTATTTGTTTAGGTCAAGGCTAAGCAACTTTCATGCACACGTTTACTTTGTGAAGTACATTTATACTCGTGCACTCGAGGTGAGATCATAGTCCCACTTTTTACTCTTTTGAACTTACTTTTGGGATGAGAAAACATAAACGATTCTTTTGAACTAAGTGAACACAAGAACGGGAAAACAAACATTCTACATACGAGTTTAGAACGAAAATCCTCAATCCGATTATCATTAGTTACATCAGATGGTGTAAGCGAGAACTTATGTTATATGGCCATATGGGTTTGACAAACCCTCATTCAAACGGTTCGCTACCGTTTACGAATGAAATATATTTTCGGGAACAGTGTTGTTCTAGCACTAATTGATGGGGTATTCAACGGACGGAACGTTAAGCTTTGATAATTGGGTGCTCGTGAATATTAACTTTTAGAATGTACTACTATTACTCCAACTTTGCAAATCTTGTGGTTCGACTTACTTTACTTTTACTCACTTACTTAAACCTATGATTTCACCAACGTTTTTGCGTTGACAGATTCTCCTATGTTTTCTCAGGTTTATACATGGCTACTTGATACATGCTTCCGCACTCTTTGATTACTTGATTGGAGTCAACCATGCATGCATACGCTAGGGATAGCACTTTGGGATTCAAACATATTGTTTACATACTTACATTATTTATAGCAACTGTGATTTTCAACTTATATTATGTCGCAAGTTATGTCATTTATACTTTACAATTTTTGTAATCTTAGACTTGTTGTCGAACGGTTTTGAAAACTAAACTTGCAAGTCTTGTACCTTTCAAATGAATGCGACATAATTTTGGTCAAACGAGTCTCATATAGGGACTACGACCACGCAACGGGACCTAAGTTAACGGCGCCGTCAATAACGGTTTTGGTCGGGTCGTTACAAGTGGTATCAGAGCGTCGGTTGTAGGGAACTAGGACGTGCATTAGTGTGTCTAACAGAGTCGTTAGGACGCATTAGTGAGTCTAGACTACAACCGGATAGTTAGCATTTGCATTCTGACATACATTTGCTATAGATAGCACTTACTTGACTACTTGTGCATTATACTTGAATCATTCTTAGGCAAACTTTTTAATGATGCCCAACCTTCATCATACGAACTCGTATACCGCCACTTTTTGGTAACACACGCAAATTCATGATTCATACACGTATGGATGACGACGACTTCATTAGTCACACTTGTTCGGGAACTCTGTCTCCCGGATTGTTATTTGCCACCGTTTCAACTTACTATCGGTTTCCCACTGGTGTTTCTTACTACCTACTTTTTGGTGTTACTACCATCACTACTCTAGGTGAGTATCGTCATCAACGTTTATCACTACGGTTGCGTACTTTTTGTTATCATGATTCGTTACTCCTTTCGTGCCTAAGGGCATTATCGCTTGACTTGAACCACAATGACGTGAACAATCATTTATACACTTCCCTCGGGGAACGCTTCCTTAGATTTGCAGAAATTCTTTCGATTTAATATGAGTCACGTTTGAGACGTCGTTACATTTTGTTCATTTTAGATTTTCGCGATGACACGAACTTGAATCTATAGAGTGATGTGGGAATGGAGGTATGAGTTAGCGTAATATAACGACACTCGATCAACGTGGTTATATTACGGTAAGACATACCAAAGTTCTAGTGACGCGTGATGGTGGTTAGACTCGATCAACCTAAACACCACCATGTGCCATGTACATGACTTCATCTTTTCAGGTTTGGACATCCGAAAACTCCGAGAATACTTATAACAACCATACCGGGGACACACCTTCAGTTATTGTCAAATTATATTTATGCTTCCGAATGAATTACCGATTCCATTCGACTTCAACCGTATGTCACACGGGTATACTAGCTCGTCCTCGCGCAGTCTTATTGACTAACTACAATTTACTCGTTATGCTCACATCGAGGCGGAAACTTCTTTTGCATCACCCTCGTACTTCCGGTTCAGGAGGTCCTTATTCTAAATTCGCAATGGAGAGCGACTCTTCACGTCGTACAAATATTCGCCACGAGGGTGGATAGTCCTAACAATCGTTTTCAAAACCCGATAAGAACTTGCCCCGACGAACGTTTTTGGAAACTGATAAATCTTTCGCGACGCGAATTTTCTTGAGAAACTTGTCCTAACAAACTTGTCCAAATATACCTTACGGAATGTACTCCGTTTCGGACCGAGATCCTCGTTTCACTTCTAGATTTTGGAGTGCCTTACAAAAAGCCTCGGGACCGCGTTTAGACATGAGTACCGCGTACCATCCACAACCCGACGGACCGAACAAACATGCGATTTAAACCTTGGAAACCATAATACAAGTTTGTATTACCAACTTCAAATTTACTTGAGAAAAGTATTTTCCTTTAACCGAATCCTCGTACTACAATGATTTTCATTCGAGTTTTAACGTCACTCCTTTTGAAACCACATGTGACCGGAAACGTCATTCTCCTCTGTCGAACCAAGTAAACGATGATCAATTCACCGGGGCCGAGGTTATTCATGAACAACCGAGAAAATTTATTCATATTCAGGTAAAACCCTACGCGACTCATAATCACCAAGGGCTATGCCGATGTTAGACGTAAACCTTTCAAATTCCACGTGGGAAACCGCGTCACGTTAAGAGTCGCACCTTGGAAAGGTGCAATCCGTTTCGGGAAAACGTAGGAAGCTAAATCCGCGATATTTTGATCCTTTAAATCCTTGGGGTGTTTTGGAACCGTCGCTAGCCGTTTAGACTTTTCCGACTCATTTTGAGTCTCCGTTTATCCTACATTCGATGTATCAACTCAAAGACGTGTTTTGCGAAACGAGAACTTGTTATCTCCTTTGATGAACTCACTATCGACGATAAACCTCACTTCCTAGGAGGACCGATTGAAACCATGAATCATGGAAGCCAAACCTTAAAACAACATATGATCCCGACCGTCAAAATTCGTGGAAATACTCAAGGACGTACCTTCACTTATTCGTAGAATTTACAACGCAAGATCTCGAGTAAGATTCAACAACTACTACTTCCAACTAAATTTCGGGACGAAATTTCTTTTGAGGTGTGGATAATGTAACATCCCGCGTTTTTCCGTTAAATTTATTTTTAACACCGTCTTTTTTTTTAAAATAATATCTTTCGTATTTAAATTAATAGTTTCCGTGAGTAACGTTCATTATATTCCCGCTATTTAATTTTGACATCACCCGTTTACTCGAGCGTTTTAAAAATATTCGATCGGTTAAATCCCGCACCCGCTTTGAAACTCGAGGGACCGGAGTTGCCAAATGGGCAAACTAGTTGACTAGGTCAACTAGTCAACCCATTTTTCCACCATTTCCATCATCTCCCTCTCTCTCTCTTTCTTTCTTTTTTTTTTCTCTCAAGAACACAAACATAATTCATCATCTAAATTCGGATCGGGAAGCAAACTTCAAAACAAATTACATATTCGTGATCCTCTCATCATCCTCTTCGATTTGATACCAACTTCATCTCGTTTGGGTAACATTTCTAAAACTCTAGATTTCTCTAAATTCGTGTTTTTGACTTGAAATGGTGTTAGTTAGTGTCTATGGCTCGTGTATAACATGAATATATGTTTTGTTTGCTCGATTCGTTGTTTTGAGTAACTAGTTTGAACATTTGAAATGGGTTAGCTTAATCCTTGATTTTGGATGAGTTAATGTTGTTAGATTGTTAAAGTGCATGTTTTAATTGTGTTACTAGTATCACTAGCTTCGTTTTGATGCGTAGGTTGATTAAGGAAACTTCAAAAACATGAATATTGATTTTTGCGGATTTTGGTTAGGGTTTGATAGACTTAAAACGAGCTTTTGATGTTTCGAATGCCATGAAATGTTATTAGTAAGTGCTTAGTTGTAATGTATGCTTCATTACCTTCAAAACGGCATATCGTATGTGTAAATTGGATTCCCGAATCATAAAATACGTTTTACGAACTTGAAACTTTGAAAATAAACCTTTCTTGATCAATTGACGAGTTTTCGGTTATTGTAAATGATGTTTTTGATTAATGATATGTGGTTAGTTGTATTCCTTGTCGAAATAGCTTTCCGATGATATAAAATACATGTTCTAATTGTTTGCGGATCATAAAATGTGAATGTTTGTGTTTTGGTTCGTGCATACTTTGAAAACTGACCAGAATTCTCTGGCCAGGTAGTGGCGCGGCGCGCCACATCCCCGCGCGGCGCGCAGAATCGCCTGGCCAGATTCTGCTCACTTTGGCGCATTTCACGCGAAATGTTTGACTAGCTATCGACCTCCGATTCACATGAAACTTGTTCTAATATGCTTATATATGAATAAAAACCTCAGAAAAATAGTTCGGGACCGAACCCGAACGTGTTGACTTTTTCGTTGACTTTGACCAAGTTTGACTTTTAGTCAAACTTAACCAAACTTTTATACAATCATTCTAACATGCTTTTATACTTGTTTCTTGTATGAAACTTGACAACGTGATTCACATGCTATACTTAATCGAGTCGTAACGAGCCATAGGACTAATTGAACACATTTCACCCGACCTTGTGTCGTAACCGGTTAATTGATACAACTTATTTGTTTAGGTCAAGGCTAAGCAACTTTCATGCACACGTTTACTTTGTGAAGTACATTTATACTCGTGCACTCGAGGTGAGATCATAGTCCCACTTTTTACTCTTTTGAACTTACTTTTGGGATGAGAAAACATAAACGATTCTTTTGAACTAAGTGAACACAAGAACGGGAAAACAAACATTCTACATACGAGTTTAGAACGAAAATCCTCAATCCGATTATCATTAGTTACATCAGATGGTGTAAGCGAGAACTTATGTTATATGGCCATATGGGTTTGACAAACCCTCATTCAAACGGTTCGCTACCGTTTACGAATGAAATATATTTTCGGGAACAGTGTTGTTCTAGCACTAATTGATGGGGTATTCAACGGACGGAACGTTAAGCTTTGATAATTGGGTGCTCGTGAATATTAACTTTTAGAATGTACTACTATTACTCCAACTTTGCAAATCTTGTGGTTCGACTTACTTTACTTTTACTCACTTACTTAAACCTATGATTTCACCAACGTTTTTGCGTTGACAGATTCTCCTATGTTTTCTCAGGTTTATACATGGCTACTTGATACATGCTTCCGCACTCTTTGATTACTTGATTGGAGTCAACCATGCATGCATACGCTAGGGATAGCACTTTGGGATTCAAACATATTGTTTACATACTTACATTATTTATAGCAACTGTGATTTTCAACTTATATTATGTCGCAAGTTATGTCATTTATACTTTACAATTTTTGTAATCTTAGACTTGTTGTCGAACGGTTTTGAAAACTAAACTTGCAAGTCTTGTACCTTTCAAATGAATGCGACATAATTTTGGTCAAACGAGTCTCATATAGGGACTACGACCACGCAACGGGACCTAAGTTAACGGCGCCGTCAATAACGGTTTTGGTCGGGTCGTTACAGTTGTCGTCCAGACCAGCTGTAGGTTGACGAAAAATCTAGAAAAGTCATCTCTAAAATCAGTAGGAAATCCACGGACCTCAACATCAAACAGGGTCGCCATGTGGTCAGACTTATCCTAACCATGAGAGGATCTGTCTCGTAAAATGGGAAGGGCGCCGTACAAATTAGCTTGATAAGACTAATGAATCAGACCCCCAGAAAGGATAATCTCCTTAAAGATTAAAAATCAGCTTTTAAGCCTGATATTACTCAATCCTTGAGATTGACCTTAAAGATTGAGAATTACAAACTCATGGAATTCAATGATATCTAAACTCGAGCTTGAACGAGAAAATATTTTGATCAAATTAAAACCGATTTGTTTTCTGAAAACCTATTTTCAATGCGTTCATTACCATTGAACGTAAAATCCTAAGAATTCACCGGAATTTATTAGGTCACCTGAACCAAATCGGGTGTCAACCGTAAGAACGGTGGTTGCATAGCATGGTCGAAGACAGGACCTTGTGCTAGACCGAAAAACTATAGGATGATCTTTACTATTGCTCCTACAAAGGATAGTAATTAAATCTGACATGTTTTAGACCATGAACAAAAGCATGTCACGGGACATTGCCTTAACAGTTGCATGTTCAACGCTTTCCTTTACAACTGGACGGTAGTTTACTGAAAGGTAATATACAGAGCAAGTATACTGGACGTGTGCTTTCCTAATACAAGGTTAGCAAGTGGGTGACACAAAACCGTAAGTTTTGAGCTAAAGTTTTAAAATTTTAAACCCATAAAACCCAAACAAAAAAAACAATTTGCAAACACCGGTGAAGGGTTATTCCGAAAAAATTATCAAGGGTAAAAGCTAGAATGAATTTTCAAAAGATCAAATGTTTTCATAAAGATCCAATTTCCTTAAAGGATCTAAATTTTTATAGTAATGTGGGACTGTAAACCACATCGTTACTATCATTTTTCATATCGCCGAATCAAAATCACTGATGTATAAAGTGTGAGAATAAAAAAGTGATTCGAGTAAAGTGTGATTTTAATTTCAAATTCTGTATTGCTTGAGGACAAGCAACGTTCAAGTGTGGGGATATTTGATAGTGCTCCAAATGAATATATATTTAGGCACAATATCCTTCCAATATGTAAAGCTTTTAGTTGCAATTGTTCTATTTTTATGTAATATTCATTTAAATAAATAAGTGCGAAGACAAAAGAAGAAAACGACGATTTGAAGACGAAAATGACCAAAAAGCTCAAATGTACAAGATATAATTCAAGTGGTTCAATTTATTGATGAGAAACATCCAAAAATGATAAGAGTACAAGCCACAAAACGTAAAGTACAAGATATTAAATAGTACGCAAGGACGTTCGAAAAACCAGAACCGGGACCTGAGCCAACTATCAACGCGCGACGCAACGGATCTAAAATTACAAGTTAACTATGCACAAGAATATAATATAATATTTAAATAATTATATAAATTATTTATATATTATATATTATATTAAATAACGTCGACAAACTAGCAAACAAAAAATATGTGAGCTGGATCTGACGGCCATGCGATCGCATGGGAAATAGGCATAAAACCCATGCGAGTGCATGAGATTTGCACTAAAATCTCATGCGATCGCATGAGTTACTGTAGCAGGCCAACATCCTATAAAAGTCAGTTTGCTCGAGAGTTTTAGGTACACCATATTTTACTTCTTCCTCTGATCAATGTAATATATATTTATATTTATAATTTTAATATTATTTTTAAGATTAATAATAATTGGGTTATTGTAAGAAATGTTTTACGAGTTTTAAAGTCGGAACTCTGTCCGTGTAACGCTGCGCGATTAATCACCACTGTAAGCTATGTTCTTCCTTTTTAAATTAATGTCTCGTAACTAAGTTATTATTTTGCTTATTTGAACCAAAGTAATCGTGATGTTAGACTAAAAATTAAGATTGGGTTATTAGATTTTGTACCATAATTAAGGTTTGGACAAAAGACCGACACTTGTGGACATTGGACTATTGACTATTAATAGATGGGGGTATTGTCTAATTGAGCGACAACTCATTGGAACCTGTCGAACCTATCTTCAAATTAGTTAATCTAATAATTATTAAAATGATTATGTGTGTCCTATTTAGTGACGTTTATACGACATCTTTTACGATCATTTAATTAATTATTTGGGTTGGGTAATTGATTATTCATTCTGATCAAGTGGGAAAATTAATATTCATATCTCATTAAAATAGGGGTGAATTACATACAAGGATAACTGGTGTAATTATTAACAAAGTATTAAAACCTTGTTACAGTTTGAATCCCTAATTAGTTGGAATATTTGACTTCGGGAATAAGGTTAATTTGACGAGCATTTTATAATTATGACCGATGGACTATTATGGACAAAAACCAAATAGGTATCAAATAATCCAGGACAAAGGACAATTAACCCGGGTAATAAATTAAAATCAACATGTCGAACATCATGATTACGGAAGTTTAAATAAGCATAATACTTTTATTTCATATTTCATCATACCTTTATTTACTGTCATTTTAATTACTGCAATTTACTTTATCGCAATTTAAATTCTGTCATTTATATTATCGTCATTTATCTTTACGCTTTATTTAAAATCGACAAACCGGTCATTAAACGGTAAAACCCCCCTTTTATAATAATATTACTATATATAATTATATATATTTTATATAAATATAGTTGTTAAAAATATAGCGTTAAACTCAGCTAGCTCCCTGTGGAACGAACCGGACTTACTAAAAACTACACTACTCTACGATTAGGTACACTGCCTATAGTGTTGTAGCAAGGTTTATGTATATCCACTCTATAAATAAATAAATAACTTGTGTAAAATTGTATAGTATTTAATAGTATTTCGCAATAAAAATATAACTATTTTATATACACCTCTACGCACATCAAGTAAGAACGGTGGTTGCATAGCATGGTCAAAGACATGACCTTGTGCCAGACCGAAAAACTATAGGGTGATCTTTACTATTGCTCTTACAAAGGATAGTAATTGCATCCGACACGTTATAGACCATAATTAAAAGCATGTCATGGGACAATGCCTTAACAGTTGCTTGTTCAACGCTTTCCTTTACAACCGGACGGTAGTTTACCGAAAGGTAATATACGGAGCAAGTATACTAGACGTGTTGCTTTCCTAATACAAGGTTAGCAAGTGGGTGACACAAAACCATAAGTTGCTTACCCAACCTCCATCAGAAGGGGATATCACGAATCTGACTAGTAGTATGTACAGCCCTACATATAAGAATAATACCGCACAATCATCCTTACCTGCCCTCACGGCAACTCAAACACTTCCACCGACATCGCCTTCAACAGTTGCTGCTGCTGGTGTTCCTATTGTTACTTTCCACCATCACCTTCTCATTTACCACATTTCTATGATGCTTTGGAGCAAGAATATTTCAGTCGTATGTTTTCTAGAGTCAATCTAGATGTTCTTCGACGCACTTCACTTCAAGCATTGTTTTGTGCTCGTGTTCGATATCCACTTAATTCCTGCTCTTCTCTGTTGAGTCCTCACCGTGATGATGAACATGACGATTCTGATCCTCAGAATAGCCATGAGGGGGAGATAGGAGTAGATGGAGAATATCTAACGGTAAACATTTCAACTAAGGGTGGTGGTGTAAGGTCTTCATCAGCTTCACAAGCTCAACAAGTTCAGATGGAATCAGAAATAGTTTCTACATATGATGAAATTGATGATAAGGAGCCTGAGCAAGTTATAATTCCAATTGTTCATAATGAGGCTGATAGTGGACTGGTAGATGAGGATTTGAACTTGAGTGATTTCTATCTTGAAGAGACGGATGACGATGGATTTGTCATTCTAAGCAAGTTATCATCAGTATCTTCAATTCCGGAAGATGTAGAGATTGTAGATGAAGAGAATCCTGAACCAGTAATAGAAAGTGATGATGAAATGGATTCTTCTAATGACGATGAAGACAATCTTTATGTTAATCCAAATGGAGATGAGATCTTTGATCATATTGAAGATGATGATGTTCCAAATAATGATGCAACAAATTCTACTGGTCATTCATCAAATTCTATACCCTCATCGAGTTCAAATCCAACAAATGCTAATGAAAGTTCAACTTCTGGTACACCTACATCAAGTGAAACAGTGAATTCCAGATTCAAATACAATCATGAAATATTCTTTAAGAATCAGGAGCAAAGATTATTGATGGGAGTAGAACATGATTTTATAACGTTACGAAACACATTCATCGAGGAAAATGCTTACAAGATCTTCCGCATCAATGAATTACCAAGGAGTAAAAGGTTTACTTATATAGGTTCACGATTGCTTCCAGTAAGTGAAAGGAATTGGTATGAGTTTATGTGGAGGAAACATATCAAAAAAGGTGAAGATGATTTGTGGCTTCAAAGAAAATATCGTATTTCAGAAGTGTTGAATATTACTCGAGTCGGAGTAGAGATAAGCGAAAAGAAAGACATCATCAGTCAATTCCACGTTATTAGAGAAGATGAGAAAGAGTACAAGTTCACAGAAGCAGATTTTCATAATCTTGATATGCTTGACATCATTCACATCTACAACTACCTCAGTATCATCACTATTCGACCTTTTGCTAAGGCTCAAGCTTTGGAAGCTGTGAAAAGATACATGATGGAGAAAATTAAACTGATGAGACGTGAAGATTTTCAAATAGGTCTCGAAGCAAAAAGGAAAAAGATTCGAATTACGTGTCCGAATCAATTTACAGAGGGACTGAAGGATATGAGGATGTTTCAAATGCAATTCGAACCCGAAGGGTTTATTTTTGTAAATTCTCAAAAAGAAAAGTTGTTCATTCGTACTGAAGAGCTGAACAAATATTCAGATGGAACACTTAAGGCTACACTGAAGTATCTTAAGATTCATCAAAGCAAATTCCATGACATTGACATGATAATGGGTCTTGGAGAATTCATAAAGCATATAAGAGATTGTCTGAAACTCCAAGTTCGTACAAGACAGTTTGAGATACTTCGTGGACAGAGAAAGAGAAGATATTTCAAGGAAATGGATGAATATCCATTATATGAGGCAGATCCAAGAAAAGCGTGGGGTGTCTGGAAACCTTCTAAGCAAGTTTAAGAAAATCAAGTAGAAGTTTCGAAACCAGATGGCACACGATGGAAACTAACGTTTGGACCTCTCAAGATTACAAAATAGGATTATGTTGTAAAGTTCACATTTAACACTAAGGGGAAGATTGTTAGGACCCCGAAGTTGTATAGTGTTAATGTGAAAATAAGCTTAAATGAAGGTTCCTTAGAAGAGGGCTATATAAGGAACCTAAGTAGTCCTAATTAGATAGCTATTGCATTGTAACCGAGTTCTAGAAGCTGTGGAATGTAATTGTTCCGATTCTCTCTAATACCGAGTCTCACTCTTACATACCGAATCTCTCTTTATCTTATCATTTCTCTCAATCTCAACATGATCTGACCTATCAGAGAAGATTATCACAGGTAGTGACCAAGATGACGTGGTGCTTACTGATGAGATTATCGCAGCAAATGCTGCCTATTCTACACATGTCACTGGTTCTACGGAACCCACTATGGATGCTGGTACCTCTGCTATCGCCACCACTGATTCTTCTCAGGCTACTGCTTCTGCTGAGAAGAAACCATATGTGTGCCAGGTACCAGACCCTGATGAATTTGTACCTTACTTCGTCTATAGGGGAGCATCCATCACTCTCAGAGTTTCCTTGCTGGTGGATCAGCTGACTATTGATCCCCAAAGTGCTATAGTCTCAGCCAGTAAATTATCAGAAGAAGAGCTGACTGAGCTATTATCTCAGCTTGATCGACCAGCAAGAGAAGAGATATATGAGAGGTTGGCCACGCTACAACAAATTAATGAGCAGCCATACTATCACTACTTTGGTATAGCTCCAGCTGCTTCTCCATGGCTTGATACATGGAGGCCTCTCAAGTTCATCATAGATCCAGCTACTGATAAATGTGTTATGCAAAATGTCCCTCATTCGCCAGTACCTTCTAATTCATCAGCTTCTTCCTCATCATCTTCTTCATCTGATGGTGATGCTGATAAAGGTACTGGTTGTAGTGACCCGAACTTTTCCATGTTTATATATATTAATTGAAATTGATATTTACATGACTAAATTTTTCCAACATGTTAAGCAATCAAACTTTTTAAGACTTGATTAATTGAAATAGGTTTCATATAGACAATTGACCACCCAAGTTGAACGGTGATTCACGAACATTAAAACTTGTAAAAACTATACGATGACATATATATGGTTATATATATAGTTAACATGATTTTATTATAAGTAAGTATCTCATTAGGTATTTTAACAATGAGTTATATACATAAAAATGAGACTATTAAATTAAGAAACTCGAAAACGATATATATAACGATTATCGTTATAACAACGTCTTACTAGGTACATATGAATCATATTAAGATATTGATACACTTGATTAATTATGTTAAATTATAAGTAAATATATCATTAAGTGTATTAACAATGAACTAAATATGTAAAAATAAGACTACTAACTTAATGATTTCGAAACGAGACATATAAGTAACGATTATCGTTGTAACGATATTTAACTGTATATATATCATACTAAGATATATTATATATCATAATATCATGATAATGTAACAATTTAACATCTCATTTGATATAATAAACAATGGGTTAACAACATTTAACAAGATCGTTAACCTAAAGGTTTCAAAACAACATTTACATGTAACGACTAACGATGACTTAACGACTCAGTTAAAATGTATATACATGTAGTGTTTTAATATGTATTCATACACTTTTGAAAGACTTCAAGACACTTATCAAAATACTTCTAGTTAACAAAAATTCTTACAATTACATCCTCGTTCAGTTTCATCAACAATTCTACTCGTATGCACCCGTATTCGTACTCGTACAATACACAGCTTTTAGATGTATGTACTATTGGTATATACACTCCAATGATCAGCTCATAGCAGCCCATGTGAGTCACCTAACATATGTGGGAACCATCATTTGGCAACTAGCATGAAATATCTCATAAAATTACAAAAATATGAGTAATCATTCATGACTTATTTACATGAAAACAAAATTACATATCCTTTATATCTAATCCATATACCAACGACCAAAAACACCTACAAACACTTTAATTATTCAATTTTCTTCATCTAATTGATCTCTCTCAAGTTCCATCTTTAAGTTCTAAGTGTTCTTCATAAATTCCATAAGTATAGTTTCATAAAAATCAAGAATACTTTCAAGTTTGCAAGTCTACTTCCAAGCTTTCTAATCTTTTCCAAGTAATCATTTAAGATCATGGAACCTTTGTTATTTACAGTAGGTTATCTTTCTAATTCAATGTAATATTCATATTCAAACTTTGATTCAATTTCTACAACTATAACAATCTTATTTCGAGTGAAAATCTTACTTGAACTGTTTTCGTGTCATGATTCTGCTTCAAGAACTTTCAAGCCATCCAAGGATCCTTTGAAGCTAGATCCATTTTTTTCATTTCCAGTAGTTTTATCCAGAAAACTTGAGGTAGTAATGATGTTCATAATATCATTCTATTCATACATATAAAGCTATCTTATTCGAAGGTTTAAACTTGTAATCACTATAACATAGTTTAGTTAATTCTAAACTTGTTCGCAAACAAAAGTTAATCCTTCTAACTTGACTTTTAAAATCAACTAAACACATGTTCTATATCTATATGATATGCTAACTTAATGATTTAAAACCTGGAAACACGATGAACACCATAAAATCGGATATACGCCGTCGTAGTGAAACCGGGGGCTGTTTTGGTTTGGATAATTAAAAACTATGATAAACTTTGATTTAAAAGTTGTTCTTCTGGGAAAATTATTTTTCACATGAACATGAAACTATATCCAAAAATATTGGTTAAACTCAAAGTGAAAGTATGTTTTTCAAAATGGTCATCAAGATGTCGTTCTTTCGACGGAAATGACTACCTCATTAGTAATTGACATGTAACTTAAATTTCCGACTATAAACCTATACTTTTTATATTTGTATTCTTAAATTAGAGTTCAATATGAAACCATAGCAATTTTATTCACTCAAAACGGATTTAAAATGAAGAAGTTATGGGTAAAACAAGATTGGATATTTTTGATCTTTTTAGCTACGGGAAATGTTTAATAAATCTATACAAATCATATCCTAGCTAACTTATATTGTATTATACATGTATTCTAATATATTATGTAATCTTGGGATACCATAGACACGTATGCAAATGTTTTGACATATCATATCGACCCATGTATATATATTATTTGGAACAACCATAGACACTCTATATGCAATAATGTTAGAGTTAGCTATACAGGGTTGAGGTTGATTCCAAAAATATATATACTTTGAGTTGTGATCTAGCCTGAGACGTGTATACACTGGGTCGTGGATTGATTCAAGATAATATATATCGATTTATTTTCTGTACATCTAACTGATGACAACTAGTTGTAGGTTACTAACGAGGACAGCTGACTTAATACACTCAAATCTTTAAAACATAATAAAAATGGTTGTAATTATATTTTTACCATACTTTGATATATAAGTACATATTTGTATAGGTTCGTGAATCGACCCGTGGCCAAGTCTTATTTTCGAGGAAGGAAATATCTGTGAAAGTGAGTTATAGTCCCACTTTTAAAATCTAATATTTTTGGGACGAGAATACATGCACGTTTTATAAATGATTTACAAAATAGACACAAGTACGTGAAACTACATTCTATGGTTGAATTATCGAAATCGAATATGCCCCTTTTTATTAAGTCTGGTAATCTAAGAATTAGGGAACAGACACCCTAATTGACGCGAATCCTAAAGATAGATCTATTGGGCCTAACAAACCCCATCCAAAGTACCAGATGCTTTAGTACTTCGAAATTTATATCATATTCGAAGGGTGTCCCGGAATGATGGGGATATTCTTATATATGCATCTTGTCATATGAATGATTTTTATCTCTATGTATGGCATGTGTATTGAAATATGAAATCTTGTGGTCTATTGTTACGATTTGATATATATAGGTTAAACCTATAACTCACC
This sequence comes from Rutidosis leptorrhynchoides, assembly GCF_046630445.1. Lineage (NCBI taxonomy): Eukaryota > Viridiplantae > Streptophyta > Magnoliopsida > Asterales > Asteraceae > Rutidosis > Rutidosis leptorrhynchoides. The sequence continues at coordinate 132,590,323 of NC_092343.1, forward strand.
AACATTTTTGTTGACGTTTAAAGCATGTTTATTCTCAGGTGAATACTAAGAGCTTCCGCTGTTGCATACTAAAATAAGGACAAGATTTGGAGTCCATGTTTGTATGATATTGTGTAAAAACTGCATTCAAGAAACATATGTTGATGTAATATATTTCTATTGTAAACCATGATGTAATGGTCGTGTGTAAACAGTATATTTTAGATTATCATTATTTGATAATCTACGTAATGTTTTTTAAAACCTTTATTGATAAAATAAAGGTTATGGTTGTTTTAAAAATGAATGCAGTCTTTGAAAAACGTCTCATATAGAGGTCAAAACCTCGCAACGAAATCAATTAATATGGAACGTTTATAATCAATATGAACGGGACATTTCACTGGTAAGGGCAGACCAGTCACTCATGATAATGTGACTAGTTCCAAAGACAAACCAGTGGATCTAACTGACAATGCTGACAAGAATACCAGTGGTTCTAAACCTTCGGGTGAAGGTAAAAATGATGGTGATCATGGTGACGAGTCAGATTCTGACCTTCCACCTCCACTACCCCACGGAGGTACTTCTACATTAGCTGCTAGTGATCGCCCCTCAACTAGCAGTTTTAATGCTGATGAGGTGGTTGCCATCTCCACTCTGGCTGTCTATAAGACATTAGCCGAAGTTACACCAAATCTGCTATTATTGATAGAATGACTGAAGCCATGCACAGAGCTGGGGAGGTTACCACTTCTACCATTGAAAACCAGCTCAAACAAGTATGTGCTTTTGCTAATCTAGCGGTGGATGCTATTGTCAAACAATTTGAAGAAGATGAGGATCTCAAGAGGCAAATCATCTCTCATAATGAATATGCTAATCATATTGCCCGTCTTCAAACTGATCCTGATGCTGCTAATCGAAGGAATCTTTTTCTTAATGAAGAGAATCGGGTATTGACAGAGAGGTTGGATTCGCAGGAGCAGCAAATGGCTAATATGGTTCCTGTCTCTGCTTATCTTCAATTGGTGGAGACTATGCAACAAATGGCTGCCCTACAAGTAGATGTTAGGGCCACTATTAATCAAATGGCCATGGGTGTTACAAGAAATCAAGTTAGAGCTTCAAATCTGTGTCTCCGACAATATGGTGTAGATCCTGGTGCCCATCTTTCTCCTGCTGATGCTGACTGGACCAACTTTGCATTTTCAGTGCCTGAGTCAGACAGTGACCTTGATGCACATGTTTTCCCTGATCACCCTTCTGCCCCTGCTGATGACAAAAAGGGGGAGAAGAAGTCTAAAAAGAAGTCCAAAAAAGAAAACAATCTGAGGGGGAGCATGAGCATGAAAAGGCTCCTAAACAGCAAAGGAGAGATGGTGATGATGATGGTACTGGTACTGATCAAGGTGCTGGCACTAAGCCCAGCAACGCTCATACTGAAGCTGGTGTACAGGCTGCTGGTGAATCTCAACCCAGTGTGTCTACCACATCAGTGGATGATATTGGTTCTGGCAGTAAGCCCAGTGATATTTCTGAGCTGACTGTTGCTGAATCTTTTTTTGTCTCTCAAACGATTGAAAAATGAAAAGAAAACTGAAGAGACATCAGAAGAGACAACAAGATTTAAATGATGCCTTTAATGCCAAATGGGAGGCTTATGTTGCTCGTAAACATCACAGAATTGAACATAGAAGAAGCCTGGACCCAGACAAGTTGGATATTGATGTTGAACTAATCAGCATTAAAAGGTACAAAAGAGATGCTCTTAAAAGAAATGCTAAGTTCATGGTTAAGTATGACAAGAAAAGGGCAAAGTTGTATGCTGAGCGAGCAGACAGGATCAAAAGAATGACCCCTGAAGAAATGAAAGATTATCTGCAATCTACTGGGTCAGGAGGAGTAAGAGCTGACGTGTTCATGAAATGGCTAGATGCAATATTAAAAAACTAGCTCATCTTCTCGACCAGCATCTTCTGCTCAGCCAGCTACACAACAACAGCCAGCAGAAATAACAGACCTTGATGCTGATGATGTTAAGAGGGAGCATCTTGCTATTGTTCCCTATCTGCCTCCAGCTGATACTAATCATTCAGCTGGTACTGAAGATACAACAAGGAGGGCTGTGATAGAAGACCCAGCCAGTAGTGTGCTGCTGGGTGAAACATGTGTTGATGACCCAGCCAAGGCGGCTGAGCTGGGTGTTAAACAAGATGATGATACTGTTGATCCCGCTGACTTCACAGTCTGGGGTAGAGGAGATCACTTATTTGTTCAATCACCTATCTCTCCCCAGACGCTTGCTTATTTTAACAGAACCCAGGATGAACGTATTAATCAGTTTTCAGTCAGTTCTTCAGACATATCAGAATCAATCATGTATCCTCCATCTTCCCCAAAACTACATGATAAACACACAACTTGGGAAGATGATTCAGTTGTCCGTGGTGAGCCAGATCTATTTAGAATGAATCCAGATGAAAGAGAGGCTTACAGGCTGCAGATCACTGTACCTGAATTGCTTGAGCAAAGACAAGCAGCTATTATTGAAAGGATACTCCAAGTTAGATTGCTGCATCATCCTCTTGATCAGCCATTCTACATCACTGCCTTAACTTATGTCATTGAAATTGGCATGTATCTAAATAACAGTAGTCAAAGGCTACATACTGATGAAGAGAAAGCTCAATTTCATGAGGCTCGGCAACTGGGTATGGATTTAAGGCAGTATCATGATGCCATTAGAACTGAAGAGGGAAGGAAAATGATTGAAACAGCAAAGTCCCTGGATATTACTGCCGATGATTATCTTTTGGGCTTAGAAGCTGAAAGGCAAAGAAGGGAGGATGCTGATACTGAATATGCTGAAAGGGTAAGGCTTCAGGAAGTAGAAGCTAAATTGGCTGCTGATAGAAAGTAAGAGGCTGAGTCCCTCAAGCTAGCCAAAGCTATTGTTAAGGAACAAGATAAAGCTCTTGATAAACTGGAAGCTGCTGAGAAAGCACCTGCTACTGCTCCTATATAAACTGAACGAACAATTGAGCTATCTGATCACTATTATAGAAGCAAGTATGGTGATATACTGACCAGGAGATCAAATTACAGCAAGATCATCAAAGTGCACAGAAAGAGCTTTCAGTATCAGCAGGGAAGATAACATTCAAGAGAGGGTAGACTACACTGATTTGAGAACCTTCGGATTCAGTGAATGGATGGAGATATTGGAGTACTTCATTGGTAAAGCTGAAAGTGGTATTAAAAAGACATTGAAGCCAGAACTCCAAGAGCTCTTCAACAAAGCAACAAAATTTGAGAATGCACCAGTAGTAAACGTAGAAGAAGTACTTTCTCAAAAGCCTAAAGGAAAGAAATCTACTGGTGAAGGCCCACACAGAAGAGATCCCATCATTCTACCTCCTCATGTTCCAGTTTATGACCCTGCTGAGCTGCCTTACTTGTTTCCTGAAGCCTGGGCTGCCTGGAAAGTAAAAGAAGAAGAGCTATCTGGTGATGAACTAGAAAAGGATAAAGATAAAGACAGATAGCCTTCTAGTGCTTAAATTGTATCTTTTATTACTTCATTTTTCATTATGATGTTTTGTAATTACTGTATATACTCTGTTGTAATGAGGATGAAATGAGTTAATCTTCAAAATCATATCAAGTTATAAGATATAGATAACTCAGCAAAAGATCCCAAAAACAAACTTAAAAGGGACAAATTTTCTGCCTATTTTTCATTAGGTCCCTCTGTGCTGGCTTTAGTGTTTTCTCTAAATGTCATAAGTTTTGTGATCATCAAATAGGGGGAGATTGTTGAGTCCCTGATATTGCTAAATTACATCATATATATCTCTCGCAATATCGTGAGAAATACTCTCGAATCTAGGATAGTTAAGGCGGTTTCTATAAGTAATGCACGAAGGTATGTAAATTGTATCGAAAAGTGGTTTATAAAGAATTTTGATGAATTATGACCATTATATGAGTTGTGATATCATAATGGTTGATCTCGACACAAGTTATGGTCAAATTAGCGTCCTAAAATGATAAAACAAGGCTTCAGATATGTTGGACTCCATCCAAAATTGTTGGGACTCCGGCCAAATTAAGGGATATGAAAGAAAAACGAGACAGTAAACTTCAATACATCTGGACGCCGTCCAGAAATCTGGACGCCATCCAGATCTTCACAATGGGACGCCGTCCAAGAAAGTGGGATGTCGTCCAGCCCTTTACAACTGGACGCCGTCCAGAATTTGGGACACCGTCCAGTGGTAGGTTTCAGCCTACTTTTGACTTTTTGGGCCACTTTAACCACTTTAACCACTTTAAAAATGAATGCTTGAGAGACCAGTTTGCATATACGAACCAGAGGAGTTAGAAGACGATTTTATGAGCTATTTTGGAGAACTCCAAGCTCTTTGAAGCTGCTTAACATCCAATAATCAAGATTCAACACCTTCTCCATTCAAGATTCATTCTCTAATAGGTTGATTTCTTGTTCTTAACAATGAATTCTACTTATCAATTGATTGTTATGTTGTTTGTTAATATAATTATTGGCTAAACTCTATAATGTTTGTCTAGATTAATAACTGAGGCATTGGATGTAATCTTATGGATTGAATGTATTTTGTGTGATAGTTTTAAGTTTGATTCAAGAACATGCTTATTGATGTTAAAAATCATTTGTAACTAGTTAATTGATATGTTGTTGATAAAGAGAACTCTTGTTGATTTATCATATTGATTTACAATTAGCTTGTCTTAGATTGATTGTTTACTAAACCGGACCAAGGGGTAAATTAGATTCAATTGGTTAGACGATATAGGGATGAATTGTATGCAACGAATGTTTGTACAATTATTGATAACTATGAACATAGAAGTCAAGTTTCAAGCCTTAGAACTAGTTAAGTTATCCGATTACAAATACAAGAACTATAGTGAAAAGGGAACCCTTGATCTTGTAATTGTGTTTGCGTGTTTACTTAAGAGAACTCTTGGTGAACCTATTAGATAACTTACACACATAATCATTCAATCGAGTTTTAATATCAAAACTTACATCCAATACAGAGGCTAAAAGATCTAGATGAACATTTCGTCTCTTTGATCTAAATCAAACTATCTTATTTGCTTTCTTTGTACTTGTTTTCATTATATAAACCAAAAATATTGTTTTTACTTTTAATCTTCTCTGATTTGGTTAATCGTTAAATAGCCACAAAACATAATATCTTGTACCTTTAAGTTTCATTTACTTAGCTAATCATAATATAGTTTCTAATTCTAGTTTGAGTAATACAACTGTCTTTGGAATGAAACACGGAATTTATCATTTACGATACTACTACACGATCAGGTACACTGCATGTTAGTGTGTAACAATCTTTAATCGGTATTTTTCCATACTATTTCATACAACAATTCATATACCACGTTTTGCACATCAGTCCCCAAAATAATTAAGGATTTAATTATGACAAAACTGTAATTTATTTACACTAAAATGTTATGTACAACCAGCACAAGTTTGTTTATGTATAGACGGCAAATATTGCTATGTCAAGTGTTCAGTATACTACCTAGTCTACCAGTATAAGGTAGAGTGTATTCTTCGAATCAGCACATGATGATGTAACAACCCAAACCGTAACCGACCAAACACGACGAAATTTCAAACAAAAAAAAAATTTTCTGGTGCAGGCCATCTGCGCGGCGCGCCAGGTGGCCGCGCGGCGCGCCAAACCACCTGGACAGCCCGCTGTCCCCGGAAGTCAATTTAATGAAAATGTTTGACTAGTTCCCGACACATTTAGCTAAAACGCTTTTAACCATGACTTCATATATGAAAAACTAGCACGTTTAATTAATAAAATCAAATTTACGAAGCGGGTCCCACATCGACCCAAATGCACTTCCAAGCACAAACCGTGCCCAAACTAACCAATAGTCACTAACACAAGTGAGAATGGTCCTAATATGCCAATTAAACCCGAACTCAAGTGTTAAACACGTGTCATACCCATTTTGACCCTTAAACCCTAATTTTGACCCATAAAGGTCAAAATCTCATTCTTTGCAAGTTTTGACACCAAAACACATTTAACTCGGTTTTATACTTCAACTTAATCCATTTTAAGTTTATAAACTTCATTAAATCGCCAATTGGGTCATAATCACCACGAAACCCTAATTTGACCCAAAGTCAAAGTTAGTCAACCAAATAACCCTAAATGGGTTCCAATACTTCCATAATCACTAACTTAAGTGATTTAACTAAATTTCAAGTTCTAAACATGGCCAAATAGTTCACCAACCCGAAATCCGCCAACAATTAACAACAAACCCGATTACTAGCATCACTAAACTCATTTCATCACCTAAAAGGGTTTCACAACAAATTTACTCAAACCCTAACTTGAATATCAAATCAAATAATTGAAACTCGGAGTTTGAGCTTACCAATACTATCACCGCGTAGCCAAGAACGAAAGGAACAACTTTAGAACCCGAGCTTTGGTGAGAAATCGACTCCTTCTTCCCCAAATCAAGCCCTCTCTCTCTAAACCCTTACTCTCTCTCTAAAAATGGTTGAGAGTGTTTTGGTTGGTGAGAATTTGATCCAAACTGATCAAAGGATCAGTTTTGATGACCCTAAACCGACCCCAAGTGAAAAGACCAAAGTACCCTTCATTTAAAGCCTTTAAAAAGGCTGAAAATTGCTTCTGACCCATTCGGCGCGCCGCGCCACTATGTGGAGCGCCGCTCCACTCTGCAGGTCAGATTTCAGAAACTTGTTTTGGCCATAACTTTTTGTCCGTAGCTCCGTTTTCGATGAATCAAATATCGTTGGAAACGTAATAAGATTTTCTTTCCAATGGTAAGGCTTTGAAACATCAACACAAACTTTATTTGGGGTTGAAAAGATACGTACACACCTTGGTACTTCAGACCACGTCCCGTTTCCTTCGACGTTCGAGCAAGCGACACGTACATGCTTCGTACACTTCACATACGCATCGTGCACCATAAATACATTATGTACAATAAATATTTGGGTCTTACAACTCTCCCCCACTTAGAATCGATCACGTCCTCGTGATCCTCGTCACTTAACCAAACGGACCACACTCCACGGTCCTCAACATAAGTCCCAATCCGACTTTCCTAAGCAATTCTTCCCGACGAATCGCCTTCCACAACTAAATCGTCATCCACGATTTTTCTCAAATCCACAATCCGAGCACTAAAACCATACTCATTCCCTCGCATCGGGAAACTCATCCCATCTCTAACCGAGATATCACTCCTCTAGCGTACCATTACCAAGTACCGTGCTAAAGCAACCAAGTCTCAACCTAAGGTCAACAACCCGAAACGATGAAGACCGAACCAAACGAATCCTTACGGATAACACCAATCACTAAACATCCCTTGTAGCGCATAATACAACCAATACGCAACTACCGTAACATCATAAGCGAACGACTAGAACCGCTAGCGTCCAATCGACTATAACAACTTAAAACCCTAGGCGTACAAAATCGACCATTGTCACGCCCGTAACGACATGTGAGCGAAATACGGCTATCGCATCAGTAATCACACAATACGGTCCTCACGATCCCACCATAGGAGTATAAAACAACTGATAGATCACTCAACACCGGATGAAGTCAGCGGACCCGAAAGTCATGCTTCACCGATATAACAATACCTCATGATGAAGTCAGCGGACCCCGAAAGTCATGCTTCACCACTATAACAATACCTCGCACTATGAGTAGTGCAACATCGCGCTCCGCTACACTATAGTGAACCCTAACGGATACCGCTAACCGTCCACACTATCGAGCAAGAACCACCTATATCAAGCATAGGCACAAAACAATATTTCTCTAGAAGAGAATCCGATACGCACATCCCTTAACCGAGGGATTTCACCTTGCTCGCCAAAACACGTCCATTATCTCTCGACGAGATTCACCAAACTTACCACCTCGGTGGTAATTTACAAATCCAATATCATAAGTACCAATGAGCCAAAAATTGTACTCTACCACCAATTGACCAAAACTAGGTCTCGACCAAATTTCCGGATCTAACAAAAGCATCATCCGAAATCTCACACTAAAACCTCCTCGTGCGGGAGTGCCACTCCCTCACTTGGAACTACGTTCCATATCCACAACTCGTACAACCGTACAATGCTACCAAAGGTAGACTTTACAAACAATTGGGTTCACACGACCCGTTACCATACCTTGCTCCAAACCTTGAGCACACGAAGGACTTGACCGATCCTTAAACACTTTGAACGAAAGTGTACCACAAATACCCAAACTATACCCTCGCAATCATCCAATTTCATTAGTTTGTTACATTCCACCTAGTCACTCATGTATCTAAGGGTTTTACTCCGGTACCCTAAGTACAATGCAACCACAACCATAACCTAGTCGGAGTCGAACACCACGCTAGTAGGTATAAAAGAGGCACCTAATGTCGCGTCATAATGACTCCATTACCGACATACATCGAGATTTCAAACACTCGATCTCAAGGGTTCCAATCACCCGGCGAACCTCATGGTTCATCACTTCAACATAAAAGCGAACACGCGCTTAACAATCGGACACCAAAACCATTTCCGTGGCTTGGTAGAAACATTTCCCAAACAATAAGGAATGCTTGGTTGCACCAAGTCTTACGCCCTTCACCAATCAATTAAAACGTCACCATAGGGTACTTCCATTAGGAACGTCACCCATAACAACAACATGCACAACACAATGCATCTAACAAATCCGAACCTAAACGCCACATAAATAAATATTCAAAAGACATATTTATTAAAACGAAACGTACCTCAACGTCTCCTTGCGGCATTCGCCGCCGCCAACTCGGGACAATCCGGCTTGCGATGTTCCCTCTTTATGACAATAGTAGCACATTCCGTCATCACTTCTCGGCATTGTGCATTCCCACAACTTGTGACCCCTAACGCCACAATTTAAACACCTAGGCGCACGAGAATCCACCGCGCCCTTTACCACATTACTCGTACTCGCACTCGGACCCTTAGTCCTCTTACTCGGAGCACCATAAGTAATAACCCTTCTCTCACTTGAAGGTTCGGCCTTTTTCGATCGCGTATAAGACTCGAAACCTCTAGCCACCGCAAATAACTCCGCAAACGACTTCGCGTAACCCCGGCTAATTTTGCTTTTCAAGTCATCGCTCAAAGTTCGATAGAAATCCTCCATCAACAAACGATCGTTCCCCAAATATTCCGGGCAAAAACGAGCCTTCGACATAAAAGTCGTCTTTAAAGTATTCAAGTCCATAGAACCCTGTTGCAAATTTCGCAACTCACAACGCAATTCCGATAAATCGGCTGAAGTTCGGAACTCCTCGAAGAATCCCTCCTTAAATTCGTCCCATGATAATGCCATAAACGTCTCACCACCGACAAGATCAATCTTGCCATCCAACCAATCCTTCGCCCTACCTCGCAACAAACTAGTAGCGAGTCTCGTCTTTTTCTCGGGTGGGCATTCCATAGTACGAAAACACCCTTCGACATCCGAAACCCAAGTCGTACTCACCCAAGGATCCGGTTTCCCATCATACATAGGGGGTTTAGTCCTCATGAAGCTCTTAAGACAACGCTCCATTTCACCCCTATTTTGGAATTCGGAATACTTCCCATCCATTTCTTCTCAAAACGCCCTCATTTGCTCCGCAACGGCGGCCGCAACTCTAGCGTTAAACTCCACGTTATTCGCCTCGATCTCGTTTCGCGTCGTCAATCTCAAAATGCAAAACGATTAGATCACGAACGTATAAAATCGCACGCACAACACCCTCCCATCTTGCTAAACACTCGTCGTACATCACTCGTTAGACACGATTTGCACCCGTAATAAGGTCTGCAAGTTCTTATTACGCACACACGCCGCATCGACTTGTTAGTACAACGACCGTCTCGCTCGATGATATAAACAAACACAACCAAAATTCTACGCGGTACAAACACACGCGAGAATTACTATCACAACACAAGAGCATATTAATAATATCCGCATTACTAATATAAACGTTAGTCAACCTATAAACAAGGCACTAACTAAACCCATTCCGACCCGTAATCCTACAAGTCCCGCAACAAATTAAGCACACACAAAAGTCTAAGTCTAGGCACCTATCTCAAGTCACCTAAATCCCTTAGACCATGCTCTGATACCACTTGTAACAACCCAAACCGTAACCGACCAAACACGACGAAATTTCAAACAAAAAAAAAATTTTCTGGTGCAGGCCATCTGCGCGGCGCGCCAGGTGGCCGCGCGGCGCGCCAAACCACCTGGACAGCCCGCTGTCCCCGGAAGTCAATTTAATGAAAATGTTTGACTAGTTCCCGACACATTTAGCTAAAACGCTTTTAACCATGACTTCATATATGAAAAACTAGCACGTTTAATTAATAAAATCAAATTTACGAAGCGGGTCCCACATCGACCCAAATGCACTTCCAAGCACAAACCGTGCCCAAACTAACCAATAGTCACTAACACAAGTGAGAATGGTCCTAATATGCCAATTAAACCCGAACTCAAGTGTTAAACACGTGTCATACCCATTTTGACCCTTAAACCCTAATTTTGACCCATAAAGGTCAAAATCTCATTCTTTGCAAGTTTTGACACCAAAACACATTTAACTCGGTTTTATACTTCAACTTAATCCATTTTAAGTTTATAAACTTCATTAAATCGCCAATTGGGTCATAATCACCACGAAACCCTAATTTGACCCAAAGTCAAAGTTAGTCAACCAAATAACCCTAAATGGGTTCCAATACTTCCATAATCACTAACTTAAGTGATTTAACTAAATTTCAAGTTCTAAACATGGCCAAATAGTTCACCAACCCGAAATCCGCCAACAATTAACAACAAACCCGATTACTAGCATCACTAAACTCATTTCATCACCTAAAAGGGTTTCACAACAAATTTACTCAAACCCTAACTTGAATATCAAATCAAATAATTGAAACTCGGAGTTTGAGCTTACCAATACTATCACCGCGTAGCCAAGAACGAAAGGAACAACTTTAGAACCCGAGCTTTGGTGAGAAATCGACTCCTTCTTCCCCAAATCAAGCCCTCTCTCTCTAAACCCTTACTCTCTCTCTAAAAATGGTTGAGAGTGTTTTGGTTGGTGAGAATTTGATCCAAACTGATCAAAGGATCAGTTTTGATGACCCTAAACCGACCCCAAGTGAAAAGACCAAAGTACCCTTCATTTAAAGCCTTTAAAAAGGCTGAAAATTGCTTCTGACCCATCCGGCGCGCCGCGCCACTATGTGGAGCGCCGCTCCACTCTGCAGGTCAGATTTCAGAAACTTGTTTTGGCCATAACTTTTTGTCCGTAGCTCCGTTTTCGATGAATCAAATATCGTTGGAAACGTAATAAGATTTTCTTTCCAATGGTAAGGCTTTGAAACATCAACACAAACTTTATTTGGGGTTGAAAAGATACGTACACACCTTGGTACTTCAGACCACGTCCCGTTTCCTTCGACGTTCGAGCAAGCGACACGTACATGCTTCGTACACTTCACATACGCATCGTGCACCATAAATACATTATGTACAATAAATATTTGGGTCTTACAGATGAGTACCCAGCAATTCAAGAATATCAAGTGACTCAGCATAAGAAGAACCAGTAAACCTGGTAAGCAGCATACAACACAAGACAACCATGCTCCATTACAAGCATGGTGGTTTCCTGAGTGGTCTACATCAATTGTACTATTCAACATAAGTCAAAGACAAAGTTGAACAGGAAAGGACACGCGTCGGCGGCTGACAAGTGACCTTACAAGATCACGTGGGAATGCAGAAGTTTAATACATGTGTAGACATGTGCTAAACTTTGTCAATGACTAAGGAACACAACATTCTATTTGTTTAAATGAATAGTGGTGCCAAACCAAATTCGGGTGTTCCTGCAAATAGCTACCAAAGAGGAAAGAGGAGAGCACGCTCTCTGATGCAGTTGTCCCCACAAGTACATACATCATATGTACCAGTGGACAATAGAACCATTACACAGTTAATAGGACTACAATAAATTATTGTATCCACTATTGTAACAACTAGTGGTGTGAGTTAATTTATTTAGAGTCCAAAACATGTAATAGCTTTAAGTTTATCCTCATAGCTATACTTAGGTAAATCTGTATCAACCAACTATCATTCCGCCAAGGATAGTTGTAATTCTTTGTGATTTAATCAATAAAGAATAATAGTTGAAAAATTACATTTGACTCTATTTACATTACATGTTTGAATACTAAACCGTGTTTAGTTGGTTAGTTAATTAAAAGAAATTGTATTCATCCCCCCTCTACAATACTCATGTTATTAATCAAGGGACCAACACCCTTAAGTTCAGCAAGAGTACCATCGTCATTAAAAATAGCATACCGCTTCTTTATTAAAATTCCTTCTTCTTTAGATGTGGTTAGGATCATTGCCTTCATTCAGAAATAGTACATGAGCATGAGAGGTTCCTTGACCAGATAACTAATAAATCATAGTAATTGCCAAAACATGATGTAACTTAAAGGATTTGTCCATATACCTTATTAGATATATTACATAATGATATTCAGAAGCTTCAGATTCGATTATGTAACCAAGGGTCTCACAAATGAAATCCGGATTCTTTATGCTTTTTCGAGATCGAATTTCAGGCTCATGTATCGAATGTCTGAAGCGCTCAGGTTGTGATGACCCGGGAATTTCCGACCAAATTTAAACTTGAATCTTATATGGTTTCGACAGGATAAGCAAAGTCTATTAAATTGAATTTCAAAAATTTTGAACTATTTCATATATTCAATTGATCTTCGACTGCTCTCGACGATTCACGAACATGATATATATATATAGATTAATATATATAATTATTATTATTATTATTATCATTTTTATTATTTATATAGGTATTATTAAGTATTATCGTTATTACCAATATTATGGTATACATTTTATAGTAGTTATTAACATTATCATTAATAATATTATTATTACTATTATATTATTATAAATTGTATTATTATTATTATTAAGAGTATTATTATTATAGTTACATTTATAAGATTAATTATAACCTATGAATATATATATATATATATAAAAGATATACAAACACATATATAATTAGAGATATACAAATGTATATATATATGCCGTTATATACAGATGCATGTTAGGAAAATCTGTATTAATGTTATGAAGATAATTATTGATATTATTATTATTATTATTATTATTATTATTATTATTATTATTATTATTATTATTATTATTATTATTATTATTATTATTATGTATCAATAATACAAATTATTAATATTATTATTAAAATCATCATTAAGAACTATTATTGTTATTATTAATTATTTTTATCATTAGAATAAAGCATTTCTATTATTATTGTTATTAGTATTTTAGAAGATTAATGATATATTATCCTTATTACTATTATCATTATTAGTAATTCTATTAATATACTTAATATTAGTATGAATATTATTAATAATATACGTATATATATATATTTATAATCGAATACACATACATATACATATACCAGATACTGTGCGTATATATATATATATATATATATATATATATATATATAGTACTTATACAGATAAATACATAAATATAAATACAGTATAAGTTTTTCTAAATATAGTTAAATAAGTATTAATATTTAAGGGAATAAAATCCAGTTCACATCCCTATCAGTTTATTTTTTTTCTTCTACTTCCTGTTGCACTCGTTATATTTGGTCTAGACATCTGCAATATAAACAATGATCATTTTGTATTATCGGCAGAGATTGATTCAATTTTTCCTCCATCAATATCAGATATCAATTACCCGATTTTTAATTAAAAAAAATAAACAGAAAGCTGCAGCAACGAACCAGCATATCTGTTCTTGAATCTTTTTAGTCAAAACCCAATTCCAAAACATATCTCAAAATCTAATATTGCGGTTCTGTTAGGATCCATTCACTCAAACTTTAAAAAAAGATTGAGCTATCAATTCTTCAAATTGGAATCAAATTTGGGAGTCAAAGTTAATTTTACAAAAGTCAACGAATTTGTTCATAGGGAAAATTCGAACTTGTTTTTGGGTGTTAATGTAAATTGATAATTTCTATAGTTTTTAGGATTAAATTGAAACATAATTTGTGTTGAATGTTTTATCTAAAACGTCCTCTTTCTTACAATCAATTTTTTTTTTCACTTCACCTGCGTCGAACAGCAGGTATCTTCTTTCTTTATATATATATTTTTTTCAATTCAATTAATCACAAAAAAAATTGTATATTTGTTAGATATTAAGCCTTAAAAATCGATTCTGCGAATATTGTTAAGATTAATATATATATATATATATATATATATATATATATATATATATATATATATATATATATATATATATATATATATATATATATATATATATATATATATATATATATATATATATATATATATTTGGGTTCGTATGATTTAAGATGATGATGAAGAAGATGGAAAGAAATGAATATGGGTTAAGTATATATGGGTTGATGGTTATTACAGAAAAACACGTCAGTCCAGTTTGCTAGGAGGGGTGCCGGTTGAGCGTGAGGTCTTGGGTTCGAGCCCCGTCATGTGCAATTCTTTTTAGAAAGTCTTTCAAATGGGTATACACTTTTATATTATCATTTTTATTATTGTTATTATTATTATATTTATTATTATCATCATATTTATTATTATTATTATTAGTGTTAGTGTTATTATTGTTATTACTAATATTATAAACATTATTAATATTACCATAAGTATATATATTATAATTATTATCATTAAAAGTATTAATCATAATATTATTTGTAATAACCTTATCATTTTAGTATTATTGCCATTATTATGAATATTATTATTATTTTCGATAATGATATATGTATTATTATTAGTATTATGATTGTTATTATTAGCGTTATTATGAAAAGATAACACAAGTTATTATTATTTTCATTAATATTAATATTAGTATCATTTTATAAGTATTAGTATTATTATTATTAAGTGTTATAAAAATATTGGTTATTATTATTATTATTATTATCACTAATAATTGTACTATTATTATTATCATTATGAATAGGATTATTAATATGAAAATAATACAAGTTATCATTATTTTAGTATTAGTATCACTTTTGTAACTATTAGTATAATTAGTATTATTATTAAACAAAAGTATCGTTATTAACAATATCATTATTACTATTAATATTATCATTTTAATAAAGTTATTATTAATATTAGTAGTAAATCAGCAATATCAAAACTATCATTTTTTAAACAGATAAATATTTTATACATAAAACATATTAATTACATATATATTAATATTCTATATATAAATCATATTAACATTACATATATAAAAACTTACAACAAATTAGGTATATTTAATATAATATTAAATATATATATATATATATATATATATATATATATATATATATATATATATATATATATATATCAAAATAACTATATTACTCACTTTAAATACATATATGAAATAAATATATACACCATATAATTTAAGATATAAAATGAAGTATATATTTTTAAAATGGAATCTTGTATAAAACTTATATAACTGCAAAATATATGTAAATAATATATATTAATAAATGAAATTTTTAAAATTTCAATTATATGTTTTAATATATATATATATATATAATTGATATAGGTTCTTGAATCCGAGACCAACCCTGCATTGTTCAGTTGTTCAATATCGTCATATGTATTTTTACTACAAAATACAGTACAGTGAGTTTCATTTGCCTTTTTACCCTTTATATTTTTGAGCTGAGAATACATGCGCAATTTTTATAAATGTTTTATTAAATAGACAGAAGTAATCGAAACTACATTATATGGTTGAATGATCGAAGCCGAATATGCCCCTTTTTACTTGGTAACCTAAGAATTAGTAAAACAGTCTACTAATTGACGCGAATCCTAAAGATAGATCTATGGGCCCGACGAACCCCATTCAAAGTACCGGATGCTTTAGTACTTCGATGTTGTTTTTATCATGTCCGAAGGATTTCACGGAATGATAGGGGATATTCTTATATGCATCTTGTTAATGTCGGTTACCAGGTGTTCTATCCATATGAATGATTATTTTTGTCTCTATGCATGGGACGTATTTTTATGAGAAATGGAAATGAAAATCTTGTGGTCTATTAAAATGATGGAAATGAGTATTTATGTTAAACTAATGAACTCACCAACCTTTTGGTTGACACTTGAAAGCATATTTATTCTCAGATATGAAAGAAATCTTCCGCTGTGCATTTGCTCATATTAGAGATATTACTTGGAGTCATTCATGACATATTTCAAAATACGTTGCATTCGAGTCATCGAGTTCATCAAGATTATTATTAAGTCGATTATAGTTGGATATATTAGGAAAGAGTATGCATGCCGTCAACTTTCGATGTAAATGAAAGTTTGTCTTTTAAAAACGAATGCAATGTTTGTAAAATGTATCATATAGAGGTCAAGTACCTCGCGCTGCAACCAACTATTGTGAATCGTTTGTAATCGATATGGACTTCGTCCGGATAGATTAGGACGGGTCTCTACACATGTTCGCCTGAATTGCGTCGCCCTATAAAACGTTTAAATTTTAGATGTTTTAGACAACCTACTTTATAAACTGTTAAGACACAAAAGTAACTTATAACAGATATGTCAAATGTAACCAAAATAAATACTACAGGTTCGATTTTTCATTTAGGTCCAATGCCACTGAAATAGCAAGTGACGAATCTCTAACAAATCTCAACTCATAGTAGATATGTCAGCTTATAACATATGTGACCGTGGCTATTTTTCCTGTATTCGGTATCACTTTTAAGAGTCTAATAGAGAATACTAAAAAGGTAAGTTGTTTTTGATTACCATTTCGTCGACTAATATGCAATGGTAGGTTGTTGGAGTTGTGCCTGGCGAGTTCCTAGCCATCCATATGTGATACACCTTGGCTAATATGCAACATTGTACTATTGTCAAGAAATATGAGAAGTGAACTCTTGATATAATTCAATATTTTGCAAAACTGGGCATCATAATATCATATCTGTAAATACTATGGCTGGAACAATACAGATACATCTTATATGGCTATGTACTATAATTATACCATCCAAAGTCAGATGCCCAGATATAACAGAATTGCAAGTAGCATAAAGTATTAATCGGACGACAAATACATACCAAGTTCAATGTCAAGGTTCCAGTTTTATCACAGAAATTGTGGATGCAGAACCTGCTGTTGTTCACACGCAGAGAGTCTCCTAACCTGCATTTGCACAATTAGCACCCAACATCTAAAAAGTTATACATAAGCCAAGGCAAAGAAATCTTATGAAGACACTATCATAAAACCCACCAATGCTTTTTCAGCCATAATTTCTTGCATCGAGAATGCAAGTCTGTAATGATGAACAAAAAAGTCATTCAAAACTTGATTTAATTGTTTATGCAAGCCTGTAACTGAAGGGATCAATTAAAAAATCGTAAGAAAACATAGTAAATTAAATTTTAAGAAAATGAAGAAAACACAAGATTATAAGGAATAGGTAACTTACGTTAATGTAACAGCTAATGGAAGCCCTTCTGGCAACGCAACAACAGCAATAGTGACCTATATGTTCTTCGAGAATTAGTATTGTTTAAAAAGAAACCAAAAATAACTACCTCCTGTACCCACTATATCATATTCAGATACTAAAAGTTAACTACGACAATCATCAACAGATGACTAAACTTGCAGAGAACACATACCGCAACCCTTCAATGAAAACCAATTAACAAAAAAAATGACGATTACAGATATCAAAATTAAGAAGAAGATGAAAGTAGATGTCATCAATGGTGGCAAAAAAAATTAAATTCATAATAAAAATATGAAATCCACCAAACCCTAACCTTGATTTCAATGACGATACATAGATATGAAGAATACATATGAAGATAAAGTAAACAGATACTAAAAAAATTGACCTTCAAATTTGTTTCAGATGTGGAAGAATCGGCATTTTGTGGAAGAATCCTCAGTTTATTTCAGATGTATGTCAAGTTTTAATGATTAGGCTTACGTTAACCCTAATTTTTCGATTGAATCATTGAGATGTGTCCACGTTGTATATTTTCAGCCACAAATAGATAATTGTAAGAGTAATCTTCATGTTACTTAAAATTTGATTTTAAAAAAGAGTCCAAGCTTTATAAAATTTGTACAGATCTTTGTCACGCATTGCTTTACAAATCCAAAATGATTTTGCTCAGTATAAATCGAAATTCAGATCTAAAAACTCAGATCTTAAATTGGGTGACAACCATATTATCTATATATTCAAATACAAAACAGAAAAAGAAAAAAAAAATGGCACTGTTTAATTGGGACCCAAAATGGTAATTAAGTCCAAAGTGAAAGGTAGTTTCAAAAGTTACACTTAAATTGATTTTAGCTTTTTTTAAGCGAATAAATATAAATGGATTGTAATGATATCACAATACCTAAGCCCGCTTCCATGGTTTGCTGTTAGGTGTGGTGACCATCAAGTCACAAGTTCGAAACTAGGCTAAGAAATTTTTTTTTTTTTTTACTATAGCAGCTGGGCCAGCGAAGCGAGCTGGCCCAATTGCTTGTTGATAATGAAAGCAACGTAACGTTTTGACATCGATATTCGATATGTTAATTTAAATGAAGAGTGGAGCTTGTAACTTCATGTATAGACTATACATGTTTTAAATAATCAAATGTGATTCACGATGATAGAGATCAGTGCAATTTATGGAGTTAAAATGAGTCAAAAATATCTGAGTATTATATGGGATCAAATATCCATGCTATTAATGAGCTATCAGACGAATGAAAAATTATATAGATCTGACCAGAATTTTGAAAGTGATACCGATCTGAATAGGACGCGACATATTTGTTAGCGTGTCTCACGGATGGCACCATTTGATCAAACATAGAACGGTCGAGTCTTCGTTTGAGTGCTATTTTGGGGAAAATGTGATTGATCGATTGTTTAATCTCCAATAATTGTGCAAACCCGGGCGTTAAACAATGAATGACTAATTTACTCAATTAGATTGAGTAATTAGTATATAGAAATGTAGTGACAGAAAGTAGATCTCTTCTTTGACGAGGATGATGAAGAAAGAGAGAGAGTGTATGTGGATCATCTCCAAGCTTCATGTGGATAATCAGGAGAGAAAGTAGATTTCTCTCTGATGAAGATGATTATGAAGAGAGAGAAAGTAAATCTCCTCATGCTTCATATAAAATGTGTGTGTGAGTGAAAGCATTGGGAACCCACTGATGGATAGTGGATGGTCTTTATTTATAGGTCAATGTGGTAGTACAAAGTGTAGTACACATGTACATTTGTAGTACACATGTAGCCTTGTTTGCATGATCCTTGACGATTCCAGCCTACTCATTTCGTGCTTGCTCGTTTCGTGCTTGCTCGTTTCGTGTCGGATCACTTCATGTCGGCACGACTTGTTTCGTGGCGGATCACTTTGTCCCGGCCGGATTTGGTCCCGGTCGGATTTGTCCTGGTCGGATTTTGTCCCGGCCGGATTTGGTCCCGGCCGGATTTGGTCCTAGTCGGATTTTGGTCCCGGCTGGATTTGGTCCCAGTCGGATTTGCTTAAAATATATAATTCTTATGAGAATAAGAGTTATTTGATACGGATCCAATATGCGTATCATCACATACACTGATATTTTTTGAGGTATATAGCCTACATTGGAATAAAAGTGAAAATATATATAGCTTATTTATAGCTTTAACCCTATAATAATTAGATTGTGGGCCACCAGATCATCATATAGGTGAAAACCTATTTAGATGATTAGATCTAAAAATATTACGTCATTAAAGCATCGAGTTGACCAATGAAGCACACCACCCGGGTTTAATTCCTGGCTATGCCAAATTGTTCAAAAGGGGAGTGTGACTAGGGGGTGTGCATAATGCGCAATTCACCCGGTACCAGGTCTCGTGCTCGGGGGACTTGATTACCCGAGATTTTACCTTCTATGGGGAAGTCAATGTGGTTGTTCATAGGAGGGTTTTCTCGCTTACAAAAAAATAAAAATAAATAAATAAATAAATAAAGAATAAATATACAAATTGAATTTATTAAAAATATTGAATTCCGTTTTATATTTGGTTTCGGTTTAACTGGTTTAACTGAATTCGGAATTTTTAAAACCGAAATCGGTTATCGATCCGAAAACCGGTTTTCAAATTTAGTTTGATTTTCTCAGGTTTAGTTTTGATTTTGTTTCGGTTTAATTTTCGAATTAAACGATTTCAAAACAAATACCAACCACTCCTAGGTCATGGGGTTGAAAACCTCACTATCTTTGCAATTTTATTTATTAAATTAAATACTTTTAAAATCATATAGGATATCAGTAAATTAAGATTTATGGTTTATGAAGATAAATAACTACTACCTCCGCCTCATTCCAATAGGACAGTATTTCATTTTGGGCTGTCCCATTCTGATAGTCCACTTCCATAAATAGAAAGGAAATAAGATATTTCATTGGTGGATCTGGAGAGAGAAAATATTGCATTGGTGGAGAAATAAAGTTAGTGGAATTTTCTAAAACTGCGTGTTTTTTGTCTGTGGACTATTGGAATGAGACGGAGGGAGTAATAATAATCATAATCATGAAAGGGGAGTACTTTGTAATAAATAAATCAAAACCTTATTAAATTTTCATTCTTAATATGCCCCACTCATATGGACCAAGTCAACAAACCACCAAAGGGACCAAAAAAGCTGATGTGGTTTACAATGGCTTTACAACGCTTCACAAAATCAAAAACTTTACCCTCAACAATCAGATAGGATCCACAATTAAAACCGAAAGTTTCAATCTATATGTGATAACATTATGTAGCGACCCGACAAAATCGTCATTGACGGCGCCGTCTACTTAGGTCCCGTTACGTGGTCATAAGTCTTTAAGACAACGTTTGACCAAAATATGTCGTATTCATTTCAATTATAAAGATGTTTCAAAGTTTACAAAGTAGTTCAAGTCTAAACATGTTACAACGTTTTAAGTACAATTGAAACTCATGCGACACAAATTAAGTTAAGTCAAAAGACGCTCCACGTATGCATGTATACTCGACATCCAAGCAAGTATCAAAAATAATGTGCGGAAGCATGTATCACCTAGTGTTCAAGGACCTGAGAAAACATATAGAAAACTATCAACGAAAAATGTTGGTGAAATCATAGGTGTATGATATTGCTTTAAACATACATATTATTCGACGCAATATCATTTATATTTCATAGGTTTTTACTGTTTACTAAGACATTCAAATGTATAAATCACGAGAAAAACGACAAAAGATAATACGAGCTCGAAGTTTGAAGAAAAGACGATAAACGATGGATTTAAACCAAATATATGTCGAGATAACATTACCCGAATACAAGTTCAAGATGAGCAAAGAAAAAGAGTTCAAATGAAAAGGTCCAAATCGATAAACGTCAACGCGGGATCAAAAGAGAACAAAACATAAAATAAAAACAAGAAAACTGCCGGCTGTTCTTAGCGAATCGTGTAGCTACCTACGCGAAACGCGTAGTAATTTTACCTTACGCGGATCGTGTGGACTACTACGCGAAACACGTAATATCTAGTCCAGATCCAGATTCAACAGCAAATGGGACGGTTGCTTTTATATTTTATATGGATTCTTTTCTTTAGTGGTACAGCAAGAAAGCAAGGACTACACTTTTGACCTACTACACAATTCACAAGACATATAATACGGAGTACTTATACACAAAAAAAGGAGAGAAGGCAGTACAAATATATTTTGCAAGAAGACTACATCACAAAAAAATCATTAGTTACTGTCATTTATTTTTAGTACTCCGTATCATTCAATTTTCAGTTTCAAGGTTCAATATTTAGGATAGTTTCAAATATTAAGGGTGTATTGTTCGTGATTAAGGGTATTATTGTACGCGCTAAAGGGGTGTTATTATTGTAATTTTCTACCATTGAAGTTAATGAAAGTGAAGAATTTTTAGTAAGTATATTCTGTTAAAAATTATTGTTATCAATTTTTATAGTTATTGTTATGTTTGCATATTTATATTTTTATGTTTACCCTAGTATAATGAGTAGCTAATTTCCCTAGTGTTTGCTTAGATGTAGAGCCCCTAGTGAAATGGATTGTTATCATTTGTAAAAATTAAAATGTAACTTTAGTATTTTTAATATTGAGCCTAATTAAAAGAACCATTATTATATATTTGGATATTTAACCCTTGTCACTTAATTTGTCAGATTAAAATAACGAAAGTTATTTTTATTTATATAAATTAAGCTTCAACATTAAAAGTGATCTAGACGAACTTATAACTAATTTACTAACACTAAATTAAAAAGTAAGGTTCGGTGGTTTGGGTAATATCACTAGTCATATAATAGTGAAATTGTAAAAAGGGAAACCGTTATGATTTGGGTTTTGGCGAAGGTCAAAACTGGGTTGGGCCTCAATTTAAATACTTAAGGACTAGTAACTATCTAAATATAATCCAATGAAAATTAGATTTAATTTAGTTAGTCAAAACTTATTATTTTTTCGAAAGGAAAATATAAGTTTTATACTAAACATTTTAATACGAGCTTAAACTTAAAACAATCCATGGACTTAGAGGTGACACATTTAAGTAAACACTCCCTTTTATTTTATAAATCATTATTATTATTATTTACGTTCATTTATTCAGTAAAGTTAAAAGTAAAATTAAAAAAAAATATTACACAGCATTATATTCCAGTTTATTCATCACTGTTTTGTCACCTGGATTATAACATACGCGGATCGCGTATATCTCTACACGATACGCGTACATATTAAACCATACGCGAAACGCGTATTATACTATGCGAAACGCGTAAGTATAATACGGGTACTGTACGAATTAGGTTAAAATTTAGGGTTTAATTATTTTATTATTATATTTAAATTGTTAGTTTATAATTAGTATTAATTTATATTTAGTAATTAGTTTATAACTAGTTAAATATTATAATTCCTATTAATTTATATTAATTTAGTTAAAATATGTTATTTAGTTAATTTAAATAAATTTATATTATAATTGCTCAAAACAAAATTCTAAACAATTAGTTTTATTAAAAAGTTATCATTTTATTAATTATCATTTAGTAATAAACTTATTAGTATGATTTCAATTAATTCACTTTTAAGTTAATAATTATAAATAATGTATTCGTATAAATTAATAAGTAGTTCAATTAAATTAGGATTAAGTTATATTTTATTATTATTATGTAGTATTATCATTTCCTAATCCAAAACCCCCTTAAAATAAGTTTAACTTCAAAGACTATTTAAAACCATTGAACACTGTCTCCCTGTGGAACGAACCGGATTTACCAACAAACTAAACTACGCGGATATGACTAGTTGCCTATATGTGTGAAATCAACCTAAAATCATTAAAACACCACATATACAATAAATCAATTCGTGTAACAAAACAACTCAAATCCGTTCATAAATAAAGGTACTGTTTCAGCACATCAACTTTTTGGCGCCGTTGCCGGGGAGTCAGTTACGTTTAAAAGATTTTAATAGACTTTAGGTTATTCGATCCTTTTATATGAATTCATTCCTAGAAAAGTTTTTAATGTTATGATAGAAATTAATGCATGAATTTACGTTCCTCCAACACTGAATTAACTTCTCCATATCCTGAACCCGAAAGAGAATTTCACGAACGCTTAAGAGCTCAAGAAGTAGAGTCTCTCGCCGAGGATTTAGAATCACTTTCATTAGATTCTAACTCTGAACCAGATATTCAACAAATTATAGAACCAGATATGGCTGTTACAAATCAAACGATGGAAGCATTAATGAAGGCGACAAGAACAGGTCAAGGCCACGCAATCATCCAACCTACGATGACTGACGGCTTTGAAATAAAAGGTCAATTCCTTCACATGGTGACTAATACATGCCAATTCGGTGGAGCTCCAAATGAGGATGCTAACGAGCATCTTCGTAAGTTTGTAAGCATTTGCAAACTATTCAAAATTAAGGATGTCTCCGATGAAGTCGCATGTTTGAAAATCTTTCCATGGTCCTTAAAGGACGATGCAAGAGATTGGCTAGACTCATTACCAGAAGGTTATATCGAAAACTGGAATGACATGATGGACAAATTTTTGTCAGAATTCTTCCCTGCTTCAAAAGCAGCAAAATTGCAAAGTGATATAAATCATTTCAAACAAAAGCTTAATGAGACCCTTTATGAAGCTTGGACCCGATTCAACAAAATGCTTAGGGTATGTCCTCAACACGGGTTGAATACATTCCAAAAAGTCCAAATATTTTATAAAGGAGTAAATATTGCCACTAGAAAAGATATCGATGTTGCAGCTGGTGGTTCAATAATGAAGAAAACACCAGAAGACGCTCACACAATCATTGCCGATACAGCAGCACATTCCCATAATTGGCATCAAGAGATAGAATTCTCTAGATCATCAACCGTTGCTAATATCGAAAGCAATGATGAAATTGCTTCTTTAAAAGTACAAATGGCAAATCAAGCAAGACAAATTGAGAAAGTAACCAAGGAAATGCATGCTATCAGGGTAGGATGTGAAATGTGCCAAGGCCCCCATCTTACTAGAGATTGTGATAAAACAACGATGGAAGAACAAGCAAATTTCCTAGGTTACTTGCGAAAAGGTGAAATGAATTTCAACGATTTTCCAGCGATAGAAGCAAATAACCGAAAATATCCTCCAATTAACAACTATCAAACAGGAGGACCTTCAGGTTTAAATAATAATAACTATCAAGGAGGAAATCCGGTTTAACAAAATAACCAAAATTTCCAAAATCAAAATCAAAATCAAAGGAATCCACCACCAGGTTACAATAACCTAAACAACTGAAATCAACCTCAACGAATTTATCAAAATAATTTCCAACACAATCAACAACAACCACAACCACAAGCACTTATACAACCACAACTCGAGAAGAAATCCGGTTTAGAAGATCTCTTAAGAGATTTTATGGTTAAGCACGAGCAAACTGCGGAAATTCAAACTCAACAAATTCGAAACCAACAAGCTACGATTCAGAATTTAGAAAGAGATGTTGGAAGGATCTCACAGTTACTATCAGAGAGGCCACCAGGTGCTTTTCCCTCAAATACTCAAGTGAATCCCAACAACAATCAAACAAGGAATGAGCATGTAAATGCTATAACTACTAGAAGTGGTTTAACTGTTAACCCAGAAACTAGTAAAACCTCAGAAGTTCCTTTATCTTCTTCTAGTTTACAAGAACTTGTTGATGTAGATGAACATGTTGAGAAAGAACAAGAAAAAGATGACCCACCTGAGATCATATCAAAGAAAATCGAAGAACCACCATTGAAGGTGCACAAAGCACCTATTCCATACCCGAAAGCATTAAAGAAAGACAAACTCGCGAGCCAATATCAAAAATTTACAGATATGATCAAGCAAATTAGCATTAACATGCCACTCGCGGAAGTTCTTAGGGGTATGCCAAATTATGGAAGATTTATTAAGGATCTCATAGCCGATAAAGGTAAATATGAAGAAGTTTCAACCACATTCCTCAATGAGGAATGCTCAGCGATTTTGCAAAAGCAAAAGATGCCACCGAAACTTAGAGATCCTGGTAGTTTCATTATTCCATGTCTGATGGGAGATTCAGTAATGTACGATGCATTAGCTGACTTAGGCGCAAGTATCAATCTTATTCCACACTCCTTATACTTAAAACTAAACCTAGGTGATCTAAAACCAACTAGGATGTGTATACGCCTAGCAGATAGAACTTTTAACTATCCTATTGGTATTGCCGAAAACCTACCAGTTAAAGTCAATCATTTAATCTTCCCTGCCGACTTCGTTGTTCTCGAAATGGAAGAAGATAGCAAGGTTCCCCTAATTCTAGGGCGACCATTTTTAAATACCGCTGACGCAATTGTGCGTGTTACAGACAAAAAGCTTAGTCTAGGTGTAGGGGAAGATAGAGTTACCCTAAACATAGATAAAGCTATGAAGCAACTTATCTCTTCCGATGACGAATGTTATAAGGTAGATATTGTTGATTGTTGTGTCGAAAAAGAATTGCAAGAATTACTAAATGTCGACACCTCGAACTTCACCTCAATGAGTGAAGGTGATGAATTCGATGTAGAACTTGAACTTGACGAATTATTGAAAGTAGTAATCGATGAAGATTGCTGTGAGGAAGAAATTCTCAAGGAAGATGAACCCTTTGAAGAAATTACCGATGGTAATAGGTTCCGAATAAAATCTTCCTTGGAAGAACCGCCAACCTTGGAGCTTAAAGAACTCCAGGAACATTTGGAGTATGCTTATCTCCAAGGTACATCACAATTACCAGTTATAATCTCATCAAAACTTTCCGATAACGAAAAGAGTAGGTTAATGTCCGTTCTAAAAACTCATAAGAAAGCAATTGCTTGGAAAACAACTGATATTCCTGGGATTAATCCAGCTTATTGTACTCATAAGATTCTAATGGAAGAAGATTTTAAACCCGTGGTATAAAGACAACGAAGGTTAAACCCTAACATGAAAGAAGTTGTCAAGAAGGAGGTTATCAAGTTACTTGATGCCAGGTTAATATACCCTATATCCGATAGCCCATGGGTGAGTCCTGTACAAGTAGTACCCAAGAAAGGAGGTACAACTGTCATTCTTAATGATGATAATGAACCTGTTACTACAAGAACAGTCACTGGCTGGAGAGTCTGTATAGACTACCGTCGTTTGAACGACGCCACAAGGAAAGATCATTTCCCAGTTCCTTATATTGATCAAATGCTAGAACGTTTAGCGGGAAAAGAATACTATTGTTTCCTTGATGGATTCTCCGGTTATTTTCAAATTCCCATTGATCCAAAAGACCAAGACAAGACAACATTTACTTGTCCATTTGGTACATTCGCATATCGACGAATGCCGTTCGGATTATGCAACGCGCCAGGCACCTTTCAAAGGTGTATGATGGCAATATTTCATGACATGATAGAAGGAAGTATGGAAGTCTTTATGGACGATTTCTCTGTTTTTGGAGACTCCTTCGATTCATGCCTTTCCAACCTCGAGCGAATGTTAATTCGTTGTGAGGAATCAAATCTTGTTTTAAATTGGGAAAAATGCCACTTCATGGTGAAGGAAGGCATTGTTTTAGGACACAAGATTTCTCGAGATGGAATGGAAGTAGACAAAGCTAAGATCGATGTAATCTCAAAGCTTCCTCCTCCAACTAACGTTAAAGGAATTCGTAGTTTCTTAGGTCATGCGGGATTCTATCGACGATTCATAAAGGATTTTTCCAAAATCGCTTGACCCATGACTAAACTTCTCGAGAAAGACAGTACATTCGACTTCAATGACGAATGCTTACAAGCTTTTCCATTCTAAAAAATAAACTTACGAATGCACCCATTATGGTATCACCCGACTGGTCCAAACCTTTCGAACTAATGTGTGATGCTAGTGATTTCGCGATGGGAGCTGTTTTAGGTCAACGTCAAGATAACAAATTTCAACCAATTTACTACGCAAGTAAAACGCTTACAGGAGCTCAGTTGAATTACACAACTACTGAGAAGGAGCTCCTTGTAGTAGTTTTTTCTTTCGATAAGTTTAGATCTTACTTAGTGTTATCTAAAACAATTGTTTATACTGATCATTCAGCCCTAAAGTACTTATTCAAAAAGCAAGATGCTAAACCTAGACTAATTCGTTGGATTCTACTCCTACAAGAATTCGACATTGAAATTACGGATAAAAAAGGTGCTGAAAATCTCGCTGCGGATCACTTATCCCGTCTTGAAAATCCTAACTTAGAAACACTCGACGAATCTGTTATTCACGATACTTTTCCAGACGAGTTCCTTATGAGAATTGAAATAGAAGAAGAAATTCCATGGTTTGCGGGCTATGCTAATTATCTAGCCGCAGGAATTCTTGTTAAAAATCAAACTTATCAGCAAAAGAAGAAATTCTTTGCTGATCTGAAGTTTTACTTTTGGGAAAGCCCTAACCTCTTTCGTATAGGGGCTGACCAAGTTATTCGTCGATGTGTATACGGCAAAGAAGTGCAACAAATTCTAGAGCACTGTCATGAAGGACCGGCTGGTGGACATTTCGGACCAAGCTATACAGCCAAAAAGGTTTTTGACTCAGGTTTTTACTGGCCTACAATTTTTAAAGATGCATACAATATGGTAAAAAATTGTGATTCTTGTCAAAGATCTGAAAATATATCCAAGAGAGACGAAATGCCACAACAAGGCATTTTAGTATGCGAAGTATTCGACATATGGGGTATTGACTTCATTGGTCCATTTCTCGCTTCTAACAAATGCAAATACATTCTCGTAGCAGTCGATTACTTTTCTAAATGGGCTGAAGCAAAAGCCCTACCCACTAACGATGCTCGAGTTGTTGTCAACTTTCTTAAAAATCTTTTCTCGCGTTTTGAGATTCCAAAAGCATTAATCAGTGATCGCGGAACTCATTTTACAAATCTACTACTAGAGAAAGTTCTTAAAAAGTACAGAGTTAATCATCGTTTTTCAACTTCTTACCACCCTCAAATGAGTGGTCAAGTTGAAAACACGAACAGAGGTCTTAAACGAATTTTAGAAAGACCGGTTAAAAATAATCCAAAAATTTGGCATCGAAAGCTAGATGATGCGCTTTGGGCATTTAGAACCGCATTCAAAACACCCATCGGTACTACACCTTTTCGATTGATTTACGGTAAGGTGTGTCATCTACCTGTCGAAGTTGA
Source organism: Rutidosis leptorrhynchoides (assembly GCF_046630445.1). NCBI lineage: Eukaryota > Viridiplantae > Streptophyta > Magnoliopsida > Asterales > Asteraceae > Rutidosis > Rutidosis leptorrhynchoides. Next base: position 132,619,414 of record NC_092343.1, read on the forward strand.
ACACAAGGCATACTGGGCTCTGAGAGAATATAATACCGACCTTATAAAAGTCGGAGAAAACCGATTCTTGCAACTGAATGAATTAGATGAATTAAGACTACAAGCGTATGAAAACTCTAAAACATACAAGGAGAAAACTAAAAGATGGCACGATGCACGGTTAAAAGAAAATAAAGAATTTGAACAAGGGGATAAAGTATTAGTATTCCAATCACGTTTTAAGTTTTCACCTGGGAAACTTAGATCCCGATGGACTGGACCATATATAATAAAACAAGTTTTTCCCTCTGGATATGCAGAATTATATAGCAAAGACGGTGGAACTTTCAAAGTGAACGGTCATCGACTCAAATTATACTTTGAAGGAATCAATACTACGGAAAGAGACGAGATCACATTCTACCCTAAGGAAAAGTAAATTCAGGGTAACTTTAAAGCTCGTTAACTCCATTCTCAAACTTTATTTTCATCTTTAAGAGTGGGGTTTGTTTGGTCTTTCCCTAGCAGACACTAAAGAACTAGTCTTCTCCCTCCATTCTACCTTTTTATTTTCTTCTTTTCGTTTTCGTTTTTATTTATTTTCAAGATGCGCAATCAATATGTGTACAACCACTTCTTTTTAATGTGCGATAAAATTTTACCGAGAGATGTGGTGTTAGATATAAAGAGAAGATGCGATCAGGCGAGTAAAGAATTAAGGCAAGAACTTAACGAGAAAAATTATGCCAAAGGAAAATCAAAATCAGCTAAGAAACGTCGAGCACGTCATTTGGGCAAATGTGTAAAATGTGGAAAACCAGCTCATTATGGAAATTGTCCAAAGAACCAGACAGACTCTAATTTCGAGTACGTAACCTTATGCCGAGAAGGGCCTTTTAAATGTTCAAAGGAAAACCTCTTAAACCAACGAGGTTATGCCTACGAAGCCATGGGAGGCGAAATGATGTGACTCCACTACGAGGCGAGTCAACGCGGTTTCACAATCTAAGTCTTTTTCTCGCCAATTGTGTTTTTGTGCATTTTTTTGTATTTTTGCGCATTTTTGTATTTTTGAATTTTTGTGTGTTTATGTTTTGGTGTGTTTTAGTTTGTATTTGTTTGTTGTGATGTTATTAAAAAGGGTCTACCATTTAAAATTGATAAACCTTGAGTTTAACCTGTTTTCATTGAAAACGATAATGCTAAGTGTAATAACTGAATTGTCGTTCTTCAAATTGCACGAAATTTATTGTTGGATTCATAATATATCTTTTAAATGGTAAACCACCAAAAACAGAAGAAAAATTAAAACTACTAAAAATATACTTTTTATCAATAACCGTAAAGATATATAACTTATAAACCTTTGTCGTGGGTAATGATAGGTGTAACAACCGAGATTGTCTCTACCTAGTTGATAGGAAACAAAGTTTTAAGTTTGAAAATTAGTTGGTTTAAAAGTATATATAAAAAAATATAGAGTGTATTTTAAATTCATTTAATTTTTATTTTTCATGTACTTGTTTTTAATTCTAAATATTAATTTTCTTTTATAAAATTTAAAAAAAATAAAAAAATTAGAGTGTTTTATTTTCAAGTTATTTTTGAAAAATATTAAAACGTTAACTTTTGAAGTATTAAATTATAAATTGAAATTAAAAATTTATAAACGGATAAAGACTAGGTATACCAACCGAAATTTCCGTTACATCAAATATAAATTTAAAATTGATATTTTGAAATTTAAGTACTTATAAAGTTGAGAAAAAAAATATATATATATATATATATATATATATATATATATATATATATATATATATATATAATAAAATAATTTGTAAAATTCATAAAATATTATAAAAAAATTTTAAATAAATAAATAAGAATGTTTTTGTTTTTGTTTTTATTTTTATTTTCATAAAATATTAAAAACTTTAACTTTTAAATTATTAAATTTTATAAATTAATTTTTAAAATTTATAAACCGATTAAGACTAGGTATAACAACCGAAATTTCCGTAGCAACACATATAAATTTATAAAAGAAATTTTAAAGTTTTAATTGATTATAAAGTTTAAAAAAAAAAAAAGGGGGCCAACACTTACGTGAACCGTGTGGTACACCACACGAAACGCGTACAATCAAAAACTACGCGAAACGTGTAACACCACGCGAAACGCGTAGGTTCAAATACAGAAATCCATATCAATCGACTTGCACTTCTCCTCCACACTCTTATTTTTGTTTTTGCTCTCTGTTGACGAAGGCTAACCCCAAAAATCACCAAAATCACACCCAAACACTAAATTAACACCATCAATCTCCTCCAATTCATCTACCTTTCAATATGCCGAGATTGGTAAGGGTCCTAAACCCGTTTTTTACCACTTGCTTTTCAAATTTTTCATTATTTATTGGTTTAGTCTTAATTCGAATTAATGCATGATATTGTTGAATTTTGTTTGATTAATGCTATATCTATGTTGTTAGTGTGATGTTAAACTCGATTAGCATAAGAATTTGATGTTTAAATGGATTATTGAAAAAGTAGGGTTTATGTAAATTGGGGAAATTGAAGAATTGCTATTAAATTGTGTTGTTTTGGGTCTTTTTAGATATTTTTAGATGCTTTGATAGTAGTAGAAGCTTTGAATATGAGTTTGATTGAATGTTTTTTTTTGTGATTTTAATTTTCGTATAAATTGATAATTTTTTGTAATTATCACGAATCAGGTATAGATTGTATTGATGTTTAGAAGCTGGATTATACGCAATGTGATTGAATTGGATTATATATGCTTAGCTCATTGCGTATTTCCACTTGTGATTCACATTTTGTTTTTGAAACTTGATTTTTGATTAGGAATTTTTGATTTATTTTTGTTTGTTTTTATTTGTTGTTAAGATATTGATTCATGTGGTGTTGAAACAAGCTTGTATGTCAAGAATAAATTCTTTGCTAACATTAACATACCCAATTGGGACGGTTCTGTTGTTTTAAAATGTTATGCATGGATTATTCAGAATGAGAGCTGTTAACCAACAGCAAGGGGAAGAACAAGTAACCCCAGAAATGGAACAACAACTACAGAATCTACACCCAAACCTGAGATTTCCTGATGATGTACCTAACCGATTACAAAAGTTTAAGGACTTACTTTCTCTGGTCACTAGAAACCTCTCTCCAGTATACGTTGTGGACTGGGCTCCTTTAGGACCACCAGTCAATTTAGATGTGCAAATAAGGGGAATTTTAAATCAAAGTTTTACAAATGAATTTGGAATGACTTTGGTTTTTAATGATTTTGAGAGATTGTTTAGTTTAAATAGCCCTGTATACAGAGAATGGTGTTTAGAATTCTACTCTACCGTTAGAATAAGTTTACACCCAGAAAATATCGATGATATTAATTTTCTACAATTTAGGCTGGGTGGGGTAGATAGAGCAATGTCCCTAAGTGACGTGACTACCACATTAGGGATTTACACCGTAGACGAGATGATAGCTCCCGGTTTTAGGAAATATATTTTTACAGGGGCTAGATATACAGGTAACTATAATTCTGGCATAGTTTGGCAATCTTTCACTAATAGAAACACATATGAGCCAGGCCAGAAATCTTATCTAAGGATCACTGATGTTCGCTTCAGAATAATTCATAAGTTTATAGCGAACACAATAAACCAAAGGTCGTTTAATAATACAGATAAAATTAATTATATTGACCTTTGGTACTTGGATGCGATCAGAGATAGGGATACATTTATTAGTATACCCTATGGAGTTGCTTACTTTTTGGCCCATGTTGGTAAGGGTGCTCGAGGGACAAGTGACATGTCAGGAGGTCACTACATCACGTGTCTAGGAAGCTGGTTCGGCCTCGACCCAAGTGAATCAGAACCTCCAATCCAACCGGTAAATCAAGCTGTTAGAACTTTAGGATTGGATGTGTATAGGACGGCGAAGGCCATAACCGTGAGGGGCGGGGTTATTAGTTTGAGACGGCAAGAAGTTGTCGCTCATGCTCCTATGGAGGAAGATGAGGAACCCGCTAGGGAAACTAGGAGGAGACGAAGACAGCCAGATGAGGCTAGTACGTCTAATGTAGGTGTTTCTGATTTCGATATACTACAAAATTCATTTAATTCATTGAGTTTAGATTTAAGGAACTCGTATGATAATTGGGGACGGAGATCAGAAGAACAATACACTAGTTTGTCTAGGCAAATAGGGGATATTAGGCATACCCAACTGGCCCAGGATAATATGTTAGAAAACATCCGCTACGATCAGAGGGGCCAGGGAGCACAGTTAGAGTGGGCGCATCATCAGGCTTATTTATACGCAGCTAACCCACAACATTACGCACCCTCAGCTTTTCCATCATACCCCCAGTGGCAAGAACATGGTGACCCTCTACCTCCACCTTATGATCCCAACGCTGCCCTAGCCGCGAGTCAGGAAGCCTATAGGCGTTTTTATGAGGAACAACGCCTAAACGAACAACGGCAGCAACAGGAGCGAGAACAGGAAGATCAGGGAGGCCCTACGTGGACATTTTTCTAGTTTTTATTTTTATTTTTAGAATTATTTATTTTGTATTTGTTTGTATAAAATGATTTTTTTTGGTGTGTTAATTTATTTTTACCTTTATTTATCTTTACAAAAACTTTTAATGGGGTAAAATTTTTGTACTACTAAAGTACAACCCCATCTCGTTTGTGTTTGACATATTTGTTGACAGGTACTTATGATGATGAGATTCGACATAGCGAAACACGAAAGTATTATTGTGATAAAACGGATTGGATATGTTCATACGATAAGCATTTTACAATATCCAATTACTTAACAAAGGAAGTTCTATACACTGTACACTTTTTGTCCTCTCAAATTTATATATTTAATCTGATTTTATGTAACGAGGGCATTACATAATCTTAAGTGTGGGGTGGGAGTATATAAATTCTCGAGAACTTATAATTTAGTGGTTTTTATGAAAAATTTTGCAATTTTTAAACAAATATAACTAATCAATTTTTAAGGTAATTACGAGCAATTAAAGATTAGGTGTCAAAAACCGAAATTATTGTCTCCATACATTAAAAACACATAAGTTTATTTGATTGAAATATATAAAAGAAAACCAAGTATAACGGAATTTATAAACCAATATTTTAGGAACCATTTATCACATGTTTCTATGAAGTATTGCAGATATCATCGCTTTGGAATGTATAAACCTGAATATCTCGTTAAGGAAGTAAAATCTTCCAAAATGACACACTTGCTAACTTATGTTAGAAGATGTAGTCCAGAACAGCTGTAGGTTGACGAAAAATCTTGAAAAGTCATCTCTATCATCGGCTGGAAATCCACCTCACCTCAGCATCAAATGAAAGGACCTGTCCTAATCCATCCGGATGAAGTCCGTATCGATTATAAACGATTCACAATAGTTGATTACATCGCGAGGTACTTGACCTCTATATGATACATTTTACAAACATTGCATTCGTTTTTAAAAAGACAATATTTCATTACATCGAAAGTTGACGGCATGCATACCATTTCATAATATATCTAACTATAATTGACTTAATAATAATCTTGATGAACTCAATGACTCGAATGCAACGTCTTTTGAAATATGTCATGAATGACTTCAAGTAATATCTCTAAAATGAACAAATGCACAGCGGAAGATTTCTTTCGTACCTGAGAATAAACATGCTTTAAAGTGTCAACCAAAAGGTTGGTGAGTTCATTAGTTTATCATAAAAAAACATTTCATAATTTTAATAGACCACAAGATTTCATATTTCCAATTCTCATAAATAAACGTCCCATGCATAGAGACAAAAATATCATTCATATGGATTGAACACCTGGTAACCGACATTAACAATATGCATATAAGAATATCCCCATCATTCCGGGATCCTCCTTCGGACATGATATAAATTTCGAAGTACTAAAGCATCCGGTACTTTGGATGGGGCTTGTTGGGCCCGATAGATCTATCTTTAGAGTTCGCGTCAATTAGGGTGTCTGTTCCCTAATTCTTAGATTACCAGACTTAATAAAAAGGGGCATATTCGGTTTAATAATTCAACCATAGAATGTAGTTTCGATTACTTGTGTCTATTTCGTAAAACAGTTATAAAAGTTGCGCATGTATTCTCAGCCCAAAAATATAAAGGGTAAAAAGGCAAATGAAACTCACCATACTGTATTTTGTAGTAAAAATACATATAACATCATTGAACAAGTGCATGGTTGGCCTTGGATTCACGAATCTAAATTTATTATATATATTTATATGTTGGTCAATATTTATCTAATAAATTAGGTTAAGTCATAGTGTACCACAATCCTAATGCTCGAGACTAATATGCAAAAGTTAACAAAAGTCAATTTGACTCAAAAAGGATTTCCAAAATTTATACATGATTATTATATAGTTTAAATATTGTCATTTTATATTTTAAATATTTTTAAAAGATTTATTAGAGTAAAATATAATTCATTTATTAATAAATAAAACTTTATAAAAATATACTTTTATATATCTTAGATAATAAAATTTATAAAGTTCACTGAATATCACAAAATGTTATGATAGGTTTTATTAAGGTAATTATATTATTTGTATTACATTTTTATTTGATAAATAACATCGATAATAATAATAAGTAAAAGTTGTATTATTTTGTATTAATAATTATTATTATTTTACTAAAAAATAATAAAAAATATTTATATTTACAAAAATGGCATTATAACAATATGATAATTTTTATTATTAATGAAATTTTATATTAACAATGATATTCCTATTAAAAATACTAATTTTTGTAAAGATGATATTTTTAATATTAATAAGAATATTTTTAATAATAATAGTGATAAAAATGATAATTTTATCTAAATCAATATCTTTAAATTTTATCATGATACTCATACTTATTATTTCCTAGTCAATTTATTAATAGCTTTTAAATCGTCTTTTATATCGCGTTCATTTTAATGATAATAATATTATAATAATTAAGTGCTACTAATATTAATTTTAATTATAATAATACTAATAACAATAAATATTATGATAAGGATAATACTAATAATTAGTTTTATGATAATAATAATACTACTTATAATGATGATAATAATAATAATAATAATAATAATTTTTAATAATCATAATAATAATAATAATAATAATAATAATGATAATAATAATAATAATAATAATAATAATAATAATAATAATTAGATAAAAATTAGAACGATGATAATAACGACGATAATAATCATTTTTACAAAAAATTCAATTGACTATAACTTCTAATCCGTCCATCGAAACTATTTGATATCTAAAGGAAAAGTTCTTAATTTTTCGTTATCTTTCCAACAACATGCATATCTTATACCTTTTCTCAATCGCATATGTAATTAATTTAGGATTCAACATATCCTATCTACGGCCAATATTAAAAGTACAGGCATGCATAATCCTATATACTCGAGCACTAGTCAGGGATACACTATTAGTATGTAAAAATTAAATTATAAGTACTCACGTATCAATATTGAGATTCAATATTGCAGGAAAGGTACGTAGATGCCACGAAGATAATAAATACTAGATTGACCTCACGAGCATACCCATGATCCATACCCATAACCTCCATAGCTATAACTCATAATTTCCTTAGCCCTATCCTACTCGAAAACCAGTTTTGAAATAACTTGCTCATGACCTCGTCATAGTATTTTATGTATAATATTACTAATAATACTTAATACTAATAATAATAATAATAATAATAATAATAATAATAATAATAATAATAATAACACTAATAACACTAATAATAATAATATAAATATACCTACTTATATATAGAGATATAGATATGCGATAGATTGAGCAGAGAATAATAATATTACATGTTAGCTAGATATAGATATGCGAGATAGATTGAGCAGAGATATATATAGGCGAGATAGATATAGATATGTGAGATAATAATACTTGTTAGCCCACCTACTACTTCCATAAGATTGCCGACACTTTACATAATTAGTATTATACATAATTATATTATTTAATCTTTATAATTAATTATATATTATATTATATTTACGTTCATGGTAAAAATATAATTTTTACAAAAATGACACGGTCGTGGTCTCACGACTCATGTACCACTTTCAGTTTTTCGAGCGCACTTTTGTACGTTTAGAAAACTAGCCTTTTACGTTACGTGACGTGTACCTTTTACAAAAATTAGACTTACTCATCAATAAATTGCCTTTATAAAAATATAACTTATAAAATTGAGCGTTGTGGTCATTTGCTTCTATAAATCAGTGACTCGTTATTTACCAAAATATATTATTTTAAATTAGGATGTTTCATGACTAAGTAAAAATATATAGTTACATATTTAGAAATATAAGTTTGTATCCAAAATCTTTTATTTAATAGTATAACATTTAGTTTTTCAAAACTATTTATTTTTCAAAGTTTATTTTTATTTTGTTTAGAAAGATAGTTTAACGCGTAACGTTTTCAAGTTAATATATTTATACATAAACATATCTAATCATATATGTTCATTTAGTGGTTCGTAAATCATTGAAATTTAGTCGAGGTTAAATGCATATATGAATATAGTTTCAAATCCCTGAGACTTAACATAACAAACTTTGCTTATCGTGTCGGATTAATATACAGATAAAGTTTAAATTTGGTCAAAAATTGCCGGGTCGTCACAGTACCTACCCGTTAAAGAAATTTCGTCCCGAAATTTGGGTGAGATGGTCATGGCTAACAATGAAAATGTTTTCATGACGAATATGAGTTGATAAATTGAGTTTTATCATCATTGAGTAATATGGATAAAAGTTACTCGATTAATCGAAGCGTATGAATGAAGCTATCACAAAAGACTGAGATGAAGAAATGGAGATTCTCCAGAACTTTTGACGTAGTCGCGATTGAATTTAGAAAATAAGGCGCGTCTTAACCTTTTACGTTGTCTTGGTTGAATTCCGGAATTCAAGGGATTTAAAAGAAAATCTTGAAAATCTATAAGATCTGATTCTTCGGGATTTATGGAAAATAAGATCTCCATAATTAAATGTGATCATCTGTCTCGATTTCTCTGTCTGGTATTTTCACTATAAATGAACTTCTTCCGTTCTATTACTTCTCACCACTTATAATTTCTATATTTTAATTTATACTTTCAACTCATCAGTAAATATGCTTCATCCAGTTTTAATCCTTGTCCTTATCCTTACTATCGCAACAATTATTCTCCTTTTCCAACTACCACCGGAGGAATCTGTTTTCTTCTACTTCGCCCTTGGGGTTATAATGTTTTTAATTCTCCCGTGTCTTTATGTTGCGATAAACATTGATATGCACAGTTTGTAATTCCTGTGTTTATGATCGGCTTTCTATATTCATTTATTTTTCGGAGCTTCATGCTCTTGTTTTCTCTTCCCGACTCCAAGTCAAGCGAATAATGGTCCAGAATTCGTAGATATAGAGTTTCGAATGATTATAATGTTCTAAGCAGGGTGGAACGTGATAGCACGATTTGATTTTCAAATTTATCAAAATTACAGAAGATAGAACCATTAAGAATACATTTTCTTGATATGTTCAGAAGTTAAATAGAATGAAAGAGTTATGTAACATGGCACATGATGACGTTATGGTCTGTGAATCATCACGTTCCATAAGAAACTCAGCATGACTTACTGTAATATAATCACGTTGATCAAGTGTCATTATATTATACTAACTCGTGCATCAGTTCCCAACAATACTTCAAAAAAAACATTCATATTTTAAACTCGAAAGTTTACAGAATATAGAATCTAACAGTTTCTATATGATGTAACACTGATAGCTCGAAGAGATTAATGATTTCAGATAAGAATAATTATAAAAATATCTTCAGAAATATGGAGGATATTTATAATGAAAGATACGATAATATCTTTGAATATCTAAGATCAGAGAATGATTAAGACTATTGTCTGCAAGGGTTTAGAGTAACGAGCAAGATATTCGCTAAAGACCTCAGCAGACATTGAATCATTTAGATTCTTTGAAGTCAAACTTATTCTTTGTGATTTGTCCACGGCTTTCTTCATAGTTTCGCATAATCTGCTTTTCGGTACTAAATTTTCTCTTGAATGTTTCCAATATAATGATACACAGGAAGCACGAAGAGATATATAATTTCGAACGAGACTATTTATGAAAATATCCTCAGAAATATCGAAGATATGGATGATGATATTTTGGAATTTCTAAGTTCGATGGTTGATGGAGAAAGATTTTCCGCAAGATGTTAATATGACTTCGGAGCAAGATATTCTCTGAAGATTTCAACGGATCTAGATTTATCTGGGTTCTATGAATTTAGGGTATGTTACTTGTATTTCTCCTTGGTTTCCTTTATGGTTAGCTCAATCCGTTTTCCAGTTCCAACTTTCTGAGCTTTTCCAACATACTATTCTTTATCATCAAACTTCCGATGATTAAGGTGGTTGTATATGGTTTCTGCTGCTTCATTCAGCTTTTTCAACATTCAGAGTATTGATTTGTAGACTGAGTGCTTTTTAGAAATTTCTGTATGTAAGATCATAATTCTAAGAGATAGATGTTATATGTACACATATAACTGTTGATGTAGCCATGCTGCGAGATTTTAAAATACTGATTGCTAATTCCCGATAATTGATATGGTAATTCTCGTTACAATATGCAGATGAGTATATGATGGGGTTTCGATATATATATATATATATATATATATATATATATATATATATATATATATATATATATATATATATATATATATATATATATATATATATATTGATTTTTCGGAAAGTCAAAGATCAACGAAGTTGCTGATAAATTTACTGTTAATGTGGAGAGATATAAACGGTTCTGCGGTAAAGATAATGAAGGGGTAACCTTTATAATAAGGTTTATTCGAATGAAAAATCGAATTTGATTTGCTGGAGCTGTGACAAATTTGGCTATTTTGGAAAGGGATTGTAAAAGTTATTTTGGGTAATAATAACGCTAAAGGAATTAACACAACTATGTGTTAAATGTTTACTCAAGTTTCGAGTGTTTTCAGGTGCATAATTATATGCATAAATCTTTCCTTCTGTAGATGAAGTGTGGTTGATTCATTCTCTCGATTGAGGTGTTTTCAAAAATCATGAAAGGTTTGAACACAGAATGTAATTGTGAAAATACAAATGAGGTTTAAGATGAAATCAAGTGGCAACTTGAAGAATTGTTTAGTTTCATATGTTATAATCAATATTTTAATTCATTTTTAATTGTCCAATCTTATTAGTCCACAGTCGATAGTCCACAGTTGACAGTTCAATAATTCATATATAGTTTAATATATCATATTTGAATTAATTAATACGTGTCGTGACCCGTATACGTCTCAGACTCGATCACAACTCAAAGTATATATATTATTATAGAATCAACCTCAACCCTGTATAGAGAACTCGATCATTACTGCATATAGAGTGTCTATGGTGATTCCAAATAATATATATAGATGCGTCGATATGATATGTCAAAACCTTGTATACGTGTCCCGATAATTAAAGTGCGTAAAATAAATAACAAAAATTAAATGACGATAAATAAAGTGCGTAAAGTAAATAACAGAAATTAAATGACGATAAATAAAATTGCGATAATTAAATTGCGATAAATAAACTGCGATAAATAAAATGTAATCAGTTAGCTAGGAACAGTTAGCTAGGATTTTGTTAGCGTGGATTCTTAACAGAATTTCTCATAGTTAATTTGTTTGTTTCTAACAAATTTTATTTTGTCCAATGTTTTCTTCATTATGCCACTTGTTGGATTCTGATAGGTCAAAATTCAAATATGAAATTGAAGTAAAATGGTTTTTTTTTTTTTTTGCTGTAAACGGATACGTATATCTGTGAATGTAGATAGAATAGTAAATGACTTGAATCAGATTCAAAGAATGTACAGTATAACATGTTAATATGAAAGTTAAATATTTCCTCGGGTATTACCTACCCGTTAAAATATTTTCACCATTAACAGTTTGTACAAAAGAATTTTTAATTACAATCTTTATGAACACATATATACATATATATTTTCTTCAGATGCAATCATGGATTTAATGAGTTAATATGATATTAACACATCTGATTTACCGTTAGAACAAGAATACATAATTTCTAAAACATTAGAGATTACATAATCGCCATGAAGAACGAAGGTAATTGGTGTAGAACGATACGTAGAACGATGATTATACTCGAGGTATAGAAGGAGATGTTGAGGCATGGATTGTTGAAACTTGGGTTGTTGGTGGTACTGGTGCTGTTAGTGCTGAGGCTGGTGACGTTACTAGTGTTGGTGATACTGCGGGTGCTTGTAAATTGTGTACCGTGCTCTCTAAAGTTAATACTCGAGCTCGGAGTTCTCTAACTTCTTCTACTAACCCTGGTTGGTTACCAGTGTGAGGTAGAGGTCGAATATCTCCTCTATTTCCGTTAATGGTAGCCTCAAGACGAAAAATTCTTGCAAAAAGGGTATAAACGGTGTTGCGAACGGGTTCGCTGGTGAGCGGGTCAAGTACTCCAAGGTTAGGTGGTAGATTCGGTTCATGATATGGAGTACCTTCTTCCCTTCTCCATAGGGTGAGTATGTCGCGAACCCACCCCCATTTTCTCCAGTAATCACGGTAGTTGATTGGTTGGTGTGCTCCTATCACGCTATCTTCGGAGTCCGATGAACTTGGTTGGTTCGTAGAGGCCATCTTACGCGATTTCAGGAAAAAAAAAATTTGGTATGAAGAGTTTAGTGATAGCAATTGATAGTTGGATGGTTTTCTCAATGCATAATATGCATAGATATATAGTACCAGGTTCCCTTAAATTACGGAGAAATTTACGGAAGATATCAGGCAAGATCTACAGTAACAGATACGCTAAGATATGAATTGTCAGATACACTAAGATATGAATTTTGTCTATACACTATTTATGCAGTCAATGCAATAAAATGTGTCTAGACTAAGAATAATGAGCATGTAACTTCCTAAGGATGATAAGCAGATGATTTTCGACAAAAATGATAAGCAAAACTTTTGACATGCAGACACGGTCGAAGTCCAGACTCACTAATGCATCCTAACGACTTATCAGTTAGACACACTAATGCAGACCCGGTTCACTAAGACCACCGCTCTGATACCAACTGAAAGGACCTGTCCTAATCCATCCGGATGAAGTCCGTATCGATTATAAACGATTCACAATAGTTGATTACATCGCGAGGTACTTGACCTCTATATGATACATTTTACAAACATTGCATTCGTTTTTAAAAAGACAATATTTCATTACATCGAAAGTTGACGGCATGCATACCATTTCATAATATATCTAACTATAATTGACTTAATAATAATCTTGATGAACTCAATGACTCGAATGCAACGTCTTTTGAAATATGTCATGAATGACTTCAAGTAATATCTCTAAAATGAACAAATGCACAGCGGAAGATTTCTTTCGTACCTGAGAATAAACATGCTTTAAAGTGTCAACCAAAAGGTTGGTGAGTTCATTAGTTTATCATAAAAAAACATTTCATAATTTTAATAGACCACAAGATTTCATATTTCCAATTCTCATAAATAAACGTCCCATGCATAGAGACAAAAATATCATTCATATGGATTGAACACCTGGTAACCGACATTAACAATATGCATATAAGAATATCCCCATCATTCCGGGATCCTCCTTCGGACATGATATAAATTTCGAAGTACTAAAGCATCCGGTACTTTGGATGGGGCTTGTTGGGCCCGATAGATCTATCTTTAGAGTTCGCGTCAATTAGGGTGTCTGTTCCCTAATTCTTAGATTACCAGACTTAATAAAAAGGGGCATATTCGGTTTAATAATTCAACCATAGAATGTAGTTTCGATTACTTGTGTCTATTTCGTAAAACAGTTATAAAAGTTGCGCATGTATTCTTAGCCCAAAAATATAAAGGGTAAAAAGGCAAATGAAACTCACCATACTGTATTTTGTAGTAAAAATACATATAACATCATTGAACAAGTGCATGGTTGGCCTTGGATTCACGAACCTAAATTTATTATATATATTTATATGTTGGTCAATATTTATCTAATAAATTAGGTTAAGTCATAGTGTACCACAATCCTAATGCTCGAGACTAATATGCAAAAGTTAACAAAAGTCAATTTGACTCAAAAAGGATTTCCAAAATTTATACATGATTATTATATAGTTTAAATATTGTCGTTTTATATTTTAAATATTTTTAAAAGATTTATTAGAGTAAAATATAATTCATTTATTAATAAATAAAACTTTATAAAAATATACTTTTATATATCTTAGATAATAAAATTTATAAAGTTCACTGAATATCACAAAATGTTATGATAGGTTTTATTAAGGTAATTATATTATTTGTATTACATTTTTATTTGATAAATAACATCGATAATAATAATAAGTAAAAGTTGTATTATTTTGTATTAATAATTATTATTATTTTACTAAAAAATAATAAAAAATATTTATATTTACAAAAATGGCATTATAACAATATGATAATTTTTATTATTAATGAAATTTTATATTAACAATGATATTCCTATTAAAAATACTAATTTTTGTAAAGATGATATTTTTAATATTAATAAGAATATTTTTAATAATAATAGTGATAAAAATGATAATTTTATCTAAATCAATATCTTTAAATTTTATCATGATACTCATACTTATTATTTCCTAGTCAATTTATTAATAGCTTTTAAATCGTCTTTTATATCGCGTTCATTTTAATGATAATAATATTATAATAATTAAGTGCTACTAATATTAATTTTAATTATAATAATACTAATAACAATAAATATTATGATAAGGATAATACTAATAATTAGTTTTATGATAATAATAATACTACTTATAATGATGATAATAATAATAATAATAATAATAATTTTTAATAATCATAATAATAATAATAATAATAATAATGATAATAATAATAATAATAATAATAATAATAATAATAATAATAATAATAATAATAATTAGATAAAAATTAGAACGATGATAATAACGACGATAATAATCATTTTTACAAAAAATTCAATTGACTATAACTTCTAATCCGTCCATCGAAACTATTTGATATCTAAAGGAAAAGTTCTTAATTTTTCGTTATCTTTCCAACAACATGCATATCTTATACCTTTTCTCAATCGCATATGTAATTAATTTAGGATTCAACATATCCTATCTACGGCCAATATTAAAAGTACAGGCATGCATAATCCTATATACTCGAGCACTAGTCAGGGATACACTATTAGTATGTAAAAATTAAATTATAAGTACTCACGTATCAATATTGAGATTCAATATTGCAGGAAAGGTACGTAGATGCCACGAAGATAATAAATACTAGATTGACCTCACGAGCATACCCATGATCCATACCCATAACCTCCATAGCTATAACTCATAATTTCCTTAGCCCTATCCTACTCGAAAACCAGTTTTGAAATAACTTGCTCATGACCTCGTCATAGTATTTTATGTATAATATTACTAATAATACTTAATACTAATAATAATAATAATAATAATAATAATAATAATAATAATAATAATAATAATAATAATAATAATAACACTAATAACACTAATAATAATAATATAAATATACCTACTTATATATAGAGATATAGATATGCGATAGATTGAGCAGAGAATAATAATATTACATGTTAGCTAGATATAGATATGCGAGATAGATTGAGCAGAGATATATATAGGCGAGATAGATATAGATATGTGAGATAATAATACTTGTTAGCCCACCTACTACTTCCATAAGATTGCCGACACTTTACATAATTAGTATTATACATAATTATATTATTTAATCTTTATAATTAATTATATATTATATTATATTTACGTTCATGGTAAAAATATAATTTTTACAAAAATGACACGGTCGTGGTCTCACGACTCATGTACCACTTTCAGTTTTTCGAGCGCACTTTTGTACGTTTAGAAAACTAGCCTTTTACGTTACGTGACGTGTACCTTTTACAAAAATTAGACTTACTCATCAATAAATTGCCTTTATAAAAATATAACTTATAAAATTGAGCGTTGTGGTCATTTGCTTCTATAAATCAGTGACTCGTTATTTACCAAAATATATTATTTTAAATTAGGATGTTTCATGACTAAGTAAAAATATATAGTTACATATTTAGAAATATAAGTTTGTATCCAAAATCTTTTATTTAATAGTATAACATTTAGTTTTTCAAAACTATTTATTTTTCAAAGTTTATTTTTATTTTGTTTAGAAAGATAGTTTAACGCGTAACGTTTTCAAGTTAATATATTTATACATAAACATATCTAATCATATATGTTCATTTAGTGGTTCGTAAATCATTGAAATTTAGTCGAGGTTAAATGCATATATGAATATAGTTTCAAATCCCTGAGACTTAACATAACAAACTTTGCTTATCGTGTCGGATTAATATACAGATAAAGTTTAAATTTGGTCAAAAATTGCCGGGTCGTCACATCAAACAGGGTTTTTGGTGGTCAGACTTATCCTAACCATGAGATGGATCTGTCTCGTACAATGGGGGGCACATTGCAAATTAGCTTTTAAGACTAATGAATCTAATCCCCAGATGGATGATCTCCGTAAAGATCAACCGCATCTATGTTTGACCGCGGTCAACATACATATGCCATAACAATTTGAGGTGTGCAAACTCATGGTTCACCGATGATATTTGGACACGATATAATTTTACTCTAAAACTTGTGCTATTTTATGAATTATATTGTGTAAAACCATTTTTAGGACATTTCGGTTTCAAGTTCCATGATACTTTAATTATGGGGGCGGATAGCTTGCTAATCGCTGACTGAGACTTCGGTTTTCAGTTACCCTCAACCGGAATTTGAGGTTAAAACCGGAAAACGTGTCTAGTGTAAAAACTAGCATGACATTTTATAAAATCATAAAACGTTTTCACAAGGTCCAATTTTCCCTAAGGATCCAAATTTTTAAACCTTAATCACGAGTTTCAACTTTTTTTCTGTTGTCAGAATTTCATTTCGTGTGGTGTGCGTGTGATTCAATAAAAATTGTGTAGTATTTCCAACTTATTCCATATAGCGTGTGTTTTATTTCGTGTAGTGTGTGTTTTGTGATTTAATGTTCGATAAGGAAAAATATGTAATGTTCCGATTCTATTTAGAAGATGTAATTGCTTGAGGACAAGCAACGTTCAAGTGTGGGGTATTTTGATATTGCTTTAAACATACATATTATTCGACGCAATATCATTTATATTTCATAGGTTTTTACTGTTTACTAAGACATTCAAATGTATAAATCACGAGAAAAACGACAAAAGATAATACGATCTCGAAGTTTGAAGAAAAGACGATAAACGATGGATTTAAACCAAATATATGTCGAGATAACATTACCCGAAAACAAGTTCAAGATGAGCAAAGAAAAAGAGTTAAAATGAAAAGGTCCAAATCGATAAACGTCAACGCGGGATCAAAAGAGAACAAAACATAAAATAAAAACAAGAAAACTGTCGGCTGTTCTTACGCGAATCGTGTAGCTACCTACGCGAAACGCGTAGTAATTTTACCTTACGCGGATCGTGTGGACTACTACGCGAAACGCGTAATATCTAGTCCAGATCCAGATTCAACAGCAAATGGGACGGTTGCTTTTATATTTTATATGGATTCTTTTTTTTAGTGGTACAGCAAGAAAGCAAGGACTACACTTTTGACCTACTACACAATTCACAAGACATATAATACGGAGTACTTATACACAAAAAAAGGAGAGAAGGCAGTACACATATATTTTGCAAGAAGACTACATCACAAAAAAATCATTAGTTACTGTCATTTATTTTTAGTACTCCGTATCATTCAATTTTCAGTTTCAAGGTTCAATATTTAGGATAGTTTCAAATATTAACGGTGTATTGTTCGTGATTAAGGGTATTATTGTACGCGCTAAAGGGGTGTTATTATTGTAATTTTCTACCATTGAAGTTAATGAAAGTGAAGAATTTTTAGTAAGTATATTCTGTTAAAAATTATTGTTATCAATTTTTATAGTTATTGTTATGTTTGCATATTTATATTTTTATGTTTACCCTAGTATAATGAGTAGCTAATTTCCCTAGTGTTTGCTTAGATGTAGAGCCCCTAGTGAAATGGATTGTTATCATTTGTAAAAATTAAAATGTAACTTTAGTATTTTTAATATTGAGCCTAATTAAAAGAACCATTATTATATATTTGGATATTTAACCCTTGTCACTTAATTTGTTAGATTAAAATAACGAAAGTTATTTTTATTTATATAAATTAAGCTTCAACATTAAAAGTGATCTAGACGAACTTATAACTAATTTACTAACACTAAATTAAAAAGTAAGGTTCGGTGGTTTGGGTAATATCACTAGTCATATAATAGTGAAATTGTAAAAAGGGAAACCGTTATGATTTGGGTTTTGGCGAAGGTCAAAACTGGGTTGGGTCTCAATTTAAATACTTAAGGACTAGTAACTATCTAAATATAATCTAATGAAAATTAGATTTAATTTAGTTAGTCAAAACTTATTATTTTTTCGAAAGGAAAATATAAGTTTTATACTAAACATTTTAATACGAGCTTAAACTTAAAACAATCCATGGACCTAGAGGTGACACATTTAAGTAAACACTCCCTTTTATTTTATAAATCATTATTATTATTATTTACGTTCATTTATTCAGTAAAGTTAAAAGTAAAATTAAAAAAAAAATTACACAGCATTATATTCCAGTTTATTCATCACTGTTTTGTCACCTGGATTATAACATACGCGGATCGCGTATATCTCTACACGATACGCGTACATATTAAACCATACGCGAAACGTGTATTATACTACGCGAAACGCGTAAGTATAATACGGGTACTGTATGAATTAGGTTAAAATTTAGGGTTTAATTATTTTATTATTATATTTAAATTGTTAGTTTATAATTAGTATTAATTTATATTTAGTAATTAGTTTATAACTAGTTAAATATTATAATTACTATTAATTTATATTAATTTAGTTAAAATATGTTATTTAGTTAATTTAAATAAATTTATATTATAATTGCTCAAAACAAAATTCTAAATAATTAGTTTTATTAAAAAGTTATCATTTTATTAATTATCATTTAGTAATAAACTTATTAGTATGATTTCAATTAATTCACTTTTAAATTAATAATTATAAATAATGTATTCGTATAAATTAATAAGTAGTTCAATTAAATTAGGATTAAGTTATATTTTATTATTATTATGTAGTATTATCATTTCCTAATCCAAAACCCCCTTAAAATAAGTTTAACTTCAAAGACTATTTAAAACCATTGAACACTGTCTCCGTGTAGAACGAACCGGATTTACCAACAAACTAAACTACGCGGATAGGACTAGTTGCCTATATGTGTGAAATCAACCTAAAATCATTAAAACACCACATATACAATAAATCAATTCGTGTAACAAAACAACTCAAATCTGTTCATAAATAAAGGTATTGTTTCAGCACATCAGTGTATTAGTAACGTTGTTTTTGAACCACAAGTTTTAATATAGTTGATTATCCAAATCGTTTGTATTCCAAAAGTATGTTCGCGAGCACCCAATTATCAAGACTTAACTGTTTTGTACCCTGTTACGTAGTGTTAGAACATACACTATACTCAAAAATATATTTCATCCGCTAACGGTAGCGAACCGTCCGAATGAGGGCTCGTCAAGCCCAATGTGATCACA
The DNA here is from genome assembly GCF_046630445.1 of Rutidosis leptorrhynchoides. Lineage (NCBI taxonomy): Eukaryota > Viridiplantae > Streptophyta > Magnoliopsida > Asterales > Asteraceae > Rutidosis > Rutidosis leptorrhynchoides. Next base: position 132,639,413 of record NC_092343.1, read on the forward strand.
TAACATAAGTTCACGTTTACACCCTGCAAGTGTAACTAATGATAATTAAATTGAGGCTTTTCGTTCTAACTCGCTGTGGAATGTTTGTTTTCGTACTTGTGTTCAAAGCATAAAAGTATGATACGTATATGTTTCTCATCCCATAGTTTAAAAGTAAAAGTTGTTGAAAAGGTGGGACTATGATCTCACCTTGAGTGCAAGCGTATAAAAGTACTTCACAAGTAAACATGTGCAAGAATGAACGCTAGTCTTGATCTAAACAAATAGGTCGTATCAATAACGGTAAACACGATTGGTCAAAGTGTTCAATTAGTCCCATGGCTCGTTACGACTCGATTATATAGCATGTGAATCAAATTATCAAGTTTTATGCAAGGTACAAGTATAAAAGCATGTTAGAATGATTGCATAAGTATTTGGTTAAGTTTGGACAAAAGTCAACTTTGGTCAAGTCAAAGTCAACGAAAAAGTCAACACGTTCGGGTCGGGTCCTGAACTATTTTTCCGAGGTTTTTAATTATATATAAGCATGTTAGAACAAGTTAATGTGAATCGGAGGTATGTAGCATAGCAAACATTTTTCGTAATTTGACAAGGTAGGTCAGTCCCTGGCCACGCCTAATGTCGCGACGCGACCAAGGAGTGCCAAGCCGCGGCAATCAACGTGAACTTGTACCTGGCCAGTTTCAATTGTTCAAGTTTCAACCAAACTTCAATTAAGCACAACTCGCAACCCGTAAACACTTAAAATGTATACCATACATCGTTGGAAAGGTAATTTGGCGAGGAGTGTAACTAAACACATTTCATCAACCAAAATCATCATTTACAATAATCAATTTCCAAATTGAATGATCAATTAATGCTCATCATAAATGCTTCAAGTTCATAAATGCATAATGATGATTCGGGAATTAAATGCACACATATGATATGCCATTTCGTAGGTTATTACGCATACAATACAACTAAACACTTACAAACAACATTGCAAAGCATTCAAAGCATCGAAAGTTCATTTTACTTCTATCAAATCCTAACTCAAACTCACAAATTTAACAATTATGTTTATGAAGCTATTCCATGTCAACCTACATACCAAATTGAAGCTAATGATGCTAGTAACACATTTAATACATGTACTTTTAACATCTAACAACATTTAAGCAACCAAATCTCAAAATCAAACACACCCATTTCAAGTTTGAGCTAGTTACATCAAAATGACAAAAACAAGCACATAAATCATTTATATTCATGTTAGACTTGAGCCATAGACACTAATTAACACTTTTATAAGTTAAAAACATCAAGAACACAAAATCTAGTGTTTTTAGAAAATTACCCAAATGCAATAAAGTTGGTATAGATTTGAAGAGGAAGATGCAAGGATTCCAAATTTGTAATTTGTTTGAATTGATGCTTGCTAGATCTTGAATAGATGATGAATCTTGTTGAGTGAGTTGAGAAAAAATGGAAGTATCAAGAATTTGAAAAGGGAGGTGAATGGATGAGTGGAGGAGAAGGGTTTGACTAGTTGACCTAGTCAAACCTTTTGTCCTTTGGCAAGTTTAGTCCCTTAAGTTTCAAAGCGGGTGTGTGAATTACCTAAACGAGATAATTTAAAATGTGTTTTAATGGAAAATGTTATAATCATATAACGGACTCTAAATAATTAAACGGAAAGTAAACGAAAAAGGCAGGATGTTACATTACCTACTCCTTAAAAGAAATTTCATCCCGAAATTTAAGTAGGCGTAGTAGTTGTTGTTTCTTCCTCGGGATCTTGTGTTTCCGAATCCACGAATAAATGATGGTATTTCTTTTGCATTTGATCTTGTCTTTCCCAAGTAAACTCGGGTCCCCTTTTGGCATTCCAACGGACCTTAACGATCGGAATTCTACTTTGTATTAGCGTCTTGATGGAGGTGTCCACAATTTTAACCGGTTCCTCCACAAAATGAAGTTTGTCATCAATAGTAAGTTCCTCAAGAGGGATGACGAGTTCGGGTTCGGCAAAACACTTCTTCAAGTTTGATACATGGAAAGTAGGATGAACAGAGCTCAATTGAGGTGGAAGGTCTAAACGATAAGCAACGGTTCCAACAGACTCCAAGATTTCGAAAGGACCAATATACCGCGGATTTAGCTTCCCGCGTTTCCCGAAACGGATTACACCTTTCCAAGGTACGACTTTTAACATTACGCGGTCACCGACTTAAAATTCGAGGTCGTTGCGTCTTTTGTCTGGATAGCTCTTTTGACGACTTCGGGCCGTCCTAGGCCTATCTCGGATTTGAACGATCTTCTCGGTGGTTTCATGAATGAGTTCGGGTCCGGTGATTTGTGTGTCGCCTACTTCGGCCCAACAAAGAGGTGAACGGCATTTGCGACCATATAACACTTCGAATGGTGCGGCGTTAATACTCGCGTGGTAACTATTGTTGTAAGAGAATTCGGCGAGAGGCAAGTGCTTGTCCCAAGCTTTTCCAAAATTGACAACGCAAGCTCGTAACATGTCTTCCAAGGTTTGAATTGTGCGTTCGCTTTGTTCGTCAGTTTGTGAATGATATGCGGTGCTCATGTCTAAACGCGTTCCCAACGCTTCTTGTAAAGTACGCCAAAATCTAGAAACAAAACGGCCGTCTCGGTTGGAAATAATCGATAAAGGCACACCGTGATGGGCTACGATCTCTTTAATGTAAAGTTGTGCAAGTTTTTCCATGTTTTCGGTTTCCTTCATGGCTAGGAAGTGCGCGGATTTGGTGAGACGGTCAACAATAACCCAAATAGTATCATAACCGCCCACCGTCTTTGGTAGTTTGGTGATAAAATACATCGTTATCCTTTCCCACTTCCATTGCGGGATTTCGGGTTGTTGAAGTAGTCCGGACGGTCTTTGATGTTCGGCTTTGACTTTGGAGCAAGTTAGGCATTTTCCAACATAAGTAGCGACGTCCCTTTTAATGTTCGGCCACCAATATTGTTCATTGAGGTCGTGGTACATCTTATTGGCATCGGGGTGAATCGAATATCTTGACTTATGGGCTTCGTCTAAAATAAGGCTTCGTAGGTCCCCATAACTAGGTACCCAAATTCTTCCGGCGAAATATCGGAGTCTGGTTTCTTTAACTTCGAGTTGAGAGGTGAGGACGTTCAAGTGTTCGAGAGAGATGTTTTCATCCTTGAGAGCCTTATCTTGGGCTACATGAATTTGACTATTGAGATTGGTGTGAATGGTGATGTTTAAAGCTCGAACACGAAGAGGCACCGCTCTTTCTTTTCGACTAAAGGCATCGACTACTACATTTGCCTTTCCAGGATGGTAACGAAGCTCACAATCGTAATCGTTCAAAGTTTCAATCCACCGTCGTTGTCTCATGTTTAGTTGCTTTTGGTCGAAGATGTGTTGGAGGCTTTTGTGATCGGTGAAGATAGTACTCTTGGTTCCATAAAGATAGTGTCTCCACATTTTAAGTGCAAAGACAACGGCTCCGAGTTCGAGATCATGTGTCGTATAGTTCAGTTCATGAATTTTTAATTGTCGAGATGCATAAGCAATGACTTTCTTTCATTGCATCTGTACACACCCAAAACTATGTTTCGAGGCATCGCAATATACAACAAAATCATCATTGCCTTCGGGAAATGACAAGATAGGAGCGGTGGTTAGCTTTGTCTTCAAGACTTGAAACGCGAATTCTTGCTCGGTCACCCAAATGAATTTCTTTCCTTTGTGAGTTAACGCGGTTAGACGACGTGCAACCAAAGAGAAGTTTTTGATGAATCTACGATAGTACCCGGCGAGACCCAAGAATTGACGAATGTGAGTAGGAGTAATAGGAGTCTCCCATTTACTAATGGCTTCGATTTTCGATGGATCGACCTTAATAACTTGATCACTTACAACATGACCAAGAAATTGAACTTCCTTCAACCAAAATTCACACTTGGAGAGTTTGGCATAGAGTCATTCTTGTCTCAAGAGTTCAAGCACAAGTCGGAGATGTTGTTCATGCTCTTCTTCATTTTTAGAATAGACCAAAATATCGTCGATGAACACGATAACGAATTTGTCGAGGTATGGTTTGCACACGCGGTTCATAAGATCCATGAACACCGCCGGTGCGTTAGTGAGACCAAACGGCATTACAAGAAATTCATAACTACCATAACGAGTCCGGAAAGCGGTTTTGGAGACATCTTCCAGCTTAACCCTTAATTGATGATAACCCGAGCGGAGATCGATTTTCGAATATACACGAGATCCTTGTAATTGATCAAAGAGGTCATCGATGCGTGGAAGAGGATTTTGGTTCTTAACCGTCAATTTGTTTAGTTCACGATAGTCGATACACATTTGTAGGGATCCATCTTCTTCTTAACGAATAAAATCGGAGCGCCCCATGGTGAATGACTAGGTTGGATAAAACCACGGTCAAGTAGTTCTTGAATTTAACTTTGCAATTCTTGTATTTCGGATGGAGCAAGTCTATACGGTGCACGTGCTACGGGTGCAGCTCCCGGAATAAGATCGATTTGGAATTCAACCGGTCGATGAGGTGGAAGTCCCGGCAATTCGTCGGGAAATACATCGGAAAAGTCACTAACAATTGGCACATCATCGATATGCTTCTCATCGGTTTCAACTTTCTTAACGTGGGCTAGAATCGCAAAACAACCTTTACGAAGGTACTTTTTAACTTTAAGGCACGAGACGAGGTTGAGTCCGGTGCAACTCTTGTCGCCATAGACAATCAAGGGTTCACCATTCTCGATAGGAATTTGAATCGCTTTAAGATTGCAAAGAATGTGAGATTTCATTTTGGCTATCCAATCCATACCAATGATTACATCAAAGCTCCCTAGTTCTATAGGTATCAAGTCAATTTCAAACTCTTTACCCATTAAGTTTAACGTACACCCCCGGTAAAATTTGTCGGCACTCAATAGTTTCCCGTTGGCCACTTCAATGGTATAAGTAGTATCTAGTGGGAGTGGTGGAGTGCTAAAAGAATGAGTCAAAGTCTTGGTTACAAAACTCTTATCGACACCCGAATCGAATAAACAAGAGACATAAGAATCGTTGAGAAGAAACGTACCCGTGACTAGTTCATTGTCATCCCGGGCTTCCTCGGTGTTGATGTTGAAGGCTCGGCCGCGTGTATTGGGGTTAGCTTTCTTCTTTGGACACGAATTCCTATAATGACCCGGTTGGCCACATTCAAAACAAACACCTGGTCTTGGTGCATTTGGCCCCTTTTGAGCAACGGGAGCGGCGTTTCTACAATCGTTGGCTACATGGCCACTCCTTTGACATTTATTGCAAAATGGCTTGCCACATTCACCATAATGATGTTTGTGGCACTTGTTGCAAAATGATTTATTCCCAACATAACCTTTCTTGTCGTCGGAGGTGAAAGGATTTTTGGTGAAGTTGTTGTTGTAGTTGTTTGATGGAGTGGCTTCCCATTTTCTTTTGTTGCTACCCGACTTATTCTCGGCTTTAGGTGCTGGTACTACGATTTTGTCCACCATTTCTATCAATTTGTGGGCCATATTCAAAGCTTCTTGATGATTAGTGGGTTTGGGTGACATTACCTCATGTTTGATGCTCTTTGGAAGACCATCCATGTAAAGTTCAACCCTTGAAGACTCGGGGTTCACAAGGTTTGGGCACATCAAGGCTAATTCTTAAAATCGTTGATTATAAGCCTTGAGATCGTTTCTGACCGCTTTTAGAGTTCTTAGCTCTTGTTCGAGCTTTCGGGTTTCTTCACATGGGAAATATTCGATGATCATCTTTTCCCTTAAATCGGCCCAAGAGAGGGCGTGGGCTTCATCGGTACCCACCGATTGCACATAGGTGTTCCACCAAGTGAGAGTGACACCTGCGAAAGTGTGAGTGGAGTACTTGACCTTGTCTTGGTCCCGACAATCGTTTATGCTAAAGACGGCTTCCGTTTGCTCAAACCATCGGGTGAGCACAACCGGTCCCCCAGTTCCATCGAAGGTGTGAGGTTTGCACCCCATGAAAGCTTTATAGGAGCATCCCTCATTTGAGTTACCGGCTCCATTATTGTTGTTGTTGTTGTTGTTGTTGTGGTTGTTGTTATTCTTATTGTTGTTGGAAGAGTGACCGGCCATGGCCGCATCCATGGCGGTGGCTATCATTCGCTGTAGATCTTGTTCGGGTGTTTCATGGCGTGGTACATGGCAAGGAGGCATTTTTCCTTCAAAACACAAGAATATCGTTGATTAGTATTTTCAATAATACTAACCGTGATATGGAATGAGGATAAAGAGAAAATTTTCCTTGACTCGCCTTAAATTCTTTATGTCATAATGTCGGAACGTTCATATGAGTCACCGTAATATAATCCCGGAAATTAAATTACCCTAATTCATATGTGCATTCGACATTATTTCACTAAGTCAAGGTGGCGTGTCAATCAAATTAAACAACATTAGATTAAGATGGGATAAAAGTTAGATATGAATAGAAGAGTTCGAGTATAAATGCACAAGTAGTCAAGTAATTCCTACTTCAAGTCTATATGCCGGTTGTAGTCTAGACTCACTAATGTACCCTACGACTCGGGGTTGACACCAATGAACTCTAAATCCCTACAACCAACGCTCTGATACCATCTGTAGCGACCCGACAAAATCATCATTGACGGCGCCGTCTACTTAGGTCCCGTTACATGGTCATAAGTCTTTAAGACAATGTTTGACCAAAATATGTCGCATTCATTTCAATTATAAAGATGTTTCAAAGTTTACAAAGTAGTTCAAGTCTAAACATGTTACAACATTTTAAGTACAATTGAAACCCATGCGACACAAATTAAGTTAAGTCAAAAGACGCTCCACGTATGCATGTATACTCGAAATCCAAGCAAGTATCAAAAATAATGTACGGAAGCATGTATCACCTAGCGTTCAAGGACATGAGAAAACATATAGAAAACTGTCAACGAAAAACGTTGGTGAAATCATAGGTGTATTAGTAACGTTGTTTTTGAACCACAAGATTTAATGTAGTTGATTATCCAAATCATTTGTATTCCAAAAGTATGTTCGCGAGCACCCAATTATCAAGACTTAACTGTTTTGTACTCTGTTACGTAGTGTTGAACATACACTATACTCGAAAATATATGTCATCCGCTAACGGTAGTGAACAGTTCGAATGAGGGCTCGTCAAGCCCTATGTGATCACATAACATAAGTTCACATTTACACCCTGCAAGTGTAACTAATGATAATTGAATTGAGGCTTTTCGTTCTAACTCGCTGTGGAATGTTTGTTTTCGTACTTGTGTTCAAAGCATAAAAGTATGATACGTATATGTTTCTCATCCCATAGTTTAAAAGTAAAAGTTGTTGAAAAGGTGGGACTATGATCTCACCTTGAGTGCAAGCGTATAAAAGTACTTCACAAGTAAACGTGTGCAAGAACGAATGCTAGTCTTGACCTAAACAAATAGGTCGTATCAATGACGGTAAACACGATTGGTCAAAGTGTTCAATTAGTCCTATGGCTCGTTACGACTCGATTAAATAACATGTGAATTAAATTGTCAAGTTTCATGCAAGGTACAAGTATAAAAGCATGTTAGAATGATTGCATAAGTATTTGGTTAAGTTTGGACAAAAGTCAACTTTGGTCAAGTCAAAGTCAACGAAAAAGTCAACACGTTCGGGTCGGGTCCCGAACTATTTTTATGAGGTTTTTAATCATATATAAGCATGTTAGAACAAGTTACATGTGAATCGGAGGTGTGTGGCATAGCAAACATTTTTCGTAATTTGACAAGGTAGGTTAGTCCCTGGCCACGCCTAATGTCGCGCCGCGACCAAGGAGTGCCGCGCCGCGACAATCAACGTGAACTGGTACCTGGCCAGTTTCAATTGTTCAAGTCTCAACCAAACTTCAATTAAGCACAACTCGCAACCCGTAGACACTTAAAACGTATACATACACCGTTGGAAAGGTAATTTGGCGAGGAGTGTAACTAAACACATTTCATTAACCAAAATCATCATTTATAATAATCAATTTCCAAATTGAATGATCAATTAATGCTGATCATAAATGCTTCAAGTTCATAAATGCATAATGATGATTCGGGAATTAAATGCACACATATGATACGCCATTTCGTAGGTAATTACGTATACAATATAACTAAACACTTACAAACAACATTGCAAAGCATTCTAAGCATCGAAAGTTCATTTTACTTCTATCAAACCCTAACTCAAACTCACAAATTTAACAATTATGTTTATGAAGCTATTCCATGTCAACCTACATACCAAATTGAAGCTAATGATGCTAGTAACACATTTAATACATGCACTTTTAACATCTAACAACATTTAAGCAACCAAATCTCAAAATCAAACACACCCATTTCAAGTTTGAGCTAGTTATATCAAAATGACAAGAACAAGCACATAAATCATATATTCATGTTAGACTTGAGCCATAGACACTAATTAACACTTTTATAAGTTAAAAACATCAAGAACGCAAAATCTAGTGTTTTTAGAAAATTACCCAAATGCAATAAAGTTGGTATGGATTTGAAGAGGAAGATGCAAGGATTCCAAATTTGTAATTTGTTTGAATTGATGCTTGCTAGATCTTGAATAGATGATGAATCTTGTTGAGTGAGTTGAGAGAAAATGGAAGTATCAAGAATTTGAAAAGGGAGGTGAATGGATGAGTGGAGGAGAAGGGTTTGACTAGTTGACCTAGTTAAACCTTTTGTCCTTTGGCAAGTTTAGTCCCTCAAGTTTCAAAGCGGGTGCGTGAATTACCTAAACGAGATAATTTAAAACGCGTTTTAACGGAAAATGTTATAATCATATAACGGACTCTAAATAATTAAACGGAAAGTAAACGGAAAAAGGCGGGATGTTACACATTATTCGAAGAGATTTTACACCGGAGTTTGATACATGAAATCGGACGCTGAGCACCCGAATAAAGAGATGCTCACCTTGTCGGCCATCCCACGTAGATGGGACGACCGAATACTTTGGAACCATTGAGGGACTTGACAGCCTACACAGCATCTTCAACCTCGGCAAAAGTAATGAACGAATAGCACCTAGAAGGCCAAAACTTGATTTCAACTAGCAAGCCAACCTTACCGAAAATTGATTCCAACATGTGCCTCGAATAAGTCTTCTCAAGTCTGCCAATGAAAATGGTACGAACTTTGCCAGAGGAAGGGGTTGAACCCTGGTTAAGACCGTCGTCATCATTGTGAGAATCGACACCGGTGGCTCTGTGTGTGTGATGACTTAGTAGGTTATCATAGTCTTCTTAATGCTCAATCTGATGGTTTTGCTTGGGTTATTCCGTTTTTGGAGCTTGCATCTTCTTTTTGTCGCTTTGCGTGGGTCGAACTTAAGGGTTGAAATGACCCGTCCTAATCCATCTGGACGAAGTCTTCAACAGTTGGTCCCATTGCGATGCTCGACTCCAAATAATGTCTTTAAAATGAGCAAATGCACAGCGAAATGTTTCTTTTATACCTGAGAATAAACATGCTTTCAAGTGTCAACCAAAAGGTTGGTGAGTTCATAGGTTTATCATAAAACAATAAAATTCATCATTTTGATAGACCACAAGATTTAAATCCTGCATGGTACAAATGGGCCCGAATCATATACCCACCTGTAATGTACATGCGATATCTTTTAAATACAGTACACCTTTCTCGTGTACGAAACCATTTTTATAAATCTTAGTAACCGTACACATATCTCGTGCACAAAAATATCATACACATAACCTGTGTATAAAATCATTCTCTCTATACATAACATTCATATCAATTGGTGGCAATTATCATGTCCACATAATTCACTGGTGGCAATTATCATGTCCACATAATTCAATGGTGACAATTATCATGTCCACATAATTCAATGGTGGCAATTATCATGTCCACATAATTCAATAATAAACCGCAGAACTTCTGTCTGCATAATAATTCATTCGAGGAATGTTTTGCTTGTGTCTATCTCGTCAAACATTTATAAAAGCAGTTCATGTATTCGCAGTTCAAAATATATTTCAAAAGCATTTAGTAAAGCAGTTGTAAAAATAGCGCATGTATTCTCAGTCCCAAAAATGTAAAGAGTAAAAGGGAGGATATGAAAACTCACGCATATAAATATTGTAAAACAGTTAATAAAGAATTTTCATGTATTCTCAGCCTAAAAATGTAATGAGTAAAAAGGGAGTAAATGAACTCACAATATTGTATTTTGTAGTAAAAATACATATGACGACATTGAACAAGTGTAGGGTTGGTCTTGGATTCACGAACCTATATCATTTATATATATTAACACATATATTTATAATCGAACAAATTTATTATATCTTAAATTATATATTATATATATTCAATTTGTATGTATCTTTAAAAAATGACTAATATTTATATAGTTATATTAATATTTATATATGATTAATATTATATTAAAAATACATCATTTGTTAAATATGAATGTTTATAAAAAAAAAATATGTTTATTATAAGTATAACTTTATATGCACAATATTTATTTGTTGTAAAAATAATAATAATAATAATAATAATAATAATAATAATAATAATAATAAAAATAATAATAATAATAATAATAATAATAATAATAATAATAATAGTTGTAGTTGTAGTAGTAGTAGTAGTAGTAGTAGTAGTAGTAGTAGTAGTAGTAGTAGTAGTAGTAGTAGTAGTAGTAGTAGTAGTAGTAGTAGTAGTAGTAGTAGTAGTAGTAGTAGTAGTACTACCTTAAAAAGGATAACAATTATGTCACAGGCAGGGCTCGAACACCCGACCTTTCGTTCCCTAACATCACCTCTAAACCATTTGATATGCTAAGCTTTTGTGATTTAAACTCGAATTTACAACTATATTGTAGTGACCCGAACTTTTCCATGTTTATATATATTAATTGAGATTGATGTTTACATGATTAAATGTTTCCAACATGTTAAGCAATCAAACTTGTTAAGACTTGATTAATTGAAATATGTTTCATATAGACAATTGACCACCCAAGTTGACCGGTGATTCACGAACGTTAAAACTTGTAAAAAAACTATATGATGACATATATATGGTTATATATATAGTTAACATGATATTATGATAAGTAAACATATCATTAATTATATTAACAATGAACTACATATGTAAAAACAAGACTACTAACTTAATGATTTTGAAACGAGACATATATGTAACGTTTATCGTTGTAACGACATTTAATGTATATATATCATATTAAGAGATATTCGTACATCATAATATCATGATAATATAATAATTTAAAATCTCTTTTGATATTATAAACATTGGGTTAACAACATTTAACAAGATCGTTAACCTAAAGGTTTCAAAACAACACTTACATGTAACGACTAACGATGACTTAACGACTCAGTTAAAATGTATATACATGTAGTGTTTTAATATGTATTTATACACTTTTGAAAGACTTCAATACACTTATCAAAATACTTCTACTTAACAAAAATGCTTACAATTACATTCTCGTTCAGTTTCATCAACAATTCTACTCGTATGCACCCGTATTCGTACTCGTACAATACACAGCTTTTAGATGTATGTACTATTGGTATATACACTCCAATGATCAGCTCTTAGCAGCCCATGTGAGTCACCTAACACATGTGGGAACCATAATTTGGCAACTAGCATGAAATATCTCATAAGATTACAAAAATATGAGTAATCATTCATGACTTATTTACATGAAAACAAAATACATATCCTTTATATCTAATCCATACACCAACGACCAAAAACACCTACAAACACTTTCATTCTTCAATTTTCTTCATCTAATTGAACTCTCTCAAGTTCTATCTTCAAGTTCTAAGTGTTCTTCATAAATTCCAAAAGTTCTAGTTTCATAAAATCAAGAATACTTTCAAGTTTGCTAGCTCACTTCCAATCTTGTAAGGTGATCATCCAACCTCAAGAAATCTTTGTTTCTTACAGTAGGTTATCATTCTAATACAAGGTAATAATCATATTCAAACTTTGGTTCAATTTCTATAACTATAACAATCTTATTTCAAGTGATGATCTTACTTGAACTTGTTTTCGTGTCATGATTTTGCTTCAAGAACTTTGAGCCATCCAAGGATCCATTGAAGCTAGATCCATTTTTCTCTTTTCCAGTAGGTTCATCCAAGGAACTTAAGGTAGTAATTATGTTCATAACATCATTCGATTCATACATATAAAGCTATCTTATTCGAAGGTTTAAACTTGTAATCACTAGAACATAGTTTAGTTAATTCTAAACTTGTTCGCAAACAAAAGTTAATCCTTCTAACTTGACTTTTAAAATCAACTAAACACATGTTCTATATCTATATGATATGCTAACTTAATGATTTAAAACCTGGAAACACGAAAAACACCGTAAAACCGGATTTACGCCGTCGTAGTAACACCGCGGGCTGTTTTGGGTTAGTTAATTAAAAACTATGATAAACTTTGATTTAAAAGTTGTTATTCTGAGAAAATGATTTTTATTATGAACATGAAACTATATCCAAAAATTATGGTTAAACTCAAAGTGGAAGTATGTTTTCTAAAATGGTCATCTAGACGTCGTTCTTTCGACTGAAATGACTACCTTTACAAAAACGACTTGTAACTTATTTTTCCGACTAGAAACCTATACTTTTTTTGTTTAGATTCATAAAATAGAGTTCAATATGAAATTATAGCAATTTGATTCACTCAAAACGGATTTAAAATGAAGAAGTTATGGGTAAAACAAGATTGGATAATTTTTCTCATTTTAGCTACGTGAAAATTGGTAACAAATCTATTCCAACCATAACTTAATCAACTTGTATTATATATTATGTAATCTTGAGATACCATAGACACGTATACAATGTTTCGACCTATCATGTCGACACATCTATATATATTTCGGAACAACCATAGACACTCTATATGTGAATGTTGGAGTTAGCTATACAGGGTTGAGGTTGATTCCAAAATATATATAGTTTGAGTTGTGATCAATACTGAGATACGTATACACTGGGTCGTGGATTGATTCAAGATAATATTTATCGATTTATTTCTGTACATCTAACTGTGGACAACTAGTTATAGGTTACTAACGAGGACAGCTGACTTAATAAACTTAAAACATCAAAATATATTAAAAGTGTTGTAAATATATTTTGAACATACTTTGATATATATGTATATATTGTTATAGGTTCGTGAATCAACCAGTGGCCAAGTCTTACTTCCCGACGAAGTAAAAATCTGTGAAAGTGAGTTATAGTCCCACTTTTAAAATCTAATATTTTTGGGATGAGAATACATGCAGGTTTTATAAATGATTTACAAAATAGACACAAGTACGTGAAACTACATTCTATGGTTGAATTATCGAAATCGAATATGCCCCTTTTTATTAAGTCTGGTAATCTAAGAATTAGGGAACAGACACCCTAATTGACGCGAATCCTAAAGATAGATCTATTGGGCCTAACAAACCCCATCCAAAGTACCGGATGCTTTAGTACATCGAAATTTATATCATATCCGAAGGGTGTCCCGGAATGATGGGGATATTCTTATATATGCATCTTGTTATTGTCGGTTACCAGGTGTTCACCATATGAATGATTTTTATCTCTATGTATGGGATGTGTATTGAAATATGAAATCTTGTGGTCTATTGTTACGATTTGATATATATAGGTTAAACCTATAACTCACCAACATTTTTGTTGACGTTTAAAGCATGTTTATTCTCAGGTGAATATTAAGAGCTTCCACTGTTGCATACTAAAATAAGGACAAGATTTGGAGTCCATGTTTGTATGATATTGTGTAAAAACTGCATTCAAGAAACTGAATTCGATGTAACATATTTGTATTGTAAACCATTATGTAATGGTCGTGTGTAAACAGGATATTTTAGATTATCATTATTTGATAATCTACGTAAAGCTTTTTAAACCTTTATTTATGAAATAAAGGTTATGGTTTGTTTTAAAATGAATGCAGTCTTTGAAAAACGTCCCATATAGAGGTCAAAACCTCGCAACGAAATCAATTAATATGGAACGTTTTTAATCAATAAGGACGGGACATTTCAGTTGGTATCCGAGCGATGGTCTTAGAGAACCAGAATTTTGCATTAGTGTGTCTTATCTAGTTTGTTAGGATGCATTAGTGAGTCTGGACTTCGACCGTGTTTACTTGAAAAATGATTGCTTAACAAATTTTGTTGGAAACTATATATTTTTAACATGTGAATATTATGTGATATATTAATCTCTTAACGCGTTTGATATTATGTGATAGATGTCTACCTCTAGAACAAGTTCCATTGACTCACCTAATAATAATGAAGAGTCAAATGTAAATTGGAATGATTCGTGGACTGATTCACAAGTTCCCGAAGAGGAACCGGAAGAAGAGTCGGAACCGGAAGAAGAATCGGAACCGGAAGAAGAATCGGAACCGGATGAAGAAATAGAACCGGTGGGGGAAATAATAAAACGGTTAAGTAAAAGAAAATCCTCAACCAACCGACCAAGGTTAATTATGGTCAATGGTGTTTCCGCCAAGGAAGCAAAATATTGGGAGGATTACCAATTCTCCGATGAATCAGATTCCGACGAGAATTCCGATGATGTTATAGAAATTACCCCAACTAAATTTAAAAAGGCAAAAGAAAATAATAAGGGAAAGGGCATAAAAATAGAGAAATCTAATTCCAACCCCGATGAACTGTATATGTATCGTCAACCCCCGAAGTCCTTAAGTTGTAACAATGACCCGGGAACCTCTAAACCACCAGGTTTTTCTAAACCAATGTGGACAACGACGGCTCGTATTAGGGGAACATCATATATCCCTAGAAACTTGGCAAAACGAACCAAAACCGAAGAAGAAGAAACGAGCGAGTTGGAATAAGATAGTTGTATTCGTGTGGTGTAATATATGGAATATAGTGTTCTTATGCTTTATGATATATGTAAAAATTGCTTGTATTAATAAGTATTTTTGTTATGAATCTAACTCTTGTCTATTTTACAGTATAAAAACACAAAATGGATAGACAACCCAATATTTTAAGAGACCTACCCGGAGACATGATTGATGAAATCTTGTCTAGAGTCGGTCAGAATTCCTCGGCACAACTATTTAAGGCGAGATCAGTTTGTAAGACATTCGAAGAACGTTCCAAGAATGATTTGGTTTATAAAAGGCTTTCGTTCGGAAGATGGGGGATATCACATTGGGAAATCCATAAGTTACGATGTGTTTACTTTGACGCATATATTGCGGGGAACCCAAATGCTATTTTACGCAACGGGTTAAGAAATTATTTTGACTCAGTATATCCAAATATAGGACTTCGTGATTTAGAAAAAGCGGCTAACATGCAACATAAAGAAGCATGTTATGTGAAATGTCCCGTTCTTATTGATTAAAAACGTTCCATATTAATTGATTTCGTTGCGAGGTTTTGACCTCTATATGAGACGTTTTTCAAAGACTGCATTCATTTTTAAAATAAACCATAACCTTTATTTCATAAATAAAGGTTTAAAAAGCTTTACGTAGATTATCAAATAATGATAATCTAAAATATCCTGTTTACACACGACCATTACATAATGGTTTACAATACAAATATGTTACATCGAAATCAGTTTCTTGAATGCAGTTTTTACACAATATCATACAAACATGGACTCCAAATCTTGTCCTTATTTTAGTATGCAACAGCGGAAGCTCTTAGTATTCACCTGAGAATAAACATGCTTTAAACGTCAACAAAAATGTTGGTGAGTTATAGGTTTAACCTATATATATCAAATCATAACAATAGACCACAAGATTTCATATTTCAATACACATCCCATACATAGAGATAAAAATCATTCATATGGTGAACACCTGGTAACCGACAATAACAAGATGCATATATAAGAATATCCCCATCATTCCGGGACACCCTTCGGATATGATATAAATTTCGAAGTACTAAAGCATCCGGTACTTTGGATGGGGTTTGTTAGGCCCAATAGATCTATCTTTAGGATTCGCGTCAATTAGGGTGTCTGTTCCCTAATTCTTAGATTACCAGACTTAATAAAAAGGGGCATATTCGATTTCGATAATTCAACCATAGAATGTAGTTTCACGTACTTGTGTCTATTTTGTAAATCATTTATAAAACCTGCATGTATTCTCATCCCAAAAATATTAGATTTTAAAAGTGGGACTATAACTCACTTTCACAGATTTTTACTTCGTCGGGAAGTAAGACTTGGCCACTGTTGATTCACGAACCTATAACAATATATACATATATATTAAAGTATGTTCAAAATATATTTACAACACTTTTAATATATTTTGATGTTTTAAGTTTATTAAGTCAGCTGTCCTCGTTAGTAACCTACAACTAGTTGTCCACAGTTAGATGTACAGAAATAAATCGATAAATATTATCTTGAATCAATCCACGACCCAGTGTATACGTATCTCAGTATTGATCACAACTCAAACTATATATATTTTGGAATCAACCTCAACCCTGTATAGCTAACTCCAACATTCACATATAGAGTGTCTATGGTTGTTCCGAAATATATATAGATGTGTCGACATGATAGGTCGAAACATTGTATACGTGTCTATGGTATCTCAAGATTACATAATATATAATACAAGTTGATTAAGTTATGGTTGGAATAGATTTGTTACCAATTTTCACGTAGCTAAAATGAGAAAAATTATCCAATCTTGTTTTACCCATAACTTCTTCATTTTAAATCCGTTTTGAGTGAATCAAATTGCTATGGTTTCATATTGAACTCTATTTTATGAATCTAAACAAAAAAAGTATAGGTTTCTAGTAGGAAAAATAAGTTACAAGTCGTTTTTGTAAAGGTAGTCATTTCAGTCGAAAGAACGACGTCTAGATGACCATTTTAGAAAACATACTTCCACTTTGAGTTTAACCATAATTTTTGGATATAGTTTCATGTTCATAATAAAAATCATTTTCTCAGAATAACAACTTTTAAATCAAAGTTTATCATAGTTTTTAATTAACTAACCCAAAACAGCCCGCGGTGTTACTACGACGGCGTAAATCCGGTTTTACGGTGTTTTTCGTGTTTCCAGGTTTTAAATCATTAAGTTAGCATAACATATAGATATAGAACATGTGTTTAGTTGATTTTAAAAGTCAAGTTAGAAGGATTAACTTTTGTTTGCGAACAAGTTTAGAATTAACTAAACTATGTTCTAGTGATTACAAGTTTAAACCTTCGAATAAGATAGCTTTATATGTATGAATCGAATGATGTTATGAACATCATTACTACCTTAAGTTCCTTGGATGAACCTACTGGAAAAGAGAAAAATGGATCTAGCTTCAATGGATCCTTGGATGGCTCAAAGTTCTTGAAGCAAAATCATGACACGAAAACAAGTTCAAGTAAGATCATCACTTGAAATAAGATTGTTATAGTTATAGAAATTGAACCAAAGTTTGAATATGATTATTACCTTGTATTAGAATGATAACCTACTGTAAGAAACAAAGATTTCTTGAGGTTGGATGATCACCTTACAAGATTGGAAGTGAGCTAGCAAACTTGAAAGTATTCTTGATTTTATGAAACTAGAACTTTTGGAATTTATGAAGAACACTTAGAACTTGAAGATAGAACTTGAGAGAGTTCAATTAGATGAAGAAAATTGAAGAATGAAAGTGTTTGTAGGTGTTTTTGGTCGTTGGTGTATGGATTAGATATAAAGGATATGTAATTTTGTTTTCATGTAAATAAGTCATGAATGATTACTCATATTTTTGTAATCTTATGAGATATTTCATGCTAGTTGCCAAATGATGGTTCCCACATGTGTTAGGTGACTCACATGGGCTGCTAAGAGCTGATCAT
This sequence comes from Rutidosis leptorrhynchoides, assembly GCF_046630445.1. Classification (NCBI taxonomy): domain Eukaryota; kingdom Viridiplantae; phylum Streptophyta; class Magnoliopsida; order Asterales; family Asteraceae; genus Rutidosis; species Rutidosis leptorrhynchoides. The sequence continues at coordinate 132,657,447 of NC_092343.1, forward strand.
TGGAGTGTATATACCAATAGTACATACATCTAAAAGCTGTGTATTGTACGAGTACGAATACGGGTGCATACGAGTAGAATTGTTGATGAAACTGAACGAGAATGTAATTGTAAGAATTTTTGTTAAGTAGAAGTATTTTGATAAGTGTATTGAAGTCTTTCAAAAGTGTATAAATACATATTAAAACACTACATGTATATACATTTTAACTGAGTCGTTAAGTCATCGTTAGTCGTTACATGTAAGTGTTGTTTTGAAACCTTTAGGTTAACGATATTGTTAAATGTTGTTAACCCAATGTTTATAATAACAAAAGAGATTTTAAATTATTATATTATCATGATATTATGATGTACGAATATCTCTTAATATGATATATATACATTAAATGTCGTTACAACGATAAACGTTACATATATGTCTCGTTTCAAAATCATTAAGTTAGTAGTCTTGTTTTTACATATGTAGTTCATTGTTAATATAATTAATGATATGTTTACTTATCATAATATCATGTTAACTATATATATAACCATATATATGTCATCATATAGTTTTTTTACAAGTTTTAACGTTCGTGAATCACCGGTCAACTTGGGTGGTCAATTGTCTATATGAAACCTATTTCAATTAATCAAGTCTTAACAAGTTTAATTGCTTAACATGTTGGAAACATTTAATCATGTAAATATCAATCTCAATTAATATATATAAACATGGAAAAGTTCGGGTCACTACAGTACCTACCCGTTAAATAAATTTCGTCCCGAAATTTTAAGCTGTTGAAGGTGTTGACGAGTCTTCTGGAAATAGATGCGGGTATTTCTTCTTCATCTGATCTTCACGCTCCCAGGTGAACTCGGGTCCTCTACGAGCATTCCATCGAACCTTAACAATTGGTATCTTGTTTTGCTTAAGTCTTTTAACCTCACGATCCATTATTTCGACGGGTTCTTCGATGAAATGGAGTTTTTCGTTGATTTGGATTTCATCTAACGGAATAGTGAGATCTTCTTTAGCAAAACATTTCTTCAAATTCGAGACGTGGAAAGTGTTATGTACAGCCGCGAGTTGTTGAGGTAACTCAAGTCGGTAAGCTACTGGTCCGACACGATCAATAATCTTGAATGGTCCAATATACCTTGGATTTAATTTCCCTCGTTTACCAAATCGAACAACGCCTTTCCAAGGTGCAACTTTAAGCATGACCATCTCTCCAATTTCAAATTCTATATCTTTTCTTTTAATGTCAGCGTAGCTCTTTTGTCGACTTTGGGCGGTTTTCAACCGTTGTTGAATTTGGATGATCTTCTCGGTAGTTTCTTGTATAATATCCGGACCTGTAATCTGTCTATCCCCCACTTCACTCCAACAAATCGGAGACCTGCACTTTCTACCATAAAGTGCTTCAAACAGCGCCATCTCAATGCTTGAATGGTAGCTGTTGTTGTAGGAAAATTCTGCTAACGGTAGATGTCGATCCCAACTGTTTCCGAAATCAATAACACATGCTCGTAGCAAGTCTTCAAGCGTTTGTATCGTCCTTTCGCTCTGCCCATCAGTTTGTGGATGATAGGCAGTACTCATGTCTAGACGAGTTCCTAATGCTTGCTGTAATGTCTGCCAGAATCTTGAAATAAATCTGCCATCCCTATCAGAGATAATAGAGATTGGTATTCCATGTCTGGAGACGACTTCCTTCAAATACAGTCGTGCTAACTTCTCCATCTTGTCATCTTCTCTTATTGGCAGGAAGTGTGCTGACTTGGTGAGACAATCAACTATTACCCAAATAGTATCAAAACCACTTGCAGTCCTTGGCAATTTAGTGATGAAATCCATGGTAATGTTTTCCCATTTCCATTCTGGGATTTCGGGTTGTTGAAGTAGACCTGATGGTTTCTGATGCTCAGCTTTGACCTTAGAACACGTCAAACATTCTCCTACGTATTTAGCAACATCGGCTTTCATACCCGGCCACCAAAAATGTTTGTTGAGATCCTTGTACATCTTCCCCGTTCCAGGATGTATTGAGTATCTGGTTTTATGAGCTTCTCTAAGTACCATTTCTCTCATATCTCCAAATTTTGGTACCCAAATCCTTTCAGCCCTATACCGGGTTCCGTCTTCCCGAATATTAAGATGCTTCTCCGATCCTTTGGGTATTTCATCCTTTAAATTTCCCTCTTTTAAAACTCCTTGTTGCGCCTCCTTTATTTGAGTAGTAATGTTATTATGAATCATTATATTCATAGATTTTACTCGAATGGGTTCTCTATCCTTCCTGCTCAAGGCATCGGCTACCACATTTGCCTTCCCCGGGTGGTAACGAATCTCAAAATCGTAATCATTCAATAATTCAATCCACCTACGCTGCCTCATATTCAGTTGTTTCTGATTAAATATGTGTTGAAGACTTTTGTGGTCGGTATATATAATACTTTTGACCCCATATAAGTAGTGCCTCCAAGTCTTTAATGCAAAAACAACCGCGCCTAATTCCAAATCATGCGTCGTATAATTTTGTTCGTGAATCTTCAATTGTCTAGACGCATAAGCAATCACCTTCGTTCGTTGCATTAATACACAACCGAGACCTTGCTTTGATGCGTCACAATAAATCACAAAATCATCATTCCCTTCAGGCAATGACAATATAGGTGCCGTAGTTAGCTTTTTCTTCAATAACTGAAACGCTTTCTCTTGTTCATCATTCCATTCAAATTTCTTCCCTTTATGCGTTAATGCAGTCAAGGGTTTTGCTATTCTGGAAAAGTCTTGGATGAACCTTCTGTAGTAACCAGCTAGTCCTAAAAACTGGCGTATGTGTTTCGGAGTTTTCGGGGTTTCCCACTTTTCAACAGTTTCTATCTTTGCCGGATCCACCTTAATACCTTCTTTGTTCACTATGTGACCGAGGAATTGAACTTCTTCCAACCAAAATGCACACTTTGAAAACTTAGCGTACAATTCTTCCTTCCTCAATACTTCTAACACCTTTCTCAAATGTTCACCGTGTTCTTGGTCATTCTTTGAGTAAATAAGTATGTCATCAATGAAAACAATGACAAAATTGTCAAGGTATGGTCCACACACTCGGTTCATAAGGTCCATGAACACAGCTGGTGCATTAGTTAAACCAAACGGCATGACCATAAACTCATAATGACCGTAACGTGTTCTGAAAGCAGTCTTTGGAATATCATCTTCTTTCACCCGCATTTGATGATACCCGGAACGTAAGTCAATCTTTGAATAAACAGACGAGCCTTGTAGTTGATCAAATAAGTCGTCGATTCTCGGTAGTGGGTAGCGGTTCTTGATGGTAAGTTTGTTCAACTCTCGGTAGTCGATACACAACCTGAATGTACCATCTTTCTTCTTGACAAACAAAACAGGAGCTCCCCACGGTGATGTGCTTGGTCGAATGAAACCACGCTCTAAAAGTTCTTGTAATTGGCTTTGTAGTTCTTTCATCTCGCTGGGTGCGAGTCTGTAAGGAGCACGAGCTATTGGTGCAGCTCCTGGTACAAGATCTATTTGAAATTCAACGGATCGATGTGGGGGTAATCCCGGTAATTCTTTCGGAAATACATCTGGAAATTCTTTTGCAATGGGAACATCATTGATGCTCTTTTCTTCAGTTTGTACTTTCTCGACGTGTGCTAGAACAGCATAGCAACCTTTTCTTATTAGTTTTTGTGCCTTCAAATTACTAATAAGATGTAGCTTCGTGTTGCCCTTTTCTCCGTACACCATTAAGGGTTTTCCTTTTTCTCGTATAATGCGAATTGCATTTTTGTAACAAACGATCTCCGCTTTCACTTCTTTCAACCAGTCCATACCGATTATCACATCAAAACTCCCTAACTCTACTGGTATCAAATCAATCTTAAATGTTTCGCTAACCAGTTTAATTTCTCGATTCCGACATATATTATCTGCTGAAATTAATTTACCATTTGCTAATTCGAGTAAAAATTTACTATCCAAAGGCGTCAATGGACAACTTAATTTAGCACAAAAATCTCTACTCATATAGCTTCTATCCGCACCCGAATCAAATAAAACGTAAGCAGATTTATTGTCAATAAGAAACGTACCCGTAACAAGCTCCGGGTCTTCCTGTGCCTCTACCGCATTAATATTGAAAACTCTTCCACGACCTTGTCCATTCGTGTTCTCCTGGTTCGGGCAATTTCTAATAATGTGGCCTGGTTTTCCACATTTATAACAAACTATATTGGCATAACTTGCTCCGACACTACTTGCTCCGCCATTACTCGTTCCGACACCATTTGTTCCTTTCGTTCTATTAACCCCTGGTCCGTAGACCTCACACTTCGCCGCGCTATGACCATTTCTTTTACACTTGTTGCAAAATTTGGTGCAGAACCCCGAGTGATTCTTTTCACACCTTTGGCATAGTTGCTTCTGATTGTTGTTGTTGTTGTTGCGGTTATTATTGTTGTTGGGATGATTGTTGTAGTTGCTGTTATTGTTGTTGTTGTTGGGCCGTTTGTTGTAGTTGCGATTGATGTTGCGATTGTTGGGATAATTGTTGCGATTATTGTTGTAATTGCTGTTGTTGTTGTATTGGTGATTCTTATCACCGTTTTCCTCCCACTTTCTTTTGACTTGCTTCACATTGGCCTCTTCAGCAGTCTGTTCTTTAATTCTTTCTTCAATCTGGTTCACTAGTTTGTGAGCCATTCTACATGCCTGTTGTATGGAGGCGGGCTCGTGTGAACTTATATCTTCTTGGATTCTTTCCGGTAATCCTTTCACAAACGCGTCGATCTTCTCTTCCTCGTCTTCGAATGCTCCCGGACACAATAGGCACAATTCTGTGAATCGTCTTTCGTACGTGGTAATATCAAATCCTTGGGTTCGTAACCCTCTAAGTTCTGTCTTGAGCTTATTGACCTCGGTTCTGGGACGGTACTTCTCGTTCATCAAGTGCTTGAATGCTGACCACGGTAGTGCGTACGCATCATCTTGTCCCACTTGCTCTAGATAGGTATTCCACCATGTTAACGCAGAACCTGTGAAGGTATGCGTAGCGTACTTCACTTTGTCCTCTTCAGTACACTTACTTATGGCAAACACCGATTCAACCTTCTCGGTCCACCGTTTCAATCCGATCGGTCCTTCGGTTCCATCAAATTCCAAAGGTTTGCAGGCAGTGAATTCTTTGTAGGTGCATCCTACACGATTTCCTGTACTGCTAGATCCAAGGTTATTGTTGGTATGTAGCGCAGCCTGTACTGCGGCTATGTTTGAAGCTAGAAAAGTACGGAATTCCTCTTCATTCATATTCACGGTGTGTCGAGTAGTCGGTGCCATTTCCTTCAAAATAGTTAAATGGAACAAGTTAATCATACAGAATATTAAGAGTAGTTAATAGTATTTCGTAGCATAATATGAACTCATTTATAAAAGCTTTTTCTTCATATTAGCGTTTTATAAGTTTAAATTCGGGTAGTACCTACCCGTTAAGTTCATACTTAGTAGCTAATATACAATTCAACTACTACAATTCTATATGAAAAACTGATTATAATAATATTTCGCGTTCAAACTTTTATACAATATTTTACAAACTTACAATACCGCTTATTTTACATAAAGCATGAAATATAGCACACAATAACTTTGATACAAGATAGTTGTGAAGACAATTCTAGCTAGTACACAAGTCGTTCAGCAAAGGCAATAAAGACACGTAATTCATACGTCCAGAAACAAGTCATGCATTCTGGTTTTACTAGGACTACTTCCCATCCTTGGTCTTGTGCAACATAACCGTTATGGCCGTTGATAAGACAGCGTGTTGTAACGTCATCAAAGGGACGAGGGTTACGTAATGTCCAACAGTCCCGTAATAATCTAAAAACCTCATTTCTTACCCCAATTACTGACTCCGTCACTTGTGGAAACGTTTTGTTTAATAGTTGTAGCCCGATGTTCTTGTTCTCACTTTGGTGAGAAGCGAACATTACTAATCCGTAAGCATAACATGCTTCTTTATGTTGCATGTTAGCCACTTTTTCTAAATCACGAAGTCCAATATTCGGATATATTGAGTCAAAATAATTTCTTAACCCGTTGCGTAAAATAGCATTTGGGTTCCCCGCAATATATGCGTCAAAGTAAACACATCGTAACTTATGGGTTTCCCAATGTGATATCCCCCATCTTTCAAACGAAAGTCTCTTATAAACCAAGACATTCTTGGAACGTTCTTCGAATGTCTTACAAACTGATCTCGCCTTAAATAGTTGTGCCGAAGAATTCTGGCCGACTCTAGACAAGATTTCATCAATCATGTCTCCGGGTAGGTCTCTTAAAATATTGGGTTGTCTATCCATTTTGTGTTTTTAAACTGTAAAATAGACAAGAGTTAGATTCATAAAAAAAAATACTTATTAATACAAGCAATTTTTACATATATCATAAAGCATAAGAACACTATATTCCATATATTACACCACACGAATACAACTATCTTATTCCGACTCGCTCGTTTCTTCTTCTTCGGTTTTGGTTCGTTTTGCCAAGTTTCTAGGGATATATGATGTTCCCCTAATACGAGCCGTCGTTGTCCACATTGGTTTAGAAAAACCTGGTGGTTTAGAGGTTCCCGGGTCATTGTTACAACTTAAGGACTTCGGGGGTTGACGATACATATAAAGTTCATCGGGGTTGGAATTAGATTTCTCTATTTTTATGCCCTTTCCCTTATTATTTTCTTTTGCCTTTTTAAATTCAGTTGGGGTAATTTCTATAACATCATCGGAATTCTCGTCGGAATCCGATTCATCGGAGAATTGGTAATCCTCCCAATATTTTGCTTCCTTGGCGGAAACACCATTGACCATAATTAACTTTGGTCGGTTGGTTGAGGATTTTCTTTTACTTAACCGTTTTATTATTTCCCCCACCGGTTCTATTTCTTCATCCGGTTCCGATTCTTCTTCCGGTTCCGATTCTTCTTCCGGTTCCGACTCTTCTTCCGGTTCCTCTTCGGGAACTTGTGAATCAGTCCACAAATCATTCCAATTTACATTTGACTCTTCATTATTATTAGGTGAGTCAATGGGACTTGTTCTAGAGGTAGACATCTATCACATAATATCAAACACGTTAAGAGATTAATATATCACATAATATTCATATGTTAAAAATATATAGTTTCCAACAAAAATGTTAAGCAATCATTTTTAAAGAAAACACGGTCGAAGTCCAGACTCACTAATGCATCCTAACAAACTCGATAAGACACACTAATGCAAATTTTCTGGTTCTCTAAGACCAAGGCTCTGATACCAACTGAAATGTCCCGTTCTTATTGATTAAAAACGTTCCATATTAATTGATTTCGTTGCGAGGTTTTGACCTCTATATGAGACGTTTTTCAAAGACTGCATTCATTTTTAAAATAAACCATAACCTTTATTTCATAAATAAAGGTTTAAAAAGCTTTACGTAGATTATCAAATAATGATAATCTAAAATATCCTGTTTACACACGACCATTACATAATGGTTTACAATACAAATATGTTACATCGAAATCAGTTTCTTGAATGCAGTTTTTACACAATATCATACAAACATGGACTCCAAATCTTGTCCTTATTTTAGTATGCAACAGCGGAAGCTCTTAGTATTCACCTGAGAATAAACATGCTTTAAACGTCAACAAAAATGTTGGTGAGTTATAGGTTTAACCTATATATATCAAATCATAACAATAGACCACAAGATTTCATATTTCAATACACATCCCATACATAGAGATAAAAATCATTCATATGGTGAACACCTGGTAACCGACAATAACAAGATGCATATATAAGAATATCCCCATCATTCCGGGACACCCTTCGGATATGATATAAATTTCGAAGTACTAAAGCATCCGGTACTTTGGATGGGGTTTGTTAGGCCCAATAGATCTATCTTTAGGATTCGCGTCAATTAGGGTGTCTGTTCCCTAATTCTTAGATTACCAGACTTAATAAAAAGGGGCATATTCGATTTCGATAATTCAACCATAGAATGTAGTTTCACGTACTTGTGTCTATTTTGTAAATCATTTATAAAACCTGCATGTATTCTCATCCCAAAAATATTAGATTTTAAAAGTGGGACTATAACTCACTTTCACAGATTTTTACTTCGTCGGGAAGTAAGACTTGGCCACTGTTGATTCACGAACCTATAACAATATATACATATATATTAAAGTATGTTCAAAATATATTTACAACACTTTTAATATATTTTGATGTTTTAAGTTTATTAAGTCAGCTGTCCTCGTTAGTAACCTACAACTAGTTGTCCACAGTTAGATGTACAGAAATAAATCGATAAATATTATCTTGAATCAATCCACGACCCAGTGTATACGTATCTCAGTATTGATCACAACTCAAACTATATATATTTTGGAATCAACCTCAACCCTGTATAGCTAACTCCAACATTCACATATAGAGTGTCTATGGTTGTTCCGAAATATATATAGATGTGTCGACATGATAGGTCGAAACATTGTATACGTGTCTATGGTATCTCAAGATTACATAATATATAATACAAGTTGATTAAGTTATGGTTGGAATAGATTTGTTACCAATTTTCACGTAGCTAAAATGAGAAAAATTATCCAATCTTGTTTTACCCATAACTTCTTCATTTTAAATCCGTTTTGAGTGAATCAAATTGCTATGGTTTCATATTGAACTCTATTTTATGAATCTAAACAAAAAAAGTATAGGTTTCTAGTAGGAAAAATAAGTTACAAGTCGTTTTTGTAAAGGTAGTCATTTCAGTCGAAAGAACGACGTCTAGATGACCATTTTAGAAAACATACTTCCACTTTGAGTTTAACCATAATTTTTGGATATAGTTTCATGTTCATAATAAAAATCATTTTCTCAGAATAAAAACTTTTAAATCAAAGTTTATCATAGTTTTTAATTAACTAACCCAAAACAGCCCGCGGTGTTACTACGACGGCGTAAATCCGGTTTTACGGTGTTTTTCGTGTTTCCAGGTTTTAAATCATTAAGTTAGCATATCATATAGATATAGAACATGTGTTTAGTTGATTTTAAAAGTCAAGTTAGAAGGATTAACTTTTGTTTGCGAACAAGTTTAGAATTAACTAAACTATGTTCTAGTGATTACAAGTTTAAACCTTCGAATAAGATAGCTTTATATGTATGAATCGAATGATGTTATGAACATCATTACTACCTTAAGTTCCTTGGATGAACCTACTGGAAAAGAGAAAAATGGATCTAGCTTCAATGGATCCTTGGATGGCTCAAAGTTCTTGAAGCAAAATCATGACACGAAAACAAGTTCAAGTAAGATCATCACTTGAAATAAGATTGTTATAGTTATAGAAATTGAACCAAAGTTTGAATATGATTATTACCTTGTATTAGAATGATAACCTACTGTAAGAAACAAAGATTTCTTGAGGTTGGATGATCACCTTACAAGATTGGAAGTGAGCTAGCAAACTTGAAAGTATTCTTGATTTTATGAAACTAGAACTTTTGGAATTTATGAAGAACACTTAGAACTTGAAGATAGAACTTGAGAGAGTTCAATTAGATGAAGAAAATTGAAGAATGAAAGTGTTTGTAGGTGTTTTTGGTCGTTGGTGTATGGATTAGATATAAAGGATATGTAATTTTGTTTTCATGTAAATAAGTCATGAATGATTACTCATATTTTTGTAATCTTATGAGATATTTCATGCTAGTTGCCAAATGATGGTTCCCACATGTGTTAGGTGACTCACATGGGCTGCTAAGAGCTGATCATTGGAGTGTATATACCAATAGTACATACATCTAAAAGCTGTGTATTGTACGAGTACGAATACGGGTGCATACGAGTAGAATTGTTGATGAAACTGAACGAGAATGTAATTGTAAGAATTTTTGTTAAGTAGAAGTATTTTGATAAGTGTATTGAAGTCTTTCAAAAGTGTATAAATACATATTAAAACACTACATGTATATACATTTTAACTGAGTCGTTAAGTCATCGTTAGTCGTTACATGTAAGTGTTGTTTTGAAACCTTTAGGTTAACGATATTGTTAAATGTTGTTAACCCAATGTTTATAATAACAAAAGAGATTTTAAATTATTATATTATCATGATATTATGATGTACGAATATCTCTTAATATGATATATATACATTAAATGTCGTTACAACGATAAACGTTACATATATGTCTCGTTTCAAAATCATTAAGTTAGTAGTCTTGTTTTTACATATGTAGTTCATTGTTAATATAATTAATGATATGTTTACTTATCATAATATCATGTTAACTATATATATAACCATATATATGTCATCATATAGTTTTTTTACAAGTTTTAACGTTCGTGAATCACCGGTCAACTTGGGTGGTCAATTGTCTATATGAAACCTATTTCAATTAATCAAGTCTTAACAAGTTTAATTGCTTAACATGTTGGAAACATTTAATCATGTAAATATCAATCTCAATTAATATATATAAACATGGAAAAGTTCGGGTCACTACATTATGCTTACGGGTTAGTAATGTTCGCTTCTCACCAAAGTGAGAACAAGAACATTGGGCTACAACTATTAAACAAAACGTTCCCTCAAGTGACGGAGTCGGTAATTGGGGTAAGAAATGAGGTTTTTAGGTTATTACGAGACTGTTGGTCATTACGTAACCCTCGTCCCTTTGATGACGTTACAACACGCTGTCTTATCAACGGCCATAACGGTTATGTTGCACAAGACCAAGGATGGGAAGTAGTCCTAGTAAAACCAGAATGCATGACTTGTTTCTGGACGTATGAATTACGTGTCTTTATTGCCTTTGCTGAACGACTTGTGTACTAGCTAGAATTGTCTTCACAACTATCTTGTATCAAAGTTATTGTGTGCTATATTTCATGCTTTATGTAAAATAAGCGGTATTGTAAGTTTGTAAAATATTGTATAAAAGTTTGAACGCGAAATATTATTATAATCAGTTTTTCATATAGAATTATAGTAGTTGAATTGTATATTAGCTACTAAGTATGAACTTAACGGGTAGGTACTACCCGAATTTAAACTTATAAAACGCTAATATGAAGAAAAAGCTTTTATAAATGAGTTCATATTATGCTACGAAATACTATTAACTACTCTTAATATTCTGTATGATTAACTTGTTCCATTTAACTATTTTGAAGGAAATGGCACCGACTACTCGACACACCGTGAATATGAATGAAGAGGAATTCCGTACTTTTCTAGCTTCAAACATAGCCGCAGTACAGGCTGCGCTACATACCAACAATAACCTTGGATCTAGCAGTACTGGAAATCGTGTAGGATGCACCTACAAAGAATTCACTGCCTGCAAACCTTTGGAATTTGATGGAACCGAAGGACCGATCGGATTGAAACGGTGGACCGAGAAGGTCGAATCGGTGTTTGCCATAAGTAAGTGTACTGAAGAGGACAAAGTGAAGTACGCTACGCATACCTTCACAGGTTCTGCGTTAACATGGTGGAATACCTATCTAGAGCAAGTGGGACAAGATGATGCGTACGCACTACCGTGGTCAGCATTCAAGCACTTGATGAACGAGAAGTACCGTCCCAGAACCGAGGTCAATAAGCTCAAGACAGAACTTAGAGGGTTACGAACCCAAGGATTTGATATTACCACGTACGAAAGACGATTCACATAATTGTGCCTATTGTGTCCGGGAGCATTCGAAGATGAGGAAGAGAAGATCGACGCGTTTGTGAAAGGATTACCGGAAAGAATCCAAGAAGATATAAGTTCACACGAGCCCGCCTCCATACAACAGGCATGTAGAATGGCTCACAAACTAGTGAACCAGATTGAAGAAAGAATTAAAGAACAGACTGCTGAAGAGGCCAATGTGAAGCAAGTCAAAAGAAAGTGGGAGGAAAATGGTGATAAGAATCACCAATACAACAACAACAACAATCGCAACATCAATCGCAACTACAACAAACGGCCCAACAACAACAACAACAACAGCAACTACAACAATCATCCCAACAACAATAATAACCGCAACAACAACAACAATCAGAAGCAACTATGCCAAAGGTGTGAAAAGAATCACTCGGGGTTCTGCACCAAATTTTGCAACAAGTGTAAAAGAAATGGTCATAGCGCGGCGAAGTGTGAGGTCTACGGACCAGGGGTTAATAGAACGAAAGGAACAAATGGTGTCGGAACGAGTAATGGCGGAGCAAGTAGTGTCGGAGCAAGTTATGCCAATGTAGTTTGTTATAAATGTGGAAAACCAGGCCACATTATTAGAAATTGCCCGAACCAGGAGAACACAAATGGACAAGGCCGTGGAAGAGTTTTCAATATTAATGCGGTAGAGGCACAGGAAGACCCGGAGCTTGTTACGGGTACGTTTCTTATTGACAATAAATCTGCTTACGTTTTATTTGATTCGGGTGCGGATAGAAGCTATATGAGTAGAGATTTTTGTGCTAAATTAAGTTGTCCATTGACGCCTTTGGATAGTAAATTTTTACTCGAATTAGCAAATGGTAAATTAATTTCAGCAGATAATATATGTCGGAATCGAGAAATTAAACTGGTTAGCGAAACATTTAAGATTGATTTGATACCAGTAGAGTTAGGGAGTTTTGATGTGATAATCGGTATGGACTGGTTGAAAGAAGTGAAAGCAGAGATCGTTTGTTACAAAAATGCAATTCGCATTATACGAGAAAAAGGAAAACCCTTAATGGTGTACGGAGAAAAGGGCAACACGAAGCTACATCTTATTAGTAATTTGAAGGCACAAAAACTAATAAGAAAAGGTTGCTATGCTGTTCTAGCACACGTCGAGAAAGTACAAACTGAAGAAAAGAGCATCAATGATGTTCCCATTGCAAAAGAATTTCCCGATGTATTTCCGAAAGAATTACCGGGATTACCCCCACATCGATCCGTTGAATTTCAAATAGATCTTGTACCAGGAGCTGCACCAATAGCTCGTGCTCCTTACAGACTCGCACCCAGCGAGATGAAAGAACTGCAAAGCCAATTACAAGAACTTTTAGAGCGTGGTTTCATTCGACCAAGCACATCACCGTGGGGAGCTCCTGTTTTGTTTGTCAAGAAGAAAGATGGTACATTCAGGTTGTGTATCGACTACCGAGAGTTGAACAAACTTACCATCAAGAACCGCTACCCACTACCGAGAATCGACGACTTATTTGATCAACTACAAGGCTCGTCTGTTTATTCAAAGATTGACTTACGTTCCGGGTATCATCAAATGCGGGTGAAAGAAGATGATATTCCAAAGACTGCTTTCAGAACACGTTACGGTCATTACGAGTTTATGGTCATGCCGTTTGGTTTAACTAATGCACCAGCTGTGTTCATGGACCTTATGAACCGAGTGTGTGGACCATACCTTGACAAGTTTGTCATTGTTTTCATTGATGACATACTTATTTACTCAAAGAATGACCAAGAACACGGTGAACATTTGAGAAAGGTGTTAGAAGTATTGAGGAAGGAAGAATTGTACGCTAAGTTTTCAAAGTGTGCATTTTGGTTGGAAGAAGTTCAATTCCTCGGTCACATAGTGAACAAAGAAGGTATTAAGGTGGATCCGGCAAAGATAGAAACTGTTGAAAAGTGGGAAACCCCGAAAACTCCGAAACACATACGCCAGTTTTTAGGACTAGCTGGTTACTACAGAAGGTTCATCCAAGACTTTTCCAGAATAGCAAAACCCTTGACTGCATTAACGCATAAAGGGAAGAAATTTGAATGGAATGATGAACAAGAGAAAGCGTTTCAGTTATTGAAGAAAAAGCTAACTACGGCACCTATATTGTCATTGCCTGAAGGGAATGATGATTTTGTGATTTATTGTGACGCATCAAAGCAAGGTCTCGGTTGTGTATTAATGCAACGAACGAAGGTGATTGCTTATGCGTCTAGACAATTGAAGATTCACGAACAAAATTATACGACGCATGATTTGGAATTAGGCGCGGTTGTTTTTGCATTAAAGACTTAGAGGCACTACTTATATGGGGTCAAAAGTATTATATATACCGACCACAAAAGTCTTCAACACATATTTAATCAGAAACAACTGAATATGAGGCAGCGTAGGTGGATTGAATTATTGAATGATTACGACTTTGAGATTCGTTACCACCCGGGGAAGGCAAATGTGGTAGCCGATGCCTTGAGCAGGAAGGACAGAGAACCCATTCGAGTAAAATCTATGAATATAATGATTCATAATAACATTAGTACTCAAATAAAGGAGGCGCAACAAGGAGTTTTAAAAGAGGGAAATTTAAAGGATGAAATACCCAAAGGATCGGAGAAGCATCTTAATATTCGGGAAGACGGAACCCGGTATAGGGCTGAAAGGATTTGGGTACCAAAATTTGGAGATATGAGAGAAATGGTACTTAGAGAAGCTCATAAAACCAGATACTCAATACATCCTGGAACGGGGAAGATGTACAAGGATCTCAAGAAACATTTTTGGTGGCCGGGTATGAAAGCCGATGTTGCTAAATACGTAGGAGAATGTTTGACGTGTTCTAAGGTCAAAGCTGAGCATCAGAAACCATCAGGTCTACTTCAACAACCCGAAATCCCGGAATGGAAATGGGAAAACATTACCATGGATTTCATCACTAAATTGCCAAGGACTGCAAGTGGTTTTGATACTATTTGGGTAATAGTTGATCGTCTCACCAAATCAGCACACTTCCTACCAATAAGAGAAGATGACAAGATGGAGAAGTTAGCACGACTGTATTTGAAGGAAGTCGTCTCCAGACATGGAATACCAATCTCTATTATCTCTGATAGGGATGGCAGATTTATTTCAAGATTCTGGCAGACATTACAGCAAGCATTAGGAACTCGTCTAGACATGAGTACTGCCTATCATCCACAAACTGATGGGCAGAGCGAAAGGACGATACAAACGCTTGAAGACATGCTACGAGCATGTGTTATTGATTTCGGAAACAGTTGGGATCGACATCTACCGTTAGCAGAATTTTCCTACAACAACAGCTACCATTCAAGCATTGAGATGGCGCCGTTTGAAGCACTTTATGGTAGAAAGTGCAGGTCTCCGATTTGTTGGAGTGAGGTGGGGGATAGACAGATTACGGGTCCGGAGATTATACAAGAAACTACCGAGAAGATCATCCAAATTCAACAACGGTTGAAAACCGCCCAAAGTCGACAAAAGAGCTACGCTGACATTAAAAGAAAAGATATAGAATTTGAAATTGGAGAGATGGTCATGCTTAAAGTTTCACCTTGGAAAGGCGTTGTTCGATTTGGTAAACGAGGGAAATTAAATCCAAGGTATATTGGACCATTCAAGATTATTGATCGTGTCGGACCAGTAGCTTACCGACTTGAGTTACCTCAACAACTCGCGGCTGTACATAACACTTTCCACGTCTCGAATTTGAAGAAATGTTTTGCTAAAGAAGATCTCACTATTCCGTTAGATGAAATCCAAATCAACGAAAAACTCCAATTCATCGAAGAACCCGTCGAAATAATGGATCGTGAGGTTAAAAGACTTAAGCAAAACAAGATACCAATTGTTAAGGTTCGATGGAATGCTCGTAGAGGACCCGAGTTCACCTGGGAGCGTGAAGATCAGATGAAGAAGAAATACCCGCATCTATTTCCAGAAGATTCGTCAACACCTTCAACAGCTTAAAATTTCGGGACGAAATTTATTTAACGGGTAGGTACTGTAGTGACCCGAACTTTTCCATGTTTATATATATTAATTGAGATTGATGTTTACATGATTAAATGTTTCCAACATGTTAAGCAATCAAACTTGTTAAGACTTGATTAATTGAAATATGTTTCATATAGACAATTGACCACCCAAGTTGACCGGTGATTCACGAACGTTAAAACTTGTAAAAAAACTATATGATGACATATATATGGTTATATATATAGTTAACATGATATTATGATAAGTAAACATATCATTAATTATATTAACAATGAACTACATATGTAAAAACAAGACTACTAACTTAATGATTTTGAAACGAGACATATATGTAACGTTTATCGTTGTAACGACATTTAATGTATATATATCATATTAAGAGATATTCGTACATCATAATATCATGATAATATAATAATTTAAAATCTCTTTTGATATTATAAACATTGGGTTAACAACATTTAACAAGATCGTTAACCTAAAGGTTTCAAAACAACACTTACATGTAACGACTAACGATGACTTAACGACTCAGTTAAAATGTATATACATGTAGTGTTTTAATATGTATTTATACACTTTTGAAAGACTTCAATACACTTATCAAAATACTTTTACTTAACAAAAATGCTTACAATTACATTCTCGTTCAGTTTCATCAACAATTCTACTCGTATGCACCCGTATTCGTACTCGTACAATACACAGCTTTTAGATGTATGTACTATTGGTATATACACTCCAATGATCAGCTCTTAGCAGCCCATGTGAGTCACCTAACACATGTGGGAACCATCATTTGGCAACTAGCATGAAATATCTCATAAGATTACAAAAATATGAGTAATCATTCATGACTTATTTACATGAAAACAAAATACATATCCTTTATATCTAATCCATACACCAACGACCAAAAACACCTACAAACACTTTCATTCTTTAATTTTCTTCATCTAATTGAACTCTCTCAAGTTCTATCTTCAAGTTCTAAGTGTTCTTCATAAATTCCAAAAGTTCTAGTTTCATAAAATCAAGAATACTTTCAAGTTTGCTAGCTCACTTCCAATCTTGTAAGGTGATCATCCAACCTCAAGAAATCTTTGTTTCTTACAGTAGGTTATCATTCTAATACAAGGTAATAATCATATTCAAACTTTGGTTCAATTTCTATAACTATAACAATCTTATTTCAAGTGATGATCTTACTTGAACTTGTTTTCGTGTCATGATTTTGCTTCAAGAACTTTGAGCCATCCAAGGATCCATTGAAGCTAGATCCATTTTTCTCTTTTCCAGTAGGTTCATCCAAGGAACTTAAGGTAGTAATTATGTTCATAACATCATTCGATTCATACATATAAAGCTATCTTATTCGAAGGTTTAAACTTGTAATCACTAGAACATAGTTTAGTTAATTCTAAACTTGTTCGCAAACAAAAGTTAATTCTTCTAACTTGACTTTTAAAATCAACTAAACACATGTTCTATATCTATATGATATGCTAACTTAATGATTTAAAACCTGGAAACACGAAAAACACCGTAAAACCGGATTTACGCCGTCGTAGTAACACCGCGGGCTGTTTTGGGTTAGTTAATTAAAAACTATGATAAACTTTGATTTAAAAGTTGTTATTCTGAGAAAATGATTTTTATTATGAACATGAAACTATATCCAAAAATTATGGTTAAACTCAAAGTGGAAGTATGTTTTCTAAAATGGTCATCTAGACGTCGTTCTTTCGACTGAAATGACTACCTTTACAAAAACGACTTGTAACTTATTTTTCCGACTAGAAACCTATACTTTTTTTGTTTAGATTCATAAAATAGAGTTCAATATGAAACTATAGCAATTTGATTCACTCAAAACGGATTTAAAATGAAGAAGTTATGGGTAAAACAAGATTGGATAATTTTTCTCATTTTAGCTACGTGAAAATTGGTAACAAATCTATTCCAACCATAACTTAATCAACTTGTATTATATATTATGTAATCTTGAGATACCATAGACACGTATACAATGTTTCGACCTATCATGTCGACACATCTATATATATTTCGGAACAACCATAGACACTCTATATGTGAATGTTGGAGTTAGCTATACAGGGTTGAGGTTGATTCCAAAATATATATAGTTTGAGTTGTGATCAATACTGAGATACGTATACACTGGGTCGTGGATTGATTCAAGATAATATTTATCGATTTATTTCTGTACATCTAACTGTGGACAACTAGTTATAGGTTACTAACGAGGACAGCTGACTTAATAAACTTAAAACATCAAAATATATTAAAAGTGTTGTAAATATATTTTGAACATACTTTGATATATATGTATATATTGTTATAGGTTCGTGAATCAACCAGTGGCCAAGTCTTACTTCCCGACGAAGTAAAAATCTGTGAAAGTGAGTTATAGTCCCACTTTTAAAATCTAATATTTTTGGGATGAGAATACATGCAGGTTTTATAAATGATTTACAAAATAGACACAAGTACGTGAAACTACATTCTATGGTTGAATTATCGAAATCGAATATGCCCCTTTTTATTAAGTCTGGTAATCTAAGAATTAGGGAACAGACACCCTAATTGACGCGAATCCTAAAGATAGATCTATTGGGCCTAACAAACCCCATCCAAAGTACCGGATGCTTTAGTACATCGAAATTTATATCATATCCGAAGGGTGTCCCGGAATGATGGGGATATTCTTATATATGCATCTTGTTATTGTCGGTTACCAGGTGTTCACCATATGAATGATTTTTATCTCTATGTATGGGATGTGTATTGAAATATGAAATCTTGTGGTCTATTGTTACGATTTGATATATATAGGTTAAACCTATAACTCACCAACATTTTTGTTGACGTTTAAAGCATGTTTATTCTCAGGTGAATATTAAGAGCTTCCGCTGTTGCATACTAAAATAAGGACAAGATTTGGAGTCCATGTTTGTATGATATTGTGTAAAAACTGCATTCAAGAAACTGAATTCGATGTAACATATTTGTATTGTAAACCATTATGTAATGGTCGTGTGTAAACAGGATATTTTAGATTATCATTATTTGATAATCTACGTAAAGCTTTTTAAACCTTTATTTATGAAATAAAGGTTATGGTTTGTTTTAAAATGAATGCAGTCTTTGAAAAACGTCCCATATAGAGGTCAAAACCTCGCAACGAAATCAATTAATATGGAACGTTTTTAATCAATAAGGACGGGACATTTCATATATAACTCGTTTATCTAATGTTTCATCTTAGTCATTAACCATGAAAATACCAATTCATCATCATTATTCATTTCGCTTAGCAGGTCTCACAAGTGGGTCTTGGGCAACCAAAACAAACGGCCCAAAGCATAAATCAATTCTTGGCTCTACAATTAAGACATAGCTCACGGCCCAATGAAATTCCTAAGCCCACAGAACATCTCGTGGCCTCTTCTTCTATTCTGGTAATGCGAATACAACCGGCAGCAATATACAATATCAAGGTAGTTGGATATCATTCATTGTATTTGTGTCACGTCACTCTCCAGTACCCACCCACTAGAAAAGTTACCGACACTTGATAAAAAAAGAAAAAGGCTTTGTATAATTAAATCAAAATTTAGGTAGGGTTATAAGTATCATCATCTTGACATCAATCATTGTTATTTATATAACGTTATTCTTGTTATCGTTCAAAGAAAGAAACACAGCAACACTGCTGTAATCTTCGCAAAAGGTGGAGAACAAACAAAAATATAATTGTGGGTGTTGTTATCCCATAAGTTGAATGTGTTTCGAATTGTTGTCACAGCAGCAACCAATAAGTTGCAACCATGGCTTTGTATCGAGGTTAAGAAGGAGGCGGTTTAGAAGGGATGCAGGGATTGAAGGTGTTTGTTTACTTTGAAGTGAACCACAATAGGACCGAGGGTATTGGTATTCGTTGGGGTTTATTGAGTGGTTCTTATTGGGTGATAGAAAAAAGTGAGTGGTAGATTGTCTCGTTTTGCTGGAGCTGAAGTGTCGACAAACAACAAGAGTTTATTGGTGATGATGATTAATCAGTTAATATGATTGAAATAAAACACATCTTGTTGCAGCCATAATAATTGAACCTCAGTGATTCAGATTTTCGTCTAAGTGGGTTTATGAATACAATAAGAGAGAGAGAGATGATAGAGAGAGATTGTGTTTGATGTGGTTGTGGTTTTGTTGATATGAAAACGAAAATGTCGCAGCTGCAGTTGTAGCAACATAACAATGGTTTTGGTGTTTGAAAGGTGATGTTGTGGTGATTGGTGATAATCGTTAATGATGGCAGTAGTGTAATGGGTGAAGATGGTTTAAATGGGTTTACAATGGCAGTGATCACAATGAAGAATAGGTGATGGTAATCGAATTACTTGGCATGGAAGCAAGATAATTATTCAACGTTGTGAAGTGGGTTCACTTTTAATTTTCTGTTTTTACATCAGTAATTCGTGGCTGTGAGTAAAGTAATTGATAATGAGATCAATGAGTTGAATGATTTTTAGAATAATAAGATGTATACGTTTGTTTTATGCTCCAATTGGATCGACAGATAGTACACAGATAAGGGAAAAAAAATAAAAAGGAGAAAGTGACTTCAACTGCTTTTAACCTCATCTGTTGGAAATCGAATTTTATGGTACTGGTTTGGATTAGGACAGTTAACAAATTAGATACAGAATCCAATATTATCAGCATCTAGCTCGTGATGGGAATCAAAAGGCATAACATATATTCTGTATATACTTTCTGTATACATTAGTATTATAACAAATTAAATTTATTAATGATAATAATTATATAATCGTATACATATATATTTATCTGTTATATCCGTTTTTATAAATATACACCAGAATTTTATATATAGGTATTTATATATAACTGATTTCCTATATCTGTTAATGCATTTGTATATATATATATATATATATATGTATATATATATATGTATATATATATATGTATATATATATGTATATATATATATATATATGTATATATATTTCTGTGTTCATAAAGTATATAATCAATATTTATACTAATTAATAAGAATTGTAATTATAATACTTATTATTAATTATAGAATTATTAATAATAATATTAAATATAGAAATACTTATAATAATAATAAAAATAAAAATATAATGATATTAGTAATAATAATATAACAAATTTCATATCTTTATATTATATTGTTAAAAGTAATAATATTAATAATAACGTAACAAATCAAATGTATCAAATTTCATTTAATATTATTAATGACATTAATATTAATATTAATATTATTATTAATATTTATAATGATAATGAAAGTATTAATTTTAACACATCAACTATATTTTAAATTGTATTATATATTATTAATTACATAATATAATTATATATAATATGATCCTCTTTATTAAATATTTATTATTTATGAATTATATATATATTATAATATACATATAATAATAATTAATCATAGAAATCATATATTATATATATATATATATATATATATATATATATATATATATATATATATATATATATATATATATATATATATATATATATATACATATATTCATTTTAAATTTACACTTAATTATTTTGTATTCTATTTTACATATTTGATTCTAATGCTTAAATTATATTTTATAATTTTAAATTAATATCCATTTACTTACATTTACATATACATATTTATTTACAAACAATTGTTCGTGAATCGTCGAGAATGGTCAAAAAGGCAAATGCATTCATGTAACTGTTCCAAAATTTTTGAGACTCCACATTACAGACTTTATTTATCGTGTCGAAATCAGATAAAGATTAAGTTTAAATTTGGTCGGAAATTTCCGGGTCGTCACAGTACCTACCCGTAAAGAAATTTCATCCCAAAATTTGATTGGGATGGTCATGGCTGACAATAAGTATGTTTTCATGACGCATACGAGCTGGAATTTAGAGTTTTATCACAAGTGAGTGATATGGATAAAATAAATCGTTTATGTGAAAAGTACGAGTGAAGCTATCACAAAATAGTGGATTGAAGAAAATAAATTTCGTCACAACTTTTGACATCGTCATGGTTGAATTCCGGAATTCAAGGGATTTTTAGAAAATCTTCGAAATCAAAAAGATTTTATTCTTCAGCGAATAAGGAAATTAAGATCACTATAATTAAATACGGTGATTGTCATAACCCGTCCTTAACCATAAGAACGTGTTAGATAACGTATGATTTCATTGCGAGGTATTGACCTCTATATGCGACATTTTTAAAAAGGAAAACTGCATATATTATACATTACAAACCAAACCATTATTTTTGTTACAAGCTTTAGACAATAAAAAGATGATTATCGTTTAACGATAATCTTCGACTTACAAACTTTACAAATGATAATAACAACACGATTTCTAGCATATTTTACAACACACGTCCTCGGATATGCAGTTTTATTTTTGACACAAATATGAGTACGCATGATCCTGCTTAGATTCAACATAATGCAGCGGAAGCTTTAATTATCACCTGAGAATAAACATGTTTAAAAACGTCAACATAAAGTTGGTGAGATATAGGTTTAGTGCGCAGCAATATATATATATAGACCACAAGATTTCGTATATAAACATTTCAATAAAAATATTCTAAGTGGTTGAGCACTTGGTAACCATACTTAACATTTTCACGTCGCATATTCCCTTTAATATGAAATCTTACTACACCGTACCAAGTGTAGTCACAAAACGAAGTACTGTGCAACCGTTGAATACTGGTCGTCCAGTCCGATTGGGGTTGTCAGGCCCGATAGATCTATCAACAGGATTCGCGTTTACAATACCGCTGTAAATATTAGTTACCAAGCTACAGGGAAGTATGCCAGTGGTACAACTCAACGTAGAATATATTTTTCAGTTACTTGTGTCCATAATGTAAAACATAAAATACATGTATTCTCATCCCGAAATATTTAGAGTTTAAAAGTGGGACTATATACTCACTTTCGTCTTGAAGATATATATATAATTTGACTTGGTCTCCGGTTGATATCACGAACCTATCCATATATAATATATCAATATGTTTTCATTTTAAAACAAACGTTATATATATATATACTTGTTATACTTTTAATATTTTGAATATTTCCTTAGTCCGTAGTTAGCATTCCGATGTTAGTAATTCAATTTTTAATGGTTCATTTTTAGATGTTTAATATACCCGCAATAAACAAAACCCCCAACGAAATAAATAAAACCCCATCGTATATGTATTGGTCGAGATTAATCTTGACCCATGGTACCGGTGTTGTCAAATGACGTGTTGCGTACATAAAGTACCGGTGTTGTCAAATGACGTGTTGCGTACAAACATGGGATCTTATGATTAATCTTCTCGTGTTGCTTACGGGTGATCCTGAACCATATGAAATTGAATTATGAGTACATATATATAAAATATCATGTTATCTTAGAAGTATGTGATTTTATGTAAATTTTTCCAATGAATCCCGAAGTTGAAAATGTCTAGGATAGCCAATTTTGTTTCGGTCATAGTTTCTTCGTTACAAGTCCGTTTTCGTTGATTCAAATTGCCATCTTCTTGGATCGAGTTCTTCTTTAAGACTATGAACTGTAAATACCTTGGTTTGTATTCAAAATCATACGGCATAAGTGAAAGTTTAGTGAAACATATGAAGTTAAACATTTTGTTACAACAAAATCATTTAATGACCATTTTTCCAAAAATACTTATACTTTGAAAAACCAAGTTTTACCTTGTTAAATTAACATATAAATAAGTTATGTTACATGTCTTGAAGTATTTTAAAAGTTAAGTTAGAAGGATCTATTTAGTTTGCAAACAAGTTTGAAAACATTCAAACTATGTTCTTGTTGTTAAACTTTTGTACCACAAAATAAGATAGCTATATATATATGAATTGAATAAGGTTATGAACATAGATTCTACCTCAAGTTCCTTGGATAAGTTTGCTGTAAAAGAGGAGTAAGAAGCTAGAATCAAAAGGGTGATAGAAGTGGATGAAAGATTGGTAGTAAGTTGGTGTTCTTGGAAGGTTTTCTTGAAGTGTTTTTGTATGGTTTTCTTATGGTGTTTTAGTATGGTTTTTGAAGCTAGATCTTCTTGGTAAGTTGCTGAAGTGTTATGGAGTTTAGAGTTCTTGAAAGAGTGTGTGTTTTTGCTAAGATAATTGAAGTGAAAGTGAATCAAAAATGGGAAATGAATGGAAGTATTTAAGGTGGTGATGGTGGCGTTTTTGATGGTGTACAAGGACAAAAGTTTTAGTTGTTTTCTTGTATAATTAGTCAAGTAATCATCCAAAAGTAATTACCTAGCTCTAAGGGCATGAATAATGGCTGGTTAGGTGGTGATTTTGATGTGTATTTACTATTAGTAAATACGTATAGGAGCTAGGTATGATACGAGTACAAATACTCTAGGTATACGTGTAGAAATTTTGTGAAAAATGAAATGAGGATTCAAATATAGCTATCTTTTGTGAATACACTTATATGGTTTTATGTATTTAAGTCTTTAAAAGTGATTAAATACATTACTTATACAATATATGTATAACATTATAAGTCTTAAGTATTTATGTCAAATAACGTTACGTATAGTTATCGTTTTGAAAACTTAAGTTAGTAGTTTCAAAATACACATATAACTTGTTGTTATTAATACAAAATGAGATATTAAAACATTTATTAATCATGTTAAATATGTATATATACATTTATATACACAAACGTATAATTATCATATATTGTATAGTTCGTGATATCATCGGTCAAACTAGACGGTCAAACGTTGTGTAAAACTCTTTTCGGAAATATAAGTCTCGACAATTTGGATTTCTTATCATGTTGGTAAGGTTTAATTTATGTAAATATTAATCTCATAAGTATAGAACGATCGGAAAAGTGCGGGTCGTTACAGTACCTACCCGTTAAATAAATTTCGTCCCGAAATTTTAAAATTGTACCTATTTTGCGTCATCGAGAAACAAGTGTGGATACTTTTGTTTCATCTGATCCTCTCGTTCCCAAGTAAACTCAGGACCTCTTCGAGCATTCCAACGAACCTTAACGATTGGTATGTTGCTCTGCTTGAGCTGTTTAACTTCACGATCCATGATTTCGATTGGTTCTTCGATGAATTGTAGTTTCTCATCGACATGGATTTCTTCAAGAGGAATGGTGAGGTCTTCCTTTGCAAGACACTTCTTAAGGTTTGAGACGTGAAAGGTATTATGTACTCCGGCGAGTTGTTGCGGTAACTCGAGTCGATAAGCTACCGGTCCAATGCGTTCGATGATCTTGAACGGGCCTACGTACCTTGGGTTCAGTTTACCCCTTTTTCCGAAACGTATTACACCTTTCCAAGGTGACACCTTTAGCATAACCATGTCCCCAATCTGAAACTCTAATGGTTTCCTTCGAACATTGGCGTAGCTCTTTTGGCGACTACGGGCTGTTTTCAATCTCTCCTTGATTTGCACTATCTTCTCAGTCGTTTCATGTATGATCTCGGGACCAGTTAAATGTCGATCTCCTACTTCATTCCAACAGATAGGAGATCTACACTTCCTTCCGTACAATGCTTCGAATGGCGCAGCTCCAATGCTCGCATGATAACTATTATTATACGAGAATTCTGCTAACGGTAGATATTTATCCCATCCGTTTCCAAAATCGATCACACATGCCCTGAGCATGTCTTCGAGAGTCTGAATCGTTCTCTCACTCTGTCCATCGGTTTGTGGATGATATGCGGTACTCATATCTAACCGAGTTCCTAGTGCCTCCTGTAGTGATTGCCAAAACTTTGAGGTAAATCTACTATCACGATCGGATATAATGGAAATAGGTATTCCATGCCTTGAAACAACTTCCTTTATATACAATCGTAATAGTTTCTCCATTCTATCTGTTTCCTTTATAGGCAAGAAATGTGCAGACTTGGTGAGACGATCAACAATCACCCAAATGGTGTCGTATCCCCAGGCAGTCTTTGGTAACTTCGTGATGAAATCCATGGTAATACCGTCCCATTTCCATTCTGGAATTTCTGGTTGTTGAAGTAACCCTGACGGCTTCTGGTGTTCTGCTTTAACCTTGGAACAAGTTAAACACTCCCCAACATATGTTGCAACGTCTGTTTTTAAATTAGGCCACCAATAATGCGTCTTAAGATCTTGGTACATCTTTCCAACTCCAGGATGTATCGAGTATCTTGTCTTATGTGCCTCATTTAATATCAACTTCCTTAATCCACCCAACTTCGGTACCCAAATACGATTTGCAAAATATCGAATTCCATCTTCCCGCATAACGAGTTGCTTCTCATACTTCTTCATTATTTCATTTCCTATATTTTCTTTAGTAAGTGCTTCTCGTTGAACTTCTTTGATTTGTGAGTTGAGATTCATGCGAATTTTTATGTTCATCGCTCGTACTCGAATTGGTTCTCGTTCCTTTCTGCTTAGAGCGTTGGCCACCACGTTCGCTTTCCCGGGATGATAACGAATTTCACAATCATAGTCATTTATTAACTCGACCCACCTACGTTGCCTCATGTTCAATTGTTTCTGATCAAAAATATGTTGAAGGCTTTTATGATCAGTAAACACAGTGAATTTAACCCCATACAAGTAGTGTCTCCATATCTTCAATGCAAACACGACTGCTCCCAGTTCTAGATCATGCGTCGTATAATTCCGCTCGTGAATCTTCAATTGTCGGGATGCGTATGCAATAACTTTCTTTCGTTGCATAAGAACGCAACCAAAACCTTGTCGCGAAGCGTCACAATATATTTCAAAATCATCGTTCCCTTCTGGTAACGATAAAATAGGCGCCGTAGTTAACTTCTTCTTCAATAATTGAAATGCGTTCTCCTGCTCCGAGGTCCATTCGTATTTCTTCCCTTTTTGCGTTAATGCTGTCAACGGCTTAGCTATTCGAGAAAGATCTTGAATAAACCTTCTATAATAACCGGCTAAACCCAAAAATTGGCGTATCTGCATTGGTGTCTTAGGAGTCTCCCATTTTTCAATGGCTTCAATTTTTGCTGGATCAACCTGAATTCCTTTGCTACTAACAACGTGGCCAAGAAATTGAACTTCTTTCAACCAAAAAGCACACTTAGAAAATTTAGCATATAGTTGTTCTTTTCTCAACAACTCCAGTATCAACCTTAAATGCTCTTCATGCTCTTGCTCACTCTTGGAATAGATAAGAATATCATCAATGAAAACGATAACAAACTTATCTAAATACGGACTACAAACTCGATTCATGAGGTCCATGAATACAGCTGGCGCATTCGTCAATCCAAACGGCATAACCAAAAATTCGTAATGACCATAACGTGTCCGAAAAGCAGTTTTCGGAATGTCCTCTTCTTTGACGCGTAGTTGATGATAGCCCGATCTTAAGTCGATTTTCGAATACACACATGATCCTTACAATTGATCAAATAAGTCATCAATTCTCGGTAGTGGATACCGATTCTTGATAGTTAACTTATTTAATTCACGATAATCTATACACATCCTGAAAGATCCATCTTTCTTCTTAACAAACAAAATTGGAGCTCCCCACGGTGAAGTACTTGGTCGTATGAATCCATGATCCAGTAATTCTTTTAACTGACTCTGAAGTTCTTTTAACTCGGACGGTGCAAGTCTATATGGAGCACGAGCCACTGGTGCAGCTCCTGGTACTAAATCTATTTGAAATTCTACAGATCTAAATGGAGGTAATCCCGGCAACTTTTCCGGAAAGACTTCAGGAAAATCTCTTGCCACAGGCACGTCATTGATGCACTTTTCTTTCTTTTCGACTTTATTAACATGTGCTAAAATAGCGTAACATCCCTTTTCTAAACACTTCTTGGCTTTCAAACAGCTAATGAGTTTTAGCTTTGAATTACCCTTCTCTCCATAAATCATCACTGGCATGTTATCCTTACCAGGAATACGAATTGCCTTCTTGGCACAAACAACTTCCGCTCCTATTTTGGACATCCAGTCCATGCCGACTATTACATCAAAACCTCCTAATTCTACGGGTATTAAGTCGATTTTAAACGTTTCTCCAGCTAGATTTATTTCACAATCACGACAAATTTTATCGGCTTTAATTAGCTTACCATTAGCTAACTCAATCAAGTACTTAGCATCTAGAGGTAATGATGAACAATTCAATTTAGTGTAAAAATTTATACACACGTAACTTCTATCGGCGCCAGTATCAAATAAAATAGATGCTGATAAGTTATTAATGGTAAACGTACCCGTAACAAGTTCCGGGTCTTCTCGTGCCTCTCTAGCATTAATAACAAACGCTCTTCCACGTGCAGGTCCGCCATTCTGATTCGGGCACTGGCTCTTATAATGACCTTGTTTTCCACACCCAAAACAAGTAATGTTAGCCAAAGCAGTTCTATTTGCGTTGGTGGCAGGAGTCTTGTTACCATTTGCATTTGTAACGAGAGCCTTACAATCTTCAGCAAGATGTCCCTGTCGATTGCATTTGGTACAAAACACACTACAGTAACCAAAGTGATGTTTGTGGCAATGGTTGCATAAAGGATTTTGTCCTTTATAACCAAAGCTTAAACCACTACCCGCACCTTGCGTGTTTTCTTGTTTCTTAAAAGATTGTTGTTGGTTACCTCGATCATAATTTCCATTCCACTTTCTTTTGTTACCTGATACCTTCACATCAGTATTGGATACTTTCTTATCCATGATGACCTGATCCATTAGCTCGTTTGCCATGGTTATAGCTTCATGAATTGTCTTAGGTTTCGATGCTGTAACATTTGCCTTGACCTTTTTGGGCAAACCAGCTTTGTACATTTCAATCTTCCGTTCTTCGGTTGGAACCAATTCAGGACATAGCAAAACTAATTCCATGAATCGCTGGTTGTAGTTGGTGATTTCAGTACCAACCACCTTCAAACTTCGTAACTCATCTTCTAACTTAATAACCTCATTCCTTGGACAATACTCGGTGATTATCATTGCTTTGAATTCTTCCCATGGAGTATCATAAGCTACATCTCCTCCTACCGCCTTCACATAATTCTTCCACCATGTGAGTGCACTATCTTGTAAAGTGCACGATGCAAACTTGGTCATGTCTTTTTCATCACAACCGCTGATTTTGAACACCGTCTCCATCTTTTCTATCCATCGGGTTAAACCGATAGGTCCTTCCGTTCCACTGAATGATGATGGCTTGCAAGCTTGGAACGTCTTGTAGGAGCATCCTACACGAGGATTTGGATTAACTGCAGCAGCTCTTGCAGCCTCAACCCATAACATTCTGTCGTTCACTCGCTGGTTGATGAGTTCCTCGAGTTCTTGTTCCGTCATTCGATTCAATCGCGCCATTTCCTAATGAAAGAAAATAATTATTCACATGGATTATTATAGATGTAGTGTGTATTTATAGTACATTATAGCTTATTAATAATATGAACTAGGTATTATTATAAAAGCCTTTTCTTCTTATTAGCGTTTTATAATTATATCTTGGGTAGTACCTACCCGTTAATGTTCATACTTAATAGCTTAGTACAGAATCAATTACTACAATCTAAATAATACTTAACCATGGAAAATTATTGCATTTCATACTTCAATATTTTACATATGCTTATCTTACATCGAACATTAAGCAAACCACACTATTAATATTATACAAAACATTATTCGGTTCCATGGTTTGACACAGCAGCGCATCGTTTGATCTATTTTCTAGGACGTTTAGACACAAAGATTTGCTTAACGCTTATCCTAACTGTCTGCCTATATTTTGGCTGTGGGACTGAAGAACTGGATGCCGGGACAGAACGAATAGGAATAGCGGGGATAGGGGTGGTAGTGTTGAGTGGAATTGGTGCCACATCATTCTCATTAAACTCGGGATTTGGATTTTCTAATTCATTAGCCTTTCGTTTCTTTCCTAGTTCGAACTCGTCTTTTGTAATTTCCTGTATTTCTTCCTCGGGTTCACTTTCCTCCTCGGGTTCACTTTCCTCCTCGGGTTCACTTTCCTCCTCGGGTTCACTTTCCGATATTTCTATAGTTGGTTCATCCGGAAATTGTGAGTCTTCCCCAAGGATATCATTTTCGTCATCGGACAGGTTAATGACTGGAACGCCATCTGAAGATTCTGATTCGGAGTCGTTGATTGTGATAACAATTTTTGAGCTCGACATCTATCACACAACAACTAACCCATTAGTACTTATATAATATTTACATATAAATTTTAACCAACAGTGATAAGCAATGGTTTTTTTTTTTTTTTAAATCAGACCCGGTCAAAGTCCAGACTTACTAATGTATCCTAACGGCTTCTCGGTTAGACACACTAATGCAGACCTGGTTCGCTAAGACCAACGCTCTGATACCACATGTCATAACCCGTCCTTAACCATAAGAACGTGTTAGATAACGTATGATTTCATTGCGAGGTATTGACCTCTATATGCGACATTTTTAAAAAGGAAAACTGCATATATTATACATTACAAACCAAACCATTATTTTTGTTACAAGCTTTAGACAATAAAAAGATGATTATCGTTTAACGATAATCTTCGACTTACAAACTTTACAAATGATAATAACAACACGATTTCTAGCATATTTTACAACACACGTCCTCGGATATGCAGTTTTATTTTTGACACAAATATGAGTACGCATGATCCTGCTTAGATTCAACATAATGCAGCGGAAGCTTTAATTATCACCTGAGAATAAACATGTTTAAAAACGTCAACATAAAGTTGGTGAGATATAGGTTTAGTGCGCAGCAATATATATATATAGACCACAAGATTTCGTATATAAACATTTCAATAAAAATATTCTAAGTGGTTGAGCACTTGGTAACCATACTTAACATTTTCACGTCGCATATTCCCTTTAATATGAAATCTTACTACACCGTACCAAGTGTAGTCACAAAACGAAGTACTGTGCAACCGTTGAATACTGGTCGTCCAGTCCGATTGGGGTTGTCAGGCCCGATAGATCTATCAACAGGATTCGCGTTTACAATACCGCTGTAAATATTAGTTACCAAGCTACAGGGAAGTATGCCAGTGGTACAACTCAACGTAGAATATATTTTTCAGTTACTTGTGTCCATAATGTAAAACATAAAATACATGTATTCTCATCCCGAAATATTTAGAGTTTAAAAGTGGGACTATATACTCACTTTCGTCTTG
Source organism: Rutidosis leptorrhynchoides (assembly GCF_046630445.1). Classification (NCBI taxonomy): domain Eukaryota; kingdom Viridiplantae; phylum Streptophyta; class Magnoliopsida; order Asterales; family Asteraceae; genus Rutidosis; species Rutidosis leptorrhynchoides. The sequence continues at coordinate 132,688,598 of NC_092343.1, forward strand.
AAGATATATATATAATTTGACTTGGTCTCCGGTTGATATCACGAACCTATCCATATATAATATATCAATATGTTTTCATTTTAAAACAAACGTTATATATATATATACTTGTTATACTTTTAATATTTTGAATATTTCCTTAGTCCGTAGTTAGCATTCCGATGTTAGTAATTCAATTTTTAATGGTTCATTTTTAGATGTTTAATATACCTGCAATAAACAAAACCCCCAACGAAATAAATAAAACCCCATCGTATATGTATTGGTCGAGATTAATCTTGACCCATGGTACCGGTGTTGTCAAATGACGTGTTGCGTACATAAAGTACCGGTGTTGTCAAATGACGTGTTGCGTACAAACATGGGATCTTATGATTAATCTTCTCGTGTTGCTTACGGGTGATCCTGAACCATATGAAATTGAATTATGAGTACATATATATAAAATATCATGTTATCTTAGAAGTATGTGATTTTATGTAAATTTTTCCAATGAATCCCGAAGTTGAAAATGTCTAGGATAGCCAATTTTGTTTCGGTCATAGTTTCTTCGTTACAAGTCCGTTTTCGTTGATTCAAATTGCCATCTTCTTGGATCGAGTTCTTCTTTAAGACTATGAACTGTAAATACCTTGGTTTGTATTCAAAATCATACGGCATAAGTGAAAGTTTAGTGAAACATATGAAGTTAAACATTTTGTTACAACAAAATCATTTAATGACCATTTTTCCAAAAATACTTATACTTTGAAAAACCAAGTTTTACCTTGTTAAATTAACATATAAATAAGTTATGTTACATGTCTTGAAGTATTTTAAAAGTTAAGTTAGAAGGATCTATTTAGTTTGCAAACAAGTTTGAAAACATTCAAACTATGTTCTTGTTGTTAAACTTTTGTACCACAAAATAAGATAGCTATATATATATGAATTGAATAAGGTTATGAACATAGATTCTACCTCAAGTTCCTTGGATAAGTTTGCTGTAAAAGAGGAGTAAGAAGCTAGAATCAAAAGGGTGATAGAAGTGGATGAAAGATTGGTAGTAAGTTGGTGTTCTTGGAAGGTTTTCTTGAAGTGTTTTTGTATGGTTTTCTTATGGTGTTTTAGTATGGTTTTTGAAGCTAGATCTTCTTGGTAAGTTGCTGAAGTGTTATGGAGTTTAGAGTTCTTGAAAGAGTGTGTGTTTTTGCTAAGATAATTGAAGTGAAAGTGAATCAAAAATGGGAAATGAATGGAAGTATTTAAGGTGGTGATGGTGGCGTTTTTGATGGTGTACAAGGACAAAAGTTTTAGTTGTTTTCTTGTATAATTAGTCAAGTAATCATCCAAAAGTAATTACCTAGCTCTAAGGGCATGAATAATGGCTGGTTAGGTGGTGATTTTGATGTGTATTTACTATTAGTAAATACGTATAGGAGCTAGGTATGATACGAGTACAAATACTCTAGGTATACGTGTAGAAATTTTGTGAAAAATGAAATGAGGATTCAAATATAGCTATCTTTTGTGAATACACTTATATGGTTTTATGTATTTAAGTCTTTAAAAGTGATTAAATACATTACTTATACAATATATGTATAACATTATAAGTCTTAAGTATTTATGTCAAATAACGTTACGTATAGTTATCGTTTTGAAAACTTAAGTTAGTAGTTTCAAAATACACATATAACTTGTTGTTATTAATACAAAATGAGATATTAAAACATTTATTAATCATGTTAAATATGTATATATACATTTATATACACAAACGTATAATTATCATATATTGTATAGTTCGTGATATCATCGGTCAAACTAGACGGTCAAACGTTGTGTAAAACTCTTTTCGGAAATATAAGTCTCGACAATTTGGATTTCTTATCATGTTGGTAAGGTTTAATTTATGTAAATATTAATCTCATAAGTATAGAACGATCGGAAAAGTGCGGGTCGTTACAGTGATATCCCTCGATTACTCTGTCTGTTATTTTCATTATAAATTAAATTCTTCCGTTCCATTATTCTCATCATTCCTATACTTTCCTTCTTAATTCATACATTCAAACGATTATGAAAATGCTTAATCCAGTTCTGATCCTTGTCCTCATCCTTACTATCACAACAATCATTCTCCTTTTCTAAATTCCACTAGAGGAATCTGCTTTCTTCTACTTCGCCCTTGGGGTTATAATGTTTTTAATTCTCCCGTGTCTTTATGTTGCGATAAACACTGATATACACGGTTTGTAATTTATGTGTTGTTATTGGGCTCTATATTCTCCCTTATATTTCGAAGCTCTATGCTTTTGTTTTCTCTTCCCGACTTCAAGTCAAGCGAATAATGGTCCAGAATTTGTAGATATAGAGTTTCGAATGATTATAATGTTTTAAGCAGGAAGGAACGTGATAGCACGATTTGATTGGTTAAATTACCAGAATCACTGAGAATAGAACTATCAAGAATATACTTTCTTGATATGTTTAGAAGTTAAGCAGAATGAAAGAGTTATGTAACATGGCACATGATGACGTTATGATCTGTGAATCATCATGTTTCATTAGAAACTCAGCATGACTTACTGTAATATAATCACGTTGATCAAGTGTCATTATATTATACTAACTCATGCATCAGTTCCCAACATTATTTCAATAACATTCGTATTTTAAGCTCGAAAGTTTACAGAATATAGAAACTAACAGTTTCTATATGATGTAACACTGATAGCACGAAGAGATTAATGATTTCAGATAAGAATAGTTATGAAAATATCTTCAGAAATATGGAGGATATTTATAATGAAAGATACTATGATATCTTGGAATTTCTAATATCAAAGGATGGTGAAGAACATTTGTCCGCAAGAGTTTGGAGTCAGAAGCAAGGTATTCGCTAAAGATTTCATCGGATCTAGAATTACCTGGATTCTTTAAATATAGGGTATGGTCCTTGTATTTGTCCTTGGTCTCCTTTGTGGTTAGCTCAATCCATTTTCCAGTTCTAACTTTTCTGAGCTTTTCCAACATACTATTCTTTATCATCAAACTTTTGTCCGTTTAGACCATCTACAATTTTTCTGTTTCCTCTGCATTTAATGCTACGAAATCTGAATCATCGGTTATCATTCCGAAGTGATTTCAAGAGAATTGTGTTTTTAGAGGATTAAACGCTGATGGTAACATGGTGGAATATGAAAGGTTTCCCGGTAACAATGGCGAAAAAGCAAAGTATATATCATGGTTATAATAAGGCTGTTTCAACTGAAAAGTCGAAGTTGACTTGCTGGAGCTGTGATAAAACTGACTACTTTGCAAAGAATTGGAATGCTATTTTCGGTAATAACAATGCCAAAGGAGCTAGCACAGATACGTGCTAAATGTTCACTCATGTTTCGAGTGTTTTTTAGGTGCATAACTATATGTATCAACCTTTTCTTTCATAGATGAAGTTCGGTTGGTTCATCCCCTCGATTGGGGTGTTTTCAAGAATCATGAAAGGTTTGAACGCAGATTGTAATCGTCAGGATACAAATGAGGTTTATGATGAAATCAAGTGGCAAACTTAAAGAATTGTTTAGTTTCATAGGTTATAATCAATATTTTAATTCATTTTAGTTGTCCAATATTGATAGTCCTCAGTTGATAGTCCACAGTTAGCAGTGTACAAATAATAATTCATATATAGTTTACTATATAATATTCGAATTTAATTAATACGTATTGTGACCCGTGTACACGTCTCAGACTCGATCACAACTCAAACTATATATATTATTGTAGAATTAACCTCAACCCTGTATAGCTACCTCCAACATTACTGCATATAGAGTGTCTATGGTTATTCCAAATAATATATATAGATGCGTCCATATGATATGTCAAAACCTTGCATACGTGTCCCGATATTTAAAGTGCGTAAAATAAATAATAGAAATTAAATGATGAGAAATAAAATTGCTAGAATTAAATTGCGATAAAATAAATTGCGATAATTAAATTGCGATAAATAAGTTGCGATAAATAAAATGTAATCAGTTAGCTAGGAACAGTTAGCTAGTATTTTGTTAGCGTGGTTTCTTAACAGAATTTCTCATAGTTAATTTGTTTGTTTCTAACCAATTTTATTTTGTCAGATGTTTTCTTCATTATGCCACTTGTTGAATTCTGATAGGTCAAAATCTAAATATGAAATTGAATGAAAATGGTTATTCTGCGGTGAACGGATTCGTATATCGGTGGATGTAAGTAGGATAATAAATGACTGTTGAATCAGATTCGTAGTATGTACAGTGTACTTATTAATGTGAAATTTAAATATTCCTCGGGTATTATTTACCCGTTAAAAATATTTTCACCATTAACTGTTTGTACAAAAGAATTTTTAATTACAATCTTTATAAAAATATATATACATATATATTTTCTTCAGATGTAATTATGGATTTAATGAGTCAATATGATATTAAACTCATTTGATTTACCGTTAGAACAAGAATATATAATCTCTAAATCATTAAAGATTACATAATCGCCATGTCGAACGAAGGTAATTGACGTAGAACGATTCGTAGAACGATGGTCATACTCAAGGTATAGAATGAGATGTTGAGGCATGGATTGTGGATGGTACTGGTGTTGTTACTGATGGTACTTTTGATGCCGATGATGTTGATGAAACTGGTAAATTTTGCACCATATTCTCCAAATTGATTACTCGAGCGCGAAATTCGTTGACTTCTTCGATCACTCCAGGATGATTGGCGGTTAGAACAAGCGGATGAATAAGGTTTAGAATTTTAGATAAAATATAATCGTGGTGAGATATTCAAGAAATGAGGGTGAAAATGGTATTGCGAACAAGTTCGCCGGTAAGTGCTTCAGATTCATTGCCAAGTGGGCAATATGGTGGATGGAAGGGATCGCCGTCTTCGCGTCTCCATTGATTAAGTCGACTACGGACCCATCAGATGAATTGGGGATGGCTGATTGATTCATTCATTCTGGTGACACTGCTTTCGGAGCTTGGGTGAATATCCATGTCGGAATAGTTGACGGAATAACTATCGGAATAGCTATCGAAATCTGAGGGACTCGAACTGGTTGAGGGATTCATCTCGTACGATCAGATGAAGTATTTTCGATAAGAAATAGATTATAGGATGTAGATTAGTATCCTGCAATACATAATTTACATATGCATATATAATACTAAAATCCCATAAGTTACGGAGAAATCTACGGTAGCTGTCAGGCAAAGGTAACAATAACAGATACGCTAAGATATGAATTTATCTATACACTGTCTATGCAATAGAGGCAGTAAGACGTGTCTAGACTTTAAGGATGATAAGCAAATAATTTTCGACACTAAATGATAAGCAAAGCTTTTGACATGCTGACACGGTCGAAGTCCAGACTCATTAATGCATCCTAACGACTTATCAGTTAGACACAATAATGCAGACTTGGTTCGCTAAGACCGTCGCTCTGATACCAACTGAAATGAACCGTCCTAATCCATCTGGATGAAGTCTTCAACAGTTGGTCCCATTGCGATGCTCGACTCCAAATAATGTCTTTAAAATGAGCAAATGCACAGCGGAATGTTTCTTTTATACCTGAGAATAAACATGGTTTCAAGTGTCAACCAAAAGGTTGGTGAGTTCATAGGTTTATCATAAAATAATAAAATTCATCATTTTGATAGACCACAAGATTTAAATCCTGCATGGTACAAATGGGCCCGAATCATATACCCACCTGTAATGTACATGCGATATCTTTTAAATACAGTACACATTTCTCGTGTACAAAACCATTTTTATAAATCTTAGTAACCGTACACATATCTCGTGCACAAAAATATCATACACATAACCTGTGTATAAAATCATTCTCTCGATACATAACATTCATATCAATTGGTGGCAATTATCATGTCCACATAATTCAATGGTGGTAATTATCATGTCTACATAATTCAATGGTGGCAATTATCATGTCCACATAATTCAATGGTGGCAATTATCATGTCCACATAATTCAATAATAAACCGAAAAACTTCTGTCTGCATAATAATTCATTCGAGGAATGTTTTTCTTGTGTCTATCTCGTCAAACATTTATAAAAGCAGTTCATGTATTTGCAGTTCAAAATATATTTCAAAAGCATTTAGTAAAGCAGTTGTAAAAATAGCGCATGTATTCTCAGTTCCAAAAATGTAAAGAGTAAAAGGGAGGATATGAAAACTCACGCATATAAATATTGTAAGACAGTTAATAAAGCATTTACATGTATTCTCAGCCCAAAAATGTAATGAGTAAAAAGGGAGCAAATGAACTCACAATATTGTATTTTGTAGTAAAAATACATATGACAACATTGAACAAGTGTAGGGTTGGCCTTGGATTCACGAACCTATATCATTTATATATATTAACACATATATTTATAATCGAACAAATTTATTATATCTTAAATTATATATTATATATATTCAATTTATATGTATCTTTAAAAAAATGACTAATATTTATATAGTTATATTAATATTTATATATGATTAATATTATATTAAAAATACATCATTTGTTAAATATGAATGTTTATAAAAAAAATATATTTATTATAAGTATAACTTTATATGCACAATATTTATTTGTTGTAAAAATAATAATAATGATAATAATAATAATAATAATAATAATAATAATAATAATAATAATAATAATAATAATAATAATAATAATAATAATAATAATAATAATAATAATAATAATAATAATAATAATAATAATAATAATAGTAGTAGTAGTAGTACTACCTTAAAAAGGATAAAAATTATGTCACAGGCAGGGCTCGAACACCCGACCTTTCGTTCTCTAACATCACCTCTAAACCATTTGATCTGTTAAGCTTTTGTGATTTAAACTCGAATTTACAACTATATAACTCGTTTATCTAATGTTTCTTCTTAGTCATCAACCATGAAAATACCAATTCATCATCATTATTCATTTCGCTTAGCAGGTCGTACAAGTGGGTCTTGGGCAACCAAAACAAACGGTCCAAAGCATAAATCAATTCTTGGCTCTACAATTAAGACAAGCCCACAGAACATCTCGTGGCCTCTTCTTCTATTCTGGTAATGCGAATACAACCGGCAGCAATATACAATATCAAAGTAGTTGGATATCAATCATTGTATTTGTATCACGTCACTCTCCAGTACCCACCCACTAGAAAAGTTACCGACACTTGATAAAAAAAAGAAAAAGGCTTTGTATAATTAAATCAAAATTTAGGTAGGGTTATAAGTACCATCATCTTGACATCAATCATTGTTATTTATATAACGTTATTCTTGTTATCGTTCAAAGAAAGAAACACAGCAACACTGCTGTAATCTTCGCAAAAGGTGGAGAACAAACAAAAATATAATTGTGGGTGTTGTTATCCCATAAGTTGAATGTGTTTCGAATTGTTGTCACAGCAGCAACCAATAAGTTGCAACAATGGCTTTGTATCGGGGTTAAGAAGGTGGCGGTTTAGAAGGGATGCAGGGATTGAAGGTGTTTGTTTACCTTGAAGTGAACCACAATGGGACCGAGGGTATTGGTGTTCGTTGGGGTTCATTGAGTGGTTCTTATTGGGTGATAGAAGAAAGTGAGTGGTGGATTGTCTAGTTTTGCTGGAGCTGAAGTGTCGACAAGCAACAAGAGTTTATTGGTGATGATGATTAATCAGTTAATATGATTGAAATAAAACACATCTTGTTGCAGCCGTAATAATTGAACCTCAGTGATTCATATTTTCGTCTAAGTGGGTTTATGAATACAATAAGAGAGAGAGAGAGAGAGAGAGAGAGAGAGAGAGAGAGATGATAAAGAGAGATTGTGTTTGATGTGGTTGTGGTTTTGTTGATATGAAAATGAAAACGTCGCAGCTGCAGTTGTAGCAACATAACAATGGTTTGAGTGTTTGAAAGGTGATGTTGTGGTGATTGGTGATAATCGTTAATGATGGCAGTGGTGTAATGGGTGAAGATGGTTTAAATGGGTTTACAATGGCAGTGATCACAATGAAGAATAGGTGATGGTAATCGAATTACTTGGCATGGAAGCAAGATAATTGTTCAACGTTGTGAAGTGGGTTCTCTTTTAATTTTCTGTTTTTACATCAGTAATTCGTCGCTGTGAGTAAAGTAATTGATAATGAGATCAATGAGTTGAATGATTTTTAGAATAATAAGATGTATACGTTTGTTTTATGCTCCAATTGGATCGACAGATAGTACACAGATAAGGGGGGGAAAATTAAAAAGGAGAAAGTGACTTCAACTGCTTTTAACCTCATCTGTTGGAAATCGAATTTTATGGTACTGGTTTGGATTAGGACAGTTAACAAATTAGATACAGAATCCAAGATTATCAACAGCTAGCTCGTGATGGGAATCAAAAGGCATAACATATATTCTGTATTTACTTTCTGTATACATTAGTATTATAACAAATTAAATTTATTAATGATAATAATTATATAATCGTATACATATATATTTATCAGTTATATCTGTTTTTATAAATATACACCAGAATTTTATATATAGGTATTTATATATAACTGATTTCCTATATCTGTTAATGCATTTGTATATGTATATATATATATATATATATATATATATATATATATATATATATATATATATATATATATATATATATATATATATATCTGTCTTCATAAAGTATATAATCAATATTTATACTAATTAATAAGAATTGTAATTATAATACTTATTATTAATTATAGAATTATTAATAATAATATTAAATATAGAAATACTTATAATAATAATAAAAATAAAAATATAATGATATTAGTAATAATAATATAACAAATTTCATATCTTTATATTATATTGTTAAAAGTAATAATATTAATAATAACGTAACAAATCAAATGTATCAAATTTCATTTAATATTATTAATGACACTAATATTAATATTAATATTAATATTAATATTAATATTAATATTAATATTAATATTATTATTAATATTTATAATGATAATGAAAGTATTAATTTTAACACATCAACTATATTTTAAATTGTATTATATATTATTAATTACATAATATAATTATATATAATATGATCCTCTTTATTAAATATTTATTATTTAAAATGAATATTATATATATATATATATATATATATATATATATATATATATATATATATATATATTCATTTTAAATTTACACATAATTATTTTGTATTCTATTTTACATATTTGATTCTAATGCTTAAATTATATTTTATAATTTTAAATTAATATCCATTTACTTACATTTACATATACATATTTATTTACAAACAATTGTTCGTGAATCGTCGGGAATGGTCAAAAAGGTAAATGCATTCATGTAACTGTTCCAAAATTTTTGAGACTCCACATTACAGACTTTGTTTATCGTGTCGAAATCAGATAAAGATTAAGTTTAAATTTGGTCAGAAATTTCCGGGTCGTCACAAGGGTGTTCCGGGTTCTTGTGTTTCACCCGATAGTGCAAGGATTGTTGCCGGTTTGTTTGGCGAGATGATCACCGTGGCCAAGTCTACGACCTCCCTTGGTAATCTGGGATCATTTTACGTTTTCATTAAATCGACGTCCGCTAAGCATATCCACGACTTAGTGAAAGTGGATATTCTTGATGTAGAACCCTCGAAATCTCTCGTTTGGGTGTCCCAAATTGGAGATTTATCCTCTTTGGATCGGTTACTTTTTATCGAGTTTGATAAATCTCTCCTTAGTATGGCGAATCGTGTTACTTTGTGTGGTGATTGTGATGACCACATTGTTAATCATGCTTCAAGTTCGGTGCCCACCACCCCTCGTGTTCCAACTATTTCGGTGTATGATAACCATTATGGTTCGACTAAGGAGAAGGTAGATGCTTCCATGAAGAAATATTCGTCTGTGGCACGGAGTGTATCTCCTGTTAGTAATATTCGTCTTGGCTCGGTTATTGTTGATAATGAGGATTGCGGTGTTGGTTTTCCTTCTACTAAACAAGTTATTGTTTCTGAGGTCATTGTCCCAATGATATTCTGACAACTGAAATCAGCGAGCCCCATGTTGTGTCTGATGTTAGTGAGCCCCATGTAGTAGTTGATGAGGTTACTCCTTGTAGTATTCCACAAGTTGCTCCACTGACTTCGGTCTCTGTTACTTCCACTAGCAATGTTTCAATTGAGAATGTGGTGCCTAATACATTGGTTGCCTCATCTACTTTGATGCCCTTATCAAAGACTAATGTGTCGAAGAAGGTTAAAAGTAAGGATGTTGTCAACGAGCTCGTGCTCGAGGATGAAGATGATAGTGGAGGTTCCGACAACAAAAGCCCCGGGTTTTTTTGAAGGTTTGGTTAATGAGGGAATTATTCCTCCCTCAAATTTGGTTTTGAATGTTAACATGCCGCCAAATATTTTATCGTATTCTTTTGTGAATCGGTCGAAAAAAGGAGTTCGTTTCGACAATGTAGACGGAAAAGTGGGAAGATCGGGTCATAGGGGGCGTAAGTTATCTTAGCTCTTTTCACTTTATTTTTCATCTTTTATTTATGTTCTAATATGTTTCGGTTCGTTGTGCGTTTGAGCCGTTTGGTATTTGTCGTGATAGTTTGTTTAGTAGGTTTCTATATTGTTGCGATTCCTTTTTTTGGTTTCTTGGTTCTTGTTAAGTTGATATAGGTTTTGGTTAGGCTTGGTCGTTGTTAGCATCTTCGTTCGGTAGTCTGTTTTTCTAGTTTCGAGCCTTTCTGCTCCACGGTTGTAATTCTGTTGGCCTCTTTCATCTTTTGATGAAATAGCCTTAGTTATATAGTTTTAGTTTTTTTGCCAAAAAAAAAAAAAAAAAAAAAAAAAAAAAAAAAAAAAAAAACCACCTAACCTTACCACTAGTAGCTACCTTAAAGAGATGGAGAATAGACAACTCCAAAATCACAGGCAAAGACTTAGGCCTGTTTCTTTATGTCTTATTGGGCTGAGTTGAATCAAAAGATTTTTCGGTAAGAATTTTGTGTTGTTTACTTGCAACTTATTATTAATCCGAGCTGAGTGAGAGACATAATCAGTCACCCAAAAAAGGGTAGTACTCCCCATATATCTCATCTTTCTCATTTTCTTCCCAATATTACCCTCAATTTTTCCCTCTAATATAAAACACAATTACTCCGTATAAAACTCCATTTTCATATCATTACGTTGTTCTGCATCCACCTCAGGTACAGTCATGAAATCGAATTTCACGATTAAAGTCAAATTTTAAAGTCATGAAATCGAAGGTTTGAGAAAAGAACAATTGAAGTCATGAAATCGAAGGTTACGAAATCGGCACTGAAGAAATCGGAAGTTAAAAAAAAATACGAAGACAAAGATTTTAAAATTGTGAATGGTGCCTACGATTTTAACCTGATGTGATTAGATATTGATTATCGCATATTATCAGATATGATATTATTTTTGTTGTTTTGTGTTTTTGGATTGCTGCTTGTTAATCCTTGTTTACACAATTACATGAAGGTGAAGACGTGGTAATGAGATTCGGTGATAATGATGATTTATTAGCTTCCATATATATTTACGGAGTATATTATTTTATTATTGTGTATAATAAATTTTTTTTATAATTATTTGGTTTGGGGTAAAATAGTCAATTTTGTCATTCAGAGTGTTTATTCAGCATAGTAAACAATATTAATCATTAACTGATTACTACATACAGTCGTCCATATCCATGTTGACATCTATATCCACATAGAACTTAATAAGAATAGAAGTAATAAGAATAGAAGTAAAGAGGCCATAAAACTTAAATATGAACTGACGTCCACGTTTTGAACTCACACACCTATAAAGCATCCACTCCACTGAACTCATAATATTACAAACGTAAAAAAAGCTTATATAAACATTAATTATTGATATAATTAATAATTATATAATGATAAAGAAAAGGAACAATTGTTTGTCGATAGTGGAAATAATAAAGCTAGAGAGGAATAATTGTGGTTACTGATAATGACGGTACAACAACAACAACAGTACCCAATACCACTTGAGTGGTGTATGGAGGAGGTGAGATGTAGACAATCCTTCCCTTATCCGAGAATAAAAACAAGTCATTTCTCCACCCAGAAAAGTAGAGAAAGTCATCCCTCTCTTTATTCGGCGGATAAAGAGATTGCTTCCGAGTAGACCTCCAGCCTTTTTTTATTTATTTATAAAAATAGTAAAAAAAAAAAAAAAAAAAAAAAAAAAAATATATATATATATATATATATATATATATATATATATATATATATATTGAGACGCCATGAAAATGATAGAATCAAAATTTCATGGGTTTAAAAGTCTCCCTGAAAATCAATTTAGGCTCTAAGCGGCTAAAAAATAAAAAAAACTAATACTAGTACTAGTGTTAGTAAAAAATAGTTAAAAGCAATAGTAATAATATTAATACCACAAATAATATTAATAATTAATATTAACACACCCATAATACAATAATAATAATAATAATAATAATAATAATAATAATAATAATAAAAATAATAATAATAAAAGTAATAGTAGTAGTCGTAAAAGTACCAGTACTAGTAATACCAAGAGTATTATAGTAGTTACCGATAATGACGGTGTTGATGATTATTATTCTCCACCATTATGAGGCGGCCAAGTATTTAATTGTCATAATGGTGATTTGTTTATTCATTTTCAAAAAGCTCGGATTTTCGTTGAAGTAAACTTTTATTTGTAAGATTGATTTTTACCTGAGTGTTATTTCTAATTTCTAAATATTAAATGAGAACTTTTGACTTAGTAAAACTATAATACCCTTTTTTTTTCTTTTTTTCTTTTTTTTTTTTCTTTCGAAAAACTGAAATTTTACTTTTAGATCGCAAGAGGCGAGCAAAAACCACTCGAAACACCTTATACAAACACCTAAAACTATAGGATCCACTATATACGATGTCAAACTAAAAAACCAAACCAACATAAAAAATATGATTATAAAATTGTACTAATCGGGTTATGACTTTATGAATTAGAGATGGCAGTAGATATCTGATCCGGTGAATATTCATCTGATCCACCCGATTATTCGTGGATATGGACGATCTAAATGGATATGGATACAGATATGGATGAACAGAAATGGATATGGATATGAATGAAAAGTTTCATCTATGGATGAAGCCGCTTTCACCCGAAATAACTAAATATATAAATTTATCACTTGAATTAATATCATTTATGTAGTAATATTTTATTAATTATATATTCATTTTCCTTTATATTGTATTTAAAAATATGAATGTTTTCTTATATTTTGTTTTGGTTAAATAATTAAATGTATTCATCGTATTTTAGTGGTTTAAATGTGATTCCATATAACTAAAAGATAAACAACTTATAGTTAATCCATAGAAAAAATTACGCCGGTAGTATATGTGGTTTGTATAGTTTTTCACCATAGCACCTAAACTTTTATTGTTGTACCGTTGATACCTGAGGTTTTATTGAATAACGTATATGGTACTTCACATTAATAGCCGTTTACTCTATTAGCTTAAACCCTCACATGTGCACTGCATATGAGGGTATTTTCGTCCCATCAACTTAATGTTTCCCTAGTAAATATACATACAATACAATACAATACGTCCAGACGTCCAGTTATTCAAAAAATACAACGATGGTTTGTGTTCTCCTATTTCTTCTGCGTTCAACATCAACAACAATCCATTAACCCTATTTGTGAACGAGATGGATTCTCATTTATATCATATGCGAAACGAATCAGACTCCTTTGGTTTCAGCGATTTGTATGGTAAGATTTTTTATTCATCATCCTGTTTTTATTTTTGAACTGCTACTGTTTCATTGATATTGATCAATTTATGTTTTTTTTTCTTTTGAATATCCTGGACTTTTTACAAATAAATTACATCATGGTGGCCAATTTACTCATCCTCCACGTAGGGATTATGTTGTGACAACCCGAAAATTTCTGACCAAATTTAAACTTGATCTTTATATGTTTCGGACACGATAAGCAAAGTCTTTAATGTTGAATCTCAAAAATTTTAAACTATGTTCATACATTCATTTAACCTCGACCAAACTCCAACGATTCACGAACCATTACATAAATGAATATGATTGTATATATATATATATATATATATATATATATATATATATATATATATATATATATATATATATATATATATATATATATATATATATATATATATATATTATAACTTAAGAATATTAACAAAGTATTAAACGTATAATACTTTACATGAACGTATTTGTTTCAATATAATTATCGATGGAATTAAAAGATAATATCAAATGATTGATTTATCAGATACATTGTATGATTTCAAGTCTCTGTTGAAAGGTCCACTTTGATTTAGGAAACCTTTCCTTTTTAACGGTATTCAGAATAAGTGATAAAGTAATCTATCATTGAGAACAAAGTGACAAATAACGAGAACTAGACAAAAGTTAGTGGAAGACTAAAGTACATAATAATCAATTGGTTTAGTTTCAAAACGCTTTTCGATATAATATAACTTGATTATTTAAAATGTCTTTGATTAAATAACGTATATTGGTTGTTAATTATATAGATAATTTGCAATGTGTACTTAAAAACGTGTTTGTATACATTTCAAACTATTTAACAAACGATATTTGTATTCGATTGGTAATCAGAATATTTGACAAGTTAAAGGGAACACTAGTACATAAATGATTCATACCAATTTATGTTACATTACGAAAACGATTTTAAATTATACAAACTCTGAAATATAATTAGTTTTGAAAAACTAAATATTATATAGATTTTCCAAATGAATATGTATATATATTTTACAAAGTGATAAAATATAATATTACTTAGTCGTAAAACGTCTGATTTAAAATAATATATTTTGATAAACAACGAGCCACTGATTTACAGTAGCAAATGACCACAACATTCAAATATATAAGTTACATTTCTTATAATATAATTTATCGATGAGTAAGTCAAATTGTTGATAAAGGTACAAGTCGCGAAACGTAAAGTATCAATTTTCTTAGCGTACGAAAATGCGTTCGAGAAACCGAAACTGTGACATTACTCGAGTGACAACGTACAAGTCTTTAGAACTAAGTTTACAAGTTAACGATGCACATAAATATAATATAATATTTATATAATTATATAGATTAAATATTATATATATATATATATATATATATATATATATATATATATATATATATATATATATATAATAATAATAATAATAATAATAATAATAATAATAATAATAATAATAATAATAATAATAATAATAATAATAATAATAATAATAATATAAAAGTGTCGGCAGCCATAAAAACATGTATATGAGCTGGAAGCTAGGGCCATGCGATCGCATGGCAGCCCCTCACATTAACCATGCGATCGCATGGGGTGTAAGTGGACGAATTCTCTATAAAGCAAATCGAGTCTGGTTCGTTTCTCATTCAATCCAACTCTCTCGATCTCTCTATCTCTCTCACAATATATATATATATATATATATATATATATATATATATATATATATATATATATATATATATATGTATATATATATATATGTATATATATATATATATATATATATATATATATATATATATATATTATTAATATTATTAATCTTATTATTATTATTATTATTGGTAGTATTAAGTAGCGTTATTATTATTAAGTATTTACATAAAATACTACGATGAGGTCATGAGCGAGTTATTTCAACACGGGTTTTGCGAGCGGGATAGAGCTAAGGAAATTATGGGTTATAGCTATGGAGGTTATGGGTAATGTTCGGGGGTATGCTCGTGAGTCAAATCTAGTGTTTATCATCTCCGTTGCGTCTACGTACTTTCCTGCAATATTGAATCTCAATATTGATACGTTCGTGAATCCGAGGCCAACCTTGCACTTGTTTAATGCCATCATATGCTTAATTACTACAAAATACAATATTGTGAGTTCATTTGATTCCCTTTTACTCTTTACATTTTTTGGGACTGAGAATATAGCTACCGTTTAGCTACCCTCGGTGAGAAATTTTTGCATTGCACGATGCATTAGCTACTGTAACGACCCTGGATTTTCCAACGTATATTTATTAATATTTATTATTAATACTTGCGCTTTAATAAATCTATTTTTATACATTTTACTTGTTGCCGTATTTGACTTTTCATGTCCCGACTTGTCTTTGTGACACACGTACTTTTCACGAATAATATTTAGAATATTATTTACGTTCATGATTAATTATTATTAATCATTTTTAATTAACTAATGCAACTAGTTAATTACTTGGGCTTTATTTATTTAATTTGTTACATACTTGGACTTGGCCCTTTATTAATGGATATGGACTTGGAAGCCCACCCTACTTTCTTAATGGACTAGTTGTGAGCCCACTTTTAAGCTAGTAACTTATTAATGTTAAGCATGGATTAATTATGTTAATAAGGAGACAAATTATTCAAGCATGCTAGCACCTTTCTCCCATGCATTTAACTTATATCTCATTCTAGCTCTCACTATCCACCCATGCATGAAAGTAGAGACTTGACCTTCCCCTTTGGCTCCCTAAACCGACGGCATCCTTGAGTGGGGGAGGGAGTTTCATTTTCATTTTCTTTTTGTTACTTATACACTAGTATTACTTCATTTCTTTCACACACATACTTGCACTCTCTTTTCTCTCATCTTTTTCTCTCAAACCTTGTAAGTAATAAACTTTATTGTTCTTCTTTTTCTCCCTTAAAACCGCCACCAATCATCATCATTTACTAGATACTTATTGTTTGTTGTTGTTAAAGATCAAGCTTTCTAACTTGTATCTTCATGTAATCTTGGTTACTTCCATCTTTTGTTTGATGAAGAACCAAGAACAAGAATCTAAACTTGTTAGTTTATGGTTCTACACTTAAATGTTTTAAAGATCTAAAAGTTCATAAGCCTTATAATCATACTTGTGTTCATGTTTTGTAGACTTGAAGTTTATTTTATTAAGATCCAAACTTTGATTTGAATCTTCTCAAGTATGAAACAAACATGAACATAATACTTGTAACTTTAGTTTATTTCTTTCTTTTGTAAGTACTTTAAAGTTGTGATATTGTTAATTTGGTCAAGTATTACTAGTTAAACTTGATCTCATATTTCTTGAAACTAAAGTTAACTTTATATGTTCAAGAACATGGAAGTATAACTTTCTAGTTATAACTTCATACACTTGTACTGGATCTAAGTTTCTATAGCTTATGGTCTTCCAAATTTTTTGTAAACAAGAGCTTATAAGCTTATATACATTTTACAAGATAAAAATTTAAGTTTCATAACTTATGGTTTTATTAAAGTAAAGATCCAAGTTCTATAACTTAGGGTTTAACTTAAGAACACTAGATCTAGACTTTCTGTAGTGACCCGAACTTTTCCATGTTTATATATATTAATTGAGATTGATATTTACATGATTAAATGTTTCCAACATGTTAAGCAATCAAACTTGTTAAGACTTGATTAATTGAAATATGTTTCATATAGACAATTGACCACCCAAGTTGACCGGTGATTCACGAACGTTAAAACTTGTAAAAACTATATGATGACATATATATGGATATATATATAGTTAACATGATACTATGATAAGTAAACATATCATTAAGTATATTAACAATGAACTACATATGTAAAAACAAGACTACTAACTTAATGATTTTTAAACGAGACATATATGTAACGATTATCGTTGTAAAGACATTTAATGTATATATATCATATTAAGAGATATTCATACATGATAATATCATGATAATATAATAATTTAAAATCTCATTTGATATTATAAACATTGGGTTAACAACATTTAACAAGATCGTTAACCTAAAGGTTTCAAAACAACATTTACATGTAACGACTAACGATGACTTAACGACTCAGTTAAAATGTATATACATGTAGTGTTTTAATATGTATTCATACACTTTTGAAAGACTTCAAGACACTTATCAAAATACTTCTACTTAACAAAAATGCTTACAATTACATCCTCGTTCAGTTTCATCAACAATTCTACTCGTATGCACCCGTATTCGTACTCGTGCAATACACAGCTTTTAGATGTATGTACTATTGGTATATACACTCCAATGATCATCTCTTAGCAGCCCATATGAGTCACCTAACACATGTGGGAACCATCATTTGGCAACTAGCATGAAATATCTCATAAAATTACAAAAATATGAGTAATCATTCATGACTTATTTACATGAAAACAAAATTACATATCCTTTATATCTAATCCATACACCAACGACCAAAAACACCTACAAACACTTTCATTCTTCAATTTTCTTCATCTAATTGATCTCTCTCAAGTTCTACCTTCAAGTTCTAAGTGTTCTTCATAAATTCCAAAAGTTCTAGTTTCATAAAATCAAGAATACTTCCAAGATTGCAAGTTTACTTCCAAGTTTTCTAAATCCATTCCAAGTAATCATCCAAGATCAAGAAACCTTTGTTACTTATAGTAGGTTATCTTTCTAATACAAGGTAATAATCATATTCAAACTTTAATTCAATTTCTATAACTATAACAATCTTATTTCGAGTGGAAATCTTACTTGAAATTGTTTTCGTGTCATGATTCTGCTTCAAGAACTTTCAAGCCATCCAAGGATCCTTTGAAGCTAGATCTATTTTTCTCATTTCCAGTAGGTTTATCCAAGGAACTTGAGGTAGTAATGATGTTCATAACATCATTCGATTCATACATATAAAGCTATCTTATTTGAAGGTTTAAACTTGTAATCACTAGAACATAGTTTAGTTAATTCTAAACTTGTTCGCAAATAAAAGTTAATCCTTCTAACTTGACTTTTAAAATCAACTAAACACATGTTCTATATCTATATGATATGCTAACTTAATGATTTAAAACCTGGAAACACGAAAAACACCGTAAAACCGGATTTACGCCGTCGTAGTAACACCGCGGGCTGTTTTGGGTTAGTTAATTAAAAACTATGATAAACTTTGATTTAAAAGTTGTTATTCTGGGAAAATGATTTTTATTATGAACATGAAACTATATCCAAAAATTATGGTTAAACTCAAAGTGGAAGTATGTTTTCTAAAATGGTCATCTAGACGTCGTTCTTTCGACTGAAATGACTACCTTTACAAAACGACTTGTAACTTATTTTTCTGACTATAAACCTATACTTTTTCTGTTTAGATTCATAAAATATAGTTCAATATGAAACCATAGCAAATTGATTCACTCAAAACATATTTAAAATGAAGAAGTTATGGGTAAAACAAGATTGGATAATTTTTCTCATTTTAGCTACGTGAAAATTGGTAACAAATCTATTCCAACCATAACTTAATCAACTTGTATTGTATATTATGTAATCTTGAGATACCATAGACACGTATACAATGTTTCTACCTATCATGTCGACACATCTATATATATTTCGGAACAACCATAGACACTCTATATGTGAATGTTGGAGTTAGCTATACAGGGTTGAGGTTGATTCCAAAATATATATAGTTTGATTTGTGATCAATACTGAGATACGTATACACTGGGTCGTGGATTGATTCAAGATAATATTTATCGAGTTATTTATGTACATCTAACTGTGGACAACTAGTTGTAGGTTACTAACGATGACAGCTGACTTAATAAACTTAAAACATCAAAATATATTAAAAGTGTTGTAAATATATTTTGAACATACTTTGATATATATGTATATATTGTTATAGGTTCGTGAATTAACCAGTGGCCAAGTCTTACTTCCCGACGAAGTAAAAATCTGTGAAAGTGAGTTATAGTCCCACTTTTAAAATCTAATATTTTTGGGATGAGAATAAATGCAGGTTTTATAAATGATTTACAAAATAAACACAAGTACGTGAAACTACATTCTATGGTTGAATTATCAAAATCGAATATGCCCCTTTTTATTAAGTCTGGTAATCTAAGAATTAGGGAACAGACACCCTAATTGACGCGAATCCTAAAGATAGATCTATTGGGCCTAACAAACCCCATCCAAAGTACCGGATGCTTTAGTACTTCGAAATTTATATCATATCCGAAGGGTGTCCCGGAATGATGGGGATATTCTTATATATGCATCTTGTTAATGTCGGTTACCAGGTGTTCACCATATGAATGATTTTTATCTCTATGTATGGGATGTGTATTGAAATATGAAATCTTGTGGTCTATTATTATGATTTGATATATATAGGTTAAACCTATAACTCACCAACATTTTTGTTGACGTTTTAAGCATGTTTATTCTCAGGTGATTATTAAGAGCTTCTGCTATCGCATACTTAAATAAGGACGAGATTTGGAGTCCATGCTTGTATGATATTGTATAAAACCGCATTCAAGAAACTTATTTTGTTGTAACATATTTGTATTGTAAACCATTATGTAATGGTTGTTTGTAAACAGGATAGTTTAGATTATCATTATTTGATAATCTACGTAAAGCTTTTTTAAACCTTTATTGATGAAATAAAGGTTATGGTTTGTTTTAAAATGAATGCAGTCTTTGAAAAACGTCTCATATAGAGGTCAAAACCTCGCAACGAAATCAATTAATATGGAACGTTTTTAATCAATAAGAACGGGACATTTCACTTTCTAGTCTAGGATCTTTAAGATCTAACTAAGATCTAAGTTCTACAACTTAAGATCTTGTTTACTTAGTTTACTTTCAAGTTTATAGCTTAATATTACTATTATAACTCATGTATTGTGTCGGATCTAAGATCTTGATGTAACTTTGGTTCATCAAACTACTTACAACCCTTAAATGAGTTGTGCTACATATCTTAGACATACACTAGTATTATGATGGTCAAAACTTGGTAAAGATGATGCAAACACATCAACGAGTTGTACACTTGAAGCTATAAGCATCAAGGATGAGAACTGTGATGAACATCAAGCACCAAGAACCCACCGGAGCACCTTGCCCACTGTTTTTGGAGGTCTGATCAGTAACCTAGGCTACTGGAAAGTTGATTTCCAATTAGTTCGGTTCGATTAGATGATTTTCCGTTTAGGCCTCGTCTTAATCCGAGTTACGGTTTAGGATTTATGGCCTTCCGGAAGTCACTACACCCTTTTAACGTTGTGCTAAAATTTCTGACCTACTCGCACTTAAACCATCACCACGGTCAAACGAAGATGAGTTTTGTTCTGGAAATTGGTCAACAACTAGGGGACTCATATACAGAGCCATGGCCACTGGTCTCACCTCATTTCAGTTTGTATACAGATCGTGGCGACCGAACGAATTCAGCTTTTATTTCAAACTCTATTCTTGATTGAAACTTACTTTGTACTTTTTGATTAATGATGAATGATGATGATACTTAAGACCTAATTTACATACTTTTAAACCTTTGGGAACGATTTACTGACCTAGTAACTTTTGACTTAGGTTGAGGACCTTTCGGACCAACTTACTTGATTACCTACCGCGTATCGACTTTACTACTTTTCAGTGTGAGTTATAGCATCCCTTTTTTCTTTAACTATTTTGGGAACTGAGAATACATGCGCATTTTACATTTACATACTAGGCACGAGTACTTAAACTTTATATATGTGTGGGTTATACAACGGCATAAACTTTCCCCTTAGCTCGGTAACGTTTAGTCATTGGTCTTTGAACTGGTGAACGCGAATCTTAGATATGGATCCATAGAGTTTGACATCCCCACTCGGGCTAGTAGCGCTAGCATTTAATGGGTGTTTAATACTTCGTAAACATACGCACTCGCCAAGTGTACTTTTAGGGGGTGATATTACGTTAAGTTAGTTACCAAGTGCCCACGGTTATGCATATACTTTTCATACTGTTTTGAAACACTGAAATCTCGTGGCCTACCTTACATTACTGTTATACTTAAACTATAGCTCACCAACATTCGTGTTAACATTTTTAAGCATGTTTTCTCAGGTGCTTATAGTTTGGTTGCTTCCGCTGTAATTTCCATGCTGTGTAGACTCCCGCTGCGTTTATTAGAGATGTCTTCGCATGAAATATTTAATTTGCATTCAAACTATGTTAATTTTGAAACAATGAATTTGTAACGACCTATGTGTCACGTACTATTATTATTGCCTTCTATTCGTAGAAGCACACTTTCGTATGTTAAATTTTTAATGTTGGTTAAGACGTCACTCCGTTTTATGAATGCAAACTTATTTTAAAACAGCATATAGTGTTTGACCTTGTAGTGATCCTGTTGTTGATGATCCGTACATGATAATTTTGTACGGGGCATCACATTTGGTATCAGAGCGTTGGTTGTAGGGAATTAGGTTGCATTAGTGAGTCTAGACCGGACCGAGTAGGATTCACTAATAGGACTAATCTACAACTTGCTAGTTTACTTGTTTCTGCGGAACTTGCTGCATGCTGCTGCTTACTTTTACTGCTATATTCCGTATACTGCTACTTGTTTTCACTACTGCATGATACTATATGCTTTCGATTGCATGATACTTGTCATTATTACCATGCTATTTACTGCTATAGATGATCTAGACTGTCGTAGTTACTTTGCCTAATACGTGCTTGCTATATGACTTACTGATATGTAAAAAGTTATTTTTTCTTGTTCAGATGTCGGATATCCCTCCCGTTATCATTTTGGAGAGCGACTCAGACTCATCTGCCACATCACCTGCCATTATTGCCGATTCACAGATCCCTTCCTCTCTACCCTCCAGCGACTCTGGCGCTTCGTCCTCTGGAGACAGTAGCCATGCACCTGACCCCAGTGATCATCTCAGACAGAGACGAGGATCCATAGGAGATTCCAGCTCCACTCATCCCAGGACTCCCTGAGCCACAGCACCATTCCGGTGGTGCTGTGATTCCTGGGGAAAATGGGGAAGGTCCTTTCCGTAATGAGCGTAACCATTGGGTCAGACACCTTCCTGATGGACGTGTCGTGCCGATCCCACCTTGCAGATACCGACTGATGACCACCGGTGGACCAGATCCACCCTCAGATAGTTCAGACGACTCGTCATCCGATGACTTCAGCGAGGAGGATTCCGACGAGGACCCTGAGGAGACGCCAGTGTAGCTGCCCTCTACCCCGCTGAAGAAGCGGTATCGTTTCGATGGTACTGTTATTCCGGGGGTTAACGGAGGTAGGTCGTTCATTAACGCATATGGACTGAAGGTTAGAGTTACCGCCCGTAAGCGGGTTGTGCCTTACCCTGCCGATCCATTCGTACGTAAGGATTCCCGATACGCAGCATCTACTTCTGGTGCTGGACCATCTGCACCACCAGCTTCACCAGCATCATCTGCACCACCAGCTCCACCTGTACCATCTGCACCTCCTGCCCCAACAGCATCCCCCGTCGTCGAGGAACTGACGAGGGAAGTGCATATCCTCCGTGCTCGGGTAACTAAGCTCGAGGACTAGGTGTCCCACATGATGGATATCCTTTACCCACCGTCACTATAGACCTATTGTATTAGATTTCATTATGTATTTCCGGTTGTAGTTTCATGTTTTACTCATGTATTGTACGAACCGTATGTGGATGTATGTCACTTTCTTATTAATGAATGGAACTTTGTGGTGTTTAATTTCTGTACGGTGTTCTATTTACGTTACTATATGATGATTTTGTGGTATCTGTATCTAGTTGCATTACTTAATTAGCATGTGTTGTGTTGATTCCATGTTGGTTACCATATACCATATTATTATTTATTGAATGCTGGATTTTGACTTAAGTCGAAATTTCTGTTTCGAAGATCAATGGCAAACGGAAGATCAACGCCCATAGCAGCACAGATTGAGGAAATGATAACTGAACGAATAGCCACTGCAATTGTGAATGTCAACCCCCAAGCTCCACCGATTAACCAGCACAATCATAACGGGTGTACCTATAAGGAATTTCAAAGCTGAAAGCCCCACAATTTCAGTGGTACTGAGGGGCCGGTTGGACTGACGAGGTGGTTTAAGAAATTAGAAGCTGTGTTCTGTGTGAGCAACTGCTCAGAAATGAACAAGACTAAGTATGTCTCCTGTACACTGTCGGACAGCGCTTTAACCTGGTGGAACACATTGGCTCAGGCTAAGGGTATTGACGAGGCTTATGCTACACCGTGGGAGGAATTTAAGGGGGCTATGATTGAGGAGTACTGCCCCAAAATGGAGATCCAGAAAATGGAAGCTGAGTTTTGGGAGTTGAAGGTTGTGGGAACCGATCTTGACGGTTATAACTGAAGGTACTTGGAACTAGCTTTGATGTGTCCAATGATGGTTACCCCGGAATTTAAGCGAATGGAACGGTATTTATGGGGTCTTCCCAAGTCCATCCAAGGAAATGTCACCTCTTCAAAACCAGCTGATGTCCCGGAAGCTATGCGCATGGCGCACACACTGATGAACCAAATTACCAGCAAAGAACCCGAGAAGGCGAAATCAGAATCGGGGACTAGTGGTGAGAAATGTAAGTGGGACAACAACAAGGGAATGGTCTATGATCAAAACCCGACGAAGAGACATGAGGGTTTCAAGGGAAACAACTCCAACCAGAACCCTAGCTCAAACCCTAACTACAAGGGTAGTCTACCGCAATGCAAGAGATGCTACAAGAATCATACCGGCTACTGCAACGTGGTCTGTGAAAAGTGTAAAAGAACTGGGCATATTGGCAAAGACTGCAAGATCACTACCCCAATTGTGAAGACAAACCCTACTGGGCCAAGGAAATGCTATGAATGCGGACAACAGGGCCACTTCAGGAATGAGTGTCCCAACAAGAGAAAGGACGGCGGGCCAGCGCGTGGTAGAGCTTTCAACGTAAACGCAAGGGATGCCCGTGAGAACTCCGACTTGGTTACAGGTATATTCACTCTCAACAATCTATTAGCTTCTGTCCTATTTGATACTGGTACCGATAGGAGTTATGTATGTAGACACTTTTGCTCTAAGATAAATTGGTCGTTAGTTCCTTTAAAGGAGAGTATTCTTGTTGAGGTAGCCAATGGAAAACTTGAGAAAGTTGACCAAATTAGTCGAGGAGGTATTATCAACATAGCTGGTGTGGATTTCGAGATTGACTTGATACCCATCAAATTGGGAAGTTTTGACGTGATTTTCGGTATGGACTGGTTGACCAAGGTAAGGGCCGACATTATCTGTGGAGATAAAGCTATTTATATACCACACGGAGATGGTGAGCCACTGATTATTTACGGAGAGAGATGTAACTCGAAGCTAAACCTCATTAGTTGCACGAAAGTACAAAAGATCATGAAGAAAGGACGTCTTGCTGTTTTAGCACATGTGAAAACATTAGAAACCGAGGTGAAGAGCGTGGATGATGTAAGGATTATGAACGAATTTCCTTATGTCTTTCCAGAAGAATTGCCTGGATTACCGCCATCAAGAGCAGCGGAGTTTCAGATCGATTTAGTGCCAGGGGCTGCACCTGTAGCTCGCGCACCTTATCGACTCGCACCTTCCGAAATGCAAGAGTTGCAGAGTCAACTACAAGAACTGTTAGACCGTGAATTTATCCAACCAAGTTCATTGCCTTGGGGCGTACCTGTTTTGTTTGTGAAGAAGAAGGACGGATCTTTCTGTATGTTTATCGATTATCGTGAGCTGAACAAGTTGACGATCAAGAATCGATATCCCCTTCCCCGAATTGACGATCTTTTCGATCAGCTGCAAGGATTAAGTGTTTACTCTAAGATCGATTTGCGATCAGGTTATCACCAGTTGAGTGTGAAGGAGAGTGATGTGATGAAAACTGCATTCAGAACTCGTTATGGTCATTATGAGTTTCTCGTGATGCCATTCGGTTTAACCAATGCACCTGCCGTGTTTATGGATCTCATGAATCGTGTATGCAAGCCATACCTAGATAAGTTCGTTATCGTCTTCATAGATGATATCCTCATCTACTCCAAAAGCGAAGAAGAACATGAGCAACATCTTCGACTAGTGCTTGTGTAAAGACCCGTCCTAATCCATAAGAACGAATACAATAACATATGATTACATCGCGAGGTATTTGACCTCTATATGATACATTTTACAAACATTGCATTCGTTTTTAAAAGACAAACTTTCTTTACATCACGGCATGCATACCATTTCATAATATATCCAACTATAAATGACTTAATAATATTCTTGATGAACTCGACGACTCGAATGCAACGTCTTTTTGAAATATGCCATGAATGACTCCAAGTAATATCTTTAAAATGAGCAAATGCACAACGGAAGATTTCTTTCATACCTGAGAATAAACATGCTTTAAAGTGTCAACCAAAAGATTGGTGAGTTCATAGGTTTATCGTAATCAATCATTTTCATAATTTTAATAGACCACAAGATTTCATTTATTCAATAATCATACACTCGCAAGTATTTAAAATTCATTCATATGGATCGAACACCTGCTAACCGACATTAACAAAATGCATCTAGAATATCCCCAAACATATAAACATCGAAGTACTAAAGTAGTTCAAATTCTCTGACTGGGGCGCGTCAAAGCCCATAGATCTATCTTTAGGATTCGCGTCAATTGGTGGCAATTATAATAAACACAAATTCTTAGGTTACCAAGTTCAACAAGGGCGATATCCGGTATAACAATTCAACCATAGAATGTTGTTTCGATTACTTGTGTCTATTTCGTAAAACATTTATAAAAGTGCATGTATTCTCTGTCCAAAAAATATATATTGCAAAAGCATTTAAAAAGGGAGCAAATGAAACTCACTATACTGTATTTTGTAGTAAAAATACACATGACGACATTGAACAATGCATGGTTGGCCTCGGATTCACGAACCTATATTAAGTATGTATATTAATACACATAATCGTAATCGAATAAGTTGTATATATATTTATTATAATATATTATTAAATTGTAACTTATTGTTATGTAGATATAATGTATTAAAATTAATATTTATAATTCTATATGTGTTTATATTATTATTTATAATATCTTAATATATCTTTATATACTATTGGCAATTTAGTTATCATTATAGTTATTATTATTTCATTTAAAAATATCGTAGATAATATACTTTTACATAAAAAATATTTATAATTATAATACTGTTACAGTAAAGAAAATAATATTAATAATTAGATATAAAATGATAGAATGATAGTTTTACTAATAATGATTCTTTTAATAATAATAGAGTTGTAAAAAATAATAGTTTTTAATAAAATGAATAATTTAATAATAATGATGATAAAAATAATAATTTTGATATTAATACTTAATATCTAATAATAATAATGATTATAACAACCTTATTACGAATGGTAATCCTAATAATAATAATTTTGTGAATAATAATAATACGTCTAAAATGGTACTAATACTAATTTTTACGAAAATAATAATAATTTGTATTATATCCATAATGATAATATTAATAAACATATTCATGGTAATGGTATTAAAGCTTTAAATTTAATAGTAATATTATAATTAATACTTATAATAATAATAATAATAATAATAATAGATTTAATACTTATAATTATGATAATAGTAATAATAACAATTATGATACTTGTAAAAATAACAATAACTAATAATAATAATAACTTATAACTAATATTTATCTTAGTAACAATAATAATAATTATAATACTAATTGATAATACTAATAATAACAATAATGATATTATTATTAGTTTGATTAATGATATTAATAATCATTTTCTTATTGTTTGTACTAATAACACATAACATGGTAACACTAATTAATAATAATAATAATAATAATAATAATAATAATAATAATAATAATAATAATAATAATCATAATCATAATAAGTTTTAAAATAAAAACTACCTTTAAAAGAATTTCTAAAAAGAAAAGCCCCGAACCGGGCTCGAACCCGAGACCTCCCGTTCACCCTTCAAACGCCCAAACCAGCTGCTTTGTAATGTTTTTCTGATTAATTCTCTCCCCATATTTATATAAACCATAATACTATATACCTCTTCTTCTTCATTACTGATTCAGGTCGACCAGAGGAAGAAAACCATCACCCAATTAATTGATTAAACAAACTAAGTGGTATTAATCGACTTAGGATTAACCAGTAACTGGGAATCGAATTAACAAACACCAAAAAGAAAAAAAATAAAAAGAGCAGCAGCAGATTAGGAAGAACACTTGAACCCGTTTGGAAACTTAAAATCAATTTTGAATTTCTAAAGCGTTTTAGACAAAACTTAAAACATAAAACCTGTTCTAAATCATAATTAGGAAGTGTTTGGATCGTTAATCTCAACAAAAATAGCAAAACGATTATCAATTTCTCAATGAACAATTTCGTTGACTTTTGTAATGACAACTTTGACTCCCAAAATTTGAATTCAATTCGATGAATTAGAAGTTGAAATCTTCGAGATAGTTTGAACAAAAGATTCCTAACCTAACTGCAATAATAGTTTTTTTTGAAATTGTTAGGAATTTAACGAATTGAATAAAATGTACATGAACAGAGGTATTTCTGTGTTATTCGATTTTTTTCTGTTTTAATTTGATCTAATAACAAGATGGAAAGGGAGTTGATAATTGATATGGGTAGTAGGAGGTTGAATGACTTACCTATCGACTGAATTGAATCAATTATACAGCTAATGTGGTTTTCACGATCAGACAAATAGAACAGGGATTAAAGTAAAATACAAATAAAAACGAATCTAATTGATATTTGATTTGTACTAATGAAAAGGATGTGAAACTGTTTGTAAACCTAATCCATCAATCTAATACAGGGATAAGAACGTGATTCGGATATATACTCTACAATCGTAAGATGATTTTATATAATTAATATCATTTATTAATAATTATAATAATAATCTCAATACTAATAACAATAATAATAATAAGTGTATTAATAAGTCTCAATAAAAATGATTTTAAATGATGATAATAATATTATTAATGATAATGATAATAATCCTAATTATTTTGTTATTAATAATGATAATAATAATATTAATAATAATATTTATATATATCAAATTTTATATCTATATGTTATTTATATTTAATATAATGATATTAAAAATACTAATGTTGATATTAATATCGAAAGTGACAACAATATTACTTTAGTAACTATATTTTAATTTATAATTTCATTTAATACTTTAATATTATTTATTATTAATTATGTAATATTATACAATATCATATACTGAATATTTAATATTTACACATTTTTTATATTTATATATATATTTTATAGCAACATATATATCTATATATATTCAGAGTAACTTAATTATTCTATTTATTATTTTTACATTTTAAGTTTAAATTAATTAGAGTATACTTGATTAATTCAAAATATTATATATATACTTATATTTTTTTTATATCTACATATGTATTTTCATATTTATTTACAACTAGTTGTTCGTGAATCGTTAGGAATAGTCGAGGTTTAAATGAATACATGAACACAGTTGAAAAATTGTTGATACTCAACCTTACAGAATTTTTTATCGTGTCGAATTTATATAAAGATCAAGTTTAAATTTGGTTAAAAATTTCCGGGTCGTCACAGTACCTACCCGTTAAAGAAATTTCGTCCCGAAATTTGAGTGGAGTGGTCATGGCTAACAATAAAAATGTTTTCATGACGAATATGAGTTGTGAGATAGAGTTTTATCATTATCGAGTAATATAGATTAAACGATTCGGTTACTTGAAGCGTATGAATGAAGCTATCACCAAAGAGTGAAATTAGGAATCAAAGATTCGTCTTAATTTTTGACGTAGTCAGGGTTGAATTTATAAAATAAGGTACGTCTTAACTTTTGGCGTTGTCTTTGTTGAATTCCGGAATTCAAGGAATTTAAAGAAAATCTTCGAAATCTAATAGATTTGATTCTTCGGCGAATAAGGAAATTAAGATCTCTATAATTAAATATGGTGATCTGTCTCGATTACTCTGTCTGATATTTTCATTATAAATTAATCTTTTTACGTTCCATAACTTTTACGTCTCCTATACTCAATTCCCAAATCTCAAAAGGTTGCGAAAATGCTTAATCCAGTTCTGATCCTTGTCCTTATCCTTACTATCGCAACAATCATTCTCATTTTCCAACTTCCACCATCGGAATCTGTTTTCTTCTACTTCGCCCTTGGGATTATAGTGTTTTTAATTCTCCCGTGTCTTTATGTTGCGATAAACATTGACATACACGGTTTGTAATTTATGTGTCGTTATAGGGTTTTATATCTTCTCTTATATTTCGATGTCCCTGATTCTGTCTCCTATAATTATTGTCATCCATAGTTAATGCTTTCTCTTATTTGCTGCGATTTATACTCCAATTTCTATGTCGAAGCTTCATTCTTTCGTTTCCTCTTCTTGCGATTAAGCACCGTATGTAATGGTCCAGAATTCATATATATGAATTTCGGAATGATCATAGTTATTGTTCTAAGAAGGAAATTGTAATGGCACGATCTTGATTTGTCAAATTATCAGAATATCCTGGAAAAGACCGAATCATCCAGAAAACATTTTCTTGATGTATTTAGAGGTTAATTAGAATACAAGAGTCGTGTAACATGGCACATGATGATGTTATGATCTGTGAATCATCACGTTCCATTTAGAAACTCAGCATGACTTACTGTAATATATTCACGTTGATCAAGTGTCATTATATTATACTAACTCATGCTTCAGTTCCAAACACTACTTCAAAAACATTCATAGTTTAAACTCGAAAGTTTACAGAATATAGAAACTAACAGTTTCTTATATGATGTAACACTGATAGTGCGAAGAGATTCATGATTTCGGATAAGAATAGTTATGAAAATATCTTCTGAAACATGGAGGATATTTATAATGAAAAATACGATGATATCTTGGAACATCTAAGATCAGAGGATGATGAAGCAGATTTGTCTGTAACGGTTTAGAGTAAGGAGCAAGGTATTCGTTAATAAATTTTGTAGATACTAAATCATTTTGGATTCTTTGAAGGCAGGTTTAGTCTTTGTGATTTGTCCACAGCCTCCTTCATGGTTTGCTCAATCCGTTTTCCAGTTCTAATCCTTCTCTTTTTCTGAGATTTGCCAACATACAATTCTTTATCATCAACTTTTGGCTGTTGAGGTCGTTTACAGTTTTTTTGTTGCTTCATTCAACTATTCAAAATTCAGAGCATAAATTCGCAGACTGGGTGCTTTTCAGAATTTCAGAATGGAAGATCATAATTCTAAGAGATAAATGTTATATGGATACATATAACTGTTGATGTAGGTATGTTGCGAGATTTCAAAATACTGATTGCTAATTCCCGGTAGTTGGTATAGTAATTCTGGTTATAGGATGTAAATGAGTATATGATAGGGTTTCACTGAATGTAATGATTTTTTGAAAAATTAAAGATCAATAAAGTTACGGGTAAGTTTACTGCTAATGTGGTGGAATATAAACGGTTCTCCGGTAACAAAGGCGAAAAGACAACGTATATATCAAGGTTATAATAAGGTTGTTTCGAACGAAAAGTTGAAGTTGATTTGCTGGAGCTGTGACAAAATTGGCTAATTTGGAGAGGAATTGTAAAAATTATTTTCGGTAATAACAACGCCAAAAGAGCTATCACAGATACGTGTTAAACGTTTACTCAGGTTCTGAGTATTTTCAGGTGCATAACTATATGCAATCAATATTTTTTTTTTCGTAGATGAAGTGCGGTTGGTTCATCTTCTCGACCGAGGTGTTTTCAAGAAAAATGAAAGGTTTGAACGCAGATTAAAATCGTCAAGATAAAAACAAGGTTTAAGATGAAATCAAGTGGCAAACTTGAAGAATTGTTTAGTTTCATATGTTATAGTAAATATTTTAATTCATTTTAATTGTCCAATGTTGGTAGTCCATAGTTGATAATCCATAGTTAGCAGTTCAATAATTTAATATATAATATTCGAATTAATTAATATGTATCGTGACCCGTGTACATGTCTCAGACTCGATCACAACTCAAAGTATATATGTTATTTGAGAATTAACCTCAACCCTGTATAGCTAACTCTATCATTACTACATATAGAGTGTCTATGGTTATTCCAAATAATATATATAGATGCGTCGATATGATATGTCAAAACCTTGTATAAGTGTCCCGATATTTAAAATGCGTAAATAACAGTATTTAAATGATAATAAATAAAGTGCGTAAAATAAATAACAGAAATTAAATGACGATAAATAAAATTGTTAAAATTGCGATAAATAAATTGCGATAAATAAAATATAATACGGAATTAACAGTTAGCTAGGAACAGTTAGCTAGGCTTTCGTTAGCGTGGTTTCTCAGCAAAATTTCTCATAGTTAATTTGTTTGTTTCTAACAAATTTTATTTTGTCCAATGTTTCCTTCATTATGCCACTTGTTGGATTTTGATAAGTCAAAATCCAAATATGAAGTTGAATGAAAATGGTTATTCTGTGGTGAACGAATACGTATATTGGTGGATGTAAGTAGGATAGTAAATGATTGTTGAATCATATTCGAAGAATGTACAGTGTAACTTATTAATGTGAAATCTAAATATTCCTCGGGTATTACCTACCCGTTAAAATATTTTCACCATTAACAATTTGTACAAAAGAATTTTAAATTACAATCTTTATGAAAACATATATACATATATATTTTCTTCAGATGTAAGCATGGATTTAATGAGTTAATATGATATTAAACTCATTTGCTTTTTCGGTTTGAGCTAGAATAAGTAATCTCTAAACCTATTAGGAACCACATATTCTTCGCAGAATATTAATGAAGTTATGGATCAATACTTCATCGTTCAATGTTATTGGTACTCTTTGGTATCTATGGTGCATACGACGTTGATGCTCGAGGTACAGATTGTGATGTCGAGGTGTGGGATGCGGATGTTGCTGTTGGTGGTACTACCGGTGCTGGTGATGTTGCTGAAGCTGGTATGCTTCGCAGATATTTTCCACATTTTTTACTCTAGCACGAAGCTCGTTGACTTCTTTGATTACCCCAGAATGATTGGCAGTTTGAACAAAAGAATGAATAAGGTTTAGAATTGTAGAAATTATGTGATCATTGTGAGATATTCTGGAAATGAGAGAAAAAATAGTGTTTCGGATTGGTTCGCCGGTGAATGCTTCAGGTTCTTCGCCCAGAGGACAATATGGTGGATGAAAGGGATCGTTTCTTCTTATCTCTAATGATTAAGTAGACTACGAACCCATCAGATGAATTGGGGATGGCTGATTGGTTGATTCATTCTGGTGACGCTGCTTCCGGAGCTTAGGTGAATATTCATGTCGAAATAGCTGTCGGAATAACTATCGGAATAGCTATCGGAATCTGAGGGACTCGAACTGGTTGAGGGATTCATCTCGTACGATCAGATGAAGGATTTTTGATAAGAAATAGATTATAGGATGTAGATTAGTACCCTGCAATACATAGTTTACATATGCATATATAGTATTAAAATCCCATAAGTTACGGAGGAATCTACAGAAGCTGTCAAGCAAAGGTAACAATAACAGATACGCTAAGATATGAATTTATTTATACACTGTCTATGCAATAGAGGTAGTAAGACGTGTCTAGACTTTAAGGATGATAAGCAAATAATTTTCGACACTAAATGATAAGCAAAACTTTTGACATGCAGACACGGTCGAAGTCCAGACTCACTAATGCATCCTAACGACTTATCAGTTAGACACACTAATCTAGACCTGGTTCGCTAAGACAACCACTCTAATACCACATGTAAAGACCCGTTCTAATCCATAAGAATGAATACAATAACATATGATTACATCGCGAGGTATTTGACCTCTATATGATACATTTTACAAACATTGCATTCGTTTTTAAAAGACAACCTTTCTTTACATCGAAAGTTAATGGCATGCATACCATTTCATAATATATCCAACTATAAATGACTTAATAATATTCTTGATGAACTCGACGACTCGAATGCAACGTCTTTTTTAAATATGCCAAGAATGACTGCAAGTAATATCTTTAAAATGATCAAATGTACAGTGAAAGATTTCTTTCATACCTGAGAATAAACATGCTTTAAAGTGTCAACCAAAAGGTTGGTGAGTTCATAGGTTTATCGTAATCAATCATTTTCATAATTTTAATAGACCACAAGATTTCATTTATTCAATAATCATACACTCGCAAGTGTTTAAAATTTATTCATATGGATCGAACACCTGGTAACCGACATTAACAAAATGCATCTAGAATATCCCCAAACATATAAACATCGAAGTACTAAAGCAGTTCAAATTCTCTGAATGGGGCGTGTCAAAGCCCATAGATCTATCTTTAGGATTCGCGTCAATTGGTGGCAATTATAATAAACACCAATTCTTAGGCTACCAAGTCCAACAAGGGCGATATCCGGTATAATAATTCAACCATAGAATGTAGTATCGATTACTTGTGTCTATTTCGTAAAACATTTATAAAAGTGCATGTATTCTCAGTCCTAAAAATATATATTGCAAAAGCATTTAAAAAGGGAGCAAATGAAACTCACTATACTGTATTTTGTAGTAAAAATACATATGACAACATTGAACAATGCAGGGTTGGCCTCGGATTCACGAACCTATATTAAGTATGTATATTAATACACATAATCGTAATCGAATAAGTTGTATATATATTTATTATAATATATTATTAAATTGTAACTTATTGTTATGTAGATATAATGTATTAAAATTAAAATTTATAATTCTATATGTGTTTATATTATTATTTATAATATCTTAATATATCTTTATATACTATTGGTAATTTAGTTATCATTATAGTTATTATTATTTCATTTAAAAATGTAGTAGATAATATACTTTTACATAAAAAAATTTATAATTATAATACTGTTACAGTAAAGATAATAATATTAATAATTAGATATAAAAATGATAAAATGATAGTTTTACTAATAATGATTCTTTTAATAATAATATAGTTGTAAAAAATAATAGTTTTTAATAAAATGAATAATTTAATAATAATGAGGATAAAAATAATAATTTTGATATTAATACTTAATATCTAATAATAATAATGATTATAACAACCTTCTTACGAATGGTAATCCTAATAATAATAATAATTTTGTGAATAATTATAATACGTCTAAAATGGTACTAATACTAATTTTTACGAAAATAATAATAATTTGTATTATATCCATAATGATAATATTAATAAACATATTCATGGTAATGGTATTAAAGCTTTAAATTTAATAGTAATATTATAATTAATACTTATAATAATAATAATAGATTTAATACTTATAATTATGATAATAGTAATAATAACAATTATGATACTTGTAAAAATAACAATAACTAATAATAATAATAATTGATAACTAATATTTATCTTAGTAACAATAATAATAATTATAATACTAATTGATAATACTAATAATAACAATAATGATATTATTATTAGTTTGATTAATGATATTAATAATCATTTTGTTATTGTTTGTACTAATAACACATAACATGGTAACACTAATTAATAATAATAATAATAATAATAATAATAAAAATAATAATAATAATAATAATAATAATAATAATAATAATAATAATAATAATAATAATAATAATCATAATAAGTTTTAAAATAAAAACTACCTTTAAAAGAATTTCTAAAAAGAAAAGCCCCGAACCGGGCTCGAACCCGAGACCTCCCGTTCACCCTTCAAACGCCCAAACCAGCTGCTCTGTAATGTTTTTCTGATTAATTCTCTCCCCATATTTATATAACCCATAATACTATATACCTCTTCTTCTTCTTCATTACTGATTCAGGTCGACCAGAGGAAGAAAACCATCACCCAATTAATTGATTAAACAAACTAAGTGGTATTAATCGACTTAGGATTAACCAGTAACTGGGAATCGAATTAACAAACACCAAAAAGAAAAAAAATAAAAAGAGCAGCAGCAGATCAGGAAGAACACTTGAACCCGTTTGGAAACTTAAAATCAATTTTGAATTTCTAAAGCGTTTTAGACAAAACTTAAAACATAAAACCTGTTCTAAATCATAATTAGAAAGTGTTTGGATCGTTAATCTCAACAAAAATAGCAAAACGATTATCAATTTCTCAATGAACAATTTCGTTAACTTTTATAATGACAACTTTGACTCCCAAAATTTGAATTCAATTCGATGAATTAGAAGTTGAAATCTTCCAGATAGTTTGAACAAAAGATTCCTAACCTAACTGCATTAATAGTTTTTTTTTGAAATTGTTAGGAATTTGACGAATTGAATAAAATGTACATGAACAGAGGTATTTCTGTGTTATTCGATTTTTTTCTGTTTTAATTTGATCTAATAACAAGCTGGAAAGGGAGTTGATAATTGATATGGGTAGTAGGAGGTTGAATGACTTACCTATCGACTGAATTGAATCAATTATACAGCTAATGTGGTTTTCACGATCAGACAAATAGAACAGGGATTAAAGTAAAATACAAATAAAAACGAATCCAATTAATATTTGATTTGTACTAATGAAAAGGATGTGAAACTATTTGTAAACCTAATCCATCAATCTAATACAGGGATAAGAACGTGATCCGGATATATACTCTACAATCGTAAGATGATTTTATATAATTAATATCATTTATTAATAATTATGATAATAATCTCAATACTAATAACAATAATAATAATAAGTGTATTAATAAGTCTCAATAAAAATGATTTTAAATGATGATAATAATATTATTAATGATAATGATAATAATCCTAATTATTTTGTTATTAATAATGATAATAATAATATTAATAATAATATTAATATATATTAAATTTTATATCTATATGTTATTTATATTTAATATAATGATATTAAAAATACTAATGTTGATATTAATATCGAAAGTGACAACAATATTACTTTCGTAACTATATTCTAATTTATAATTTAATTTAATACTTTAATATTATTTATTATTAATTATGTAATATTATACAATATCATATACTGAATATTTAATATTTACACATTTTATATATTTATATATATATATTTTATAGCAACATATATATCTATATATATTCAGAGTAACTTAATTATTCTATTTATTATTTTTACATTTTAAGTTTCAATTAATTAGAGTATACTTTATTAATGCAAAATATTATATATATACTTATATTTTTTTATATCTACATATGTATTTACATATTTATTTACAACTAGTTGTTCGTGAATCATCGGGAATAGTCGAGGGTTAAATGAATACATGAACACAGTTCAAAAATTATTGAGACACAACCTTACAGACTTTTTTATCGTGTCGAATTTATATAAAGATCAAGTTTAAATTTGGTTAAAAATTTCCTGGTCGTCACAGTGCCTACCCGTTAAAGAAATTTCGTCCCAAAATTTGAGTGGAGTGGTCATGGCTAACAATAAAAATGTTTTCAAGATGAATATGAGTTGTGAGATAGAGTTTTATCATTATTGAGTAATATAGATTAAACGATTCGGTTACTTGAAGCGTATGAGTGAAGCTATCACCAAAGAGTAAAATTAAGAATCAAAGATTTGTCTTAATTTTTGACGTAGTCAGGGTTGAATTTATAAAATAAGGTGTGTCTTAACTTTTGGCGTTGTCTTTGTTGAATTCCGGAATTCAAGGAATTTAAAGAAAATCTTCGAAATCTAAAAGATTTGATTCTTCGGCGAATAAGGAAATTAAGATC
Organism: Rutidosis leptorrhynchoides; assembly: GCF_046630445.1. Classification (NCBI taxonomy): domain Eukaryota; kingdom Viridiplantae; phylum Streptophyta; class Magnoliopsida; order Asterales; family Asteraceae; genus Rutidosis; species Rutidosis leptorrhynchoides. The sequence continues at coordinate 132,726,643 of NC_092343.1, forward strand.
TCTATAATTAAATACGATGATCTGTCTCGATTACTCTGTCTGATATTTCCATTATAAATTAAACTTTTTACGTTCCATAACTTTTACCTCTCCTATACTCAATTCCTAAATCTCAAAAGGTTGTGAAAATGCTTAATCCAGTTCTGATCCTTGTCCTTATCCTTACTATCGCAACAATCATTCTCATTTTCCAACTTCCACCATCAAAATCTATTTTCTTCTACTTCGCCCTTGGGATTATAGTGTTTTTAATTCTCCCGTGTCTTTATGTTGCGATAAACATTGACATACACGGTTTGTAATTTATGTGTTGTTATTGGGTTTTATATCTTCCCTTATATTTCGATGTCCCTGCTTCTGTCTCCTATAATTATTGTCATCCACAGTTAATGCTCTCTCTTATTTGCTGCGATTTATACTCTAATTTCTATGTTGGAGCTTCATTCTTTCGTTTCCTCTTCTTGCGATTAAGCACCGTATGTAATGGTCCAGAATTAATAGATATGAATTTCAGAATGATCATAGTTAATGTTCTAAGAAGGAAATTGTAATGGCACGATCTTAATTTGTCAAATTACCAGAATATCCTGGAAAAGACCGAATCATCCAGAAAATATTTTCTTGATGTATTTAGAGGTTAATTAGAATACAAGAGTCGTATAACATGGCACATGATGATGTTATGATCTGTGAATCATCACGTTCCATTTAGAAACTCAGCATGACTTACTGTAATATAGTCACGTTGATCATGTGTCATTATATTATACTAACTCATGCTTCAGTTCCAAACACTACTTCAAAAACATTCATAGTTTAAACTCGAAAGTTTACAGAATATAGAAACTAACAGTTTCTTATATGATGTAACACTGATAGTGCGAAGAGATTCATGATTTCGGATAAGAATAGTTATGAAAATATCTTCTGAAACATGGAGGATATTTATAATGAAAAATACGATGATATCTTGGAATATCTAAGATCAGAGGATGATGAAGCAGATTTGTCCGTAACGGTTTAGAGTAAGGAGCAAGGTATTCATTAATAACTTTTGTAGATACTAAATCATTTTGGATTCTTTGAAGGCAGGTTTAGTCTTTATGATTTGTCCACAGCCTCCTTCATGGTTTGCTCAATCCGTTTTCCAGTTCTAAACCTTCTCTTTTTCTGAGCTTTGCCAACATACAATTCTTTATCATCAACTTTTGGCTGTTGAGGTCGTTTACAGTTTTTTTGTTGCTTCATTCAACTATTCAAAATTCAGAGTATAAATTCGCAGACTGGGTGCTTTTCAGAATTTCAGAATGGAAGATCATAGTTCTAAGAGATAAATGTTATATGGATACATATAACTGTTGATGTAGGTATGTTGCGAGATTTCAAAATACTGATTGCCAATTCCTGGTAGTTGGTATAGTAATTCTGGTTATAGGATGTAAATGAGTAGATGATAGGGTTTCATTGAATGTAAAGATTTTTTGAAAAATTAAAGACCGATAAAGTTACTGGTAAGTTTACTGCTAATGTGGTGGAATATAAACGGTTCTCCGGTAACGAAGGCGAAAAGACAACGTATATATCAAGGTTATAATAAGGTTGTTTCGAACGAAAATTTGAAGTTGATTTGCTGGAGCTGTGACAAAATTGGCTAATTTGGAGAGGAATTGTAAAAATTATTTTCGGTAATAACAACGCTAAAAGAGCTATCACAGATACGTGTTAAACGTTTACTCAGGTTCCGAGTATTTTCAGGTGCATAACTATATGCAATCAATCTTTTTTTTCCGTAGATGAAGTGCGGTTGGTTCATCTTCTCGACCGAGGTGTTTTCAAGAAAAATGAAAGGTTTGAACGCAGATTGAAATCGTCAAGATACAAACGAGGTTTAAGATGAAATCAAGTGGCAAACTTGAAGAATTGTTTAGTTTCATATGTTATAGTAAATATTTTAATTTATTTTAATTGTCCAATTTTGGTAGTCCATAGTTGATAATCCATAGTTAGCAGTTCCATAATTTAATATATAATATTCGAATTAATTAATATGTATCGTGACCCGTGTACATGTCTCAGACTCGATCACAACTCAAAGTATATATATTATTTGAGAATTAACCTCAACCCTGTATAGCTAACTCTATCATTACTGCATATAGAGTGTCTATTGTTATTCTAAATAATATATATAGATGCGTCGATATGATATGTCAAAACCTTGTATAAGTGTTCCGATATTTAAAATGAGTAAATAACAGTATTTAAATGATAATAAATAAAGTGCGTAAAATAAATAACAGAAATTAAATGACGATAAATAAAATTGCAAGAATTAAAATTGCGATAATTAAATTGTGATAAATAAAATATAATACGGAATTAACAGTTAGCTAGGAACAGTTAGCTAGGCTTTCGTTAGCGTGGTTTCTTAGTAAAATTTCTCATAGTTAATTTGTTTGTTTCTAACAAATTTTATTTTATCCAATGTTTCCTTCATTATGCCACTTGTTGGATTTTGATAAGTCAAAATCCAAATATGAAGTTGAATGAAAATGGTTATTCTGTGGTGAATGAATACGTATATCAGTGGATGTAAGTATGATAGTAAATGATTGTTGAATCATATTCGAAGAATGTACAGTGTAACTTATTAATGTGAAATCTAAATATTTCTCGGGTATTACCTACCCGTTAAAATATTTTCACCATTAACAATTATACAAAAGAATTTTTAATTACAATCTTTATGATAACATATATACATATATATTATCTTCAGATGTAATCATGGATTTAATGAGTTAATATGATATTAAACTCATTTGCTTTTTCGGTTTGAGCTAGAATAAGTAATCTCTAAACCTATTAGGAACCGCATATTCTTCACAGAATATTAATGACGTTATGGATCAATACTTCATCGTTCATTTTATTGGTACTCCTTGGTATCTATGGTACATACGACATTGATGCTCGAGGTACAGATTGTGATGTCGAGGTATGGGATGCGGATGTTGCTGTTGGTAGTACTACCGGTGCTGGTGATGTTGCTGAAGCTGGTATTTTTCGCACCATATTTTCCACATTGATTACTCGAGCACGAAGCTCGTTGACTTCTTTGATTACCCCAGAATGATTGGCGGTTTGAACAAAAGAATGAATAAGGTTTAGAATTGTAGAAATTATGTGATCGTTGTGAGATATTCTGGAAATGAGAGAAAAAATGGTGTTTCGGATTGGTTCGCTGGTGAATGCTTCAGGTTCTTCGCCCAGAGGACAATATGGTGGATGAAAGGGATCGTTTCTTCTTGTCTCCAATGATTAAGTAGACTACGAACCCATCAGATGAATTGGGGATGGCTGATTGGTTGATTCATTCTGGTGACGCTGCTTCCGGAGCTTAGGTGAATATCCATGTCGAAATAGCTGTCGAAATAACTATCGGAATAGCTATCGGAATCTGAGGGACTCAAACTGGTTGAGGGATTCATCTCGTACGATCAGATGAAGGATTTTTGATAAGAAATAGATTATAGGATGTAGATTAGTACCCTGCAATACATAGTTTACATATGCATATATAATGCTAAAATCCCATAAGTTACGGAGGAATCTACAGAAGCTGTCAGGCAAAGGTAACAATAACAGATACGCTAAGATATGAATTTATCTATACACTATCTATGCAATAGAGGCAGTAAGACATGTCTAGACTTTAAGGATGATAAGTAAATAATTTTCGACACTAAATGATAAGCAAAACTTTTGACATTCAGACACGGTCGAAGTCCAGACTCACTATTTCATCCTAATGACTTATCAGTTAGACACACTAATCCAGACCTGGTTCGCTAAGACCACCTCTCTGATACCACATGTAATGACCCGTCCTAATCTATAAGAATGAATACAATAACATATGATTACATCACGAGGTATTTGACCTCTATATGATACATTTTACAAACATTGCATTCGTTTTTAAAAGACAAACTTTCTTTACATTGAATGTTAACGGCATGCATACCATTTCATAATATATCCAACTATAAATGACTTAATAATATTCTTGATGAACTCGACGACTCGAATGCAATGTCTTTTTGAAATATGCCATGAATGACTCCAAGTAATATCTTTAAAATGAGCAAATGCACAACGGAAGATATCTTTCATACCTGAGAATAAACATGCTTTAAAGTGTCAACCAAAAGGTTGGTGAGTTTATAGGTTTATCGTAATCAATCATTTTCATAATTTTAATAGACCACAAGATTTCAATTATTCAATAATCATACACTCGCAAGTGTTTAAAATTCATTCATATGGATTGAACACCTGGTAACCGACATTAACAAAATGCATCTAGAATATCCCCAAACATATAAACATCGAAGTACTAAAGCAGTTCAAATTCTCTGACTGGGGCGTGTCAAAGCCCATAGATCTATCTTTAGGATTCGCGTCAATTGGTGGCAATTATAATAAACACCAATTCTTAGGCTACCAAGTTCAACAAAAGCGATATCCGGTATAACAATTCAACCATAGAATGTAGTTTTGATTACTTGTGTCTATTTCGTAAAACATTTATAAAAGTGCATGTATTCTCAGTCCCAAAAATATATATTGCAAAAACATTTAAAAAGGGAGCAAATGAAACTCACTATACTGTATTTTGTAGTAAAAATACACATAACGACATTGAACAATGCAGGGTTGGCCTCGAATTCACGAACCTATATTAAGTATGTATATTAATACACATAATCGTAATCGAATAAGTTGTATATATATTTATTATAATATATTATTAAATTATAACTTATTGTTATGTAGATATAATGTATTAAAATTAAAATTAAAATTTATAATTCTATATGTGTTTATATTATTATTTATAATATCTTAATATATCTTTATATACTATTGGTAATTTAGTTATCATTATAGTTATTATTATTTCATTTAAAAATATAGTAGATAATATACTTTTACATAAAAAAAATTTATAATTATAATACTGTTACAGTAAAGATAATAATATTAATAATTAGATATAAAAATGATAAAATGATAGTTTTACTAATAATGATTCTTTTAATAATAATATCGTTGTAAAAAATAATAGTTTTTAATAAAATGAATAATTTAATAATAATGATGATAAAAATAATAATTTTGATATTAATACTTAATATCTAATAATAATAATATTGATTATAACAACCTTCTTACGAATGGTAATCCTAATAATAATAATTTTGTGAATAATAATAATACGTCTAAAATGGTTCTAATACAAATTTTTACGAAAATAATAATAATTTGTATTATATCCATAATGATAATATTAATAAACATATTCATGGTAATGGTATTAAAGCTTTAAATTTAATAGTAATATGATAATTAATAGTTATAATAATAATAATAGATTTAATACTTATAATTATGATAATAGTGATGTTATGCGAGGCGTATATGAAATAGCTTATATTTTACTAGGAAATACTATTAAATATGATACAATTTTACACAAGATATTTATTTATTTATAGAATGGATATACCTAAACCTTGCTACAACACTTATAGGCAGTGTACCTAATCGTACAGTAGTGTAGTTTTTAGTAAGTCTGGTTCGTTCCACAGGGAAATCTTTTAAACAAAGCTTAACGCTATATTAGTTTTATCTCATAAAAAACAAATATATATAAGTAATATTATTATTATAAAAAGGAGGTTTTTATCGTTTAATGACCGGTTTGTCGATTTTAAAACTTTAGTCGCAGTTAAAACCTAATGTAAAATATTAAAAATAAATACAACTTAATTTAAAACGTAAAATAAATAACGATAATGAAATTGCGATAAATAAAATTGCAATAATTAAAAAGTACGATAATTAAAAGTGCAATTAAATACAATGACAATAAAAGTGCGATAATTAGAAGTGCAATTAAATATGAAAATAAAGGAATTATGCTTATTTAAACTTCCGTAATCATGATGTTTGACGTGTTGATTTTTAGTTTTATGCCCATGGGTTAATTGTCCTTTGTCCTGGATTATTTAATATGTCCGTCTGGTTTTTGTCCATAACAGTCCATCAGTCATAAATATAAAGTGCGAGTGTCCTCGTCAAATTATCCTTATACCCGAAGTCAAATATTCCAACTAATTGGGAACTTAAACTGTAAAAAGGTTTTAATACTTTGTTTAATAATTACATCAGGTTATCGACTGCGTGTAACCCAAGGTTTTAATACTTGGTTATCAATTATGCCAAGTGTCCTTGTACATAATTTCACCCCTGTTTTAATAATTCCATAGACTATTAATCCATTCCCGTGTCCGGTTAAATGAACGATTATTCGTACATATAAATATCCCGCCCATCGTGTCCGATTGAGTGTATATGGTTATTTATAGGTATGTCCAATTGTAAATCTTTATATTAAAATTAACAAACTATCATTTAGTTAAACAAATATAAAGCCCATTAATAGCTCATAGTCTAATTTCCACAAGTGTCGTTCTTTTGTCCAAACCCCAATTATGGTAAAAAGCCCAATTACCCAATTTTAGTATTTAGCCCAACATCATGATTACTTCATTTTAAATAAGCATAATAATAACTTAGCTACGAGAAATTAATGTAAAAAGGTTGAACATAACTTACAATGATTAAAAATAGCGTAGCGTTACACGGACATAATTTCGACTTACACCCTTACAACATTCGTTAACATACCCTTATTATTAGAATTTAAAATTAAAATTAAAATTAATATATATATATATATATATATATATATATCGTATGATGAATGAGGAGAAAAAGATGTAAATAATCCGTCGAATTGCATGGCCTTTTATAGGCAGATTACTGTTTTTGTGTGCTCCGCAAGTTCGGTGGGTTTTGCCTTTATAAGCTCCGTGAGTGCGGAGCTGTGGAATCCAGCTCACACAAGTGTGGCTCCTAGCTTGCCGACGAATTTTATTATATAAATATAATATAAATATATAATTTATATAATTAATTATATATTATATTATATTTATATACATAATTAATTTGTAAATTTGGGTCCGTTGCGTCGTACGTTGAAAGCTGGTTCATGTCTCGGTTCCGGATTTTCGAACGTCCTTTCGTATAATTTAATATCTTGTACTTTGCGTTTTGCGTCTTGTACTCTTGTAATTTTGAGACATTTCTCATCAATAATTTGAACCACTTTGATTGTACTTTGTACTTTTGAGCTTTTTGGTCGTTTGCGTCTTCAATTCGTCGAATCTGTCTTTTGTCTTCACCTTTTAATTTTTAAACAAATATTCCTTATAAATAGGACAACTGCAACTAAATGCTTGTCTTTCTTGAGGGATAATGCGATGAAATATATGTTCATTTTTAGCATTATCAAATATTCTCACATTTGAGCGTTGCTTGTCCTCAAGCAATATAGTCTTGAATAAAAACATACTAGAATCACTTCTTTATTCTTCACACTTTGTACATCAGTGATTTCATTACGGCGGTATGAACAATGATAGTAACGTTGTGGTTTACAGTCCCACATGACTATAAAAATTTAGATCCGTTAGGAAATTGGATCTTTATGAAAACATTTGATCTTTTGAAAATTAAATCTAGCTTTTACCCTAGATAAATTTTCCGGAATAACCCTTCACCGGTGTTTGCAAATTGTTTTTGTGGGTTTGATGGGTTTCAGATTTGAAAATTTTAGCTCAACACTTGCGGTTTTGTGTTACCCACTTGCTAACCTTGTATTAGGAAAGCAACACGTCCAGTATACTTGCTCCGTATATTACCTTTCGATAAACTACCGTCCGGTTGTAAAGGAAAGCATTGAACAAGCAACTGTTAAGGCAATGTCCCGTGACATGCTTTTAATTACGGTCTATAACATGTCGGATGCAATTACTATCCTTGGTAGGAGTAATAGTAAAGCTCACCCTTATAATTTTTCGGTTTGGCACAAGGTCCTGTCTTTGACCATACTATGCAACCACCGTTCTTACGGTTGACACCCGATTTGGTTCAGGTGACCAAATGAATTCCAGGTGAATTCCTAGGATTTTACGTTCAATGGTAATGAACGCATTAAAAATAGGTTTTCAGAAAACAAATCGGTTTGTAATTTTGATCAAAATATTTTCTCGTTCAAGCTCGAGTTTAGATATCATTGAATTCCATGAGTTTGTAATTCTCAATCTTTAAGGTCAATCTCTAGGATTGAGTAATATCAGGCTTAAATGCTGATTTTTGATCTTTAAGGAGATTATCCTTTCTGGGGATCCGATTCATTAGTCTTATCCAGCTAATTTGCATGGCGTCCTCCCCATTTTACAAGACAGATCCTCTCATGGTTAGGATAAGTCTGACCACTTGGCGACCCTGTTTTATGCTGAGGTCCGTGGATTTCCTGCTGATTTTAGTGATGATTTTTCTAGATTTTTCGTCAACCTACAGCTGGTCTGGACGACAACTTCATGACCTAAATCAAGAAGCGCGTTTCTTTTTCGGAAGACTTTACTTCATTTTAACGATGGAATTGATTCATCGTGTAGATCCATCTTTCTTTCAAATATATTATAATAAATCGGGTAAAACTGTTTAGTTTAGTCCCAAGCAAAAGTATCTTCAATTATTTGTTACAGAAATATGTGATATATGTTTAAGATAACTTGGTAAATTTTCCCACACTTGGCTTTTATTTTCTTTTATTTGCCTTTTTATTATCCTCTATTCCATTTTAAATGAATTCTAACATTTTGGTTTGTTTCTCAATTTATGTCCTTTCCGAGGTAACAATAATTTCGGTGTTAACACCTAGTTTTATCGTTCATAAATATGTATAAACATGATTTTGAGTTCATTTAATTGAAATTTTTGAAAAATTTTACTAGAATTGGGTAGTCAGTATATAAGACTAGGGCCGTTCTTTGTTATCAGAGAGCACTAGATTCTAATACAACTACTACGTTACTAGTATTTTTAATGGTAACCAAGTGTTTAAGTTAAAAATTTTAAAAATCCGAAAGAATTTAATTCCTTCCCACACTTAAGATTTTGCAATGCCCTCATTTGCATAAATCAGTAATAATTTAAATTATTGAGGGTGATTAGCGTAGAAAAATGATTAAATTTTACCAAAGTTTCCAAACATATTGGCGTTTGTTTGCTGAATGATAAATGGTGCACATCATTTGTTCATTCCGTCTTGTTGTTACATCAAATTTGTTTTTCATTTTTGTCGTCAAAAGTACTAGCTTTTGCTGAACTTAATGCCAGTCTTTGAAAATGCACTGTTTTACCCTGTTTTGTACATGAGATAAACTACAAACACATATATACATATTTTTGAAGTTGGGTTTTCACACCACATTCAAAAATTATTAAAATCTAATAAAGTTAGAAAATTATAAAATCTATTATAATAATAAAATAAGAAATAAGAAATAAGAAAATTAAGAATTAGTAACATTACAATAAAATAAGAAAATTACGGATGAGGAGGATGGTTCCAGTATGGATCCCAAGCGTATCCATAGATGCTGTAAAATTCTTGGGCAGGGTCATATGTAGGATATGGTGGTCGGCTCTCTAAAGTCCAAGGAGAAAATTCGGGCATAACGGTAGGAATGTAGTTTCTACCTACGTGTGTACAATGACTTATGATTTGGCTTTGATGATACTGCCAATCTTGAAATGCTTTTTGTCTAGCCATTTCATACTCGTGTCGAGACATAAAAATTTGCATTTCTGTCATTGGATTACCCCCTCCCGGTTGACCTTGCTGTTGATCTCTCTCAACCTGTGGATGCCTGCCATCATAACGTGCTGCCACGTTGTTTCGTTTTTTTAAGACCTTAGCACCATGATAAACATGCAAATCTATTCTATCACGGGGTTCTGGTTCTGCCATTAATATTCTCCCCCGACTTCTATCCACACCGAGATATTCAGCAATTAAAGTAATAAATATACCACCTCCTATTATGCTACCACGCCTCATACCCCTAACCATAGTCAATAAATAATAACCCACACAAAAAGGTATACTTACAGCGCTCTGTGGGTCTCGAATACACATGTGGTAAAACAAATCATGTTCATTTACCTTTTCCTTATTCTTACCTCGTTGTGTAATTGAATTAGCTAAAAACCTATGGATTACACTTAATTCAGCTCTATCAATATCAAGATAAGAGTATAATCCCCCCTGGAATCGGCGATGGCTAGTCATCCTACTCCATACGTCATTCGTATCAAAATTCTCATCCACCCTCCTACCATAAACTATTAACCTCTGACAATCATAAGATGCTAGCTCCTCGGGCATATATACGTAAAGCCCGAGCCATATCTAGTAAAGACATATGGCGCATCTCCCCTCCTAATAAAAATCTAAGAAAACTACGATCGGTTAAAGTATCTACCCGATCATTTATTTCAATAGTACATAATAACTCTATACACCATTCTCTATACACAGGTCTACGCATGTTGAATAAACGTACCCAATCACTAAAAGTAGAATTACCATACCTTTGAGTAAGTAATTCCCTGATTGGCTCGGCCAATTCCACTACCTCTAATGGTTCCCAATCTATAACTCTGGGTACCTCAACATTATTAGACACAAGGTTGTGCAGGTTCTTTTGATATTTTGGATAGTCTATCCAATATCTATCAAATCTCAAATTCGGATGTAAATCTGCCTCATGAATGTTTGAATATGAAAAAATTGGGTGAGGCATATCTTGTCGGTATTGGTTATTAATTTCCTGTTGATCTGCATCTTCCGGAGGAGCATTGCGAGCCTGGGATGAAGATTCACCCCTTTCAGTCTGCAAAATAAACACAATTTTTGTGCATCCAAATATGCATTAGTTTTAGCAAAACCATAAATCTAAACAATTACAATGACATGTTTAATCCATATTAAACTCTATACACATTTTCAAAATATTAACAATTCTACACTTTTATAAATATACTTTTACAAAAATGTATACAAAGTTCCTTCGCATTTAACTTTTAAAACATGTCAAAAACAATCATTATAACAATTAAATAAGTTCCTCATGGCATTCATATCAATTAAATCAAGTTCATGCAATTTTGGTTCAAAAAGTCCACTTTAATCTTCATAAATCATGTTTAGGATCAAAGTTTTGATCATTTAGCAACCTAAACATGTTACACTACTCAATTTAGCATAAACTAACAACAAAATTCGGCCATAACCTGTTTATATCAAAAAGCCCTAATTTTGCTCAAGAACACAAACCCTAGATTATTCAAAAATTGAAGTTCAAAGCTTCTAATCATGTTAAATAGCATCAATCTAGGTTATACAAGCATAATACACAAACAATTGAAGCATTATTACACTAGAAAGCATCAAAATCGAATTAGGCATAAAATTGTTCAAGAACACTAAAAATTCGGATTAAATGGTGTTTAGGTGTAGAAATTTACCGATTTCCTTGAGTAATTCCTTGATAATAGTCTCCTCATTGTGATTTTATGAAAGATTTGATGAAAAATGGTGAAAAATTGCGAATTTGGGAGTGTTTTTTGTGGGTTTTTCGCAGAAAAATATATATGTGTGTGTACAAACTGGTCTGTTCGACCAGTTTTATTTTTTTCTGGATTTTTGATGCTCCGCGAGTGCGGTGGTGGGAACCCACAAAGCACCGCGAGTCGCGGCCCTAATTATTATTATTATTATTATTATTATTTTTTCATACTTTAATTCAATAAGACTAAAAATAATGACAATAAAAGTTCTCGTCCCTCCCTCGGGTAAAACAACTTCGGTTCAAAGACGTAGTCTTCAACTCACGACGAATTTTAAAAATCATATTTTTAACTTAAGGAAATAAAGTAATTTTTTTTTAAATTCACACCAAACTTATATTAAAAAAAATACACCAAATTTATATTATAATTTTGTTTTTATACATACAAACTTATATAAAAAATATTAATTTTTCAAATATTTACAATTTTAAATATATTGATTGAAAAATTTTACAATATTATTTTAATATTAATTTTAAAAACAAAGTAAAAATAAAATTAAAAATCTTTTTGGTCTTTTATCCCACTTTAATCAATCAAATATTATCAAAAATATACGCCCCTCTTTTCGGTAAAGTAATTTCGGTTTTATAACCTAGTTTAACTCATGACAAATTTTTGAAATATTTTGGGTTGATTGATTAAAGATATTTATACCTTAATAATAAAAGGTAAATTTCGCAGTGATGTAATAAATTTTTGTATGATATCAATAATTTCGGTCGCAAGACCTAATTTTATCGAATACCAATTTAATACTTTATAGCGAACAAATTAGCGTTTATTATCAAAAGGTTAAAAATAAAAATAAAAATAAAAACTGTACAAACTTACCTGTGAGATAGTATTCTTAGTGATATGCTCTAGCCCACTCATAAGATAGTCGGACTAATTGGTTTTCCATAGCTACATAGGCGTAACCTCGAGCATTCAACGTTTTTTCTTCTAAACATATGAACGGTCCATCTCTGCATAAAGTAATAAATTCGGTGTTTGAATAGGTTTGATTATTTGAACATTTACCTTCGTGTGACCATTTTCCGCATTTGTGACATCTTTCAAGGTGTCGTGCTCTTCTTTTCGCTGAGGATTTTGATTTTCCTTTACCAAATTGTAACTTATTATTTTCGCATCTGGATTCTTTTCTTACTTCGTCCAATTTTTCTCTGATTACTGATACCAGCTCACTCGGAAGTGTGTCATTATTATGTTTAGTAATCAAAGCGTGTAGCATTAGACCATGGTTTAATTCATAGGAAGTCTTCATCTTGTAAAAACCTAAAATAAATAAAAATTCAGAATGGGGGAAGAAGACTAGTTCTTTAGGGTCTGCTAGGGAAAGACCATTCGGGTTCCATTTTCGAGAACTACACGAAAACAGAAATCTAACTTTAACAGAAATACATATTATCCTTTAAAAGACTTGATTCTCCCCACACTTAGTTAGCTGTGGTATCAAAATTGTGATTAACTTCGTTGTATACTTCCATTGGACTATCTATGTAGTGTTTAATTCTGTGACCATTAACCTTAAATTCAATCCCATTTGAATTTATCAATTCTACTGTTCCGTATGGGAAAACTCTTTTAACTATGAATGGTCCAGACGATCTTGATTTCAATTTTCCAGGAAATAGCTTGAATCGTGAATTGAAAAGAAGAACTCTGTCTCCTTCTTTAAATTCTTTTGAACTTCTGATTCTTTTATCATGCCATTTCTTCGTTCTTTCCTTATAGAATAATGAATTTTCGTATGCTTCATGTCTTAATTCCTCTAATTCGTTTAATTGACTTAACCGTAGACGTCCAGCTTCATGTAAATCAAGATTACATGTCTTCAAAGCCCAAAATGCTTTGTGTTCAATTTCTACTGGAAGATGACATGCTTTTCCGTAAATGAGTCTAAAAGGTGTGGTTCCAATTGGAGTTTTGTAGGCTGTTCTAAAAGCCCAGAGTGCATCCTCCAATTTAATGGACCATTCCTTCGGATTTGATCCTACGGTTTTCTTTAAAATACGTTTTAAAGCTCGGTTGGTATTTTCAACTTGTCCACTTGTCTGTGGATGATATGCGGTGGAGATTTTATGAGTTACTTCATATCTTTTAAGAACTTTCTCAAGTTGATTATTACAAAAATGAGCTCCCCGATCACTTATTAAAGCTTTCGGTGTTCCAAACCTTGCAAAAAGACGTTTTAAAAAGTTGACTACAACTCGTGCATTGTTAGTTGGGAGAGCTTGTGCTTCCGCCCATTTAGATACATAATCAATGGCTACGAGAATATATAGATTATTATGAGATTTTGAAAATGGACCCATAAAGTCAATACCCCAAATGTCAAATACTTCACATACTTGAATGACATTTTGTGGCATTTCATCACGTTGACTTATTTTTCCGGCCCTTTGACAAGCATCACAGGATTTGCAAAGAAGGTGTGTGTCTTTGTAAATTGTAGGCCAATAGAATCCAGCATCATAAACTTTTCTTGCTGTGAGTTGAGGCCCATAATGCCCTCCTGTTGGTCCTGTGTGACAATGGTTCAAAATTTTACTAGCTTCATCTCCGAATACACATCGGCGTATTATTCCATCGGGACAACTTTTAAACAAATGTGGATCTTCCCATAAATAGTATTTTATATCACTAAAGAATTTCTTTCGTTTTTGGTACGATAATCCTTTTTCAAGGAATCCACATACTAAGTAGTTTGCATAGTCTGAAAACTATGGAATTTCATTATAATTTATCTTCAATAGATATTCATCAGAAAAGTTGTCTTGTAAGGCCGATTCATTTAGAACTTCTAATTCGGGATTTTCAAGACGAGAAAGATGTAGTGACCCGAACTTTTCCATGTTTATATATATAAATTGAGATTGATATTTACATGATTAAATGTTTCCAACATGTTAAGCAATCAAACTTGTTAAGACTTGATTAATTGAAATATGTTTCATATAGACAATTGACCACCCAAGTTGACCGGTGATTCACGAACGTTAAAACTTGTAAAAACTATACGATGACATATATATGGTTATATATATAGTTAACATGTTTTTATTATAAGTATGTATCTCATTAGGTATTTTAACAATGAGTTATATACATAAAAATGAGACTATTAATTTAAGAAACTCGAAAATGATATATATAACGATTATCGTTATAACAACGTCTTACTAGGTACATATGAATCATATTAAGATATTGATACACTTGGTTAATTATGTTAAATGATAAGTAAATATATTATTAAGTGTATTAATAATGAAATACATATGTAAAAATAAGACTACTAACTTAATGATTTCGAAACGAGACATATATGTAACGATTATCGTTGTAACAACATTTAACTGTATATACATCATACTGAGATATATTATATATCATAATATCATGATAATATAACAATTTAACGTCTCATTTGTTATAATAAACAATGGGTTAACAACATTCAACAAGATCATTAACCTAAAGGTTTCAAAACAACATTTACATGTAACGACTAACGATGACTTAACGACTCAGTTAAAATGTATATAAATGTAGTGTTTTAATATGTATTCATACACTTTTGAAAGACTTCAAGACACTTATCAAAATACTTCTACTTAACAAAAATGCTTACAATTACATCCTCGTTCAGTTTCATCAACAATTCTACTCGTATGCACCTGTATTCGTACTCGTACAATACACAGCTTTTAGATGTATGTACTATTGGTATATACACTCCAATGATCAGCTCTTAGCAGCCCATGTGAGTCACCTAACACATGTGGGAACCATCATTTGGCAACTAGCATGAAATATCTCATAAAATTACAAAAATATGAGTAATCATTCATGACTTATTTACATGAAAACAAAATTACATATCCTTTATATCTAATCCATACACCAACGACCAAAAACACCTACAAACACTTTCATTCTTCAATTTTCTTCATCTAATTGATCTCTCTCAAGTTCTATCTTCAAGTTCTAAGTGTTCTTCATAAATTCCAAAAGTTCTAGTTTCATAAAATCAAGAATACTTTCAAGTTTGCTAGCTCACTTCCAATCTTGTAAGGTGATCATCCAACCTCAAGAAATCTTTGTTTCTTACAGTAGGTTATCATTCTAATACAAGGTAATAATCATATTCAAACTTTGGTTCAATTTCTATAACTATAACAATCTTATTTTAAGTGATGATCTTACTTGAACTTGTTTTCGTGTCATGATTCTGCTTCAAGAACTTCGAGCCATCCAAGGATCCATTGAAGCTAGATCCATTTTTCTCTTTTCCAGTAGGTTTATCCAAGGAACTTAAGGTAGTAATGATGTTCATAACATCATTCGATTCATACATATAAAGCTATCTTATTCGAAGGTTTAAACTTGTAATCACTAGAACATAGTTTAGTTAATTCTAAACTTGTTCGCAAACAAAAGTTAATTATTCTAACTTGACTTTTAAAATCAACTAAACACATGTTCTATATCTATATGATATGCTAACTTAATGATTTAAAACCTGGAAACACGAAAAACAGCGTAAAACCGGATTTACGCCGTCGTAGTAACACCGCGGGATGTTTTGGGTTAGTTAATTAAAAACTATGATAAACTTTGATTTTAAAGTTGTTATTCTGAGAAAATGATTTTTATTATGAACATGAAACTATATCCAAAAATTATGATTAAACTCAAAGTGGAAGTATGTTTTCTAAAATGGTCATCTAGACGTCGTTCTTTCGACTGAAATGACTACCTTTACAAAAATGACTTGTAACTTATTTTTCCGACTATAAACCTATACTTTTCTGTTTAGATTCATAAAATAGAGTTCAATATGAAACCATAGCAATTTGATTCACTCAAAACGGATTTAAAATGAAGAAGTTATGGGTAAAACAAGATTGGATAATCTTTCTCATTTTAGCTACGTGAAAATTGGTAACAAATCTATTCCAACCATAACTTAATCAACTTGTATTGTATATTATGTAATCTTGAGATACCATAGACACGTATACAATGTTTCGACCTATCATGTCGACACATCTATATATATTTCGGAACAACCATAGACACTCTATATGTGAATGTTGGAGTTAGCTATACAGGGTTGAGGTTGATTCCAAAATATATATAGTTTGAGTTGTGATCAATACTGAGATACGTATACACTGGGTCGTGGATTGATTCAAGATAATATTTATCGATTTATTTCTGTACATCTAACTGTGGACAACTAGTTGTAGGTTACTAACGAGGACAGCTGACTTAATAAACTTAAAATATCAAAATATATTAAAAGTGTTGTAAATATATTTTGAACATACTTTGATATATATGTATATATTGTTATAGGTTCGTGAATCAACCAGTGGCCAAGTCTTACTTCCCGACGAAGTAAAAATCTGTGAAAGTGAGTTATAGTCCCACTTTTAAAATCTAATATTTTTGGGATGAGAATACATGCAGGTTTTATAAATGATTTACAAAATAGACACAAGTACGTGAAACTACATTCTATGGTTGAGTTATCGAAATCGAATATGCCCCTTTTTATTAAGTCTGGTAATCTATGAATTAGGGAACAGACACCCTAATTGACGCGAATCCTAAAGATAGATCTATTGGGCCTAACAAACCCCATCCAATGAACCGGATGCTTTAGTACTTCGAAATTTATATCATATCCGAAGGGTGTCCCGGAATGATGGGGATATTCTTATATATGCATCTTGTTAATGTCGGTTACCAGGCGTTCACCATATGAATGATTTTTATCTCTATGTATGGGATGTGTATTGAAATATGAAATCTTGTGGTCTATTATTATAATTTGATATATATAGGTTAAACCTATAACTCACCAACATTTTTGTTGACGTTTTAAGCATGTTTATTCTCAGGTGATTATTAAGAGCTTCCGCTGTCGCATACTTAAATAAGGACGAGATTTGGAGTCCATACTTGTATGATATTGTGTAAAAACTGCATTCAAGAAACTTATTTTGTTATAACATATTTGTATTGTAAACCATTATGTAATGGTCGTGTGTAAACAGGATATTTTAGATTATCATTATTTGATAATCTACGTAAAGTTTTTTTAAAACCTTTATCTATGAAATAAAGGTTATGGTTTGTTTTAAAAATGAATGCAGTCTTTGAAAAACGTCTCATATAGAGGTCAAAACCTCGCAACGAAATCAATTAATATGGAACGTTTTTAATCAATAAGAACGGGACATTTCAAAAGATGATCAGCGGCGAGATTTTCTGCTCCTCTTTTATCT
Source organism: Rutidosis leptorrhynchoides (assembly GCF_046630445.1). Lineage (NCBI taxonomy): Eukaryota > Viridiplantae > Streptophyta > Magnoliopsida > Asterales > Asteraceae > Rutidosis > Rutidosis leptorrhynchoides. The sequence continues at coordinate 132,744,561 of NC_092343.1, forward strand.
TGGATTTCAATATCGAACTCTTGTAAGATAAGATCCAATGGATTAATCTTGGTTTGGCATCTTGTTTCGAAAATAGGTATCTAAGAGCAGAATGGTCGGTATAGACCACCGTTTTAGCTAGAACGAGATATGATCGAAATTTGTCAAAAGCAAAGACAATAGCAAGGAGTTCTTTTTCAGTAGTTGTGTAATTTGTTTGTGCTCCTTGTAACGTCTTACTAGCATAATATATAGGTTGAAATCATTTTTTAATCCTTTGTCCTAAAACGGCTCCCATTGCAAAATCACTTGCATCGCACATTAGTTCAAACGATAGATTCCAATTTGGTGTTATCATGATCGGCGCATTAGTGAGTTTTTCTTTAAGTATATTAAAAGATTTGATGCATTCATCTGAAAAGATGAATGGAGCATCCTTTTCTAGGAGTTTATTCATAGGAGTGGCAATTTTAGAAAAATCTTTTATGAAACGTCGGTAAAAACCAGCATGCCCTAGAAAACTCCTAACTCCTCTAACATTGGTGGGATGTGGAAGTTTAGCAATTACATCTACTTTAGCTCTATATACTTCAATTCCTTCTTTTGAGATTTTATGACCAAGAACGATGCCTTCTTTAACCATGAAATGGCATTTCTCCCAATTAAGAACTAGATTTGATTGTTCGCATCTAATAAGCATTCGTTCTAGATTAACTAGACATGATTCAAATATATCACCGAAAACTTAAAAGTCATCCATGAAAACTTCCATGCATTCTTCTATCATGTCGTGAAAAATCGCCATCATGCACCTTTGAAAGGTTGCAGGGGCGTTGCAAAGTCCAAATGGCATGCGTTTGTAAGCAAAAGTACCATAAGGGCACGTGAATGTAGTTTTCTCTTGATCCTCGGGTGATATTGGAATCTGAAAGTATCCGGAAAAACCATCAAGAAAATAATAGTAACTGTTTCCGGCTAATCTTTCCAACATTTGATCAATGAAAGGTAAGGGAAAGTGATCTTTTCTGGTGGCGTCATTTAATTTTCTATAATCAATACAAACACGCCATCCTGTTACAGTCCTAGTAGGAATAAGCTCATTTTTCTCATTTATAATGACAGTCATGCCACCCTTTTTAGGCACGCATTGAACTGGACTTACCCATGGACTATCAGAGATTGGATAAATTAAACCTGCATCAAGCAGTTTAATAATTTCTTTCTTAACAACTTCTTGCATATTAGGATTTAGTCTTCTTTGACGTTGCACATATGTTTTATGACCTTCTTCCATATGGATTTTATGTGTGCAATACGAAGGACTTATTCCTTTAATGTCATGAATCTTTCATGCAATAGCTGGTTTATGAGCTTTTAACACAGAAATGAGTTGAGATTTTTCATTTTCAGTAAGAGAAGACGATATTATTACAGGTAACTCAGATTCACCATGTAAATAAGCATATTCCAAATGGTTTGGAAGTGGCTTTAACTCTAATGTCGGAGGTTCTTCTATCGATGATTTATATAGATATCTGTCTTCTTCTTTTAGCATTTGAATTTGTTCTGTTGTTGGTTCATATCCATTAGCCATTAGTGTAGCTAACATTTCAGTTTCATCAATTGGTTCAGTTCCTTCTCCTAAAGAACATTCTCCTGTTCCTTGTAATTCTGGAAATTCTTCTAACAATTCTGCATGTGAATCTATAGTTTGAATATAATAACATGTATCATCTGCGGATTGCGGTTATTGCATTGCTCTATCAACTGAAAAGGTAACACTCTCGTCCTCTATACTTAGGGTTAGTTTCTTACCGAACACGTCTATCATTGCTTTAGCCGTGTTTAAGAATGGTCTTCCTAATATGAGAGGAACTTGAGAATCTTTTTCCATGTCCAGAACAACAAAATCTACTGGAAATACTAAAGTACCAACTTTAACTAGCATGTTTTCCATTATCCCTCAAGGATATTTTATTGATCGATCGGCTAGTTGTATGCTTATTCGTGTTGGTTTCAATTCTCCAAGGCCTAGTTTAGTGTATAGTGAATAAGGCATTAAATTTATACTAGCACCTAAGTTTGCCAATGCTTCTATTGAACTAAGACTACCCAAAAAACATGGAATTGTGAAACTTCCTAGATTAGATAGTTTTTCTGGTATTTTATTCAACAGCACTGCAGAACAATTAGCATTCATAGTAACAGCCGAGAGTTCTTTCATTTTCTTTCTATTTGTGATCAGATCTTTCAGAAATTTAGCATATCTAGGCATTCCTGAAATCACATCAATAAAAGGAAGATTTACATTTATCGGTTTAAACATATCCAAGAATTTGGATTGCTCCGCTTCAAGTCTCTCTTTTTTCATTTTACTCGGTTAAGGAAGTGGTGGTTGGTATGGTTTAACATAAGGTTTAGCCTTAACTGTGTTATCTTCATTAACCTTTTCAACTACCGGTTCTGTTTCCTTATCTTGCTCAGGTTGTGGTTTATGTGGAGCAGGAATAGCTTCATCAGAAATTACAGGTATTTCAGGTGGTTTAAGTGTAATACCACTTCTTGTGGTAATAGCTTTAGCTGTTTCATTCCGGGGGTTAGCATTTGTATCACTAGGTAGACTTCCCGGTTTTCTTCCACCTATTAACCTTGCTAGGTTACTTACTTCTTGTTCCAGATTTTGAATAGAAGCTTGTTGATTTCTAAATGCTTGAGCATTTTGTTCATTGATTTGTTTCTGAGATGTGAAAAACTGCGTTTGAGATTCAACTAGCTTCGTCATCATATCTTCTAAATTTGGCTTTTTATCATCGGTTTGTGATGGTTTGTTTTGAAAATTAGGTCTTTGCTGATTGTAAGTATTATTGGATACTTGTTGATTGCTAGGACCTTATTGGTTGTTGTATGGAACATTTCGATTATAATTCTGGTTTTGATTGTAAATTGGTCTTGGCGGTTGATAATTATTCTGATAATTATTTCCAGGCCTTTGGTTTATGTATGAAACATTCTCTCTTTGTTCCATTGTTAGTTCAATACTGAGACAATCTTTTGTCAAATGTGGTCCTCCACACTGCTCACAACTAATTTGTATTGAGTGTATATCCTTAGTCATCTTTTCCATTCATCTCTCGACAGCATCTATCTTTGCAGAAATGGAATCTAAGTCATGGCTAGAATCGGCTCTAGTTGCTTTAGATGATCTAACGATATCTTTTTCTTGGTGCCACTCATGTGAGTGGGAAGCAGTGTTATCAATAATTTTATAAGCATCAGTTTCTGTTTTCTTCTTATTGGAACCACTAGCTGCTATGTCTATCTCTTTCCTTGTAGTGATGTTGCATCCTTGGTAGAATATTTGTACTATTTGACAAGTGTCTAAACCATGTTGCGGACATCCTCTCAATAACTTTCCAAATCTTGTCCACGCCTCATATAGAGTTTCATTTGGCTTCTGTGTGAACGTAACAATTTCTCCTTGAAGTCTTACGGCTTTAGATGCCGAAAAGAATTGTTTAAGAAATTTTTCAAATAAAACGTCCCATGTATCAATCGCCCCTTCAGATAACGATTCTAACCAATCTTTGGCTTCTCCTTTTAAAGTCCAGGGAAATAACATGAGATATATCTGTTCATCCTCAACTTCTCTTATTTTAAATAGAGTGCAGATCCTATTAAAGGTACGAAGATGTTCATTTGGATCTTCCTTCGGCGCACCACTAAATTGGAATTGATTAGTTACTATGTGTAGAATTTGTCCTTTGATTTCATAATCTGACGCATTAATGTCTGGTTGAGTAATTGCGTGACCTTGGCTAGTGCGTTTAGCTCTCATTCGGTCTTTCATACTTAAAGGTTCCAGATTCTCCATGATTGAATTTGTTGAATCTGAATCACTAGAGGATTCTAATTTAATGGTTGGTTCCTCAACAATCTCTGTTTGAATGATTGGTGGTTCCGGAGGAAAGATTAGTGGTTTAGGATCTATGAATTGTCCCTGAATATTCTCCGAATTCTCAATTGTGAGGTCGGGTTCAAAAAATGGATTATCGGAAATTTGAATTGGAGTACTTGGTCGACTGGATGACGATTCTAAAGAAAAATCAACGGCGACAATATTTGCTAGATGTCTTGATCGAGTTACAGGTGGTGAACGTACAAAAGGTGGTGAACGTTTTGCTCGGTGCATTCACTGAATATCCTATTAGTTTTTAAAAAGAAAGAAAAATTATATAAGTTATCCAATTAATAGACTTTTCTGATTTTGCCCACGTTTCGAATAGCCAAAAGATGCAGCAGAGGAGCAGGATTCGTTTGGTCTCAATATAATTGAGTACTGTTTGACTCCAATAACCAGGTCCACGTACAAATCCAACTATTACTACGAACCAGAAAATTTTGATGTCTATCAATTTAACCACTTAAAATAATTTCTCGTAATTTAAAGAAATTTTAGAGAGAAAATAGAAAATTCTATGTCCTAAAACTAGATTGGCGAGAAATAAGAAAGAAAAAGAGCGCGTCGAAAAAGGTTGAAAAAAATAAAAGGCGAAAAATAAAAATAAGAAAGTAGCGCGTCGAAACTTAAAAAGGAACTAAAAACAAAAAATTAAAAGTTGCGTTCATTTTTAAAAGACAAACTTTCTTTACATCGAAAGTTTACGGCATGCATACCATTTCATAATATATCCAACTATAAATGACTTAATAATATTCTTGATGAACTCGACGACTCGAATGCAACGTCTTTTTGAAATATGCCATGAATGACTCCAAGTAATATCTTTAAAATGAGAAAATGCACAGTGGAAGATTTCTTTCATACCTGAGAATAAACATGCTTTAAAGTGTCAACCAAAAGGTTGGTGAGTTCATAGGTTTATCGTAATCAATCATTTTCATAATTTTAATAGACCGCAAGATTTCATTTATTCAATAATTATACACTCGCAAGTGTTTAAAATTCATTCATATGGATCGAACACCTGGTAACCGACATTAACAAAATGCATCTAGAATATCCCCAAACATATAAACATCGAAGTACTAAAGCAGTTCAAATTCTCTGACTGGGGCGTGTCAAAGCCCATAGATCTATCTTTAGGATTCACGTCAATTGGTGGCAATTATACTAAACACCAATTCTAAGGCTACCAAGTTCAACAAGGGCGATATCCGGTATAACAATTCAACCATAGAATGTAGTTTTGATTACTTGTGTCTATTTCGTAAAACATTTATAAAAGTGCATGTATACTCAGTCCCAAAAATATATATTGCAAAAGCATTTAAAAATGGAGCAAATGAAACTCACTATACTGTATTTTGTAGTAAAAATACACATGACGACATTGAACAATGCAAGGTTGGCCTCGAATTCACGAACCTATATTAAGTATGTATATTAATACACATAATCGTAATCGAATAAGTTGTATATATATTTATTATAATATATTATTAAATTATAACTTATTGTTATGTACATATAATGTATTAAAATTAAATTTTTAATTCTATATGTGTTTATATTATTATTAATAATATCTTAATATATCTTTATCTACTATTGGTAATTTAGTTATCATTATAGTTATTATTATTTCATTTAAAAATATAGTAGATAATATACTTTTACATAAAAAAATTTATAATTATAATACTGTTACAGTAAAGATAATAATATTAATAATTAGATATAAAAATGATAAAATGATAGTTTTACTAATAATGATTCTTTTAATAATAATATCGTTGTAAAAAATAATAGTTTTTAATAAAATGAATAATTTAATAATAATGATGATAAAAATAATAATTTTGATATTAATACTTAATATCTAATAATAATAATAATGATTATAACAACCTTCTTACGAATGGTAATCCTAATAATAATAATTTTGTGAATAATAATAATACGTCTAAAATGGTACTAATACTAATTTATACGAAAATAATAATAATTTGTATTATATCCATAATGATAATATTAATAAACATATTCATGGTAATGGTATTAAAGCTTTAAATTTAATAGTAATATGATAATTAATACTTATAATAATAATAATAGATTTAATACTTATAATTATGATAATAGTGATGTTATGCGAGGCGTATATGAAATAGCTTATATTTTACTAGGAAATACTATTAAATAGGATACAATTTTACACAAGATATTTATTTATTTATAGAATGGATATACCTAAACCTTGCTACAACACTTATAGGCAGTGTACCTAATCCTACAGTAGTGTAGTTTTTAGTAAGTCCGGTTCATTCCACAGGAAAATCTTTTAAACAAAGCTTAACGCTATATTAGTTTTATCTTATAAAAATACAAATATATATAAGTAATATTATTATTATAAAAAAGGGGGTTTTTACCGTTTAATGACCGGTTTGTCGATTTTAAAACTTTAGTCGCAGTTAAAACCTAATGTAAAATATTAAAAATAAATACAACTTAATTTAAAACGTAAAATAAATAAAGATAATGAAATTGCGATAAATAAAATTGCAATAATTAAAAAGTACGATAATTAAAAGTTCAATTAAATACAATGACAATAAAAGTGCGATAATTAGAAGTGCAATTAAATATGAAAATAAAGGAATTATGCTTATTTAAACTTCCGTAATCATGATGTTTGACGTGTTGATTTTTAGTTTTATGCCCATGGGTTAATTGTCCTTTGTCCTGGATTATTTAATATGTCCGACTGGTTTTTGTCCATAACAGTCCATCAGTCATAAATATAAAGTGCGAGTATCCTCGTCAAATTATCCTTATACCCGAAGTCAAATATTCCAACTAATTGGGAACTTAAAATGTAACAAGGTTTTAATACTTTGTTTAATAATTACACCAGGTTATCGACTGCGTGTAACCCAAGGTTTTAATACTTTGTTATCAATTATGCCAAGTGTCCTTGTACATAATTTCACCCCTATTTTAATAATTCCATAGACTATTAATCCATTCCCGTGTCCGGTTAAATGAACGATTATTCGTACATATAAATATCCCGTCCATCGTGCCCGATTGAGTGTATATGGTTATTTATAGGTATGTCCAATTGTAAATCTTTATATTTAAATTAACAAACTATCATTTAGTTAAACAAATATAAAGCCCATTAATAGCTCATAGTCTAATTTCCACAAGTGTCGTTCTTTTGTCCAAACCCCAATTATGGTACAAAGCCCAATTACCCAATTTTAGTATTTAGCCCAACATCATGATTACCTCTTTTTAAATAAGCATTATAATAACTTAGCTACGAGACATTAATGTAAAAAGGTTGAACATAACTTACAATGATTAAAAATAGCGTAGCGTTACACGGACAGAATTTCGACTTACACCCTTACAACATTCGCTAACATACCCTTATTATTAGAATTTAAAATTAAAATTAAAATTAAAATTAAAATTAATATATATATATATATATATATATATATATATATATATATATATATATATATATATATATATATATATATATATATATATATATCGTATGATGAATGAGGAGAAAAAGATGTAAATAATCCGTCGAATTGCATGGCCTTTTATAGGCAGATTACTGTTTTTGTGTGCTCCACGAGTGTGGTGGGTTTTGCCTTTATAAGCTCCGCGAGTGCGGAGCTGTGGAATCCAGCTCACACAAGTTTGGCTCCTAGCTTGCTGACAGATTTTATTATATAAATATAATATAAATATATAATTTATATAATTAATTATATATTATATTATATTTATATACATAATTAATTTGTAACTTTCGGTCCGTTGCGTCGTACGTTGAAAGCTGGTTCATGTCTCGGTTCTGGATTTTCGTACGTCCTTTCGTATAATTTAATATCTTGTACTTTGCGTTTTGCGTCTTGTACTCTTGTAATTTTGAGACGTTTCTCATCAATAATTTGTACCACTTTGATTGTACTTTGTACTTTTGAGCTTTTTGGTCATTTGCGTCTTTAATTCGTCGAATCTGTCTTTTGTCTTCACCTTTTAATTTTTAAACAAATATTCCTTGTAAATAGGATAACTGCAACTAAAAGCTTGTCTTTCTTGAGGGATAATGCGATGAAATATATGTTCGTTTTTAGCATTATCAAATAGTAATATTAACAATTATGATACTTTTAAAAATTACAATAACTAACAATAATAATAACTGATAACTAATATTTATCTTAGTAACAATAATAATAATTATAATACTAATTGATAATACTAATAAAAATAATGATATTATTATTAGTTTGATTAATGATATTAATAATCATTTTGTTATTGTTTGTACTAATAACACATAACATGGTAACACTAATTAATAATAATAATAATAATAATAATAATAATAATAATAATAATAATAATAATAATAATAATAATAATAATAATAATAATAATAATAATAATAATAATAATAATAATCATAATAAGTTTTAAAATAAAAACTAACTTTAAAAGAATTTCTAAAAAGAAAAGCCCCGAACCGGGCTCGAACACGAGTCCTCCCGTTCACCCTTCAAACGCCCAAACCAGCTGCTCTGTAATGCTTTTCTGATTAATTCTCTCCCCATATTTATATAACCCATAATACTATATACCTCTTCTTCTTCATTACTGATTCAGGTCGACCAGAGGAAGAAAACCATCACCCAATTAATTGACTAAACAAACTAAGTGGTATTAATCGACTTAGGATTAACCAGTAACTGGGAATCGAATTAACAAACACCAAAAAGAAAAAAAATAAAAAGAGCAGCAGCAGATTAGGAAGAACACTTGAACCCGTTTGGAAACTTAAAATCAATTTTGAATTTCTAAAGCGTTTTAGACAAAACTTAAAACATAAAACCTGTTCTAAATCATAATTAGAAAGTGTTTGGATCGTTAATCTCAACAAAAACAGCAAAACAATTATCAATTTCTCAATGAACAATTTCGTTGACTTTTGTAATGACAACTTTGACTCCCAAAATTTGAATTCAATTCGATGAATTAGAAATTGAAATCTTCCAGATAGTTTGAACAAAAGATTCCTAACCTAACTGCATTAATAGTTTTTTTTTTGAAATTGTTAGGAATTTGACGAATTCAATAAAATGTACATGAACAGAGGTATTTCTGTGTTATTCGATTTTTTCTGTTTTAATTTGATCTAATAACAAGCTGGAAAGGGAGTTGATAATTGATATGGGTAGTAGGAGGTTGAATAACTTACCTATCGACTGAATTGAATCAATTATACAGCTAATGTGGTTTTCACGATCAGACAAATAGAACATAGATTAAAGTAAAATACAAATAAAAATGAATCCAATTGATATTTGATTTGTACTAATGAAAAGGATGTGAAACTGTTTGTAAACCTAATCCATCAATCTAATACAGTGATAAGAACGTGATCCAGATATATACTCTACAATCGTAAGATGATTTTATATAATTAATATCATTTATTAATAATTATGATAATAATCTAAATACTAATAACAATAATAATAATAAGTGTATTAATAAGTCTCAATAAAAATGATTTTAAATGATGATAATAATATTATTAATGATAATGATAATAATCCTAATTATTTTGTTATTAATAATGATAATAATAATATTATTAATAATATTTATATATATCAAATTTTATATCTATATGTTATTTATATTTAATATAATGATATTAAAAATACTAATGTTGATATTAATATCGAAAGTGACAACAATATTACTTTAGTAACTATATTTTAATTTATAATTTAATTTAATACTTTAATTTTATTTATTATTAATTATGTAATATTATACAATATCATATACTGAATATTTAATATTTACACATTTTATATATATATATATATATATACATACATAAATATATATATATATATATATATATATATATATATATATATATATATATATATATATATATATATATATATATATATATATATATATATGTATATATATATATATATATGTACATATATATATATATATATACATATATATATATATATATACATATATATATATATATACATATATATATATATATATATATATATATATATATATATATATATATATATTTTATAGCAACATATATATCGATATATATTCAGAGTAACTTAATTATTCTATTTGTTATTTTTTCATTTTAAGTTTCAATTAATTAGAGTATACTTTATTAATTCAAAATATTATATATATACTTATATTTTTTTTATATCTACATATGTATTTACATATTTATTTACAACTAGTTGTTCGTGAATCGTCGAGAATAGTCGAGGGTTAAATGAATACATGAACACAGTTTAAAAATTGTTGAGACTCAACCTTACAGACTTTGTTATCGTGTCGAATTTATATAAAGATCAAGTTTAAATTTGGTTGAAAATTTCCGGGTCGTCACAGCTTGAACTCTTGAGACAAGAGCAACTCTATGCCAAATTCTCCAAGTATGAATTTTGGTTAAAGGAAGTCTAATTTCTGGGTCATGTTGTGAGCGATCAAGGTATCGAAGTTGATCCCACAAAGATTGAAGCTATCATCAAGTGGGAAACCCCCACTACTCCGACTCATATCCACCAATTTTTAGGTCTCGCCGGTTACTACCGAAGATTTATTGAAGGTTTCTCTCTGATTGCGTGTCCTTTGACCGCGCTGACTCACAAAGAAAAGAAGTTCGTTTGGGAAATCGAACAAGAATCAGCATTTCAAACCTTGAAGCAGAAGTTAACCACCACGCCTATCTTATCACTTCCTGAAGGCAGTGACGACTTCGCTGTGTATTGTGATGCCTCGAAAAATGGTTTTGGTTGCGTATTGATGCAAAGGACGAAGGTCATTGCTTATGTTTCTCGTCAACTGAAGATTTATGAGCGAAACTACACTACTCACGATCTCGAACTTGGAGCCGTTGTTTTTGCGCTCAAATTGTGGAGACACTATATTTATGGAACTAAAAGTACTATCTTCACCGACCACAAAAGCCTCCAACACATATTCGATCAGAAACAACTAAACATGAGACAGCGACGATGGATCGAGACGCTAAACGACTATGACTGTGAACTTCGTTACCATCCTGGCAAGGAAAATGTTGTAGTCAACGCTTTAAGCCGAAAGGAGAGGATGTCACCTCTTCGTGTCCGCGCCCTGAACATCACTATTCATTCAAATCTCAACAACCAGATCCGAGTAGCCCAAGATGAGGCTCTCAAAGATTAAAATATTTCTCATGAACACTTGAACATTCTCGTCTCTCAATTCGAGGTTAAGGAGACTGGACTCCGATACTTCGTCGGAAGAATTTGGGTGCCTAGTTATTGGGATTTGCGAAGCCTCATCCTAGACGAAGCCCACAAGTCAAGATATTCGATTCATCAAGGAGCCAGTAAAATGTACCACGATCTTAAGGAACATTATTGGTGGCCTAATCTTAAGAAGGATGTTGCAACTTATGTTGGGAAGTGTTTGAATTGCTTGAAGGTTAAGGCCAGACATCAAAGGCCATCTGGGTTACTTCAGCAACTGGAAATCCCGCAATGGAAGTGGGAAAGGATAACGATGGACTTCATTACGAAACTACCAAAGATGGTGGGCGTATACGATACCATCTGGGTTATCGTTGACTGTCTTACCAAATCTGTACACTTCTTAGCCATGAAAGAAACGGATACGATGGAGAAACTCACTCAACTATACATAAAGGAAATTGCATCTCGTCATGGCATGCCCTTATCGATTATTTCAGACTGAGATGCCCGTTTTGCTTCTACATTTTGGCGTTCTTTGCAAGAAGCCTTGGGGACTCGTCTCAACATGAGTACTGCGTATCACCCACAGACCGACGGGCAAAGCGAACGCATAATTCAGACTTTGGAGGACATGTTGCGTGCTTATTTTATTGATTTCGGAAAGGCTTGGGAAAGGCATTTGCCACTAGCCGAGTTCTCTTACAACAACAGTTATCATTCGAGTATTAATGCTGCACCTTTCGAAGCATTGTATGGCCGCAAATGCCGTTCTCCTATTTGTTGGGCCGAAGTAGGCAAAAAGCAAATCACCGGACCCGAGGTAGTCCATGAAACAACCTAGAAGATTGTCCAAATTCAAGCGAGACTCAAGACGGCCCGTGATCGCCAAAAGAGTTATGCCGACCTTAAACGTAAAGACTTCGAATTCAACGTGGGTGACCGTGTAATATTGAAGGTCGCACCTTGGAAAGGTGTGATCCGTTTTGGAAAATGTGGGAAGCTCAACCCGCGATACATTACTCCTTTTGAAATCTTGGAACGTTTTGGACCGGTTGCTTACCGTCTGGATCTTCCGACTCAATTGAGTTCAGTTCATCCTACCTTTCACGTATCAAATTTGAAGAAGTGTCTTGCTGAACTGGAACTTGTCATACCACTGGAAGAACTCACAATTGATGACAAACTCCACTTCGTGGAAGAACCTGTCGAGATTATGGACTGTGAGGTCAAAACTTTGAAACGCAAAAAGATTCTGATCGTCCGAGTTTGATGGAATGCCAAACGAGGACCTGAGTTTACCTGGGAATGAGAGGATCAAATGATGCAAAAGTATCCTCACCTTTTCTGAACTCCTCCATCTACCTCAGCTTAAAATTTCGGGACAAAATTTTCTTTAACAGGTGGGTAATGTAACGACCCTAGATTTTCCAATGTATATTTATTAATATTTATTATTAATACTTGCGCTTTAATAAATGTATTTTTATACATTTTACTTGTTGCCGTATTTGACTTTCCATGTCCCGACTTGTCTTTGTGACACACGTACTTTTCACGAATAATATTTAGAATATTATTTACGTTCATGATTAATTATTATTAATCATTTTTAATTAACTAATGCAACCAGTTAATTACTTGGGCTTTATTTATTTAATTTGTTACATACTTGGACTTGAGCCTTTATTAATGGATATGGACTTGGAAGCCCACCCTACTTTCTTAATGGACTTGTTGTGAGCCCACTTTTAAGCTAGTAACTTATTAATGTTAAGCATGGATTAATTATGTTAATAAGGAGACAAATTATTCAAGCATGCTAGCACCTTTCTCCCATGCATTTAACTTATATCTCATTCTAGCTCTCACCATCCACCCATGCATGAAAGTAGAGACTTAACCTTCCCCTTTGGCTCCCTAAACCGACGGCATCCTTGAGTGGGGGAGGGAGTTTCATTTTCAATTTCTTTTTGTTACTTATACACTAGTATTACTTCATTTCTTTCACACACATACTTGCACTCTCTTTTCTCTCATCTTTTTCTCTCAAACCTTGTAAGTAATAAACTTTATTCTTCTTCTTTTTCTCCCTTAAAACCACCACCAATCATCATCATTTACTAGATACTTGTTGTTTGTTGTTGTTAAAGATCAAGCTTTCTAACTTGTATCTTCATGTAATCTTGGTTACTTCCATCTTTTGTTTGATGAAGAAACAAGAACAAGAATCTAAACTTGTTAGTTTATGGTTCTACACTTAATTGTTTTAAAGATCTAAAAGTTCTAAAAGTTCATAAGCCTTATAATCATACTTGTGTTCATGTTTTGTAGACTTGAAGTTTATTTCCTTAAGATCTAAACTTTGATTTGAATCTTCTCAAGTATGAAACAAACATGAACATAATACTTGTAACTTTAGTTTATTTCTTTCTTTTGTAAGTACTTTAAAGTTGTGATATTGTTAATTTGGTCAAGTATTACTAGTTAAACTTATTCTCATATTTCTTGAAACTAAAGTTAACTTTATAAGTTCAAGAACATGGAAGTATAACTTTCTAGTTATAACTTCATACACTTGTGTTGGATCTAAGTTTCTATAGCTTATGGTCTTCCAAATTTGTTGTAAACAAGAGCTTATAAGCTTATATACATTTTACAAGATAAAAATCTAAGTTTCATAACTTATGGTTTTATTAAAGTAAAGATCCAAGTTCTATAACTTAGGGTTTAACTTAAGAACACTAGATCTAAACTTTCTAGTCTAGGATCTTTAATATCTAACTAAGATCTAAGTTCTACAACTTAAGATCTTGTTTACTTAGTTTACTTTCAAGTTTATAGCTTAATATTACTATTATAACTCATGTATTGTGTCGGATCTAAGATCTTGATGTAACTTTGGTTCATCAAACTACTTACAACCCTTAAATGAGTTGTGCTACATATCTTAGACATACACTAGTGTTATGATGGTCAAAAACTGGTAAAGATGATGCAAACACATCAACAAGTTGTACACTTGAAGCTATAAGCATCAAGGATGAGAACCGTGATGAGCATCAAGCACCAAGAACCCACCGGAGCACCTTGCCTACTGTTTTTGGAGGTCATAAGTCACCTGGGCTACTGGAAAGTTGATTTCCAGTTAGTTCGGTTCGAGTAGATGATTTTCTATTTAGGCCCTGTCTTAATCCGAGTTACGGTTTAGGATTTATGGCCTTCCGAAAGTCACTACACCCTTTTAACGTTGTGCTGAAATTTCTGACCTACTCGCACTTAAACCATCGCCACAGTCAAGCGAAGACAAGTTTGGTTCTGGAAATTGCTAAACAACTAGGGGACTCATATACGGAGCCATGGCCACTGGTCTCACCTTATTTCAGTTTGTATAGAGGTCGTGGCGACTGAATGAATTCAGCCTTTATTTCAAACTCTATTCTTGATTGAAACTTACTTTGCACTTTTTGATGAATGATGAATGATGATGATACTTAAGACCTAATTTACATACTTTTAAACCTTTGGGAACGATTTACTGACTTAGTTACTTTTGACTTAGGTTGAGGACCTTTCAGACCAACTTACTTGATTACCTCCCGCGTATCAACTTAACTACTTTTCACTGTGAGTTATAGCATCCCTTTTTACTTTAACTATTTTGGGAACTGAGAATACATGCGCTATTTACGTTTACATACTAGGAATGAGTACTTAAACTTTATATATGTGTGGGTTATACAACGGCATAAACTTTCCCCTTAGCTCGGTAACATTTAGTTATTGGTCTTTGAACCGGTGAACGCGAATCTTAGATATGGATCCATAGGGTTTGACATCCCCACTCGGGCTAGTAGCGCTAGCATTTAACGGGTGTTTAATACTTTGTAAACAAACGCACTCGCCAAGTGTACTTTCAGGGGGTGATATTACGTTAAGTTAGTTACCAAGTGCCCACGGTTATGCATATACTTTTCATATTGTTTTGAAACACTGAAATCTCGTGGCCTACCTTACATTACTATTATACTTAAACTATAGCTCACCAACATTTGTGTTGACATTTTTAAGCATGTTTTCTCAGGTGCTTAGAGTTTGGTTGCTTCCGCTGTAATTGCCATGCTGTGTAGACTCCCGCTGCGTTTATTAGAGATGTCTTCGCATGAAACATTTACTTTGCATTCAAACTATGTTACTTTTGAAACAATGAATTTGTAACGACCTATGGGTTACGTACTATTATTATTGCCTTCTATTCATAGAATCACACTTTCGTATGTTAAATTTTTAATGTTGGTTAAAACGTCACTCCGTTTTATGAATGCAAACTTATTTTAAAAAAGCATATAGTGTTTGACCTTGTAATGATCCTGTTGTTGATGATCCGTACACGTTAATTTTGTACGGGGCATCACAGCTACCTTAGGTGATATTATGTAGCACTAGCTACCCTCGGTGAGAAATTTTTGCATTGCACGATGCATTAGCTACCGTTGTAAGATTGTTTATCGGTGAGAACTTTTTACATTGCACGATGCATTAGCTATCGAAATGGTTCGATTTAGTAGTTACTATCGGTGAGAAATTTTTGCACTGCACGATGCATTTGCTACCGTTTTAGCTACCCTCGGTGAGAAATTTTTGCATTCCACGATGCATTAGCTACCGTTGTAAGATTGTTTACGGTGAGAAATTTTTGCATTGCACGATGCATTAGCTACCGTTGTTGTATTTCCATCGGTGTGAAATTTTTGCATTGCACGATGCATTAGTTACCGTTGGTGAAATAGTATTGTATTAACTACCATGGTGAGAAATTTTTGCATTGTACGATGCATTAGCTACCATTGGTGAGTTTGTTTTGAAAGGTTCCGGTGTTCTTCATATGAATGATTTTTACAGCAGTGAGTAGACCTGCACAGATTATTTTCGAAATATAAGTATCTTGTGGTCTATTATATTATTGAAAATGATTGTTTATGATAAACTAATGAACTCACCAACCTTTTGGTTGACACTTTAAAGCATGTTTTTTCTCAGGTATTAAGGAAATCTTCCGCTGTGCATTTGCTCATTTTAAAGATATTACTTAGAGTCATTCATGGCATATTTCAAAAGACGTTGCATTCGAGTTGTTGAGTTCAACAAGATTATTTTTAAGTCATTGATAGTTTGATATAATATGAAATGGTATGCATGCATGTTAACTTTCGATGTAATGAAAGTTTGTCTTTTAAAAACGAATGCAATGTTTGTAAAATATATCATTTAGAGGTCAAATACCTCGCGATGTAATCAACTATTGTGAATCGTTTATAATTATATGAACGGGTCCTTTAATATGTGAATGGTAAGACAACTTATTTTGACTTAGTTGCAAGTGATACATTTAGTGTTAAGGAGATAACAAATATGGTGGTAGATCTTGGTTATGATTGCAATTCTAAGATGTCATACCATTTTTGTATACCTGATTCAAATTTGGATTATGGATTAGAACCATTAAGTACTGAAAATGATATTATCAATTTGAAGCAGCATGTGGGGTTAAATAAAGAGATTAGTTTGTTTATTGAACATGAAGTAACAAAGGTTGATGATATAGTGACAATTGTGGTTGAGAATAACTTAGGAGAAGAACAATGTGAGGATGATGATAGTGACTTGAATGTTGATAAAGATAAGACAGGTAAAGAAGAAAATGAGGATGATGATATTGATTTTAATGTTGATGAAGAAAATCGAGTACAAGATTTTGATGTTGATATGAATGACCTTCATTGTAGCATTGACAAAGATATTGAATTCATGAGAAATGCTTCTAAAACTATTGACGTATGTCCCACTGATCAACAAATAGTTACTATTGAAAGGTTGAATGATGATGAGTTTAATAGTGAACTTGAGTATGAACATGATATTGAAGGGGACATGAAGAAGAAGTTAAATGATTTAAGTCTGCAACAAAAAAGGTGTTGGATGTGACAAAGAGTAATCTGTATTTGAGTCAAGAATTTAAGACAAAAGATGAAGCTATTGAATGTATAAGGTTGCATGCCATTGAAACTCAGAGAGATATTGTGTTTAAATACAATGATAATAGGAGGCTCAGAGCAGTTTGTAGAGGGTTAAAAGCAGATGTTGTAAAAGTGAATGAAACAAAGGATGAAACAGTGGGTAATAATAAACAGAAAGGCAAGAATGTAATTGTTGATTCTGAGAAAGAGAAGAGTAATATGACTCGGAGAACCAAAAAACTTAACAATGTGGAATGCAAGTGGGTAGGTCATGTATTAAAGAGAAGTGGTTCAGAAACTTGGCAAGTGGTAACATTTAAGGATAAACACTTATGTGATTTGTCTAGAGAAGTTACACATTTCACATATGACTTTCTTGCAACAAAGTTAGTTAAACAACTACCCTCAAATCCAAGATTACCAGCAAAGGCAGTTAAGGTACAAGCTCAAACACAATATGGAATGAATGTGTCAAAGATGAAGGCATATAGAGCATTACGGAAGGCAAGAACAATTGTGGAAGGGGATTATGCTGAACAATATGCTCACTTAAGGAATTATTTAGTTGAACTTAAAAAATCTTATCCAGGTACAACTGTCAAGGTTGGAACAGAACCATGTGATGAAGATGCAACAAGTATGATCTTTAAAAGAGTATATATATGTTTAGGACCATTGAAAAGTGGCTTTCAAGCTTTAGGCAGGGATTTGCTTGGTTTAGATGGGCTATTTGTTGACTATTTGTTATATAGATCACTAAAAATGTGACTTTCGATTGCATAAACTATTAAAAAATATTGAATCACCGCTTATAATTGTTAAATATAAAATAAATATGTATGGATTTGGATGATTATCCATTAACCCGCTTCACCCGAAGGATATGTATATGGATATGGATGGATATTGATTAAAAAAATGGATATGGATATAGATACTGCCTCACCCGATCCATATGCAATCCATTGTCATCCCTATTTACGATTCAAAATCTCCATGCACCATACATGAAATGCCTCAAACCCATTTATCGAAAAATGACACATTTTTTACAGTGCATTTGCGCACCACGCAAATTACTTGCGCATCGCGATTTAGTACGGGTTTTCAAAACAGTTGTTACACCAAACCTGGAAACCAGTATTGGACCATCTGTGCGTCGTGCAAATAAACTGCGCATCGTAAATTTTAACTATTTCTGAAATCAGTCATTAATTTAACTGCTCTACCAAATTCCAAATTTTTCTTAGTGTTGAAAATGACCCATTACATGTCAATGTTAACTCAAACCTGTTCAAACACATTTATCACTTCAAAATATGCCCAAGATTCATTCTCGGCCATAATTAATCGTAAAGTGGGTTCAAACAACCCATTACAAATAAAGTGACAATTCCGACCCGAGTGCACAAAACGTCGGGATTTGACTCAATATCCCAACCCAATATCACGAGCATGATCCCGGGGATTTTACCAATCCCCCACCCAAGTCTGAATGCTACAAGCCATTCCGCTAAGATCAAGCAAGCTCCTAGCATTCTAGCCGAACAAGTAGAATTCTCCAGTACATTCAACGGGTACCCATAAAAAGGTAAACAACGAGGGAGTAAGCAACATGCTTAGTGAGTGCAATAGTTATATGCATACATATATAACCTACTTACTTGCACAAACTTATACAAATCCGCACACAAGCTACCCTCTCAACGCATATAATCACAATATAATATGCTATACTACAAAACACAAATATGGTTAACTATACACAATAGTCCTAGTCATCGAATGATATAAAACTGTTCCTCCCATGTACGTGGCTGACGAAAGCGCCTTCCGGATGACACTACCACGTACACACGAATGTGGTCGATAAAAATCAAAACCATTAGGTAACACTTAACACATTCCACTGCACCGTGTGGCCGATGAAGAGTGAGTAACACTCGCCACACATCACAACCCCAAATGTGGCCGACGAAAAGTGAATCCTTACTAATATCACTTACCACTTTGCATCAAGTGGCCAACGAAGAGTGAATCCGTATGCCTAGATATCACTTACCACTTCACCCAGAAGCAAGCAACTTATATACATATACATATAAATACTTCACTGACCTTGAGCGCACGCACAAGTCATGTATGCTATACCATCGCCATCGCATCCAAGCAAGTAATCACCTATATAAATATAGGCATACAAACACATAAACGACCATTCTCTATAAGAGAATCCGATACCAACACCCTTAGCCAAGGGTTTCCATCTTACTGACTAAAACCCACCCATTTAGTCACCTAAATGGATCCAACTAAATCACCACTACGGGTGGCAATTTCTACCCATTCCCATAAGTATAATTCTAACCTTAATTGTACTTACCCAAACAAACCAAGACAACATGAATCATAATCAATATTAATAGTCATTATGTTCTCAAACATCAATTAACCAAAGCTAGAACCACTCAATTGACTCAAAAGGTTCTTGACTCAATTTGACATAAGTCAAAAACACGCATTATGTCACCAAAACACTAGTTACACTATTAATCCAAGTATTTACATTTAGACTCACCAGAAGATGACATAAACCCTAGCTTTGGCACAATTCAAAGCCAACACCTAAATTTGACTCAAAAAATTTTCTTATGAACATCTAGAACAACCATAACAAGAAATCTTGTGACTAACATCCACAATCCAAGACTAAATTCTCCAAATTCGTCACTGAACCCTAAACTCATATCGTTCAGGTTTACACACCCCAACTTACACCAAAAACCCTTAAATTTCAAAATAAATGGGGTTTATAACCCATCTGTAAGTAACCAGAAGGGGGGGGGGTGAATAGTTACTTAATACGATTTTTAAAACTTTTTCGATGATCAACAAGATTAGAACAATCCTTGATCAATTTAGTCAACTCAAACCAATGTGTGTAGTGTTTATGTTTGTAGTCATGCGGAATGTAAAGTAAAGAACATATATACAAGGATTTATAGTGGTTCGGGTGGATGTTAACTAATTCACCTTAATCCACTTCTGGATTCAGTAATCGAGAGTTTTGCTTCACTAAGTACCTTTCTCCAAATCTGATGGAGATCCAATTTACAAGCCTTGTACTTCTTCTTAGACAACAAACCTAATCCTTCTATCCCTTTGAAAAATTACATCTAAATTAGATTAACTTGTCTTCACCTTGGACAAGTAGTAATCCCCAATGGAATTAATCAACTCCCTAGTTCTCTTTAAGGAAGATGATAGGTAAGCTAGCATTTGCTTTTAGTTACAAATTACAAGACTCAACCTTTCGAGTGATGATAATCCTAAGACAATTATAAGGATTAATACAACACTATGTAAACTCACAAATATAGTAATTTGATAGTAAGTTTACAAACCCTTCTATAATCTATGATATTATAGAACTTCTCTTGCTGATCACAAGTATATGTATGTGAGTTATGTTCTTGTGATTCTCTGATGATTTTGAGTTGAAGCATGCAAGAGGTATAAGTATTCAAAGTTCTCCAAGTCTTGCTATTTATATGGAGAGATAAAATATATCTGTTGCTGTGGCTGGGACCACGGTCGACCGTGGGTCGACCGCACGTGGTCCAGTCCAAAACTTTTATCCGTTGTATAGTTGTTTGAATCAATTTTGAATTTGAATTGTAGGAATCTTTACTTCATTTAATACCTGTAAAAGATACTCAACATCCTATACAAGTACTATATGCATAAAGTATTCATTTACCTTGGATGTATTGCCTGGATAATGACTTGACATGTTCAAAGTGAAAAGTCTAACATTCTTGGATACAAGTCATGATAATCATTTGAGACAATCTCAGTTTTGTCATAATCTTTTGTTTGTATTTAACACATTTGCTAAAGTCCTATTGGTTGGTCAACATGTCATTGATGACAACAACCCACTTAATCACAAAGTACATTAGTATTCAATTTTAAACTTGTTTGAGAATTAATTAAGTGTGTTCATGATGTCTTAACAAGCGAAACAAGTAATATCAATTAAGCAAGTTATAAGGCATCAAGTTAATCAAGTCTAAACCATTCTTAAACTTTATTTTAGACTTAATCAAATCCTATGTGTGTTAATGATTCTTCATCTTTTTAAGATCACTAGATTATGACACATTAAGCATTATCCAAGTAGCATAAGCATATATTGAAGTAGTTAAAATATAAGTTGATGGATTTTCAACTTGTAACACATAGCAAGACAAGGTTCATACATATACATATTAAGTAACTACTTTGCAAATTAGCATTTAGCACATAGTCAAATAATACTCATGTATAAATAACAAGTAGTCAGTTAATATTCATGTAATAACTAGCAAGAGATCACTAATTAATCTAGAATTAAGTATATAGTGATAACATTACATTGATCCAAGGCTAAGTAAATTTTACTTGCAAAGTGGCATTTGCAAGATTAATGTATAAGTATACATTAATGTCCAACACATGTACACGGAAGGATTAACTCTTTGTTGGGACTTGATGAGCATCCTAAGTATTTCTAAATACATTTTAGATGTACATGTTTTCCTATAATAGTTATGTGTTATCCTTAATCAAGGTTAAATCGTTATTAAGGTGTCGTTAGCTGTGATTAACCAAGATTAGCATTTTAGTGACCAAAACTCTTTTGAATATGAATTAGGAAACTATTCTAAGCATGTTTAAACAAGTTTAATAAATTATAAATGCCTCGAAGTGGTAGAACTAGAATTGTAGGAAATTCATTCAAAACCTTTTACGGTCGACCCATGGTTGACCGTGGAGTCGACCGTGCACTCCTGGTTTCACAAACCAGGGTGCAGGGTTCTACATTCTGACATGCGATCGACCGTGGACAAAACCGTGTGACCTAACTTTTATTCTAAGCTTTGTTTGGTTTCGGTCTTTTGCTAGAGTAAGTGTGGATTAGTGAACTTGTGCTTTTATGTCAAGATGTCTACCATCACTTATAGTTATGTGCATGTGTCATCATCAAAACACTTAGTGTTATGAGTTAAGATTAGTATTATCATTAAGCATAAACCCACATTTTTCCCCAAACATTCTCCCCCTTTTTGATGATGACAAACACATAAGTGATGGAGGACATTTATCTATAAATACGAACAAATGTTAACATCACTTATCCAACTTTCTCCTCCTTTTGTCAAAGCAAAAAGGTTAGCTTCCCCTGGAACTAAGCTCGCCCTAAGACAAATGCTCCCCCTTGAACCGTACGCTGTAGAAATTAACAACCACAACACACACAACACACATTTTATTCATTTCTAAGAAAACAAGTCAATACACAATACTTGTGATGAGAGGTGATATGATTGTCCCTGATGATGTTCTCAAGTTTGGTTAATTTTTGACCAATTTTCAGAATGTTTCTATGAATTACATTGTTTTGTTCCAGAGATGATAGGGAATAAAAGCTAGAAGGATTTAGTGAAGGTTCATGGACTTGTTTAGTCGAAGCTCTACATATTGGGTATGAAGAGACTTGAGTAGCATGATGGAAGGTGGATGTCATTATAACATGTATGAAAAGTTTGGTTAGATGAAGAACATAGAGAAGAGATAGATGAAGGTTTTGAGCAACATGTTGCATACTTGACACCATAAGATATCTAACATTTACTTCGATCAAGTTTAAGAGACACCATAGGAGAGTGATCTCATTTGCATCCAACCACCGAAGTTGTTATCCCTTTCCGTAAGCATTCAAGGTAATGATCTGCTGCCAAAGATCATATGTTGAATAAAGTTGATTATAGAGAAACCCATCCTTGTTTATAGAATCAGATTTGAGTGGTCCTATACATAGTTCTTTAAGAACACTATCTCTGTCCATCTCATCAGAGAATTCGTTAAAAGAGTTTGGATTTAGAAAGAATGTTCGCCCTTCATTTGAAACTTCCATGATCTTTCCAAACTCTTGGAGTGTCAAAGAATGGCTTTTTCTATAAAAGGAAAATGATATCTTCCTATCATTATGAGAGAATATGAAGTTTTCATAGAATTCTTTGATGTGGAGAGGATATAGTAGTCCTCTTAGATTGAGGAAAGCATCCCACTTTACTTTAGAGAAGTTAGCAAGAGAGTATGTTGATAAGTGATGGGTAAGCACTTCTCTTCCCTCAGCTATGGATATCATCTTTTGAGTTAGGTTTGAATGGTGGTGTGTAATGACCCGTCTTTTTCCGTTTACTTTTCGTTTATTTATTTTAAATTCCATTATTAAATTATAACATTACCCGTTAAAATGCGTATTTAAAATAATTCATTTAGTTAATTCACGCACCCGCTTTAAAACTCGAGGGACTAAACTTTCCAAGGGACCAAAGTAGTTAACCAGGTCAACTAGTCAATCCCTCCTCCTCCACTCATTCATTCACCTCCTCACTTGATACTTCCATTTTTCTCTCAAACCCACTCAACAAAGATTCATCATTTAAATTCGATCTAGCAAGCTTACAACAAAACAAACTACATATTTGTGATCTACTAATCAAGACCTTCATTTTGGTACCAATTTTAATACTTGGGATAAGCTTTTCAAAAACTCTAGATTTTTTTTCTTGTTGTTCTTAATTAATAAAAGTGTTAGTTAGTGTCTATGGCTTGAGTCTAACATGAATATATGATTTGTTTGCTCGTTTTTGACATTTTTATGCAACTAGCTTGAACATGAAAAATGATTAGTTTAATCTTGAGTTTTGGTTGATTAAATGTTGTTAGATGTCAAAGTTCATGTATTAAATGTGTTACTAGCATCATTAGCTTCAATTTGATGTGTAGGTTGACTTAGAAAGACTCCATTAACATGATTATTGAGTTTATGATTTTTGGTTAGGGTTTGGTAGCCTTAAATGTGAATTTTGATGCATTAAATGCTTTGCAATGTTGTTGGTAAGTGTTTAGTAGTATTGTATGCATAATTACCTATGAAACAGCATATTATATGTGTGTGTTAAGTTCCCGAATAATCATTTGCATTTATGAGCTTGAAACATTAAATGGTGAGCATTAAATGATCATTCGATGAGGATTCAGTTATTGTAAATGTTGGATTTTGTTAATGATATGTGTTTAGTTGTATTCCTCGTTAAAATACCTTTCCAAAGATGTATGGTATGAGTTTTGAATGTTTTTGGTTCATAAATTGTGTTTGTTTGAAGTTTGCTTCGACTTCACACTTGAAAACTGCCCAGATTGCTAATCAGGTGCCACCCGCGGCGCGCCCCTCAGGTCGCGGCGCGGCTTAAGCCTGATCAGCAGGCTGTCCAATTTGGCCAAATTTCGTTTAAATCCAACTAAGCTACGCACCTCCGATTAACATGTAACTTGTTCTAAGATGATCATATATGATTATATGACTCAGCCGAGACCCGACCCGAATGTGTTGACTTTTTTGTTGACTTTGACTTAACCAAAGTTGACTTTTATTCAAACTTAACCAATACTTTGTTTAATCATTATAACCTTTCTCTTATACTTGATTCTTGCATGAAACTTGACAACTTGATTCACATGCTATATAATCGAGTCGTAACGAGCCATAGGACTAAGTGAACAACTTTGACCAACCTTGTGTTTTACCGATATTGATACGTCCTACTTGTTTAGGTCAAGACTAGCATTCGTTCTTTGTACACGTTTACCTGTGAAGTACCTACATACTCGTGCACTCAAGGTGAGATCATAGTCCCACTTTTACTCTTTTATACTTATACTTCGGATGAGAAAACATAAATGTTTCGTTTTACAAAGTGAACATAAGTACGAAAACAAACATTCTACGTACGAGTTAGAACAAAAATCCTCAAGTTCATTTATCATTAGTTACACTTGTAGGGTGTAAGCGAGAACTTATGTTGTGTGGATCCATACGGGCTTGACGAGCCCTCATTCGGACGGTTCGCTACCGTTAGAGGATGAGATATATTTTCGAGTATAGTGTAGGTTCTAACACTATGATTCAGAGGTACCATTCAGTTAAGCCTTGATAATTGGGTGCTCGTGATACAAACAAAAACTTTTGGAATGTAAACGATTTGGATAATCAACTTTTGGTGTCAACCCCGAGTCAGAGGGTGCATTAGTGATTCTAGACTACAACCGGCATATAGACTTGAAGTAGGACTTGCTTGACTACTTGTACATTTATACTTGAACTCTTCTATTCATATCTAACTCCTATTTCTTCTTAATCTCACGTTGTTTAATTTGATTGACACACCATCTTGACCTTATCTGGTAATGTCGAATGCACATGTGAATTCGAGTAATATAATTGCCGGGATTATATTACGGTGACTCATGTGGACATTCCGACATTATAACATAGAGTATTGAGGGCGGGTCAAGGAAAATTTTCTCTCTATCTTTATTCCATATCTCGATTAATATTATTGAGAATACTAAGCAACGATATTCTTGTGTCTTGAAGTAACAATGGCTCGCCGAGGTCAATGCAATACTCCACCTGAAACTCCCGAACAAGCTCTTCAACGAATGATAGCCACCGCCGTTGATGTGGCCATGGCCAGTCACTCCTCCAACAATAATAACAATAACAACAACCACAACAACAACAACAACAACCATGGAGCCAATAATTTAAATGAGGGATGCTCCTATAATAATTTCATGGGGTGCAAACCTCACACTTTCGATGGAACTGGGGGACCGGTTGCTCTCACCCGATGGTTTGAACAAACAGAAGCCATTTTTAGCATAAGCGGTTGCCGGGACCAAGACAAGGTCAAGTATTCCACCCACACTTTCGCGGTATCGCTCTCACATGGTGGAACACGTATGTACAATCGTTGGGTACTGATGAAGCCCACACACTCTCTTGGGCCAATTTAAGAGAAAAGATGATCACCAAATACTTCCCGCGTGAAGAGACTCGAAGGTTCGAACACGAGCTAAGAAATTTAAAAGCGGTACGAAATGACCTCAAAGCTTATAATCAACGGTTTGCCGAACTAGCCTTAATGTGTCCAAACCTCGGGACTCCCGAGTCCCTAAGGGTTGAACTTTACATGGATGGCCTCACTAAGAGCATTAAACACGGGGTAATGTCATCTAAACCCGCTAACCTACAAGAGGCTTTAAAGATGGCTAGCCAATTGATGGAAATGGAGGATGAAATTGACGTGCCGGCACCTAAGACCGAGGATAAATCGGGCGGCAACAAAAGAAAGTGGGAAGCCCCCCAATCAAGCAACTACAACAACAACAACTTCGCCAAGAAGCCTTTCACCTCCAACGGTATGAAAGTTTATGCCGGATATCTACCTTTTTGTAACAAGTGCCACAAACATCATTTGGGTGAATGTGGCAAGCCATTTTGCAACAAATATCGAAGAAGTGGCCATGTGGCCAAAGATTGTAGAAATACCGCTCCCGTTGCTCAAAAGGGGCCCACTGCACCAAAAACGGGTGTTTGTTACGAATGTGGCCAACCGGGCCCATTATAAGAATGTGTGCTCAAATAATAAAGCTAACCTCAATGCACGCGGCCGAGCTTTCAATATTAACGCCAAGGATGCCCGAGATGACAATGAACTAGTCATGGGTATGTTTCTTCTCAACAACTCTTATGTTTCTTGCTTATTCGATTCAGGTGCCGATAAAAGTTTCGTATCTAAGACCTTGACTCATGCTTTTTGTGCTTCACCACTCCCCCCAGATACTACTTATACCATTGAAGTGGCCAACAGGAAACTATTGCATGTCGACAAATTTTATCGGGGGTGCACGTTAAACTTATTGGGTAAAGATTTTGAAATTGACTTGATACCTATAGAACTAGGGAGCTTCGATGTAATAAACGGTATGGATTGGTGTAATGACCCGGAAATTTCCGACCAAATTTGAACTATAATCTTTATATGATTCCGACACGATAAGCAAAGTCTGTAATGTTGAATCTCAAAAAAAAAAAAAAAAATACTGAACCGTTTCATATATTCAATTGACCTTTGACTGTTACCGACGAATCACGAACAATTGGTTTCAAATAAATACATAAACAGATATATATATAAATGTATGTATATATAATAATTTAAAATAATAAAATACAATTTAGTTATTAGAATTTAATATGTAAAATAAGATACAAAATAATTAAGTTGTAAGGAATCCATATATAAATATATACGATTTCTATACATAATTAATACTATACGTATATTGTAAAATACTCAATATATGTTATTATATATATTATTGGATATTACATAATTAATAATATCTAATATCAATATATTACACTTACTTACAAGTTAAAATATAATTGTTATACAAATATTATTATTATTATTATTACTTTCATTATTAATATTAAAATTAGTATTAGCTATTTTCAATATATAATAAATGAAAGTTAACACATGTAATTTGTTATATCATTATTATTATTAAAAATTCTCATTATTAACATGATTACTAAAATTTTTCATTTTTATTTAAAATTATTATTATCATTACTTTTATCACTTTTATCCTCAATTTTATTATTATTATTATTATTATTATTATTATTATTATTATTATTATTATTATTATTATTATTATTATTATTAATAAACTTATAAATTATTTATATTAATTAAAAAGAATTATAACTACGGATAGTTACAAAATTCGTTTCCTATCATAATCAGCTGTCTTTTTCTTTTCCTTCTTTCTCGTGATTTCTCGTGAATTCATGTCGACAAGAGTGATGAGCTGGGAACCTCCACTATCTCTTTTCTTTAATATATACGTCATATAGATATAAGGGAGATATGTAATCACAAGACCCATGTTAACCCTCTCTATCTCTCTTTTTCCTTTCTCTCTATTTATCTCTTTTATTTCCAGTATGATTCTCCTCACCATCACACAAACAATGCTCGTTGCTTCTGTTTTCTATCATGAACCCTAACCAGCATTCTTGATCCACCATCGACCACCTTCAATGCTTGTATGTTCGGGTTAAACCAAAAACCCATTTGTTATTTATTGTGGTACTAAACTAAACACCAACCGTAGCTATCATCGTCATACTAATTCGAGCATCAAGACCCAAACCACCTTCATCAACCCATCAAGACCCATCTTGGTTGTTGTTTGATGTACCACCGATTACCACCTATTTCTATTCCTGTAACCGTAATCCACAACCAAACCACCACCGAGAAAACCATTGAAGCACCACCACCTCCACCATTACAACCGCCACCAAGAACCTCACCCACAAACTCGTCACTTGTTTCTGTTCTTGCCCAACATCGAACCCATCATGATAACTATCATCCACCACCATCACAACTGTGAGACCACCTAGCAAACTTCAAACAACCACCGGCAGCCTTATTTTCTTGCAACTGCTACGATTGTTTCTGTTTTCAGATGAAACCCACTTGAACTTTTCTTTTCTTCTTTCTTCGCTACTGTTACTGCAGCCTTGTCGATACTACATCTGCGTTTCCTTCTTTTATTCCTATTCTAAACAACAAGTTAATGATGATTATTATAATATGAGGAATAGATAGATGATAAAGAATAATCGATAACTATGAAAAGTTGTTCCTTTGTGCTCGTGGGTGGGATACGACTGTCAAGGCCAAGAAAAGTACTCCGTAAATCTTTTTTTTTGAATAAACCAAATAAAATAGCTGGATTAATTAAATCTTTAAGGAGATTGGGCTGTTTGGTGTGGATCCAATTAACAGTTAAATGAGTTTCTTTGCTGGGCTATAACATTGTATTTCAGTTTAATTATTTAAGCCTGCGAATTAATACAAGATATATCAAAGTGGTTCAGTGGTTTAGTGTGTTTGTGTTTAACCGAGAGGTCCTGAGTTCGAACCCAGGCCACTACAATATATTTTTTTTTATCAATAGAAGCTGTTGGGTATATGGAAATTCTGTTGGGCCAAAATACATATGGGCCGAACTATAGGCTAAGAGAATTTATTGGGTATATTAAAACATAAGGTAAGCCAGGGTTCAATGGTTTGGCGAGATGTTCTTAATCGAGAGGTCTCGAGTTCGAGCCTTGTCTGGGTCAATTCTTTTTAAAGAAGCTTTTAAAGGGTATACTCTTTTATTTTTATTATTAGTATTGTTATTTGTCATGACCTGGAAATTTTGACTAATTTTAAACCAAACTCTCGATACGATTTAATACTTTTGACGCGATAAGAAAAGTCTGTTATGTTGAGTCTCAAAATTTTTGAACTGGTTTCATATATTCATTTACCCTTCGACCATTCCCGACGATTCATGAACAACGATTTATAAATAGATATGTATATATATTATAAGTTGAAAGACGTTGATAAAATATTATGCGATTTAATTGTTATAACTAAATATGTAAACTTTTGTTCCTATACGATTCTTAAGTGATATGTTATTATAACCCGAACGGAAATACATATAGAAAACTGTTAATCATACACATACTAACTAGTTGATATTATTAATAATACCAATAGTGATAACATATGAGATAAACCTAAATGAATTAAACACATTTTTTTTTCCTAATATACACTCCGTAATATTATTTGACATTTAATTTTATCATTTAATTTAATGTTATGATCATCTTTAGGCTAAGTTAGACATAAATACTACTTATCATTGATGAACATAAATATAAATATTACTGTAAAATGCTAGAACAAAAGTTTATGTTTCAAGGTTGTCAATTTAAATAAATTCAAATTCATATATCTTATCTCATCTAGATCTCACCCAAAATAAGACATCAACAAAACCATGGTCCATGGGACCAATTAGACCTTACATATACTAATGAATGGTAGAAACTAATTTGTTGTCTAGCGACAAATTTTGTCTAAATATAGATTTTAATGCATGTGATATATATTATATTATTTGGAATGAAGTTTAGTAAAAGTTATGAAAATTTAAGTTAATAAAAAAAATAGTTATCTTTTTATTTTAACTAGAAATTTTATTTATATTACATTTTAAAACTATGTATATTTTAATTGGGACGGAGGACATGGGATGGATAAAACTTCTTATGAATCATTTTATAAAGCTTAAAACTTGATAATACTAATATTTTTGCAATGAATACTATTATACTAATATGAAATTTATATTCTTACGATTAGTAATATTTAACACCCATTTAATCATGCAAGTAGTTCTTGTATTTTTTTATGGCGGAAAAAAAAATAGATCTTATGATCTATATATGTTGTAGAAGATATATTTGAATTGACGAAACTAAATTGCTTTACTAATGAATGTCAAGACTTGTTAAGTGAGTATTTTGGGATTTACTTTTGTAAAGAATGCATATAGGCTTCCAAGTGCGTTTAAACTATGCAACATCTTGTCACCCTTAAAATAAAATAAAATTTATATATTTTCTTTCTTGAGGAAAGGCAAAAATGCTAGTATGCAACAGTTGTTTTCACATTGAAAGATAACAAAGGTTTTGTATAATATATATATATATATATATATATATATATATATATATATATATATACATATATATATATATATATATATCATATCATTATATTATATTATAGTGACGTTCTAAAAGTCATTATTAATTTTCCTATTTTTTTCACCCTCATGTAGACAAGCTTTACTAGACAACTACTACCACAAAATCAATAACTACTACTACATGTGCATGGACACGTTTGCATTAAATGAAACATGGTTAACCGCAAGCACGCAAGCAAGCACGTCCCTAGCCTTATTACAACCTACGCATTACTACTAGTTGAAACTAGTTTAACTACTATTTAACTAAGAAGATCTTGGCTGGACAAACTCACATATGCAAAGCCACGTACTACATGTGGTCAAGACCATATGCTAGCAACAATTGTTATTGATGATTATCATTATTAATAATTCCCTATATTATATAAAGTATTGATAAGTAATATAGTAGATGATTAAGATATATAGAGATTTGTGGAGCCCAACAGTTAATCAAAAATCAACACAATTCCGTAATTTTCGTTACTTTATTACCATGTCGTTTTCCTAAATAGTTTCAATAATTAAGGCCTACTAGAAATATGTATTCATATTATTGATATATATACAATCGATACTCGAAACTCACAATGAAAAATCACACAAACATATATACCAGTCGTTATTCCATTTAAATCCTTCAACCCAAGTGCATATATGTACATAGTTATAGTAAAAACTCTTTGAATCAGAAACGGAGATAGAGTCAGTAGGAGAATGACAAAGATTTTTCTAGAAGTTAAAAATTGATTCAGTGATGATCTTAGAAGGTTCATGAATCTGAGGCCAACTCTGCATTGTTCAGTTCCGTTGTATGCATATTTACTACAAAATATCGTATCGTGAGTTTCATTTGCTCCCTTTTTAATTGCTTTTGCAATATATATTTTTAGGCTGAGAATACATGCGCTGCTTTTTATAAATATTTACGAAATAGACACAAGTACTTAAAAATATATTCTACGTTGAGTTGTACCACTGGCATATTTCCCTGTAGCTTGGTAACTACTATTTACATGAGTATTGTAAACGCGAATCCTGTTGATAGATCTATCGGGCCTGACAACCCCAACCGGACTGGACGACCAGTATTCAACGGTTGCACAGTACTTCATTTCGTTACTACACTTGGTACAGTGTAGGGAGATTTCATAATAAAGGGAATATGCGACGTTGATTAAATGTTAAGTATGGTTACCAAGTGCTCAACCACTTAGAATGCTTTACATACACTTGCGAGTGTATTATGTTTATGATTATGAAATCTTGTGGTCTATTAATATATTGAAATGATTGTTATGATAAACCTATGAACTCACCAACCTTTTGGTTGACACTTTTAAGCATGTTTATTCTCAGGTACGAATTAAGTCTTCCGCTGTGCATTTGCTCATTTTAAAGACATTACTTGGAGTCCTTCACGGCATACTTAGGGCAGTACCTCGCAATGGGACCAGATGTTGATGACTTCATCCAGTTGGATAAGGACGGGTCGTTACAGGTGGTATCAGAGCGTTGGTCCTAGTGAACCAGGTCTTGCATTAGTGTGTCTAACTGATAGTTGTTAGGATGCATTAGCGAGTCTGGACTTTGACCTTAGCTGCATATTATACGTATTGTTTATCATTCCCAGTGGAAAATTACCTGCTTATCATTCCTAAGTTTAGACACGACTTCCTGCACTTATTTGATAGATCGTTTACAGATAAATTCATATCTTAGCGTATCTGCTAATTCATATCTTAGCGTATCTGTTACTGTAGACTTTATCTGACACGTTTCCTTAAATCTCTCCATAATCTACGGGATCTTCTGTACTATACATAGATATTCTATGTAATTAGAATATCATCCGATATCCGAAATTCATTTCATACCAAAACCTCTTTATCTAACTGAGCAAAATGGAACTCACCACTAGTTCAAGCCCATCGGATTCCGATATGAAGTCCCACTCAAGCTCCGAAAGCAGTATGACCGGAATGGACCAACCAATTCATCTGATGGGTTAGTAGTCGACTGAATCATTGGAGGCAAGAAGAAGGTGATCCTTTCCACCAACCGAATTCACCTCTTGGCGAAGAACCTGAAGCACTTACCGGCGAACCTATCCGAAACACCATTTTCAGCCTCATCTCCAGGGTGGCTCGTCACGATTATCTTATATCTAAAATTCTAAACTTTATTCATCCGCTCATTCCAATCGTCAACCTTTTCGCCGTAATGGAAGAAGTTAATGAACTTCGCGCTCGAGTAGTGGCTTTGGAGAATATGGTGCAAAACTTAACAGCTTCAGCAATATCACCAGCACCCACAGTACCACCAAAAACAGCACCAGTACCATCAACAATCCATGCTTCAACATCTCATTCTGTACCTCGAGTATAATCATCGTTCCACGTACCGTTCTACATCAATTGTCTTCGTTCTTCATGGAGATTATGTAATCTCTAGTGTTTTAAAGATTATATATTCTTGTTCTAACGATAAATCAAATGAGTCTAATATCATATTGACCCATTAAATCCATAATTACATCTGAAGAAAATATATATGTATATATGTTTTCATAAAGGTTGTAATTAAAAATTCTTTCGTACAAACTGTTAATGGTGAAAATATTTTAACGGGTAGGTAATACCGGAGGAATATTTAGGTATCACATTAATAAGTTACACTGTACATTCTTTCAATTCCGATTCAACAGTCATTTACTATCCTACCTACATCCACAGATATACGTATCCGTTCACCGCAGAATAACCATTTTCATTCAATTTCATATTAGGATTTTGACCTATCAGAATCCAACAAGTGGCATAATGAAGAAAACATTTGACGAAATAAAAATATGATAGAAGCAAACAAATTAACTACAAAAAAAAAAAACTTTGTTAAGAATCCACGCTAACTGTTCCAGCTAACTATTCCTAGCTAACTGGTTACATTTTATTTATCGCAGTTTATTTATCACAATTTAATTATCGCAATTTTATTTATCGTCATTTAATTTCTGTTATTTACTTTTACGCACTTTAAATAACGGGACACGTATACAAGGTTTCGACATATCATATTGACCCATCTATATATATATCTTGGAACAACCATAGACACTCTATATGAAAATGACGGAGTTAGCTATACAGGGTTGAGGTTGATTCCAAAATGTATATATAGTTTGAGTTGTGATCAATACTGAGACCGGTACACGGGTCACGATACGTATTAATTAATTCGAATATTATATATTAAACTATATATGAACCATTGGACTATTGGACTATTGGACTGTTGGACTACTAACTTTGGACAATTAAAATGAATTAAAATATTGATTATAACATATGAAACTAAACAATTCTTCAAGTTTGCCACTTGATTTCATCTTAGACCTCATTTGAATCTTGACGATTCCAATCCATGTTCAAATCTTTCATGATTCTTGAAAACACCTCAATCATGAGAATGAACCAACTGCATCTCATATACGAAAGAAAAGACTTATGCATATAGTTATGCACCTGAAAAACTCTCAGAAACTGAGTAAACGTTTAACACATATCTGCGCTAGCTCCTTTGACGATGTTACTACCGAAAATCACTTTACAATCCCTTTTCAAAGTAGCAAATTTTGTCACAGCTCCAGCAAGTCAACTCCAACTTTTCATCCGAAACAACCTTATTATAACCTTGATATATATGTGTACTCTTTATTGTTACTGGGGAACCTTTTATATTCTACCATATTACCATCAGCGTTTAATCATCTAAAAACACAATTCTCCTGAAACCACCTCAGTTTGATAACCGATGACCCAGATCCGTTAACTTTGAAAATGCTGACGAAGTAGCATGTTTTAAATGGTCAAGATGGCCAAAAGTTGATGATAAAGAAGGAAGTGTTAGGAACGCTCGATAGAAAATTTGGTACTGAAAACGGATTGAGCAAACCTTGAAGGAGACCAATGACAAATACAGGGACCAAACCCTATTTTCAAAAGAATCCAGGTAATTCTGAATCCACCAAAATCATTAGAGAATATCTTGTTCCGAAGTCACGTTAAAATCTTACGAAAAATTTTTCCATATCCACTTTCGAACTTAGAAATTCCAAAATATCATCATAAATATCTTCGATATTTCTGAGGATATTCTTGTCCGAGATTATCTATTTCTTTGTGCTATCTATGTTACATCCTAAAAGAAACTATTTTAGTTTCCATATTCTTTAAAATTCAAGTTAAATTATGAATGATTTCCTAGAGAAGTGTAGGGAATTGAAGCATGAGTTAGTATAATATAATGACGTCAGGCCAACGTAGTTATATTACATTAAGTCATGCTAAGTTTCTAATGAAACGTGATGATGGCTCACAGTAGATTATACCATCATCATGTGCCATGTTACACGACTCTTTCATTCTACTTAATTTCTAAGTATATCATGGAAATATTTCTTTGATATTTCTGTTCTTCCGTAATTCCGACAAATTGCTAATAAATTGTGCTATTACATTTTCTTTCTGATTAGAAGATTTTCTTTAAATTCCCTGAATTCCGGAAATCAACCGTGACTATGTCAAAAGTTAAGACGAACCTTTATATCTTCATTTCACTCTTTTGTGATAGCTTCACTATTAATCTTCACGTAATCGAGTTGTTTTATTCATATTACTTAATGGTGATAAAATTTTATTTTTCAACTCATATTCTTCCTAAAAATATTCTTGTTATCAACAATAACGATCTCTGACAAATTTCGGGACGAAATTTCTTTAACGGGTAGGTACTGTCATGACCTGGAAATTTTGACTAATTTTAAACCAAACTCTTGATACGATTTAATACTTTTGACGCGATAAGAAAAGTCTGTTATGTTGAGTCTCAAAATTTTTGAACTGGTTTCATATATTCATTTACCCTTCGACCATTCCCGACGATTCACGAACAACGATTTATAAATAGATATGTATATATATTATAAGTTGAAAGACGTTGATAAAATATTATGCGATTTAATTGTTATAACTAAATATGTAAACTTTTGTTCCTATACGATTCTTAAGTGATATGTTATTATAACCCGAACGGAAATACATATAGAAAACTGTTAATCATACACATACTAACTAGTTGATATTATTAATAATACCAATAGTGATAACATATGAGATAAACCTAAATGAATTAAACACATTTTTTTTCCTAATATACACTCCGTAATATTATTTGACATTTAATTTTATCATTTAATTTAATGTTATGATCATCTTTAGGCTAAGTTAGACATAAATACTACTTATCATTGATGAACATAAATATAAATATTACTGTAAAATGCTAGAACAAAAGTTTATGTTTCAAGGTTGTCAATTTAAATAAATTCATATTCATATATCTTATCTCATCTAGATCTCACCCAAAATAAGACATCAACAAAACCATGGTCCATGGGACCAATTAGACCTTACATATACTAATGAATGGTAGAAACTAATTTGTTGTCTAGCGACAAATTTTGTCTAAATATAGATTTTAATGCATGTGATATATATTATATTATTTGGAATGAAGTTTAGTAAAAGTTATGAAAATTTATTTTAACTAGAAATTTTATTTATATTACATTTTAAAACTATGTATATTTTAATTGGGACGGAGGACATGGGATGGATAAAACTTCTTATGAATCATTTTATAAAGCTTAAAACTTGATAATACTAATATTTTTGCAATGAATACTATTATACTAATATGAAATTTATATTCTTACGATTAGTAATATTTAACTTATAGTTATTTTATATTAAACAATACCAAACACCCATTTAATCATGCAAGTAGTTCTTGTATTTTTTTATGGCGGAAAAAAAAAATAGATCTTATGATCTATATATGTTGTAGAAGATATATTTGAATTGACGAAACTAAATTGCTTTACTAATGAATGTCAAGACTTGTTAAGTGAGTATTTTGGGATTTACTTTTGTAAAGAATGCATATAGGCTTCCAAGTGCGTTTAAACTATGCAACATCTTGTCACCCTTAAATAAAATAAAATTTATATATTTTCTTTCTTGAGGAAAGGCAAAAATTCTAGTATGCAACAGTTGTTTTCACATTGAAAGATAACAAAGGTTTTGTATAATATATATATATACATATATATATATATATATCATATCATTATATTATATTATATTATAGTGACGTTCTAAAAGTCATTATTAATTTTCCTATTTTTTTCACCCTCATGTAGACAAGCTTTACTAGACAACTACTACCACAAAATCAATAACTACTACTACATGTGCATGGACACGTTTGCATTAAATGAAACATGGTTAACCGCAAGCACGCAAGCAAGCACGTCCCTAGCCTTATTACAACCTACGCATTACTACTAGTTGAACCTAGTTTAACTACTATTTAACTAAGAAGATCTTGGCTGGACAAACTCACATATGCAAAGCCACGTACTACATGTGGTCAAGACCATATGCTAGCAACAATTGTTATTGATGATTATCATTATTAATAATTCCCTATATTATATAAAGTATTGATAAGTAATATAGTAGATGATTAAGATATATAGAGATTTGTGGAGCCCAACAGTTAATCAAAAATCAACACAATTCCGTAATTTTCGTTACTTTATTACCATGTCGTTTTCCTAAATAGTTTCAATAATTAAGGCCTACTAGAAATATGTATTCATATTATTGATATATATACAATCGATACTCGAAACTCACAATGAAAAATCACACAAACATATATACCAGTCGTTATTCCATTTAAATCCTTCAACCCAAGTGCATATATGTACATAGTTATAGTAAAAACTCTTTGAATCAGAAACGGAGACAGAGTCAGTAGGAGAATGACAAAGATTTTTCTAGAAGTTAAAAATTGATTCGGTGATGATCTTAGAAGGTTCATGAATCCGAGGCCAACTCTGCATTGTTCAGTTCCGTTGTATGCATATTTACTACAAAATATCGTATCGTGAGTTTCATTTGCTCCCTTTTTAATTGCTTTTGCAATATATATTTTTGGGCTGAGAATACATGCGCTGCTTTTTATAAATATTTACGAAATAGACACAAGTACTTAAAAATATATTCTACGTTGAGTTGTACCACTGGCATATTTCCCTGTAGCTTGGTAACTACTATTTACATGAGTATTGTAAATGTGAATCCTGTTGATAGATCTATCGGGCCTGACAACCCCAACCGGTCTGGACGACCAGTATTCAACGGTTGCACAGTACTTCGTTTTGTTACTACACTTGGTACAGTGTAGGGTGATTTCATAATAAAGGGAATATGCGACGTTGATTAAATGTTAAGTATGGTTACCAAGTGCTCAACCACTTAGAATGCTTTACATACACTTGCGAGTGTATTATGTTTATGATTATGAAATCTTGTGGTCTATTAATATATTGAAATGATTGTTATGATAAACCTATGAACTCACCAACCTTTTGGTTGACACTTTTAAGCATGTTTATTCTCAGGTACGAATTAAGTCTTCCGCTGTGCATTTGCTCATTTTAAAGACATTACTTGGAGTCCTTCACGGCATACTTAGGGCAGTACCTCGCAATGGGACCAGATGTTGATGACTTCGTCCAGTTGGATAAGGACGGGTCGTTACATTATTATTGTCATTATTATTATTATTAAGTATTAATAAGTGTTATTATTATTATTATTTTTATTATTATTATTATTATTATTATTATTATTATTATTATTATTATTATTATTATTATTATTATTATTATTATTATTATTATTATTATTATTATTAGTATTGTTAGATTATTTATTATTATTAACACAATTATATCATAATTATTAGTATTATCATTATAAACAATTTTTATTATTAGTACTATCTTTATCATTAACATTAAAATTATCATTATTATTATTATTATTATTAGAATTATAATTTTTATCATAATTAGTATTATTTCTATCATTTTTATTATTATTACTATTAATATATCAAATGAAGATTTTCTATATAAAAATATATTTATGACATAAAACCTAATCATATTAATACTTTTGTAATGAATGTTAATTATCTATACAAAGATAAATATATCTAATTAAGTTATTAATTCCACACATGATATAAAATAACAAATAAAATCACTAATAATATATATATTTGTTCGATTACCATTACATGTATTAATATACATGATTGAATAATAGGTTCGAGAATCCGAGGTCAACCTTACAATTGTTCACTGATGTTATATGTATTTTTACTACAAAATACAGTATGGTGAGTATATAGTCCTCTTTTAAACTCTAAATATTTTGGGATGAGAATACATGCATTTTATGATTTACGTTATGGACACAAGTGACTAAAATTACATTCTACGTTGAGTTGTACCACTGGCATACTTCCCTGCAGCTTGGTAACTAATATTTACATGGGTATTGTAAACGCGAATCCTGTTGATAGATCTATCGGGCCTGACAACCCCAACCGGGCTGGACGACCAGTATTCAACGGTTGCACAGTACTTCATAACGATTACTACACTTGGTACGGTGTAGCGAGATTCCATAATAAAGGGAATATGCGACGTTGATTAAATGTTAAGTATGGTTACCAGGTGCTCAACCACTTAGAATGCTTTTCATACACTTGCGAGTGTATTATGTTTATAAATATATAAAATCTTGTGGTCCATAGTTATAACGCTGCTAGCATCAAACCTATATCTCACCAACTTTATGTTGACGTTTTAAAGCATGTTATTCTCAGGACTTGAAAGAAATCTTCCGCTGTGCATTAGCTCATATTAGGGATATTGCTTGGAGTCATACATGACATATTTCAAAAGACGTTGCATTCAAGTCATTGAAGTTCATTAAAGATTATTATTAAGTAAATGACAGATTAGGTCATTTGGATATCATGAAATGGTGGGCGTACATGTCAACTTTTGATGTAAAGAAAGGTTGTCTTTTAAAAACAAATGCAACGTTTATAAATTGTATCATATAGGGGTCAAGTACCTCGCAATGTAACCAACTATTGTGATTCGTTTATAATCAATATGGACTTCGTTCGGATAGATTAGGAGCGGTCCTTTCAGTTGGTATCAGAGCGGTGGTCTTAGCGAACCAGGTCTTGCATTAGTGTGTCTAACAGATAGTCGTTAGGATGCATTAGTGAGTCTGGACTTCGACCGTGTTTGCGTGTCAAAAGTTTTGCTTATCATTCTAGTCAGAAATCATCTGCTTATCATCCTTAAGAAATTGCCTGCTTATCATTCTTATTCTAGACACATCTTACTGCATTGATTGCATGAATAGTGTATAGACAAAAATTCATATCTTAGCGTACCTGCTAATTCATATCTTAGCGTATCTGTTACTGTAGACTTGCCTGACATATGCCGTAAATTCCTCTGTAGTCTATGAAATCTTTAGTACTATATATATATATATATATATATATATAGATATTCTATGTAGTTAGAATACCATCCAATATTCGAAAATCATTTCATAACGAAAAATCCTTTATTCAATCATACGAAATGGAACTCGCCACTAGTTCAAGTTCCTCAGATTCTGATATGGAATTCCACTCAAGCTCCGAAAGCAGTGTGACCGGAATGGATTAACCAATCAGTCACCATCTATTCTGGATAAATTGGGGTTGGGTTCGTAGCCTCCTCGATCATTGGAGACAAGAAGAAGGTGATCCCTTCCATCCACCAAATTGCCCTCTCGGCGATGAACCCAAAGCACTTATCGGCGAACCTGTTCGAGAAACCATTTTCTCTCTTATTTCCAGAGTATCCCGTCACGATTATATATTACATCGAATTTTAGATTTTATTTACCCGCTCGTCCGAACCGACAATCACCCCAGTGTAATAGAAGAAGTCAACAAACTTCGCGCTCGGGTAGTGGCTTTAGAGAATATGGTGCGAAGGTTACAAACACCAGCAGCAGCACCAGCAGCATAACTAGCACCACCATCATCAACGCCAACAATACCCATATCACCCCCCAACCACAACCGCGTCGTAAACCTCAACATCACAATCTGTACCTCGGATATCAACATCACACGCCTCAATATCACCATCTGTACTTCGAGTATGATCTTCGTTCTACATATCGTCCTACATCGATTATCTTCGCTTTACGTATCGTTCTACCTCATTTATCTTCATTCGACATGGCAATTATGTAAT
Organism: Rutidosis leptorrhynchoides; assembly: GCF_046630445.1. Lineage (NCBI taxonomy): Eukaryota > Viridiplantae > Streptophyta > Magnoliopsida > Asterales > Asteraceae > Rutidosis > Rutidosis leptorrhynchoides. The sequence continues at coordinate 132,785,682 of NC_092343.1, forward strand.
CTCTAATGTTTTAGAGATCATGTAATCTAGTACTAACGATAAATCAAAAGAGTTTAATATCTTATTGACCCATTAAATCCATAATTACATCTGAAGAAAATATACATGTATATATATTTTCATAAAGAATGTGATTAAAAATTCTTTCGTACAAACTGTTAATGATGAAAATATTTTAACGGGTAGGTAATACCCGAGGAATATTTAGATTTCACATTAATGAGTTACACTGTACATTCTTTAAAATCTGAATCAACAATCACTTACTATCCTACCTGCAATCACCGATATACGTATCTGTTCACCGCAGAATAACCATATTCATTCAATTTCATATTTGGATTTTGACCTATCAGAATCCAACAAGTGGCATAATGAAGAAATTTTGGACAAAATAAAATTTGTTAGAAACAAACAAATTAACTACGATGAATTTGTTAAGAATCCACGCTGACAAAATCCTAGCTAACTGTTCCCAGCTAATTGTTAATTCCGTATTACATTTTATTTATTGCAATTTAATTTATCGTTATTTAATTTCTGTATTTATTTTACGCACTTTAAATAACGGGACACGTATACAAGGTTTCGACATATCATATTGACCCATCTATATATCTATCTTGGAACAACCATAGACACTCTATATGCAAATGACGGAGTTAGCTATACATTCCAAAATATATATATAGTTTGAGTTGTGATCAATACTGAGACCGGTACACGGGTCACGATACGTATTAATTAATTCAAATATTATAAACTATATATGAATTATTGAACTGCTAACTGTGGACTACAAACATTGGACAATTAAAAATGAATTAAAATATTGATTATAACATATGAAACTAAACATCTCTTCAAGTTTGCCACTTGATTTCACCTTAAACCTCATTTGTAGCTCGACAATTACAATCCGCGTTCAAACCTTTCATGATTCTTGAAAATACCTTAATCAAGAGAATGAACCAACCGTACTTCATCTATGAAAGAAGAGATTGATGCATATAGTTATGCACCTGAAAAACTCTCAGAAACTGAGTAAACGTTTAACCCGTATATGTGCTAGCTCCTTTGGCGTGGTTATTAGTCGAAAATAACTTTGCAATTCCTCGTCGAAGTAGACAAATTTGTCACAGCTCCAGCAAGTTAACTTCGACTTTTCAGTAAGACTAGTCTTATTATAACCTCGTTATATACACGTTGTCCTTTCGCTTTCGTTACCGGAGAACCTTTTATATTCCATGACATCATCAGCAGATGTACCAGCAGCTCGTCATCCCTTTGGCAGAATCAACAATCGGTATTTTAAAATCTCGCAGCGTTTCTATTTCAACAGTTATATATATATATATATATATATATATATATATATATATATATATATATATATATATATATATATATATATATATATATATACAACGTCTATCCCCAAGAATTTCATATTTCGAATGTGAAGTTTCTGAAAAACACCCTGAACTGTGAACTAGTTCTTGAAATGCTGATGAAGCAGCAAAAACTGTAAAAGACTTTAACAGTCAAAAGTTTGGTGATAAAGTATAGTGTGTTGGTAAAGCTCAGAAAAAGAGAAGATTTGAAACTGGAAAACGGATTAAGCAAACCATGAAAGAGGTTGTGGACAAATCACAAAGATTAAACCTGCCTTCAAAGAACCCCCGAATGATTCAGTGTCTGCTGAAATCCTTAGTAAATACCTTACTCCTGACTCTAAACCTTTGCGGACAATATTCTTCATCATCATCTTATCTTAGATATTATAAGATATCTTCGTATCTTCCATTATAAATATTCTCTATATTTCTGGAGATATTTTTTTTTACAACTAATCTTATCTGAGATCATTATCTCTCCGTAATATTTGTAATATAAAAGAAACTGTGTCAGTTTCTAAATTCTGAAAAATTCGAATATGAATGTTTGAAGTAGTGTTGGGGACTGAAGCATGAGTTAGTATAATATAATGACACTTGATCAACGTCATTATATTAAAGTAAGTCATGTTGAGTTTCTAATGGAATGTGATGATTCACAGTACCATCATCATGTGCCATGTTACACGACTCTTACATTCTACTCAATCTCCAAACATATTAAGAACATATCATCTTGATAGTTCTATCTTTCCGGATATACTGGTAAATTGACAAATCAAGATCGTGCCATTACAATTCCCTCCTTAGAATATTAACTATGTTCATTTCAAAATTCATACTTACGAATTCTGGACCATTACTCGCTTTACTAGAGATCGAGAGGAGAATAAAAAGGCAAAGAGATTCGAAATATAAGGGAAGATATAAAACCCAACAACAACAAACCGTATAGCAATATAAAGACACGGGAAAACTAAAAATACTATGAAACCAAGAGTATAGTAAAAGTAAATAGATTCTTTCTGTGGTAGTTAAAAAAAAGAAGAATGACAGATATGAAGGTTAGGAGCATATTGACGAATGCTTTAAAGTATGAGTTGAGGGAGAGAATAAAAGGTGTGGAGAATAATAAAAAAAAACCGAAGGGGGTGGATTTATAGTAAAATATCAGACAGAGAAATCGAGACAGATTATCGCATTTAATCAAAGAAGATCCTAATTTCCCTAATCGTCGAATAACCAAATCTTATTACGAAGATTTTCTTTAAATCCCATAAATTTCGGAAATCAATTGTAACTACGTCATCGGTTAAAACGAGTATACATTTACTCATTTCACTCTCTTGTGATAGTTTCACTTATACTCACCACGTAATCAAATTATTTATCTATATCACTCAATGATGATAAAACTCTATTTATCCACTCATGTTTGTCATGAAAACATTCTTATTGTTAATCATGACGACCTCTATCAAATTTTGAGGACGAAATTTCTTTAACGGGTAGGTACTGTAATGACCCGGAAATTTCTGACCAAATTTAAACTATAATCTTTATATGATTCCGACACGATAAGCAAAGTCTGTAATGTTGAATCTCAAAAAAAAAAAAAATACTGAACTATTTCATATATTCAATTGACCTTTGACTGTTACCGACGAATCACGAACAATTGGTTTCAAATAAATACATAAACAGATATATATATATATATAAATGTATGTATATATAATAATTTAAAATAATAAAATACAATTTATTTATTAGAATTTAATATGTAAAATAAGATACAAAATAATTAAGTTGTAAGGAATCCATATATCAATATATACGATTTCTATACATAATTAATACTATATGTATATTGTAAAATACTCAATATATGTTATTATATATATTATTGGATATTACATAATTAATAATATCTAATATCAATATATTACACTTACTTACAAGTTAAAATATAATTGTTATACTAATATTATTATTATTATTACTTTCATTATTAATATTAAAATTAGTATTAGCTATTTTCAATATATAATAAATGAAAGTTAACACATGTAATTTGTTATATCATTATTATTATTAAAAATTCTCATTATTAACATGATTACTAAAAATTTTCATTTTTATTTAAAATTATTATTATCATTACTTTTATCACTTTTATCCTCAATTTTATTATTATTATTATTATTATTATTATTATTATTATTATTATTTTTATTATTATTATTATTAAAAAACTTATAAATTATTTATATTAATTAAAAAGAATTATAAGTACGGATAGTTACAAAATTCGTTTCCTATCATAATTAACTCTCTTTTTCTTTTCCTTCTTTCTCGTGAATTCATGCCGACAAGAGTGATGAGCTGGGAACCTCCACTATATCTTTTCTTTAATATATACGTCATATAGATATAAGGGAGATATGTAATCACAAGACCCATGTTAACCCTCTCTATCTCTCTTTTTCCTTTCTCTCTATTTATCTCTTTTATTTTCCAGTATGATTCACCTCACCATCACACAAACAATGCTCGTTGCTTCTGTTTTCTATCATGAACCCTAACCACCATTCTTGATCCACCATCGACCACCTTCAATGCTTGTCTGTTTGGGTTAAACCAAAAACCCATTTGTTATTTATTGTGGTACTAAATTGAACACCAACCGTAGCTATCATCGTCATACTAATTCGAGCATCAAGACCCAAACCACCTTCATCAACCCATCAAGACCCATCTTGGTTGTTGTTTGATGTACCACCGATTACCACCTATTTCTATTCCTGTAACCGTAATCCACAACCAAACCACCACCGAGAAAACCATTGAAGCACCACCACCTCCACCATTACAACCGCCACCAAGAACCTTACCCACAAACTCGTCACTTGTTTCTGTTCTTGCCCAACATCGAACCCATCATGATAACTATCATCCACCACCATCACAACCGTGAGACCACCTAGCAAACTTCAAACAACCACCGGCAGCCTTATTTTCTTGCAACTGCTACGATTGTTTCTGTTTTCGGATGAAACCCACTTAAACTTTTCTTTTCTTCTTTCTTCGCTACTGTTACTGCAGCCTTGTCTATACTACAGCTGCGTTTCCTTCTTTTATTCCTATTCTAAACAACAAGTTAATGATGATTATTATAATATGAGGAATAGATAGATGATAGAGAATAATCGATAACTATGAAAAGTTGTTCCTTTGTGCTCGTGGGTGGGATACGGCTGTCAAGGCCAAGAAAAGTACTCCGTAAATCGTTTTTTTTAATAAACCGAATAAAATAGCTGGATTAATTAAATCTTTAAGGAGATTGGGCTGTTTGGTGTGGATCCAATTAACAGTTAAATGAGTTTCTTTGTTGGGCTATAACAGTGTATTTCGGTTTAATTATTTAAGCCTGCGAATTAATACAAGATATATCAAAGTGGTTCAGTGGTTTAGTGTGTTTGTGTTTAACCGAGAGGTCCTGAGTTCAAACCCAGGCCACTACAATATATTTTTTTTATCAATAGAAGCTGTTGGGTATTGATAATGCTAAAAACGAACATATATTTCATAGCATTATTCATCAAGAAAGACAAGCTTTTAGTTGCAATTGTTCTATTTAAAAGTGATATTCGTTTAAATAATAAAATGTGAAGACAAAAGACAGATTCGACGAATTGAAGACGCAAACGACCAAAAAGCTCAAAAGTACAAAATACAATCAAAGAGGTTCCAATTATTGATAAGAAACGTTTCGAAATTACAAGAGTACAAGATTCAAAATGCAAAGTACAAAATATAAAATTGTACGCAAGGACGTTCGAAAATCTGGAACCGGGACATGAGTCAACTCTCAACGCTCGACACAACGGACTAAAAATTACAAGTCAACTATGCACATAAATATAATATAATATTTAAATAATTCTTATAATTATTTATATATTATATAAATAAAAAAATCCGTCGGCAAGAAAGACTCCAAAGTTGGTGAGCTGGAAATTCAAACTCCGCGACTCGCGGAGTTTGAAGGCAAAAAATGCCGCTAGTCGCGGAGCCCAAAATTCTGAAACTCCCTATAAAAGCAAACGAATTCTGATCGCAAAAACAAACATATATATCCATCCTCTCTATATCTATACGTAAATATTTATATTTATATTTTAATTTTAATTTTAATCCTAATAATAAGGGTATGTTAGCGAATATTGTAAGGGTGTAAGTCGAAATTCTGTCCGTGTAACGCTACGCTATTTTTAATCATTGTAAGTTATGTTCAACCTTTTTAATTTAATGTCTCGTAGCTAAGTTATTATTATGCTTATTTAATCCGAAGTAATCATGATGTTGGGCTAATTACTAAAATTGGGTAATTGGGCTTTGTACCATAATTGGGGTTTGGATAAAAGAACGACACTTGTGGAAATTAGACTATGGGCTATTAATGGGCTTTATATTTGTTTAACTAAATGATAGTTTGTTAATGTTAATATAAAGATTTACAATTGGGCATCCCTATAAATTACCATATACACTCAATCGGACACGATGGGCGGGGTATTTATATGTACGAATAATCGTTCATTTAACCGGACACGGGAATGGATTAATAGCCACTAGAATAATTAAAACAGGGGTGAAATTATGTAAAAGGACACTTGGCATAATTGATAACAAAATATTAAAACCTTGAGTTACATTCAGTCGACATCCTGGTGTAATTATTAAACAAAGTATTAAAATCTTGTTATAGTTTAAGTCCCCAATTAGTTGGAATATTTAACTTCGGGTATAAGGATAAGTTGACGAGGATATTCGCACTTTATATTTATGACTGATGGACTGTTATGGATAAAAACCAGACGGACATATTAAATAATCCAGGACAAAGGACAATTAACCCATGGGCATAAAACTAAAATCAACACGTCAAACATCATGATTACGGAAGTTTAAATAAGCATAATTCTTTTATTTCATATTTAATTTCCTTTATTTTATATTTAATTGCACTTCTAATTATCGCATTTTTATTGTTATTGTATTTAATTGCACTTTTAATTATGGTACTTTTTAATTATCGCAAGTTTATTTTATCGCACTTTTATTATTCGCAATTTCATTATCATTATTTACTTTACGCTTTAAATTAAGTCTTGTATTTATTATTTTACATTTGGTTTTAACTGCGACTAAAGATTTAAAATCGACAAATCGGTCATTAAACGGTAAAAACCCCCCTTTATAATAATAATATTACTTATATATATATATTTGTATTTTTACAAAAGTAAACTAATATAGCGTTAAGCTTTGTTTAAAGATTTTCCCTGTGAAACGAACCGGACTTACTAAAAACTACACTACTGTACGATTAGGTACACTGCCTATAAGTGTTGTAGCAAGGTTTAAGTATATCCATTCTCTAAATAAATAAATATCTTGTGTAAAATTGTATCGTATTTAATAGTATTTTCTGCTAAAATATAATAGCTATTTTATATACACCTCGCATAACATCAAGTATTTTTGGCGCCGCTGCCGGGGAACTCTTAAACCCCGGAAGCGCAACGCTAATATAAAGAAGAAAAAAATATATATATATATATAAATCTAGCTTTAAGATTTTTATTTATAAAATTATAAAGTAGTTCTATTTTTATTCTAGTTTTTAAAATATAAGTTTTTATTATATAAAAATTTTAGATTATAAAACAGAAAATATAAAACAGAAAATATAAAAAAAAAAACGCGTCAAATTTTGAACTGTACCAGAGTTGAATTTTGGAACCCCGCGACTCGCGGGGTTTGCTGCTTGGAATACCGCAACTCGCGGAGACACTCTGACACCGACAGAACCCTAATTTAGCATTTATTACGGGTAATTATTAATTATTATTATTATTAACCCTAATTAATTATTATTATTATTATTATTAGTTTTACTTTTTATTTAATTTATATAATTAGTTAAATTAGTTTAATTAAAATATAAAATTAATAGTTTTATAAAATAATTAATATAAAAATAATATTTTTATAAAAATTGTATTTTTTACAACTTTTTGTATATTTTTATATTTTGTCCCTTTTTAATTGTTTTAGCGTAATATTTGTATTTTTCGCTCATATTTAGTTTTAAACTTAGTTGTTTGCCATAGTTATTTTTACTTCTAGATTTTTAGGCTTTGCCGTAGAATTCCTTAAGTGCTTTTTCTTTAGACTAAGATTTAGGTACTCTAGAATTTTGCGACGCCTTTTTAAGTTTTAGTTTCTTTTTAAGTTATTTCCATTTGGGATTTAGTTTTTCTTATAAGCTTTAATATTTTTGGACGACTTTTTCCTATGTATCAATTATCATTTCAATTAGTAATCTCAATTTGCGATTATAATTTTAAGTTAGTTGTAGTAATAAGGTTAGGTTAGTCAGGTGTTTTTAAGTTTTATAAGTTTCTTTTATTTTTCCGTCACCTTTTATTTTTCAACTATTTTTCTTTTTCGACCTTTTTCCGACGAACTCTTTTTCTTTCTTATTTCTCGCTATTCTAGTTTTAGGACATAGATTTTTATTCTACTTCGTATCTAAATGTCTTAAAATTACGAAAATTTATTTTAAGTGGTTAAATTGATAGACATCAAAATTTTCTGGTTCGTAGTAATAGTTAGATTTGTACGTGGACCGGGTTATTGGAGCCAAACAGTCCTCAATTATATTGAGACCAAACGAATCCTGCCCCTCTGCTGCATCTTTTGGCTATTCGAAATGTGGGCAAAATCAGAAAAGTCTATTGATTGGATAACTTATTATAATTTTTCTTTCCTTTTAAAAACTAATAGGATATTCAGTGAATGCACCGAGCAAGACGTTCACCACCTTTTGTACGTTCACCACCTGTAACTAGATCAAGACATTTAGCAAATATTACTGCCGTTGATTTTTCTTTAGAATCGTCATCCAGTCGACCAAGTACTCCAGTTCAAATTTCCGATAATCCATTTTTTGAACCCGACCTCACAATTGAGAATCCGGAGAATATTCAGGAACGATTCGTAGATCCTGAACCACTAAATTTTCCTCCGGAACCACCAATCATTCAAACAGAGATTGTTGAGGAACGAACCATTAAATCAGAATCCTCTAGTGATTCCGATTCAACAAATTCAATTATGAAGAATCTGGAACCTTTAAGTATTGGAGACCGAATGAGAGCTAAACGCACTGGCCAAGGTCACGCAATTACTCATCCAGAGATTAATGCGCCAGATTATGAAATCAAAGGACAAATTCTACACATGGTGACTAATCAATGCCAATTTAGTGGTGCGCCGAAGGAAGATCCAAATGAACATCTACGTACCTTTAATAGGATCTGCACACTATTTAAAATCCGAGAAGTGGAGGATGAACAGATATATCTCATGTTATTTCCCTGGACTTTAAAGGGAGAAGCCAAAGATTGGTTGGAATCGTTACCTGAAGGGGCGATTGATACATGGGATGTTTTAGTTGAAAAATTTCTTAAACAATTTTTTCCTGCATCTAAAGCCGTAAGACTTCAAGCAGAAATTGTTACGTTTACACAGAAGCCAAATGAAACTCTATATGAGGCGTGGACAAGATTTGGAAAGTTGTTAAGAGGATGTCCGCAACATGGTTTAGACACCTGTCAAATAGTACAAATATTCTACCAAGGATGCGACATCACTACAAGGAAAGACATAGATATAGCAGCTGGTGGTTCTATTATGAAGAAAACCGAAACAGATGCTTACAAAATTATTGATAACACTGCTTCACACTCACATGAGTGGCACCAAGAAAAAGATATCGTTAGATCATCTAAAGCAGCTAGAGCCGATTCTAGCCATGACTTAGATTCCATTTCCGCAAAGATAGATGCTGTCGAGAGACGAATGGAAAAGATGACTAAAGATATTCACTCAATACGAATTAGTTGTGAGCAGTGTGGAGGATCACATTTGACAAAAGATTGTCTCAGTATTGAATTAACAATAGAACAAAGAGAGAATATTTCATACATAAACCAAAGGCCTGGAAATAATTATCAGAATAATTATCAACCGCCAAGACCGATTTACAATCAAAACCAGAATTATAACCGAAATATTCCATACAACAACCAACAAGGTCCTAGCAATCAACAAGTATCCAATAATACTTACAATCAGCAAAGACCTAATTTTCAAAACAAACCACCACAACAAACCGATGATAAAAAGCCGAATTTAGAAGATATGATGACGAAGCTAGTTGAAACTCAAACGCAGTTTTTCACATCTCAAAAACAAACCAATGAATAAAATGCTCAAGCATTTAGAAATCAACAAGCTTCTATTCAAAATCTGGAACAAGAAGTAAGTAACCTAGCTAGGTTAATAGGTGAAAGAAAACCGGGAAGTCTACCTAGTGATACAAATGCTAACCCCCGGAATGAAACAGTTAAAGCCATTACCACAAGAAGTGGTACAACGCTTAAACCACCTGAAATACCTGTAACTTCTGATAAAGCTATTCCTACTCCACAAGAACCACAACCTGATCAAGATAAGGAAAAAGAACCGGTAGTTGAAAAGGTTAATGAAGATAACACAGCTAAGGATAAACCTTATGTTAAACTATACCAACCACCACTTCCTTACCCGAGTAAAATGAAGAAAGAGAAACTTGAAGCTGAGCAATCCAAATTCTTGGATATGTTTAAATAGATAAATGTAAATCTTCCTTTCATTGATGTGAATTCAGGAATGCCTAGATATGCTAAATTCTTGAAAGATCTAATCTCAAATAGAAAGAAAATGGAAGAACTCTCGGATGTTACCATGAATGCTAATTGTTCAGCAGTGCTGTTGAATAAGATAACAGAAAAACTATCTGATCCAGGAAGTTTCACAATTCCATGTTTTCTAGGTAGTCTTAGTTCAATAGAAGCATTGGCAGACTTAGGTGCTAGTATAAATCTAATGCCGTATTCACTATACGCTAAACTAGACCTTGGAGAATTGAAACCAACCAGAATAAGCATACAACTAGCCGATAGATCAATAAAATATCCTAGAGGGATAATGGAGAACATGCTAGTTAAAGTTGGTACTTTAGTATTTCCAGTAGATTTTGTTGTTTTGGACATGGAAGAAGATTCTCAAGTTCCTCTCATATTAGGAAGACCATTCTTAAACACGACTAAAGCAATGATAGACGTGTTCGGTAAGAAATTGACCCTAAGTATAGAGGATGAGAGTGTTACCTTTTCAGTTGATAGAGTAATGCAACAACCACAATCTGCAGATGATACATGTTATTATATTCAAACTATAGATGCACATGCAGAATTATTAGAAGAATTTCCAGAATTACAAGAAACAGGAGAATGTTCTTTAGGAGAAGGTAATGAACCAATTGATGAAGCTGAAATGTTAGCTACACTTATAGCTAATGGATATGAACCAACAACAGAAGAAATTCAAATGCTAAAAGAAGAAGACAGATATCGATACAAATCATTGATAGAAGAACCTCCGAAATTAGAGTTAAAGCCACTTCCAAACCATTTGGAATACGCTTATTTACATGGTGAATCTGAATTACCTGTAATAATATCATCTTCTCTTACTGAAAATGAGAAATCACAACTCATTTCTGTGTTGAAAGCCCATAAACCAGCCATTGCATGGAAGATTCATGATATTAAAGGAATAAGTCCTTCGTATTGCACACATAAAATCCTTATGGAAGAAGGTCATAAAACGTTTGTGCAATGCCAACGAAGACTAAATCCTAATATGCAAGATGTAGTTAAGAAAGAGATTATTAAACTGTTAGATGCAGGTTTAATTTATCCAATTTCTGATAGTCCATGGGTAAGCCCAGTTCAATGCGTGCCTAAGAAGGGTGGCATGACTGTCATTACAAATGAGAAAAATGAGCTTATTCCTACTAGGACTGTAACAGGATGGCGTGTGTGTATTGATTATAGAAAATTAAATGACGCCACCAGCAAAGATCACTTTCCCTTACCTTTCATAGATCAAATGTTGGAAAGATTAGCCGGAAATAGTTACTATTGTTTTCTAGATGATTTTCTGGATATTTTCAAATTCCAATAGCACCCGAGGACCAAGAGAAAACCACATTCACGTGCCCTTATGGTACTTTTGCTTACAAACGCATGCCATTTGGACTTTGTAACGCCCCTGCAACCTTTCAAAGGTGTATGATGGCGATTTTTCATGACATGATAGAAGAATGCATGGAAGTTTTCATGGATGACTTTTCAGTCTTCGGTGATACATTTGAAACATGTCTAGCTAATCTTGAACGAATGCTCATTAGATGCGAACAATCAAATCTAGTACTTAATTGGGAGAAATGCCATTTTATGGTTAAAGAAGGCATCGTTCTTGGTCATAAAATTTCAAGAGAAGGAATTGAAGTGGATAGAGCTAAAGTAGATGTAATTGCTAAACTTCCACATCCCACCAATGTTAGAGGAGTTAGGAGTTTTCTAGGGCATGCCGGTTTTTACCGACATTTCATAAAAGATTTTTCTAAAATTGCCACTCCTATGAATAAACTCCTAGAAAAGGATGCTCCATTCATCTTTTCAGATGAGTGTATCAAATCTTTTAATATTCTTAAAGAGAAACTCACTAATGCGCCGATCATGATAACACCAAATTGGAATCTACCATTTGAACTAATGTGCGATGCAAGTGATTTTGCAATGGGAGCCGTTTTAGGACAAAGGATTGAAAAACGATTTCAACCTATATATTATGCTAGTAAGACGTTACAAGGAGCACAAACGAACTATACAACTACTGAAAAAGAACTCCTTGCTATTGTCTTTGCTTTTGACAAATTTCGATCATATCTCGTTCTAGCAAAAACGGTGGTTTATACCGACCATTCTGCTCTTAGATACCTATTTTCGAAACAAGATGCTAAACCAAGATTAATCCGTTGGATCTTACTCTTACAAGAGTTTGATATTGAAATCCGAGATAAAAGAGGAGCAGAAAATCTCGCCGCTGATCATCTTTCTCGTCTTGAAAATCCCGAATTAGAAGTTCTAAATGAATCGGCCATACAAGACAACTTTCCTGATGAATATCTATTGAAGATAGATTATAAAGAAATTCCATGGTTTGCAGACTATGCAAACTACTTAGTTTGTAGATTCCTTGAAAAAGGATTATCGTACCATAGACGAAAGAAATTCTTCAGTGATATAAAACACTATTTTTGGGAAGATCCACATTTGTTTAAAAGTTGTCCGGATGGAATAATACGCCGATGTGTATTTGGAGATGAAGCTAGTAAAATATTAAACCATTGTCACACAGGACCAACAGGAGGGCATTATGGGCCTCAACTAACAGCAAGAAAAGTTTATGATGCTGGATTCTATTGGCCTACAATTTACAAAGATGCACACCTTCTTTGTAAATCCTGTGATGCTTGTCAAAGGGCCGGAAAAATAAGTCAACGTGATGAAATGCCACAAAATGTCATACAAGTATGTGAAGTATTTGACATTTGGGTATTGACTTTATGGGTCCATTTCCAAAATCTCATAATAATCTCTATATTCTCGTAGCCATTGATTATGTATCCAAATGGGCGGAAGCACAAGCTCTCCCAACTAACGATGCACGAGTTGTAGTCAACTTTTTAAAACGTCTTTTTGCAAGGTTTGGAACACCGAAAGCTTTAATAAGTGATCGGGGTACTCATTTCTGTAATAATCAACTTGAGAAAGTTCTTAAAAGATATGGAGTAACTCATAAAATCTCCACCGCATATCATCCACAAACAAGTGGACAAGTTGAAAATACCAACCGAGCTTTAAAACGTATTCCAGAGAAAACCGTAGGATCAAATCCGAAGGAATGGTCCATTAAATTGGAGGATGCACTCTGGGCTTTTAGAACAGCCTACAAAACTCCAATTGGAACCACACCTTTTAGACTTATTTATGGAAAAGCATGTCATCTTCCAGTAGAAATTGAACACAAAGCATTTTGGGCTTTGAAGACATGTAATCTTGATTTACATGAAGCCGGACGTCTACGATTAAGTCAACTAAATGAATTAGAAGAATTAAGACATGAAGCATACGATAATTTGTTAATCTATAAAGAAAGAACGAAGAAATGGCATGATAAAAGAATCAGAAGTTCAAAAGAATTTAAGAAAGGAGACAGAGTTCTTCTTTTCAATTCACGATTCAAGCTATTTCCTGGAAAATTGAAATCAAGATGGTCTGGACCATTCATAGTCAAAAGAGTTTTCCCATACGGAACGATAGAATTAATAAATTCAAATGGGATTGAATTTAAAGTTAATGGTCACAGAGTTAAACACTACATAGATAGTCCGATGGAAGTCGACAACGAAGTTAATCACAATTTCGACACCACAGCTAACTAAGTGTGGGGAGAATCAAGTCTTTAAAGGATAATATGTATTTCTGTTAGAGTTAGATTGTCTGTTTTCGTGTAGTTCTCGAAAATGGAACTCGAATGGTCTTTCCCTAGCAGACCCTAAAGAACTAGTCTTCTCCCCCCATTCTGAATTTTTATTTTTTTTAGATTTTTACAAAATGAAGACTGCCTGTGAACTAAACCATGGTCTAATGCTGCACGCTTTGATCACTAAACGTAATAATGACATACTACCGAGTGAAATAGTATTAGTAATCAGAGAAAGATTGGACGGAGTTAGAAAAGAATCCAGATGCGAAGATAATAAGTTACAATTTGCTAAAGGAAAATCAAAATCCGCAGCGAAAAGAAGAGCACGACACCTAGAAAGATGTCACAAATGCGAAAAATGGTCACATGGAGATAAATGTTCAAATAATTAAACCTATTCAAATACCGAATTTGTTACTTTATGCAGAGACGGACCGTTCATATGTTTAGAAGAAAAGACACTGAATGCTCGAGGTTACGCCTATGTAGCTATGGAAAACCAATTAAACCGACTATCTTATGAATGGGATAGATCATATAACTAAGAAATCTATTTCACAGGTATGTTTGTACAGTTTTTATTTTATTTTTTTTATTTTTAACCTTTTGATAATAAACGCTAATTTGTTCGCTATAAAGTATTAAATTGGTATTGAATAAAATTAGGTTTGGCGACCGAAATTATTGATATCATTCAAAAATTTATTACATCACTGCGAAATTTAACGTTTATTCTTAAGGTATAAATATCTTTAATCAATCAACCCAAAATATTTCAAAAATTCGTCATGAGTTAAATTAGGTCTTGGAACCGAAATTACTTTACTGAAAAGAGGGGCGCATATTTTTGATAATATTTGATTGATTAAAGTGGGATAAAAAGCCAAAAAGATTTTTAATTTTATTTTTACCATGTTTTTAAAATTAATATTTAAATCTTAAATTAATATTGTAAACTTTGTAAAAACAATATTTTTAAAATTGTAAATATTTGAAAAATTAATTTAAGTTTGGTGTGAATTTTTAATATTAATTTTGAATTTTATATTTAAATTGTGTGAATTTAAAAACAAAAATTTACTTTATCTCATTAAGTTAAAAATATGATTTTTAAAATTCGTCGTAAGTTGAAGACTAGGTCTTTAAACCGAAATTGCTTTACCCAAGGGAGGGACGAGAACTTTTATTATCATTATTTTTAATCTTATTGAATTAAAGTATGCCAAAAACATTAAAAAACCCAAAAATCTTAGCTTTTAAAACAATCGCTACAAAAAGACAAATTTTAAAATTTTGTCGAAGGACGGACTAGGACATCGATCCGAAACGACCTCGTCCTAAATAACAAGGGAAACAAAATTTTAAAATTAATTACTTAATTGTTTTAATTAGTATAAGATGTTATAAAAAAAAAAAAACTCCTCGAGTCGCGGATTTTGAAGGGTAATATACCGCGACTCACGGAGGGACCAATAATCAGAAAAAAAATAAAAACGCAGAACTGATCAGTTGCACACCACAAACACACCAAAAAATGCGAAAATACTGCCGAAAAAACCCGCAAAAACACCCCCAAAATCACAATTTTTAACCGTTAATCATCAAATCTTTTACTAAAATCATGTTAAGAAGGATGCTATCAAGGAATTACTCAAGAAAAACGGTAAATTTCTACACCTAAACACCATTTAATCCGAAAATTAGTGTTTTGAGCAATTTTTTCCCCAATTTGATTTTGATGCTTTTTAGTGTAATTATGCTTAAATTGTTTATGTATTATTCTTGTATAACCTAGATTGATGCTATTTAACATGATTAGAAGCCTTAAACTTCAAATTTCGAGTAATCTAGGGTTTGTGTTCTTGAGCAAAATTGGGGCTTTTTGATATAAACAGGTTATGGCCGATTTTTGTCATGAATTGTTGCTAAATTAAGTAGTGTAACATGTTTAGGTAGTTAAATGATCCAAACTTTGAGCCTAAACATGATTTTGAGAATTAAAGTGGACTTTTTCAAGTCTAAAATTCATGAACTTGATTTTTGAAAGATAATGCCATTTGAAACTTGTTTAATTGCTAGTAATGATTATTTTGACATGTTATTTGAGTTGAATGCTTATGAACTTGGCGAACATTTTCGTATATGCTTATTTGAAAAAGTGTAGATTTGATGAAAATATGAAAATGAGCTTAAGTTTGATATAAATTGATCATGTCATTGTAATTATTTTAATTGATGATTTTGCTGACACTAATGCATATTTGGATGCACAAAAATTGTGTTTGATGTGTTTTGCAGACTGAAAGGGGTGAATCTTCATCCCAAGCTCGCAATGCTCCTGCTGAGAATGCGGAACAACAGGAGGTGGATAACTACTACAAGCAAGATATACCTCATCCAATCATGACATTTTCTAATATGCACTTGGAAGATTTGCACCCGAACCTGAGATTTGACAGACTTTAGATAGATTATCCAAAATACCAAAGGGGTTTGCATACTCTTCATTCTAAAGTTGTTGAGGTACCGAGGGTCATAGAATGGAGACCATTAGAAGCTGTAGAATTGGCCGGGCCAATTAGGGAATTACTTGCACAGAGGTATGGTAATTCTAGTTTTAACGACTGGGTACGTTTATTCACCATGCGTAGACCTGTATATAAAGTATGGTGTGAAGAATTGTTGTGTAGTATAGAATTAAATGATCGGGTAGCTAGTTTAACCGATCGATCTTTTATTAGATTTTTGTTAGGAGGTTCGATGCACCACATGTCTTTACTAGACATGGCTAAGGCTTTACGTATATATACGCCTGAGGAGTTAGCATCTGCTGATTGTAGAGGGTTGATACTAAATGGTAGAAAGATAGATGAAAATTTTGATACACATGGTGTATGGAGTCAAATGACAAGCCATCACCGATTCAAAGGGGGAAATTACTCTTATTTGGATATAGATAGAGCTGAATTAAGAGTAATTCATAGGTTTTTAGCTAATTCGATTACACAAAGAGGTAAGAACAAGGAAAAGGTAAATGAACAGGATTTGTTTTACCATATGTGTATTCGAGACCCACAAAGCGCTGTAAGTATACCTTATTGTGTGGGTTATTATTTATCAGCTATGGTTAGGGGGATGAGACCGCATAGCATAATAGGTGGTGGTATTTTTATTACTTTGATTGCTGAATATCTCAGTGTGGATATAAGTCGGGGGGGATTATTAGTCAAAGAACCAGAACCCCGCGATACTATAGGTTTAAATGTATACCATGGTGCGAAAGTTTTGAAGAGGAGAAATAACGCCACAGTACAATACCATGGTAGACATCCACAGGTTGAGAGAAACCAACAGTAAGGTAATGTAGGAGGGGGAAATGAAATGCAAGAAATGCAAAGGTTTATAGCTTCACAGGAGTATGAAAATGCTAGACAAAGAGCATTTGAAGATTGGCAAGTTCATCAAAACCAAATCATAGCTTATTGCCAACATATAGGTAGAAACTATATTCCTACTCCAAAGCCAATATTCCCTCCCTGGTCTATAGAGATTCAACCACCGTATCCTACGTATAACCCAGCCGAAGTATTCTATAGCACCTATGGTTATGCATGGAACCCCTATTGGTATCAGTATCATCCCTAGTCTACTTAGTTTTATTTATTTTGTAATTTGTAATGTTGATACGTTTAATACTTATGTTAATATTGTAATAGTTTTTATAATTTTCTAACTTTTATTCTTAGATTTTAATAATTTTTGAATGTGGGGTAATATACCAAACTTCACAAATATGTATATATGTTTGCAGTTTATCTTATGTACACAACAGGGTAAAACAACGCATTTTCAAAGACTGGCATTAAGTTCAGCAAAAGCAACTAATTTTGACGACAGGATGCAAAATATATGTGAAATAACAACAAGACGGAATAAACAAATGATGTGCACCATTTATCATTCAGCAAACAAACGCCAATATATTTGGAAACTTTGGTAAAAATTTAATAATTTTCACACAAATCACCCTCAATAATTTAAATTGTTACTGATTTCTTGCAAATGAGAGCATTGCAAGATCTTAAGTGTGGGAAGGGGTTAAATTCTTTCGAATTTTAAAATTTTTATCTTAAACACTGGGTTACCATTAAAAATACTAGTAAAGCAGTAGTTGTATTAGAATCTAGTGCTCTCTGATAATAAAGAACAGCCCTAGTCTTATATACTGACTACCCAATTCTAGTAAAATTTTTCAAAATTTTCAATTAAATGAACTCAAAATCATGTTTATACATATTTATGAACGATAAAACTAGGTTTTAACACCGAAATTATTGTAACCTCGGAAAGGACATAAATTGAGAAACAAACCAAAATGTTAAAATTCATTTAAAATGGAATAGAGGACAATAAAAAGGAAAATAAAAGCCAAGTGTGGGAAAATTCTCCAAGTTATTCAAAACATATATCACATATTTTTGTACAAATAACTGAAAATACTTTTGCTTTGGACTAAACTAAAAAGTTTTACCTGATTTACTATAAGAAAGATGGATCTACACGATGAATCAATTCCATCATTAAAAGGAAGTAAAGTCTTCCGAAAAAGACACGCGCTTCTTGATTTAGGTCAAGAAGTTGTCGTCCAGACCAGCTGTAGGTTGACGAAAAATCTAGAAAAGTCATCACTAAAATCAGCAGGAAATCCACGGACCTCAGCATTAAACAGGGTCGCCAAGTGGTCAGATTTATCCTAACCATGAGAAGGATTTATCTCGTAAAATGGGGGGCACCATGCAAATTAGCTGAATAAGACTAATGAATCAGATCCCCAGAAAGGATAATCTCCTTAAAAGATAAAAATCAGCTTTTAAGCCTGATATTACTCAATCCTTGAGATTGACCTTAAAGATTGAGAAATACAAACTCATGGAATTCAATGATATCTAAACTCGAGCTTGAACGAGAAAATATTTTGATCAAAATTACAAACCGATTTGTTTTCTGAAAACCCTATTTTCAATGCGTTCATTACCATTGAACGTAAAATCCTAGGAATTCACCTGGAATTCATTAGGTCACCTGAATTAAATCGGGTGTCAACTGTAAGAACGGTGGTTGCATAGGGGTCAAAGACAGGACCTTGTGCCAGACCGAAAAATCATAAGGGTGAGCTTTACTATTGCTCCTACCAAGGATAGTAATTGCGTCCGACACATTATAGACCATAATTAAAAGCATGTCAGGGGACATTGCCTTAACAGTTGCTTGTTCAACGCTTTCCTTTACAACCGGACGGTATTTTACCGAAAGGTAATATACGGGACAAGTAAACTGGACGTGTTGCTTTCCAAATACAAGGTTAGCAAGTGGGTGACACAAAACCGCAAGTTTTGAGCTAAAATTTTTAAATCTGAAACCCACCAAACCCACAAAAATATTTTGCAAACACCGGTAAAGGGTTATTCCGGAAAACTTATCTAGGGTAAAAACTAGATTTAATTTTCAAAAGATCAAATGTTTTCATAAAGATCCAATTTCCTTAATGGATCTAAATTTTTATAGTCATGTGGGACTGTAAACCATATCGTTACTACCATTGTTTATACCGCCGTATAGAAATCACTGATGTACAAAGTGTGAAGAATAAAGAAGTAATTCTCGTATTTCAAGACGATATTGCTTGAGGACAAGCAACGCTCAAGTGTGGGAATATTTGATAATGCAAAAAACGAACATATATTTCATAGCATTATTCCTCAAGAAAGACAAGCTTTTAGTTGCAATTGTTCTATTTAAAAGTGATATTCGTTTAAATAATAAAAGGTGAAGACAAAAGACAGATTCGACGAATTGAAGACGCAAACGACCAAAAAGCTCAAAAGTACAAAATACAATCAAAGAGGTTCCAATTATTGATAAGAAACGTCTCGAAATTACAAGAGTACAAGATTCAAAACGCAAAGTACAAAATATAAAATTGTACGCAAGGACGTTCGAAAATCTGGAACCGGGACATGAGTCAACTCTCAACGCTCGACGCAACGGACTAAAAATTACAAGTTAACTATGCACATAAATATAATATAATATTTAAATAATTCTTATAATTATTTATATATTATATAAATAAAAAAATCCGTCGGCAAGAAAGACTCCAAAGTTGGTGAGCTGGAAATTCAAACTCCGCGACTCGCGGAGTTTGAAGGCAAAAAATGCCGCGAGTCGCGGAGCCCCAAATTCTGAAACTCCCTATAAAAGCAAACGAATTCTGATCGCAAAAACAAACATATATATATCCATCCTCTCTATATCTATAAGTAAATATTTATATTTATATTTTAATTTTAATTTTAATTTTAATTTTAATCCTAATAATAAGGGTATGTTAGTGAATATTGTAAGGGTGTAAGTCAAAATTCTGTCCGTGTAACGCTACGCTATTTTTAATCATTGTAAGTTATGTTCAACCTTTTTAATTTAATGTCTCGTAGCTAAGTTATTGTTATGCTTATTTAATCCGAAGTAATCATGATGTTGGGCTAATTACTAAAATTGGGTAATTGGGCTTTGTACCATAATTGGGGTTTGGACAAAAGAACGACACTTGTAGAAATTAGACTATGGGCTATTAATGGGCTTTATATTTGTTTAACTAAATGATAGTTTGTTAATGTTAATATAAAGATTTACAATTGGGCGTCCCTCTAAATTACCATATACACTCAATCGGACACGATGGGTGGGGTATTTATATGTACGAATAATCGTTCATTTAACCGGACACGGGAATGGATTAATAGCCACTAGAATAATTAAAACAGGGGTGAAATTATGTAAAAGGACACTTGGCATAATTGATAACAAAATATTAAAACCTTGAGTTACATTCAGTCGACATCCTGGTGTAATTATTAAACAAAGTATTAAAATCTTGTTATAGTTTAAGTCCCCAATTAGTTGGAATATTTAACTTCGGGTATAAGGATAATTTGACGAGGATACTCGCACTTTATATTTATGACTGTTGGACTGTTATGGACAAAAACCAGACGGACATATTAAATAATCCAGGATAAAGGACAATTAACCCATGGGCATAAAACTAAAATCAACACGTCAAACATCATGATTACGGAAGTTTAAATAAGCATAATTATTTTATTTCATATTTAATTTCCTTTATTTTATATTTAATTGCACTTCTAATTATCGCATTTTTATTGTTATTGTATTTAATTGCACTTTTAATTATCGTACTTTTTAATTATCGCTAGTTTATTTTATCGCACTTTTATTATTCGCAATTTCATTATCGTTATTTACTTTACGCTTTAAATTAAGTCTTGTATTTATTATTTTACATTTGGTTTTAACTGCGACTAAAGATTTAAAATCGACAAACCGGTCATTAAACGGTAAAAACCCCCCTTTATAATAATAATATTACTTATATATATATTTGTATTTTTACAAAAGTAAACTAATATAGCGTTAAGCTTTGTTTAAAGATTTTCCCTGTGGAACGAACCGGACTTACTAAAAACTACACTACTGTACGATTAGGTACACTGCCTATAAGTGTTGTAGCAAGGTTTAAGTATATCCATTCTCTAAATAAATAAATATCTTGTGTAAAATTGTATCGTATTTAATAGTATTTTCCTGTAAAATTTAATAGTATTTTATACACTTTAGCTTTAACCATCAGGTATATGGAAATTCTGTTGGGCCGAAATACATATGGGCCGAACTATAGGCTAAGAGAATTTATTGGGTATATTAAAACATAAGGTAAGCCAGGGTTCAATGGTTTGGCGAGATGTTCTTAATCGAGAGGTCTCGAGTTCGAGCCTTGTCTGGGTCAATTCTTTTTAAAGAAGCTTTTAAAGGGTATACTCTTTTATTTTTATTATTAGTATTGTTATTATTTTCATTTTCATTATTATTATTATTATTATTATTATTATTATTATTATTATTATTAAGTATTAGTAAGTGTTATTATTATTATTATTTTTATTATTATTTTTATTATTATTATTATTATTATTATTATTGTTATTGTTATTATTATTATTATTATTATTATTATTATTATTATTATTATTATTATTATTATTATTATTATTATTATTATTATTATTATTATTATTATTATTATTATTATTATTATTATTATTATTATTGTTAGTATTGTTAGATTATTTATTATTATTAACACAATTATATCATAATTATTAGTATTATCATTATAAACAATTTTTATTATTAGTACTATCTTTATCATTAACATTAAAATTATCATTATCATTATTATTAGAATTATCATAATTTTTATCATAATTAGTATTATTTCTATCATTTTTATTATTATTACTATTAATATATCAAATGAAGATTTTCTATATAAAAATATATTTATGACATAAAACCTAATCATATTAATACTTTTGTAATGAATGTTAATTATCTATACAAAGATAAATATATCTAATTAAGTTATTAATGACACACATGATATAAAATAACAAATAAAATCACTAATAATATATATATTTGTTCGATTACCATTACATGTATTAATATACATGATTGAATAATAAGTTCGAGAATTCGAGGTCAACTTTACAATTGTTCACTGATGTTATATGTATTTTTACTACAAAATACAGTATGGTGAGTATATAGTCCCCTTTTAAACTCTAAATATTTTGGGATGAGAATACATGCATTTTATGATTTACGTTATGGACACAAGTGACTTAAATTACGTTCTACGTTGAGTTGTACCACAGGCATACTTCCCTGCAGCTTGGTAACTAATATTTACATGGGTATTGTAAACGCGAATCCTGTTGATAGATCTATCGGACCTGACAACCCCAACCGGGCTGGACGACCAGTATTCAACGATTGCACAGTACTTCGTAACGATTACTACACTTGGTACGGTGTAGCGAGATTCCATAATAAAGGGAATATGCGACGTTGATTAAATGTTAAGTATGGTTACCAGGTGCTCAACCACTTAGAATGCTTTTTATACACTTGCGAGTGTATTATGTTTATAAATAAATAAAATCTTGTGGTCCATAGTTATAACACTGCTAGCATCAAACCTATATCTCACCAACTTTATGTTGACGTTTTAAATCATGTTATTCTCAGGACTTGAAAGAAATCTTCCGCTGTGCATTAGCTCATATTAAGGATATTGCTTGGAGTCATACATGACATATTTCAAAAGACGTTGCATTCGAGTCATTGAAGTTCATTAAAGATTATTATTAAGTAAATGACAGATTAGGTCATTTGGATATCATGAAATGGTGGGCGTACATGTCAACTTTTGATGTAAAGAAAGGTTGTATTTTAAAAACAAATGCAACGTTTATAAATTGTATCATATAGGGGTCAAGTACCTCGCAATGTAACCAACTATTGTGATTCGTTTATAATCGATATGAACTTCATCCGGATGGATTAGGAGCGGTCCTTTCAATTGGTTAGCAAAAACAAAATCTCACATCCTTTGTGATCTTAAAGCAATCCAAATTCCTATCGAGAATGGTGAACCTTTGATTGTCTATAGTAATAAGAGTTGCACCGAACTCAACCTCGTTTCGTGCCTTAAAGTTGAAAAATATCTTCGTAAAGGTTGTTTTACGATCCTAGTCCACGTTAAGAAAGTCGAGACTGATGAGAAGCATATCGATGATGTGCCAATTGTTAAGGACTTTTCCGATGTATTTCCCGAAGAATTGTCGGGCCTTCCACCCCATCGACCGGTTGAATTCCAAATCGATCTTATTCTGAGAGCTGCACTGTAACATCCCGCATTTTTCCGTTAAATTATTTTAACGCCCGTCTTTTTATTTTAAAAATATCCTTCGTAACTAAATTCGTATCCTCCGTTAGCTAACATTCTTAATATTTTTCCGTTATTGGATTTTAACATCCTCCGTTAATACGCGTTTTAAAATATTCCATTTAGGTAATTCCCGCACCCGACTACAAACGCGAGGGACTAATCTCGCCACTCGGGCAAACTTGGCTAACTAGTAACCCACCATCCACCACCAACCTCCCATTTCTCTCTATCTCTTTTTCTTACTTCCCTTTTATGCTCTCAAAACCTTCAAACACAAAATCATCATCCAAATTCGATTTAGGGAGCTAGCAACAAAATAAATTACATATTCGTGATCCTCTCTTCATCCTCTTCATTTTGGTACCAACTTCATCTCGTTTGGGTAACATTTCTAAAACTCTACATTTCTCTAAATTCGTGTTTTTGACTTGAAATGGTGTTAGTTAGTGTCTATGGCTCATTGTGATGTCGTGTATGTAATTTGTATGCTCGATCTCATTGTTTTAGTATAACTAGCATGAACTTGAATTTTGGTGTGTTGTTCTTGAATTTTGGATGATCATATGTTGTTAGATGTTAAAAGTTCATGTTCTAATTGTGTTCCTAGTATCACTAGCTTCAATTTGATGTGTAGGTTGCTTGAGAAAACTCCATAAACTTGATTAGTGATTTTTGGTGAATTTGGGTTAGGGTTTGATAAGCTTGAAATGAATATTTAATGCATTGAATGACATGAATTGTTGTTAGTAAGTGTTTAGATGCAATGTATGCTTAATTACCTTCGAAACGGCATATCGTATGTGTAAATTGGATTCCCGAATCATAAAATACGTTTTACGAACTTGAAACTTTGAAAATAAACCTTTCTTGATCAATTGACGAGTTTTTGGTTATTGTAATTGATGTTTTTGCTTGGTGAAAGGTAGTTAATTGTATTCCTTGTCAAAAGAGCTTTCCAATGATATAAGATGCGTATTCTAAGTGTTTACGGTTTGCGTTTTGTGCTAAATTGAATTTTGGATCAAGACTTAAACTTTTGAAACTGACCAGGTACCAGGCCACGCCTAATGTCGCGGCGCGACACCTCTGGCCGCGTCGCGGCAATAGCCGTGTTTGGGTTCTGACCTCTTTGGTCAAAATACAAAAAATGTTTGGCACACTATGGACCTCCGATTCACATGTAACTTGTTCTAACATGCTCATACATGATTAAAAACCTCAGAAAAATAGTTCGGGACCCGACCCGAACGTGTTGACTTTTTCGTTGACTTTGACCGACCAAAGTTTGACTTTTTGTCAAACTTAACCAAATGATTATACAACCTTCCTAACTTGTTTATATACCTGTATCTTGCATGAAACTTGACAATTTGATTTCACATGCTACATAATCGAGTCGTAACGAGCCATAGGACTAATTGAACATCTTGGACCTATCGTGTTTACCGTTATTGATACAACCTATTGTTTAGGTCAAGATTAGCATTGTTCTTTGCACACGTTTACTTGTTGAAGTACTTTACTACTCGTGCACTCAAGGTGAGATCATAGTCCCACTTTTACTCTTTTTGAACTTACATTTGGGATGAGAAAACATAAACATTTCTTTTACTAAGTGAACACAAGTACAGGAAAACAAACATTCTACATACGAGTTTAGAACAAAATCCTCAATTCGATTATCATTAGTTACACTTGCCGGGTGTAAGCGAGAACTTATGTTGTATGGATCCATATGGGTTTGACAAACCCTCATTCAAACGGTTCGCTACCGTTTACGAATGAAATATATTTTTGAGAAACAGTGTATGTTCTAGCACTAAGTGATGTGGTTCAATGGGAGAAATGTTAAGCATTGATAATTGGGTGCTCGTGAAACAAATTTTGGAATGGTTAACTATTAATTCGATGTTGCAAATCTTGTGGTTCAATCTACTTATTTACTCAATTACTTACTTAAACCTATGATTTCACCAACATTTTCGTTGACAGATTTCTATGTTTTTCTCAGGTCTTTGAACGATATGTGTTACATGCTTCCGCTCATTATTTTGATACTTGCTTTGGATGTCGAGTATTTATGCATACATGGAGCATCTTTTGGCTACTTTTAAATTGTGTCGCATAGGTTTCATTTGTACTTATAACTTTGTAACGTAACTTTTGGATGAACAACTCTTGTAAACTAGGGAACACTCTTTACTTTTGCAATGAATGCGACATATTTTGGTCAAACATTATTTTAAAGACTTATGACCACGTAACGGGACCTAAGTAGTCGGCGCCGTCAAATGACAATTTTGTCGGGTCGCTACAGATGGTATCAGAGCGTTGGTTGTAGGGATTTAGAGTTCATTGGTGTCAACCCCGAGTCATAGGGTACATTAGTGAGTCTAGACTACAACCGGCATATAGACTTGGAGTAGGAATTACTTGACTACTTGTGCATTTATACTCGATCTCTTCTATTCACATCTAACTCTTATTCTACCTTAATCTCACGTGGTTGATTTGATTGACACGCCACCTTGACTATATGAAATGATGTCGAATGCACATATGAATCAGGGTAATATAATTTCCGGGATTATATTACGGTGACTCATATGAACATTCCGACATTATGACATAAAGAATTTAAGGCGAGTCAAGGAAAAATTTCCTCTTTATCTTGATTTCCATATCACGATTAGTATTATTGATAATACTAAACAACGGTATTCTTGTGTCATGAAGGAACAATGGCTCACCAAGGTCAACCCAATACTCCTTCCGAAACTCTCGAACAAGCTCTTCAACGAATGATAACCACCGCCGTGGGTGCGGCCGTGGCCGATCACTTTTCCAAAAACAATAATCATGGAGCTGGTAATTCAAATGAGGGGTGCTCCTACAAGAACTTCATGGGGTGCAAACCTCCCACTTTCGATGGATCCGAGGGACCGGTTGCTCTCACCAGATGGTTTGAACAAACGAAAGCCGTTTTTAACATAAGCGGTTGTCGGGACCAAGATAAGGTCAAGTTTTCCACCCTCACTCTCACCGGTATTGCTTTCTCATGGTGGAACACGTATGTACAATCGGTGGGTATCGATGAAGCCCACGCACTCTCTTGGACCGAATTAAGAGAAAGAATGATCACCGAATACTTTCCGCGCGACGAAACTCGAAGGCTCGAACAGGGGCTAAGAAATTTACAAATGGTCCGGAATGACCTCGAAGCTTATAATCAACGGTTTGCTGAACTAGTCTTAATGTGTCCAAACCTCATGACTCTCGAGTCCCTAAGAGTTGAACTTTACATGGATGGCCTTCCGAAGAGCATTCAACACAGGGTAATGTCATCCAAACCCGCCAACCTACAAGAGGCTTTAACGATGGCTCGCCAATCTATAGAAACGATGGATGAAATTGAAGCACCGGCACCAACGGCCGAGGACCAACTGGGTAACAACAAAAGAAAATGGGAAGCCTCTCAATCCAGCAACTACAACAGCAACAACTTTGCCAAGGAACTTTTCACCTCCGTCGGCAAGAAAAGTTATGCTGGAACTCGACCTTTTTGCAACAAATGCCACAAGCATCACTTTGGTGAATGTGGCGAGCTAATTTGCCACCGGTGCCGGGGAAGTGGTCATATTGCCAAATATTGTGGAAGTACCGCCCCCGTCAGTCAAAAGGGACCCAACACACAAAAGCCGGGTGTTTGTTTCGAATGTGGCCAACCGGGTCATTTTAGGAATGCATGTCCAACGAAGAAAGTCAACCCCAACACACGCGGCCGAACTTCCAACATTAGCACCGAGGATGCTCGAGACGACATGAACTAGTCACGGGTACGTTTCTTCTTAACAACTCCTATACTTCATGTTTATTCGATTCGGATGTCGATAAATGTTTTGTATCCAAGGCTTTGGAGCCTAATATTTGCACTCCACCACCCCCTAGATATTACTTAGGCCATTCAAGTGACCAACGGAAAACTATTGCGTACCGACAAATTTATCGGAGAGTGTACGTCAAACTTATTGGGTAGGTAATTTGAACTTTGATTTGACATCTATGGAACTAGGGAGCCCAAAACCTATACGTTAGGAAGGGAATGTTTTCCCACATATATGTGATTTTAGTGAACTAAATAATTTCCGTTTAAGAACCGATATCCTCTTCCCCGTATCAACAACCTCTTGAACCGTTACACGGATCTCGCGTATATTCTAAAATCGACCTTCATTCTGGTTATCATCAATTGAGGGTTAAGGTAGAAGATGTCTCCTAAACCGCTTTCCGAACTCGCTACGATAGTTATAAATTTCTTTTAGTGCCGTTCAGTTTATCTAAGGCTCCGCCCGTATTCATAGACCTCCGGAACCGCGCATGCAAACTTATCTAGACAAATTCGTTACCGTACTTATAATTTTTAAGCTATTCAAGCGGAAAGGAAAAACGAACAACGTCTCCGTCTTACGCTCGAACTCTTGAGAAAAGAGCAACTCTATGCCGAATTCTTCAAGTGAGAATTTTGGTTAAACGAAGTCCAAATTCTAAACCATATTGTTAGTGGTCAAGGTATTACAGTAGAAAAAAAAAAAAAGAATTTAAACATTTTTCGTGTCCGGACTTTGAACGTGATTTTTCACACCAACCTTACTAGATAAATTCGTGTGGCACAAAATGGAACTCAAATATAGAAATACTTCTACGTGAACGCCTGAAAGACAACCCCTCTCGACTCGAAATCAAGGAAACTGAAATTCGTTATTTTACACGAAGAATCTGAATACTTATTTATGGATCCGATCAATCTTCTCGTCATCGCGTACCACGATACATAGCTCTGCTATTTCACTATTACCGTCTGATATTACTGAGACCAAAGATAACACACAATCCAAGGATACCCCTTTCTTCTTTGACTTAACGTCCTTGTGCTTCTGTTATACGGCCAACTACTACTCAACCCCGAGCTATACAACTACGTGTACTATCTCGTTTCCCACCAAGTCTCAACATTTGGCCACTAGATGCGCGATATGACTACCTCAAAATGTGAACTCATCCTATTCTAAGTTCTCATTTCACTCCTATCTTTTTGCTCGTACTTCCGTATACGGAAACCTTTTTATATAATTTCTCAATGGAGAGAGAGACTCTTCACGTGTTACTAGTATTCGCCACGAGGGTGACTAGCCCTTACGAACATTTTTCAGTAGCCGACAAGAAACCTGTTCCAACAAACGCTTTCGAACCCTAACTAACTTGTCCAAGCATATCTTAAGAAATTATATTCCAACACGGTGTATCATTGTCAATTATCCCGGATCGAAAATACTCGTTACACATCTTGTTTACAAGAAGCCTTCGGAACACGTTTAGACGTGAGTACTGCGTATCTTCCACAAACAGACGAGCTAAGCAAACGAACAATTTACATCTTGGAAAGACATGTTACAAACTTGCATTGTCGCCTTTAGTTGATCCCTCTTACAACAGTAGTTACCACTCGCGTGTTAACGCGCACTTTTCGAAACTTTATATAACCACAAATGTTGTTCTCCTATTCGTTGGACCGAAGTAGGTGACAAGCAAATCATCAGATCCAAAATTATTCAAGAAACAACCTTTGAGATAGTTCAAGTCCGAGAAGGGCTCAAGACGGCCCGTGGTCGCCAAAGGAGTTATACCAATGTTAGATGAAAAATCTCTCAAATTTAATGTCAGTAACCGTGTAATATTGAAAACCACACCTTGGAAAGGTGTAATCCGTTTCGGGAAATCGAGGAAATTTATATCCGCAATATTGATCCTTTTGAAATCTTGGGGCGTCTTGGAACCGCTTCCTACCGTTTAGAACCTCCGACTCAATTAAGTTTCCGTTTACCTTACGTTCCATGTAACAAACTTAGATACGTGTCCTGCGGAACAGGAACGTGCTATCCTTCTAGATAAACTTACTATTGATGACAACTCCTCTTCGTAGAAAGACCGGTTGAAATTGTGGATCGTAAAACCAAGCCTTAATACAACATAAAACCCCGACTGTCCAAATTCGTGGGAATGCCCAAGGACGTATCTTCACTTATTCATAGCATTGACAATGCAAGGTCTCAAGGAAGAGACATCGACTATTACTTCCAACTAAATTTCGGGATGAAATTTCTTTTAAGGTGTGGGTAATGTAACATCCCGCATTTTTCCGTTAAATTATTTTAACGCCCGTCTTTTTATTTTAAAAATATCCTTCGTAACTAAATTCGTATCCTCCGTTAGCTAACATTCTTAATATTTTTCCGTTATTGGATTTTAACATCCTCCGTTAATACGCGTTTTAAAATATTCCATTTAGGTAATTCCCGCACCCGACTACAAATGCGAGGGATTAATCTCGCCACTCGGGCAAACTTGGCTAACTAGTAACCCACCATCCACCACCAACCTCCCATTTCTCTCTATCTCTTTTTCTTACTTCCCTTTTATGCTCTCAAAACCTTCAAACACAAAATCATCATCCAAATTCGATTTAGGGAGCTAGCAACAAAATAAATTACATATTCGTGATCCTCTCTTCATCCGCTTCATTTTGGTACCAACTTCATCTCGTTTGGGTAACATTTCTAAAACTCTAGATTTCTCTAAATTCGTGTTTTTGACTTGAAATGGTGTTAGTTAGTGTCTATGGCTCATTGTGATGTCGTGTATGTAATTTGTATGCTCGATCTCGTTGTTTTAGCATAACTAGCATGAACTTGAATTTTGGTGTGTTGTTCTTGAATTTTGGATGATCATATGTTGTTAGATGTTAAAAGTTCATGTTCTAATTGTGTTCCTAGTATCACTAGCTTCAATTTGATGTGTAGGTTGCTTGAGAAAACTCCATAAACTTGATTAGTGATTTTTGGTGAATTTGGGTTAGGGTTTGATAAGCTTGAAATGAATATTTGATGCATTGAATGACATGAATTGTTGTTAGTAAGTGTTTAGATGCAATGTATGCTTAATTACCTTCGAAACGGCATATCGTATGTGTAAATTGGATTCCCGAATCATAAAATACGTTTTACGAACTTGAAACTTTGAAAGTAAACCTTTCTTGATCAATTGACGAGTTTTTGGTTATTGTAATTGATGTTTTTGCTTGGTGAAAGGTAGTTAATTGTATTCCTTGTCAAAAGAGCTTTCCAATGATATAAGATGCGTATTCTAAATGTTTACGGTTTGCGTTTTGTGCTAAATTAAATTTTGGATCAAGACTTGAACTTTTGAAACTGACCAGGTACCAGGCCACGCCTAATGTCGCGGCGCGACACCTCTGGCCGCGGCGCGGCAATAGCCGTGTTTGGGTTCTGACCTCTTTGGTCAAAATACGAAAAATGTTTGGCACACTATGGACCTCCGATTCACATGTAACTTGTTCTAACATGCTCATACATGATTAAAAACCTCAGAAAAATAGTTCAGGACCCGACCCGAACGTGTTGACTTTTTCGTTGACTTTGACCGACCAAAGTTTGACTTTTTGTTAAACTTAACCAAATGATTATACAACCTTCCTAACTTGTTTATATACCTGTATCTTGCATGAAACTTGACAATTTGATTTCACATGCTACATAATCGAGTCGTAACGAGCCATAGGACTAATTGAACATCTTTGACCTATCGTGTTTACCGTTATTGATACAACCTATTGTTTAGGTCAAGATTAGCATTGTTCTTTGCACACGTTTACTTGTTGAAGTACTTTACTACTCGTGCATTCAAGGTGAGATCATAGTCCCCCATTTACTCTTTTTGAACTTACATTTGGGATGAGAAAACATAAACATTTCTTTTACTAAGTGAACACAAGTACAGGAAAACAAACATTCTACATACGAGTTTAGAACAAAATCCTCAATTCGATTATCATTAGTTACACTTGCCGGGTGTAAGCGAGAACTTATGTTATATGGATCCATATGGGTTTGACAAACCCTCATTCAAACGGTTCGCTACCGTTTACGAATGAAATATATTTTCGAGAAACAGTGTATGTTCTAGCACTAAGTGATGGGGTTCAATGGGAGAAATGTTAAGCATTGATAATTGGGTGCTCGTGAAACAAATTTTGGAATGGTTAACTATTAATTCGATGTTGCAAATCTTGTGGTTCAATCTACTTATTTACTCAATTACTTACTTAAACCTATGATTTCACCAACGTTTTCGTTGACAGATTTCTATGTTTTTCTCAGGTCTTTGAACGATATGTGTTACATGCTTCCGCTCATTATTTTGATACTTGCTTTGGATGTCGAGTATTTATGCATACATGGAGCATCTTTTGGCTATTTTTAAATTGTGTCGCATAGGTTTCATTTGTACTTATAACTTTGTAACGTAACTTTTGGATGAACAACTCTTGTAAACTAGGGAACACTCTTTACTTTTGCAATGAATGCAACATATTTTGGTCAAACGTTATTTTAAAGACTTATGACCACTTAACGGGACCTAAGTAGTCGGCGCCGTCAAATGACAATTTTGTCGGGTCGCTACATGCACCCGTAGCACGTGCACCGTATAGACTTGCTCCATCCGAAATGCAAGAATTACAAAGTCAAATTCAAGAACTACTTGACTGTGGTTTTATCCAACCTAGCCATTCACCGTGGGGTGCTCCGATTTTATTCGTTAAGAAGAAAGATGGGTCTCTACGAATTGCATCAATTATTGTGAACTAAACAAATTAAAGATTAAGAACCGATATCCTCTTTCACGCATCGATGACCTCTTTGATCAACTACAAGGGTCTTGTGTATATTCAAAAATTGATCTCCGCTCGGGTTATCATCTACTAAGGGTTAAGGGGGAAGATGTCTCCAAAACCACTTTCCGAACTCGTTATGGTAGCTATGAATTCCTTGTTTTGCCATTTGGTTAAACTAATGCACCGGTAGTGTTCTGGATCTTATGAACAGCGTGTACAAGCCGTATCTAGATAAATTCGTTATCGTTATCATAGATGATATCTTAATCTATTCAAAAAACGAAGAAGAACACGAGCAACACCTCCAACTCGTGCTTGAACTCTTGAGACAAGAACGACTCTATGCCAAATTCTCCAAGTATGAATTTTGGTTAAAGGAAGTTGAATTTCTTGGTCACGTTGTAAGCGATCAAGGTATTAAAGTCGATCCCGCAAAAATCGAAGCCATTAGTACATGGGAAACCCCCACTACTCCTACTCACATTCGTCAATTTTTAGGCCTTGACGGTTATTATCGTAGATTCATTGAAGATTTCTCTTTGGTTGCACGTCATCTAATTGCGTTAACCCACAAAGGAAAGAAATTCGTTTGGGCGTTCGAACAAGAGTCGGCGTTTCAAACCTTAAAGAAAAAGTTAACCACCACTCCTATCTTATCTCTTCTCGAAGGTAATGATGGTTTTATTGTATATTACGATGACTTGAAACATGGTTTTGGGTGCGTGTTGATGCAACGAAAGAAGGTCATTGCTTATGCCTCTCGATAATTGAAAATTCACGAACGAAACTACACAACACACGATCTCAAACTTGGATCCGTTGTATTTGCACTCAAAATGTAGAGACACTGTCTTTACGGAACCAAAAGTACCATCTTCACCGACCACAAAAGCCTCCAACACATTTTCGATCAAAAACAACTAAACATGAGACAACGATGGTGGATCGAAACATTGAACGATTACGATTGTGAACTTCGTTACCATCCCAGGAAGGCAAATGTAGTAGCCGATGCCTTGAGCCAAAAGGAAAGAATGGTGCCTCTTCGTGTCCGAGCCTTAAACATCACCATCCACACCAATCTCAATAGCCAAATCCGTGTAGCCCAAGATGAGGCTCTCAAAGATGAAAATATTTATCACGAACACTTGAACGTTCTCTCCTCTCGATTCGAAGTTAAGGAGACCGGACTCCGATATTTCGCCGGAAGAATTTGGGTGCCTAGTTATGGGGATTTACGAAGCCTTATTCTAGACGAAGCCCATAAGTCAAGGTATTCGATTCATCCCGGTGCCGGTAAGATGCGATCTTAAAAAACAATATTGGTGGCCGAACATTAAAAGGACGTTGCTACTTATGTTGGAAAGTGTTCAACTTGTTCCAAGGTTAAAGCCGAACATAAAAGGCCATCCGGGTTACTTCAACAACCCGAAATCCCGCAATGGAAGTGGGAAAGAATAACGATGGACTTTATCACGAAACTACCAAAAACGGTGGGCGGTTATGGTACCATTTGGGTTATTATTGACCGTCTCACCAAATCCACTCACTTTCTAGCCATGAAAAAACCGAAAAAATGGACAAACTTGCACAACTTTACATGAAGGAGTTTGTATCCCGTCACGGTGTACCCTTATCGATTATTTCCGACCGAGATGCCCGTTTCGCTTCTAGATTTTGGGGTGCCTTACAAGAAGCCTTGGGAACACATTTAGACATGAGTACCGCATATCATCCACAAACCGACGGACAAAGCGAACGCACGATTCAAACCTTGGAAGACATGTTACGAGCTTACGTTATTGATTTCAGAAAAGCTTGGAAAAAGCATTTGCCTCTAGCCGAATTCTCTTACAACAATATTTTTCACGCGAGCATTAACGCCGCACCTTTCGAAGCTTTATATGGCCACAAAATTCATTCTCCTATTTGTTGGGTCGAAGTAGGTGACAAGAAAATCACCGGACCCGAACTCATTCATGAAACAACCGAGAAGATCGTTCAAATCTGAGAGAGGCTCAAGATGGCCCGTAGTCGTCAAAAGAGCTATGCCGACATAAGACGTAAGGATCTCGAATTCCAAGTGGGTGACCGCGTAATGCTAAAAGTCGCACCTTGGAAAGGTGTAATCCGTTTCGGGAAACGTGGAAAACTAAATCCGCGATATATTGGTCCTTTTGAAATCTTGGAGCGTATTGGACCCGTTGCTTACCGTTTAGATCTTCCGACTCAATTGAGCTCCGTTCATCCTACTTTCCATGTATCAAACTTGAAGAAGTGCCTTGCCGAACCCGAACTCGTCATCCCTCTCGAGGAGCTTATAATTGATGATAAACTTCACTTCGTAGAAGAACCGGTTGAAATTGTGGACCACTCCGTCAAGATGCTAAAACAAAGTAAAATCCCGATTGTCAAAGTTCATTGGAAAGCCAAATGAGGACCCAAGTTTACATGGGAAATACAAGATCAAATGAAAAGAAAATACCTCACTTATTCGTGGAATTAGCAACGCAAGGTCTCGAGGAGGAAACCACAACTACTACTTCCAACTAAATTTCGGGACGAAATTTCTTTTAAGGGATAGGTAATGTAATGACCCGTCTTTTTTCGTTTACTTTCTGTTTATTTATTTTAAAGTCCGTTATTAAATTATAACATTACCCGTTAAAATGCGTATTTAAAATAATTCGTTTAGTTAATACACGCACCCGCTTTAAAACTCGAGGGACTAAACTTGCCAAGGGACCAAACTAGTTGACTCGGTCAACTAGTCAATCCATCCTCCTCCACTCATTCATTCACCTCCTCACTTTTGATACTTCCATTTTTCTCTCAAACCCACTCAACAAAGATTCATCATCTAAATTCGATCTAGCAAGCTTACAACAAAACAAACTACATATTTGTGATCTACTAATCAAGACCTTCATTTGGTACCAATTTTAATACTTGGGGTAAGCTTTTCAAAACTCTAGATTTTTGTTCTTGGTGTTCTTAACTAATAAAAGTGTTAGTTAGTGTCTATGGCTCGAGTCTAACATGAATATATGATTTGTTTGCTCGTTCTTGACATTTTTGTGCAACTAGCTTGAACATGAAAAATGATTAGTTTAATCTTGATTTTGGTTGATTAAATGTTGTTAGATGTCAAAGTTCTTGTATTAAATGTGTTACTAGCATCATTAGCATCAATTTGATGTATAGGTTGACTTAGAAAGACTCCATTAACATGATTGTTGAGTTTATGATTTTTGGTTAGGGTTTGGTAGCCTTAAATGTGAATTTTGATGCATTAAATGCTTTGCAATGTTGTTGGTAAGTGTTTAATAGTATTGTATGCATAATTACTTACGAAACGGCATATTATATGTGTGTGTTAAGTTCCCGAATCATCATTTGCATTTATGATCTTGAAACATTAAATGGTGAGCATTAAATGATCATTCGACGCGGATTCGGTTATCCTAAATGTTGGATTTGGTTAATGATATGTGTTTAGTTATATTCTTCATTAAAATACCTTTCCAACGATGTATGGTATGAGTTTTGAATGTTTTCGGTTCATAAATTGTGTTTGTTTGAAGTTTGGTTCGACTTCACACTTGAAAACTGCCCAGATTGCTGATCAGGTGCCACCCGCGGCGCGCCCCCTCAGGGCGCTGCGCGACTTAAGCCTGATCAGCAGGCTGTCCAATTTGGCCAATTTTCGTTTAAATCCAACTATGCTATGCACCTCCAATTAACATGTAACTTGTTCTAAGATGCTCATATATGATTATATGACTCAGTCGAGACCCGACCCGAACGTGTTGACTTTTTCGTTGACTTTGACTTGACCAAAGTTGACTTTTATTCAAACTTAACCAATACTTTGTTTAATCATTATAACCTTTCTCTTATACTTGATTCTTGCATGAAACTTGAAAACTTGAATCACATGCTATATAATCGAGTCGTAGCGAACCATACGACTAATTGAACAACTTTGACCGACCTTGTGTTTTACCTATATTGATTCGACCTACTTATTTAGGTCAAGACTAGTATTCGTTCTTTGTACACGTTTACCTGTAAAGTACCTATATACTCGTGCACTCAAGGTGAGATCATATTCCCACTTTTACTCTTTTATACTTATACTCGGGATGAGAAAACATAAACGTTTCATTTTACAAAGTGAACACAAGTACGAAAACAAACATTCAACGTACGATTTAGAACAAAAATCCTCAAGTTCAATTATCATTAGTTACACTTGTAGGGTGTAAGCAAGAACTTATGTTGTGTGGATCCATATGGGCTTGACGAGCCCTCATTCGGACGGTTCGCTACCGTTAACGGATGAAATATATTTTCGGGTATAGTGTAGGTTCTAACACTATAATTTAGAGCTACCATTCAGTTAAGCCTTGATAATTGGGTGCTCGTGATACAAACAAAAACTTTTGGAATGTAAGCGATTTGGATTATCAACTTATACTAAATCTTGTGGTTCAATACAACTTACTTACTAAACCTATGATTTCACCAATATTTTCGTTGATAGATTTTCTATGTTTTTCTCAGGTCCTTGAATGCTAAGTGATACATGCTTCCGCACACTATTTTGATACTTGCTTGGATGTCGAGTATACATGTATACATGGAGCATCTTTTAACTTTACTTTAAATTGTGTCGCATAGGTTTCATTTGTGCTTTAAACGTCATAATGTAACTAGTTTTAAAACTACTTTTGTAAACCTTGAAACATCCTTACATTTGAAATTAATGCGACTTATTTTGGTCAAGCTTTATTTTAAAGATTTATAACCACGTAACGGGACCTAAGTTGGCGGCTCCGTCAATGACGATTTTGCCGGGTCATCACATGGTGAGTTAGTTTGCTTGAGTGGGTGAGTTTTATAGAAAGTTGTGGATAATACCAAACTTTAATGCTTTATTTCAAGTTTGGTATAATTGAATTTATTGCAACTCACTACTTTATTTTGTATTCAAAACAACTTAAAGAAATGAGACAAAACACACCAAACTGTCCACAGTTCAATACACGGTCGACCGTAGGGTCAGCCTTGCACAGTCAGTGTTTGATTTGTTTGATCCTTTTCAAGTGTTATAGTTTACCACAAACACATAGTTATTGTAGATTAATTAACGCACATAATAATCAAGCAAACACACATTTCTTAAGGCACATAATATTCAGGCAAACATTTGTTCACATGTCAAATTAAGCATAAACTTCACAAACATAAGTTTCCTGAATCACACGTCTTGATCATGCTTCCTACATTCTTTTTCATGAAAGCGCCTTTTCCATGTATTTCATGGCCTTCATGAGCTTGAAGTTTTTCTTTCTGAGCTTCACTTCTTTCTCAAGGATCTTGTCAACCCTTGCGCTTCCGTTCATGTTCAAGAATTCTTCATAGTTTTTCTCCATGCTTTCCTCCTCTCTTTCAGAGGTAATTTCCTTTTCTCCGGATGCCTCACCAGGGTTGTATTTCTCAATATCCTTCGAGTCGCTGTATGAGCTTGCGTATCTCTTACGAGACGTACCGGGTTGATGACTGCTTCTGACATTAGTGAGTTTGTTGGTAGGTTCAAGAGACGGAGCATGAGAGATGTGATGAGTGGCCTTTAGATGAACAAACAACATGCTGAGATGTATACCGTAGGGAAGCCCTCTGGTCGATTCTTTGAGCACTTTATTCATTCTAGAGGCCATAAGGAAAGCAACATTGATGGTTTGATCAAACTCAATTGCCCACATGACAAATATTTGCGTGGAATGAATATTTGCATGATTTCCTCCTTTGCAGTAGATGTTGTGATCTATTATCTTGTTCCAAATGTTGTACTTAGGTAATAGATCCCTTCCCATTAATCAATGAGCAAGAATTTCTGAGTGGTTGGCGTCTTGGTTGTAGAAGTGGTTTAGAAAGTCAGTTTCCTGTATGTACTCGGGTAGATTTTCTATCTTGTATCGCCGACTGTAGAAGTAGAGCCCTATAGCAGGAACACCTAAGATTATGCCGAATTTCTCCAAGGTGAGTTCATGCCATCGATTACCGAGATGAAACCTTACTATGTGATTCTCATAACTAAAGTGGACATAGAATTCTTTCACGAGTTCTGGATAGATCATTCCTTCGAGGACAAGGAATGCCGTTAGTCTTAGATACGAAAGTTTTTCAACGGCTTCAGGAAAAGCTTTGCAATTTACCATTCTCCCTTCTATGATTTTTCTGGAACTGATCGATTTCTTGTTGTAAGCAATTAGTGCCTTTAAACTTTTGGGTGGCTTATAAATCCCTTGGTCTCTTGATTCTGCGTCCTTGGTCCTTGCTATTTCCTATACAATAACACTCTAACTTAATTCAAAGTGAACGTATAAATGACACAATTGTGTAATCAATATTTTGCAAACTTAGTTAATCAAAAAAACACAATGGTGTTTTATTGTTAACTTCCTTCACATTCTCACTCTCTTTTGGTGGAACGTGTTTGCAAATGTATGAATGCATATTTTCACTACGTTCATGCATGATAATGATTTGCAAACTTGGTAATCATTAATACATAATGTTTTGATGTTAACATTCTTCACATTCTCACCCTCTTTTGGTGACAATGCGTTTGCACTTTAGATTATTAGTGATTTTCATAATATTCACATGTGTTCGTGTTTTGTAAGCTTGATTTTCATCAATACACAAGTGTTTTCATGTTCCTAATTCTACATTATTGCTCTTCATTAGTGACAATGTGCTTGAACCATGTGAACAATGAACTTATGAAAACCTAATCCAGTTGTATGATGAACTCTAGAATTCATAACTTGATTTGATGCATTGTTAATCCTGATTTCAAAGGTTTTAGAAGTTTTTCATTAACACATTAGATTGTTAGCATCAATTTGAGTAGAATTTTCTAATTAGGGTTTCTTCAAACAATGTTTGATGATATCATCATACCAACACAATTGGATGAAGGGAATTCATGGTTTAATCTTACCGAGAGTGAAGATTAAGGATGAGTGAGGGAATATTCTTCAGCCTGCAGTTTGAGGTCTTGAGCTGTGGAAGAGAGGGAGTGAAAAAAGATTTTGAATAGAATGAGAAATGCAGGCTAAAAGATAGAATAAAAAGTCATCATGAACCGTGCGGTCGAAATGCGGTTGACTGTGGGGTAGGCCGTGGAGAGGGAAAGCTCTGTGGTGGAGCCTGCAATCTGCCGTGGTTCGACCGTGCAGCTTAGGAAAGTGAACTTTGACCGTTTCTTCAAGTCGAACACGTTTTGGCGATTTTACCGTTCTATAGAATACTTGAGGACAAGTTTTCTTTGCTTAATATTTTATGATCACATCCAACCGATGTTTCATCCTCAATGACACGTATGTACGCACGTTTATATATATATATATATATATATATATATATATATATATATATATATATATATATATATATATATATATATATATATATATATATATATTATACACATAAGGAACATTGTCCTACAACTAGCATGCAATCTTTTCAAGTAAGCATTCATTCCTAAGCTAAGCATATTCTTATTGAGTAATCCTTATAATTAATTTGAGGATGTGCAATTTGAAATAGTAACACATTGAGTAATATACATTGAGTTTTAAATGCACAACCCTCTTTTCTTAATTTTTGATCATTGATTCTCATTGATCCTAAGGTTACCCAACCCCTGACTTATTTCACCCATTGAATGGCCAGATTTGTTTACCCATCTTAGGTTTTCATCTTTCCTAATATTGACCTTGGACTTAGAGTATTTTGTTTGTGTCTACTAGAGTTGTGACTAGATTTCAAAACAATTTTGTCTTTAAAATATTTTTTGTCATTTAGAGACCTTTTCAAATAATTTTTTTTATCACTTAAAACTTTGTTGAGTTGATTAACCTTTTGTAATTCTTTTTCCAAAAATTTTACTTTATCACAACTTCTAGTATACACAAATTTTACCGCTTTGTACTCATCTAGCAATTCTTCATAATTAGAAGGATAGAATACATGTACCTCATTAATTTGAACGCTTGTGTTCTCGCCTTATTCTTCTTGGAAGCAAGATTCAACCTCATCTTCACTACGAGCATCTTGGCTTGGAGAGTATCTTGAACCCATGAGACAAAAGTCTTCATCTTCATCTCCATCTTGATCATCTAACCAATTACCATCAATACATTCAAGTCTTGTTAATTCTTCCTTGAACCCATTCTTCTTCAAGTAACTTAAGACTTCTTCAACTTGAGGACATAGTGTATCCCAAATTCCTTTGCACTTTCACATGAAAGCATTTTAACCCTTTCTTCACTTGGAAGAACTCTATGAAGTAGTGATATAGCATTAAGTTGCTTTAGCACTTTGTTTACTACTTCATCATTTTGGAATGTTGAGTGCACAATGTTTGAAGATTCTTGAGGAACAAGGTTTCCTACCTTGATGATCCTCCATATGTCATAATCCATTCATTTGACATATACCTAGAATATTAATTTCCACAAATAGACATCCTCTCTATCAAAGATTGGTGCTTCTCTAGCCAATATTTCAAGGTATGCCATTTTTTGAGCTGATCCTAAGAACGTTAGACTCGAGTTTTTGCACAAAATGGTTCTTGACTTAATAAAAAATGTTTCTAGAGCAAATGTTCGAGCAACCGCTCTGATACCAATTGTAGGTAACTAGGGGGGGTAAAAATTTACTTAATATGATTTCAAAAACCTTTTCGATGATCAACAATATTAGAACAATCCTTGATCAATTTAGTCAACTCAAACCAATGTGTGTAGTGTTTATGTTTGTAGTAATGTTGAATGTAAAGTAAAGAACAGAAACACAAGGATTTATAGTGGTTCGGGTGAATGTTAACTAATCCACCTTAATCCACTTCCTGATTCACTAATTGGGAGTTTTGATTCACTAAGCACATTTCTCCAAATCCGGTGGAGATCCGATTTACAAGTCTTGTACTTCTTCTTAGACAACAAACCTAATCCTTCTATCCCTTTTAAAGATTACTTCTAACTTAGATCAACTTGTCCTCACCTTGGACAAGATTTAACCCCCAATAGAATTAATCAACTCCCTAGTTCCCTTTAAGGAAGATGATAGCTAAGCTAGCATATGCTTCTAGTTACCAATTACAAGACTCACCCTTTCTAGTGATGACAATTCTAAGACAATTTTAAGGATTAATACAACACTATGTAAAATCACAAAGATAGTAATTTGATAGTAAGTTTACAACCCCTTCTATAATCTATGAGATTATTATAGAACTTCTCTTGCTGATCACAAAAATATGTATATGAGTTATGTTCTTGTGATTCTCTGATGATTTTGAGTTAAAGCATGAAAGAGGTCCAAATATTCAAAGTTCTCCAAGTCTTGTTATTTATATGGAGAGATAATATATAGCCGTTTTTGCGGCTGGGACCACGGTCGACCGTGGGTCGACCGCACGAGGTCCAGTCTAAAACTTCCATCCGTTGTATAGACGTTAGAATCAGTTTTGAACTTGAATCTTTGGACTCTATACTTCATTTAATACCTGCAAAAGATACTCAACGTCCTATACAAGTACTATATGCATAAAGTATTCATTTACCTTGGATGTACTGCACATTAGTATTCAATTTTAAACTTATTTGTGAATTAATTAAGTGTGTTCATGATGTCTTAACAAGTGAAATAAGTAATATCAATTAAGCATGTTATAAGTCATCAAGTTAATCAAGTCTAAACCATTCTTAAACTTGATTTTAGACTAAAGAAAATCATATGTGTGTTAATGATTCTTCATCCTTTTTATATCACTAGATTATGACACATTAAGCATTATCCAAGTAGCATAAGCATATGTTGAAGTAGTCCAAATACAAGTTGATAGATTTCCAACTTGTAACACATAGCAAGACATGGTTCATACATATACATATTAAGTAACTATTTAGCAAATTAGCATTTAGCACGTAGTCAAATAATACCCATGTATAAATACCAAGTAGTCAAGTAATATTCATGTAATGACTAGCAACAGATCACTAATTAATCTAGGATTAAACATATAGTGATAACATAGCATTGAACCAAGGCTATGTAAATTTTACTTGCAAAGTGGCATTTGCAAGATTAATGTATAAGTATACATTAATGTCCAACACACGTACTGTGATGACCAGGGAATTTCCGACCAAATTTAAAGTTAATCTTTATATTAATTCGACACGATAAGCAAAGTCTGTATTGTTGAGTCTCGAAAGTTTTGAAACTATATTCATGTAAACAATTACCCTTTGACTATTCCCGACGATTCACGAACATTTGCGTGTAAATAAATATGTAAATAAATATATATAGATATATAAATATAAACATAAGTGTATATGTAATAATTTGAATTAATACACTTTAATCATTTAAATAAAAAAATGTAAAATAATAAATAGAATAATTAAGTATTATTAAAAAGAATAAATATATATGATTCTTGTTAATAATTATAATTATAAAATATAAATATATAAATATTAAGTATGAATGCTATATAATTATCAAATATTACATAATTAATAAATTGTAATATCAATATAAATACAAAGTAATTGCAAGATATATATTGTTGTTATACTAATATTATTATTATTACTTCCATTATTATTACTAAAATAGGTATTAATATTAATACCAATATCTGTATCATTAATAATATGAAATTTGATACAGTTGATTTATTACATTAGTATTAATGTAATTATCATTGTTAATAACATTATTATTATAACTAGCAGTAAAATTTTAATTTTTGTTATTGTGAATTATAGATATATAAAAATTTAGTATCCATTATGATATAATACATATTATATAGTCATATTATATTTTAGTGCAAGATTGAAAATAATTGTTATATTAGTATAGTTATCATTACTTTTATAGATATTAAAATTTGTATAATTAATAGTATTATTTTTAATACAAAAGATATAAATAAAAATTTGATATGTATAAGTTATTATATTATTATATTTACCATTAATAATATT
Source organism: Rutidosis leptorrhynchoides (assembly GCF_046630445.1). NCBI lineage: Eukaryota > Viridiplantae > Streptophyta > Magnoliopsida > Asterales > Asteraceae > Rutidosis > Rutidosis leptorrhynchoides. Next base: position 132,829,296 of record NC_092343.1, read on the forward strand.
AATATTATTATAACTAATAAGATTGTATTACCATTATTTTTATGTAATAATATTATTTATCAATTCTCATTACAAATTACTTCATTTATATATTTATACTTGTAAAGTATCAAAAATTAAAGAATTTAATATATATACACATATATAAATACAGATTTATATACATGTAAATACAAATACAGATTACATATATATATATATATATATATATATATATATATATATATATATATATATATATATATATATATATATATATATATATATATAAATATAGGTATATATAAATACAGATATAAACACATAAATATATATAGATAAATACGCATTTATAGGATATAAGAACCCAAACCCTTTGCACGTTCCTATCGACACTATACTTGATTTTATCTCTGTCTGTGAATCAAATCCAGTTAGTATCAATTTATAAAACAAACAAAGTAGCAGGAAATCGTACGTCCTTTTATTTTTATTTATTCTTTTTTTCTATTTCTGATTTCAATGGTGTCGGATCAATTAGATAATCAAATAAATTACATTAGCTGTAATTAGGTTTGTTAACACCTATATGACACACTACTAATGCAAATCGATTGACAACAGCAAAAATCAAAAATTTAACTTGAAGAACACACCACCACGTACCTCTGTTTTGACTAATTTTTCCAAAACCTCGAATACGAGTTAAATTTCAAAATATGTTAATACAGTTCTATTAGGAATCCTCTGTTAAAACTTTTTGCAAAAACTCAACTCCCAATTCCTCATATCAACTTCTAATTTTGGAGTCAAAGATTGAATTTTAAAAGTCAAACGATTTTTCTTCGATTCAATTCGGGTTCCCTATTAAAATTCAAGTTCAATTGATGACTTCAGAAGTTTCCATGAGTGATTTAAGAAGTATTCCATGTTGTAATTTCATCCTAAAAATGTCTGGATTTCTAAATCAGCATTTGAGTTCAAATGGTGTTCATCGAGTCACTGTTGCTGCTACAAGATGTTTTTCTGTAAATCTCAAACACCCCAATCATTTCTGTTTACTTCATAAATCCTAAATTAAGGTTATTAGTTAGTGTTATATTATGGAGAACTAGTTCAGTCAATCGAAATTAAAGGATGAAGAAGGAGAATTAGATATCAGATTGAAAGGATAAACTAAAAACGGATGTGGGAATTAAGCAGATGATATGAGACAGAGGGATGGTTTGAGAGTATAGTGTGTTGACGAGAGGTCTCGAGTTCGAGCCTGGCTTTGGGCGATTTTTTTTTAAAAAAATGGCTTTTCAAAGGTAGTTATCCTTTCTATTATTATTATTATTATTATTATTATTATTATTATTATTATTATTATTATTATTATTATTATTATTATTATTATTATTATTATTATTATTATTATTATTACTATAATTATGATTGTTATTGTTATTGATAATATTAATTAGTATTGTTAAAAATTATTAATTACTAATATTATTATCATTACTTAGTATTATTGTTAATATTATTACTAATATTACATAGGTATTATTATTATTATAAGTTATGATCATTATTATTATTATTATTATTATTATTATTATCATTATTATGAACATAATACAAATTATCATTTTAAATATTATTATTAGTATCATTTTATAAGTTGTTAGTATTATTATTGTTATTATCAACAAAAGTAACTATAATAAGAATCATTAATGACGTTATCGTTAATTTCATTAATATTAGTATTAGTATTACTTTTTTAACTACTAATATATTTATTATTATTATTATTAAACAAAAGTGTCATTATTAACAATATCATTATTATTATTAATAATATCAATTTTTTTTATAAAGTTATCATTATTATTATTAGTAAATCATTAATCTCAAAACTATCATTTTTAAACAAATAAATATTTTTGTACATAAAACATACTTAATACATAAACTATAACTATATTAATATTCTATATAACTATATATAAATCATATTAACATTACTTATATAAAAACTTACCTACAACAAATTGGATATATTTTTTTTTATATAATCCTAAATATATATAGATATTAGTATAACTATATTAATCACTTTAATTACATAAACAAGATAAATACATAAAACATATAATTTAAGATATAACATGAAGTATATGTTTTTAAATAAAATCTAGTATAAATCTTATATAATTATAAAATATATATAAATAATATACAGTAATAAATGAAATTATGATATTACCATCATATGTTTTAATAGAAATGCAATTAATATAGGTTCGTGAATCCGAGGCCAACCCTGCATCGTTCAGTTGTTCTATGTCATCATATGTATTTTTACTACAAAATACAGTATTGTGAGTTTCATTTGCCTTTTTACCCTTTATATTTTTGGGCTGAGAATACATGCGCAATTTTTATAAATGTTTTACGAAATAGACACAAGTAATCGAAACTACATTATATGGTTGAATGATCGAAGCCGAATATGCCCCTTTTTGCTTGGTAACCTAAGAATTAGTAAACTGATCTACTAATTGACGCGAATCCTAAAGATAGATCTATGGGCCCGACGAACCCCATCCAAAGTACCGGATGCTCTAGTACTTCGATGTTTTTATCATGTCCGAAGGATTTCCAGGATTGATAGGGGATATTCTTATATGCATCTTGTTAATGTCGGTTACCAGGTGTTCAATCCATATGAATAATTTTTGTCTCTATGCATGGGACGTGTGTTTATGAGAACTGGAAATATGAAATCTTGTGGTCTATTAAAATGATGAAAATGAATGATTATGATAAACTAATGAACTCACCAACCTTTTGGTTGACACTTTAAAGCATGTTTATTCTCAGGTACGAAAGAAATCTTCCGCTGTGCATTTGCTCATTTTAAAGATATTATTTGGAGTCATTCATGACATATTTCAAAAGATGTTGCATTCGAGTCGTTGAGTTCATCAAGATTATTATTAAGTCAATTATAGTTGGATATATTATGAAATGGTAGGCATGCCGTCAACTTTCGATGTAATGAAAGTTTGTCTTTTAAAAACGAATGCAATGTTTGTAAAATGTATCATATAGAGGTCAAGTACCTCGCGATGTAATCAATTGTAATGTATTCGTCCAGATGGATTAGGACGGGCTGTTAGAAGTACAAGGAAGGAGAAACTCTTGGTTGGGACTTGATGACCATCTTGAGTATGTTTAAATACATTTTAGATGTACATGTTTTCATATAACACTTATGTGTTATCCTTAATCAAGGTTAAATCATCATTAAGGTATCATTAGGTATGATTAACCAAGATTAGCTATCTAGTGACAAAAACTCTTTTGAATATGAATTATGCAACTATTCTAACCATGTTTAAACAAGTTTCATAAATTATAGATGACCCGAAGTGGTCGAACTAAAATTCTAAGCATGTTTAAACAAGGTTCATAAATTAAGGTGTTGATAATGCTAAAAACGAACATATATTTCATAGCATTATCCCTCAAGAATGACAAGCTTTTAGTTGCAATTGTTCTATTTACAAGTGATATTCGTTTAAATAATAAAAGGTGAAGACAAAAGATAGATTCGACAAATTGAAGACGCAAACGACCAAAAAGCTCAAAAGTACAAAATACAATCAAAGTGGTTCCAATTATTGATGAGAAACGTCTCAAAATTACAAGAGTACAAGATCCGAAACGCAAAATACAAGATATTAAATTGTACGCAAGGACGTTCAAAAAAATCGGAACCGGGACCAGAGTCAACTCTCAACGCTCAACGCAACGGACTAAAAATTACAAGTCAACTATGCACATAAATATAATATAATATTTAAATAATTCTTATAATTATTTATATATTATATTTATTTATTAAAACGTCGACAAGCTTGAAAACAAAAGTATGTGAGCAACTACCTACCCCCATGCGATCGCATGGCCTGGAGGCACAAAAGCCATGCGATCGCAAAGCTCACTTTTCCAACCCACATACCTATAAATTTCGCGGTTTTGATCAAAGTAAAACACATCTTTTTCTCTTCTCATATCAAACTTGTATATATATATATATATATATATATATATATATATATATATATATATATATATATATATATATATATATATATATATATTTATATTCTAATTTTAATTTTAATTTTAATTTTAATTCTAATAATAAGGGTATGATAGCAAATGTTGTAAGGGTGTAAGTTGAAATTCTGTCCGTGTAACGCTACGCTATTTTTAATCACTATAAGTTATGGTTAATGTTATTTTTAAATTAATGTCTCGTAGCTAAGTTATTATTATGCTTATTTAAGACGAAGTAATCATGATGTTGGGCTAAAATATTTAAAATTGGGTAATTGGGCTTTGTACCATAATTGGGGTTTGGATAAAAGAATGACACTTGTGGAAATTAGACTATGGGCTATTAATGGACTTTATATTTGTTTAACTAAATGATAGTTTATTAATTTAATGTAAAGATTTACAATTGGACGTACCTATAAATAACCATATACACTCGATCGGACACGATGGGCGAAATATTTATATGTACGAATAATCCTTCATTTAACCGGACACGGGAATGAATTAATAGTCTATGGACTTATTAAAACAGGGGTGAAATTATGTACCAGGACACTTGGCGTAATTGTTAACAAAGTATTAAAACCTTGGATTACACGCAGTCGATATCCTGGTGTAATTATTAAATAAAGTATTAAGACCTTGTTAAAGTTTAAGTCCCCAATTAGTTGGAATATTTGACTTCGGATATAAGGATAATTTGACGAGGACACTCGCACTTTAAATTTATGACCGATGGACTGTTATGGACAAAAACTAGACGGACATATTAAAATAATCCAGGACAAAGGACAATTAACCCATAGGAATAAACTAAAATTAACACGTCAAACATCATGATTATGGAAGTTTAAATAAGCATAATTCCTTTTATTTCATATTTAATTGCACTTTTAATTATTGCACTTTTATTTATTGTTATTGTATTTAATTGCACTTTTAATTATCGTACTTTTTAATTATCGCACTTTTATTTATCGCAATTTCATTATCATTATTTACTTTACATTTTAAATTAAGTTGTATTTATTTTTAATATTTTACATTAGGTTTTAACTGCGACTAAAGTTTTAAAATCGACAAACCGGTCATTAAACGGTAAAAACTCCCTTTTTATAATAATAATATTACTTATATATATATTTGTATTTTTATATGTTAAACTACTATAGCGTTAAGCTTGTTTAATTTTCCCTGTGGAACGAACTGAACTTACTAAAAACTACACTACTGTACGATTAGGTACACTGCCTATAAGTGTTGTAGCAAGGTTTAGGTATATCCATTCTATAAATAAATAAATATCTTGTGTAAAATTGTATCGTATTTAATAGTATTTCGTTGTAAAATTAATACTATCACATCAAGTATTTTTGGCGCCACTGCCGGGGAGTACTAAAATGCCGAAAGTGCAACGCTAAATATATAAAAAAAGATTTTTATTAATTTTTAAGTTTACTTTTATAAAAATACGCATTTGTAAAAATACATTTTAAATAATATATTCAAAAATAAATAAAAAATATTTATATATTTTTAAGAGTTTCTTAAATATATAAGTTCTATAAAGTTTCTTTATCTTTATTTTGTAAAAATATAAGTTTTATTTAATTTTTATAAAAATATTATATAAATATCTAAATTAGAAAAAAAAAATAATAAAAAGTCTCGGCCCGATCACTGTAGCAGCCCATGTACTGGCCCGAAACCCTAGCTCATGCGATCGCATGAGCCTGAAGTAAAATTCCCATGCGATCGCATGAGGGTTTCTGACACGCGACAGTGGACTCCAACAGCAATCATTACGGATTATTATTATTAATTATTATTAATATAAACCCTAATTAGGTTTAGAGTATTTTATTATTTAGTTTGGTTTTAATTAATTTGTTTTATTTAGTTTAATTAGTTTTAATAAATTATAAACTTAATACTTTTATAAAATAAATATATAAAAATAATATTTTTATAAAAATTGTACTTTTTACAACTTTAAGTTTAATTTTATATTTTGTATCTTTTTATTCGTTTTAGCGTAATATTTGTATTTTTCGCTCGTATTTAGTTTTAAGATATAGTTTTTGCCATAGTTATTTTTATTTCTAGATTTTTAAGATTTGCCGTAAAATCCCTTAAGTGCTTTTTCTTTAGACTAAGATTTAAGTGCTTTAGAAATTTGCGACGCCGTTTTTAAATTTTAGTACCTTTTTAAGTTATTACCATTTGGAATATAGAATTTCTTTTAAGCTTTAATACCTTTAGACGTAACTTTTAATTTTTAGTTTTTAGTTCCTTTTTAAGTTTCGACGCGCTACTTTCTTATTTTTATTTTTCGACGTTTTTTGACGCACTCTTTTTCTTTCTTATTTCTCGACATTCTAGTTTTTAGGACTTAGAATTTTCTATTTCTTCTCTAAAATTTCTTTAAATTTAAACAAAAAATTATTTTAAGTGGTTAAATTGATAGACATCAAAATTTTCTGGTTCGTAGTAATAGTTGGATTTGTACGTGGATCGGGTTATTGGAGCCAAACAGTACTCAATTATATTGAGACCAAACGAATCCTGCCCCCCTGCTGCATCTTTTAGCTATTCGAAACGAGGGCAAAATTAGAAAAGTCTATTAATTTGATAACTTATATAATTTTTCTTATTTTTATAACTAATAGGATATTCAGTGAATGCACCGAGCAAAACGTTCACCACCTTTTGTACGTTCACCACCTGTAACTCGATCAAGACATCTAGCAAATATTGTCGCCGTTGATTTTTCTTTAGAATCGTCATCCAGTCAACCAAGTACTCCAATTCAAATTTCCGATAATCCATTTTTTGAACCCGACCTCACAATTGAGAATCCGAAGAATATTCAGGGACAATTCATAGATCCTGAACCACTAATCTTTCCTCCAGAACCACCAATCATTCAAACGGAGATTGTCGAGGAACGAACTATTAAATCAGAATCCTCTAGTGATTCAGATTCAACAAATTCAATTATGGAGAATCTGGAACCTCTTAGTATAGAAGACCGAATGAGAGCTAAATGCACTGGCCAAGGTCACGCAATTACTCAACCAAACATTAATGCGCCAGATTATGAAATCAAAAGGCAAATCCTACACATGGTAACTAATCAATGCCAATTTAGTGGTGCAACGAAGGAAGATCCAAATGAACATCTTCGTACCTTTAATAGGATCTGCACTCTATTTAAAATAAGAGAAGTGGAGGATGAACAGATATATCTCATGTTATTTCCCTGGACTTTAAAGGGAGAAGTCAAAGATTGGTTGGAATCATTACCTGAAGGGGCGATTGATGCATGGGACGTTTTAGTTGAAAATTTTCTTAAACAATTCTTTCCGGCATCTAAAGCCGTAAGACTTCAAGGAGAAATTGTTACGTTCACACAAAAGCCAAATGAAACTCTATGTGAAGCGTGGACAAGATTTGGAAAGTTATTAAGAGGATGTCCGCAACATGGTTTAGACACTTGTCAAATAGTACAAATATTCTACCAAGGATGCGACATCACAACAAGAAAAGACATAGATATAGCAGCTGGTGGTTCTATTATGAAGAAAACCACAACTGATGCTTATAAAATTATTGATAACATTGCTTCCCACTCACATGAGTGGCACCAAGAAAAAGATATCGTTAGATCATCTAAAGCAGCAAGAGCCGATTCTAGCCATGACTTAGATTCCATTTCCGCAAAGATAGATGCTGTCGAGAGACGAATGGAAAAGATGACTAAAGATGTTCACTCAATACGAATTAGTTGTGAGCAGTGTGGAGGACCACATTTGAAAAAAGATTGTCTCAGTATTGAACTAACAATGGAACAAAGAGAGAATGTTTCATACATAAACCAAAGGCCTGGAAATAATTATCAGAATAATTATCAACCGCCAAGACCAATCTACAATCAAAACCAAAATTATAACCGAAATGTTCTATACAACAACCAACAAGGTCCTAGCAATCAACAAGTATCCAACAATACTTACAATCAGCAAAGACCTATTTTTCAAAACAAACCACCACAAATCGATGATAAAAAGCCAAATTTAGATGACATGATGTCGAAGCTAGTTGAATCTCAAACACAGTTTTTCACATCTCAGAAACAAACGAATGAATAAAATGCTCAAGCATTTAGAAATCAACAAGCTTCTATTCAAAATTTGGAACTAGAAGTAAGCAATCTAGCAAGGTTAATAGGTGAAAGAAAATCGGGAAGTCTACCTAGTGATACAAATGCTAACCCCTGAAATGAAACAGCTAAAGACATTACCACAAGAAGTGATATTACACTTAAACCACCTGAAATACCTGTAATTTCTGACGAAGCTATTCCTAATCCACAAGAACCACAACCTGAACAAGATAAGGAAAAAGAACCGGTAGTAGAAAAGGTTAATGAAGATAACACAGTTAAGGCTAAAACTTATATTAAACCATACCAACCACCACTTCTTTACCCAAGTAAAATGAAAAAAGAGATTTGAAGCCGAACAATCCAAATTCTTGGATATGTTTAAACAAATAAATGTCAATCTTCCTTTCATTGATGTGATTTCAGGAATGTCTAGATATGCTAAATTCTTGAAAGATCTAATCACAAATAGAAAGAAAATGGAAGAACTCTCGGCTGTTACTATGAATGCTAACTGTTCAGCAGTGCTGTTGAATAAGATACCAGAAAAATTATTTGATCCAGGAAGTTTCACAATTCAATGTTTTCTGGGAAGTCTTAGTTCAATAGAAGCATTGGCAGACTTAGGTGCTAGTATAAATTTAATGCCGTATTCACTATACGCTAAACTAGACCTTGGAGAATTGAAACCAACACGAATAAGTATACAACTAGCCGATCGATCAGTAAAATATCCTAGAGGGATAATGGAGAACATGCTAGTTAAAGTTGGTACTTTAGTATTTCCAGTAGATTTTGTTATTCTGGACATGGAAGAAGATTCTCGAGTTCCTCTCATATTAGGAAGACCACTCTTAAACATGGCTAAAGCAATAATAGACATGTTTGGTAAGAAACTGACCCTAAGTATAGAGGACGAGAGTGTTACCTTTTCTGTTGATAGAGCAATGCAACAACCGCAATCTGCAGATGATACATGTTACTATATTCAAACTATAGAATCACATGCAGAATTGTTAGAAGAATTTTCAGAATTACAAGGAACAGGAGAATGCTCTTTAGGAGAAGGAACTGAACCAATTGATGAAACTGAAATGATAGCTACACTTATGGCTAATGGATATGAACCAACAACAGAAGAAATTCAAATGCTAAAAGAGGAAGATAGATATCGATACAAATCATCGATAGAAGAACCACCGACATTAGAGTTAAAGCCACTTCCAAACCATTTGGAATATGCTTATTTACATGGTGAATCTGAATTACCTGTAATAATATCGTCTTCTCTTACAGAAAATGAAAAATATCAACTCATTTCTGTGCTAAAATCTCATAAACCAGCTATTGCATGGAAAATTCATGATATTAAAGGAATAAGTCCTTCGTATTGCACACATAAAATCCTTATGGAAGAAGGTCATAAAACGTATGTGCAACGCCAACGAAGACTAAATCCTAATATGCAAGATGTTGTTAAGAAAGAAATTATTAAACTGCTTGATGCAGGTTTAATTTATTCAATCTCTGATAGTCCATGGGTAAGCCCAGTTCAATGCGTGCCTAAGAAGGTGGCATGACTGTCATCACAAATGAGAAAAATGAGCTTATTCCTACAAGGACTGTAACAGGATGGCGTGTCTGTATTGATTATAGAAAATTAAATGACGCCACCAGAACAGATCACTTTCCCTTACCTTTTATTGATCAAATGTTAGAAAGATTAGCCGGAAAGAGTTACTATTGTTTCCTTGATGGTTTTTCCGGATACTTTCAAATTCCAATAGCACCTGAGGATCAAGAGAAAACCACGTTCACGTGCCCTTATGGTACTTTTTCTTACAAACGCATGCCATTTGGACTTTGCAACGCCCCTGCAACCTTTCAAAGGTGCATGATGGCGATTTTTCACGACATGATAGAAGAATGAATGGAAGTTTTCATGGATGACTTTTCAGTCTTCGGTGATACTTTTGAATCATGTCTAGTTAATCTTGAACGAATGCTTATTAGATGTGAACAATCAAATTTAGTACTTAATTAGGAGAAATGCCATTTCATGGTTAAAGAAGGCATCGTTCTTGGACATAAAATCTCAAAGGAAGGAATTGAAGTGGATAGAGCTAAAGTAGATGTAATTGCTAAACTTCCACATCCCACTAATGTTAGAGGAGTTAGGAGTTTTCTAGGGCATGCCGGTTTTTACCGACGTTTTATAAAAGATTTTTCTAAAATTGCCACTCCTATGAATAAACTCCTAGAAAAAGATGCTCCATTCATCTCTTCAGATGAATGTATCAAATCTTTTAATATTCTTAAAGAGAAACTCACTAATGCGCCGATCATGATAACTCCAAATTGGAATCTACCATTTGAACTAATGTGTGATGCAAGTGATTTTGCAATGGGAGCCGTTTTAGGACAAATGATTGAAAAACGATTTCAACCTATATATTATGCTAGTAAGACGTTACAAGGAGCACAAATGAATTATACAACTACTAAAAAAGAACTCCTTGCTATTGTCTTTGCTTTTGACAAATTTCGTTCATATCTCGTTCTAGCTAAAACGGTGGTCTATACCGACCATTCTGCTCTTATATACCTATTTTCAAAACAAGATGCCAAACCACGATTAATCCGTTGGATCTTACTCTTACAAGAGTTCGATATTGAAATCCGAGATAAAAAGGGAGCAGAAAATCTCGCCGCTGATCATCTTTCTCGTCTTGAAAATCCCGAATTAGAAGTTCTAAATGAATCGGCCATACAAGACAACTTTTCTGATGAATATGTATTGAAGATAAATTATAATGAAATTCCATGGTTTGTAGACTATGCAAAATACTTAGTATGTGGATTCCTTGAAAAAGGATTATCGTACCAAAAACGAAAAAAATTCTTTAGTGATATAAAACACTATTTCTGGGAAGATCCACATTTGTTTAAAAGTTGTCCCGATGGTTTAATACGCCGATGTGTATTCGGAGATGAAGCTAGTCAAATCTTGAACCATTGTCACATAGGACCAACAGGAGGACATTATGGGCCTCAACTAACAGCAAGAAAAGTTTATGATGCTAGATTCTATTGGCCTACAATTTTCAAAGACGCACACCTTCTTTGCAAATCCTGTGATGCTTGTCAAAGGGCCGGAAAAATAAGTCAACGTGATGAAATGCCACAAAATGTCATTCAAGTATGTGAAGTATTTGACATTTGGGGCATTGACTTTATGAGTCCATTTCCAAAATCTCATAATAATCTTTACATTCTCGTTGCCATTAATTATGTATCTAAATGGGAGAAAGCACAAGCTCTCCCAACTAACGATGCACGAATTGTAGTCAACTTTTTAAAACGTCTTTTTGCTAGGTTTGGAACACCGAAATCTTTAATAAGTGATCGGGGTACTCATTTTTGTAATAATCAACTTGAGAAAGTTCTTAAAATATATGGAGTAACTCATAAAATCTCAACTGCTTATCATCCACAAACAAGTGGACAAGTTAAAAATACCAAGCGAGCTTTAAAACGTATTCTAGAAAAAACCGTAAGATCAAATCCGAAGGAATGGTCCATGAAATTGGAGGATGCACTCTGGGCTTTTAGAACAGCCTACAAAACTCAAATTGGAACCACACCTTTTAAACTCGTTTATGGAAAAGCATGTCATCTTCCAGTAGAAATTGAACACAAAGCATTTTGGGCTTTGAAGACATGTAATCTTGATTTACATGAAGCTGGACGTCTACGATTAAGTCAACTAAAAGAATTAGAAGAATTAAGACAGGAAGCATACGAAAATTCATTAATCTATAAGGAAAGAACGAAGAAATGGCATGATAAAAGAATCAGAAGTTCAAAAGAATTTAAAGAAGGAGACAGAGTTCTTCTTTTCAATTCACGATTCAAGCTATTTCCTGGAAAATTGAAATCAAGATGGTCTGGACCATTTATAGTCAAAAGAGCTTTTTCGTACGGAACAGTAGAATTAATAAATTCAAATGGGATTGAATTTAAGGTTAATAGTCACAGAGTTAAACATTACATAGATAGTCCAATGGAAGTTGACAATGAAGTTAATCACAATTTCAACACCACAGCTAACTAAGTGTGGGGAGAATCAAATCTTTAAAAGATAATATGTATTTCTATTAGAGTAGATTTCTGTTTTCGTGTAGTTCTCGAGAATGGAATCCGAATGGTCTTTCCCTAGCAGACCCTAAAGAACTAGTCTTCTCCCCCCATTCTGAATTTTTTTTTTTTTTTTAGGTTTTACGAGATGAAGACTTCCTGTGAACTAAACCATGGTCTAATGCTACACGCTTTGATCACTAAACGTAATAATGACACCCTTCCAAGTGAAATAGTATCATTAATCAGAGGTAAATTGGACGGAGTAAGAAAAGAATCCAAGAACGAAAATAATAAGTTACAGTTTGGTAAAGGAAAATCAAAATCCGCAGCGAAAAGAAGAGCACGACACCTTGAAAGATGTCACAAATGCAGAAAATGGTCACACGAAGGAAAATGTTCGACGAATCAGACATATTCCAATACCGAATTCGTTACTTTATGTAGAGATGGACCGTTCATATGTTTCGAAGAAAAAACGTTGAATGCTCAAGTTTACGCCTATGTAGCTATGGAAAACCAATTAGTCCGACTATCTTATGTGTGGGCTAAAGCAGGTAACTAAGAATTCTATTTCACAGGTAAGTATGTACAGTTTTTATTTTTATTTTATTGCTTTTAACCTTTTGATAATAAACGCTAAATCATTCGCTATAAAGTATTAAATTGGTATTCAATAAAATTAGGTTTTGCGACCGAAATTATTGATATCATACAAAAATTTATTACATCACTGCGAAATTTACCGTTTATTCTTAAGGTATAAATATCTTTAATCAATCAACCCAAAATATTTCAAAAATTCGTCATGAGTTAAACTAGGTTATGAAACCGAAATTACTTTACCGAAAAGAGGGGCGTATGTTTTTGATAATATTTGATTGATTAAAGTGGGATAAAAGACCAAAAAGATTTTTAATTTTATTTTTACCATGATTTTAAAATTAATATTTAAAAATTAAATTAATATTGTGAACTTTTTAAAATCAATATATTTAAGTTTGTAAATATTTAGAAAATTAATAAAATTAATATCTAAGTTTGTATGTATAAAAACAAAATTATAATATAAATTTGGTGTGAATTTTTAAAAATTTAATAATATGAATTTTTAATTTTTATGCATTTTAAATTTAAGTTTGGTGTGAATTTAAAAACAAAAAAAATTTACTTTATTTCGCAAAGTTAAAAATTTGATTTTTAAAATTCGTCGTAAGTTGAAGACTAGGTCATTGAACCGAAATTGCTTTACCCAAGGGAGGGGCGAGAACTTTTATTATCATTATTTTTAGGCTTATTGAATTAAAGTATGCCAAAAACATTTAAAAACCCCCCAAAAAAAATCTTTGTTTTTAAAACTGAGCTTAAAAATGACAAATTTTAAAATTTTGTCGAGGGACGGACTAGGACAACGATCCGAAACGCCTTCATCCTAAAAAGAAACAAAATTTTAATTTTTATTTAATTATATGTTTTATTAGTTATAAGATTTAAAAAAAAAAGTAAAAGCTAGTACTTTTGACGACAAAACGAAAAACAAATGTGATGTAACAAGACGGAATGAACAAATGATGTGCACCATTTATCATTCAGCAAACAAACGCCAATATGTTTGGAAACTTTGGTAAAATTTAATCATTTTTTTACGCTAAACACCCTCAATAATTTAAATTGTTACTGATTTCTTGCAAATGAGGGCATTGCAAGATCTTAAGTGTGGGAAGGGGTTAAATTCTTTCGGATTTTAAAATTTTTTTGATTTAAACACTTGGTTACCATTAGAAATACTAGTAACGCAGTAGTTGTATTACAATCTAGTGCTCTCTGATAATAAAGAACAGCCCTAGTCTTATATACTGACTACCCAATTCTAGTAAAAATTTTCAAAATTTTCAATTAAATGAGTTCAAAATCATGTTTATACATATTTATGAACGATAAAACTAGGTGTTAACACCGAAATTATTGTTACCTCGGAAAGGACATAAATTGAGAAACAACCCAAAATGTTAGAATTCATTTAAAATGGAAGAGAGGATAATAAAAAGGCAAATAAAAGAAAATAAAAAGCCAAGTGTGAGAAAAATTACCAAGTTATTTTGAACATATATCATATATTTCTGTAACAAATAATTGAAGACACTTTTGCTTTGGACTAATCTAATCAGATTTACCCGGTTTACTGTAATATATTTGAAAGAAAAGATGAATCTACACGATGAATCAATTCCATCATTAAAAGGAAGTAAAGTCTTTCAAAAAAGAAACGCGCTTCTTGATTTAGGTCATGAAGTTGTCATCCAGACCAGCTGTAGGTTGACGAAAAATCTAGAAAAGTCATCTCTAAAATCAGTAGGAAATCCACGGACCTCAGCATCAAACAGGGTCGCCAAGTGGTCAGACTTATCCTAACCATGAGAGGATCTGTCTTGTAAAATGGGGAGGACACCGTGCAAATTAGCTGGATAAGACTAATAAATCAGATCTCCAGAAAGGATAATCTCCTTAAAGATCAAAAATCAGCTTTTAAGACTGATATTACTCAATCCTTGAGATTGACCTTAAAGATTGAGAATTACAAATCATGGAATTCAATGATATCTAAACTCGAGCTTGAACGAGAAAATATTTTGATAAAAATTACAAACCGATTTGTTTTCTAAAAACCCATTTTCAATGCGTTCATTACCATTGAATGTAAAATCCTAAGAATTCAACTGGAATTCATTAGGTCACCTGAACCAAATCAGGTATCAACCGTAAGAACGGTGGTTGCATAGCATGGTCAAAGATAGGACCTTGTGCCAAACCGAAAAATTATAAGGGTGAGCTTTACTATTGCTCCTACCAAGGATAGTAATTGCATCCGACACGTTATAGACCATAATTAAAAGCATGTCAGGGACATTGCCTTAACAGTTGCTTGTTCAACGCTTTCCTTTACAACCGGACGGTAGTTTACCGAAAGGTAATATACAGAGCAAGTATACTGGACGTGTTGCTTTCCTAATACAAGGTTAGCAAGTGGGTGACACAAAACCACAAGTTTTGAGCTAAAATTTTCAAATCTGAAACCCACCAAACCCAAAAAAACAATTTGCAAACACCGGTGAAGGGTTATTCCGGAAAACTTATCTAGGGTAAAAGCTAGATTTAATTTTCAAAAGATCAAATGTTTTCATAAAGATCCAATTTCCTTAATGGATTCAAATTTTCATAGTCATGTGGGACTGTAAACCACATCGTTACTGCCATTGTTTATACCACCGTATAGAAATCACTAATGTACAAAGTGTGAAGAATAAAGAAGTGATTCTAGTATTTTTATTTCAAGACTATATTGCTTGAGGACAAGCAACGCTCAAGTGTGGGAATATTTGATAATGCTAAAAACGAACATATATTTCATAGCATTATCCCTCAAGAAAGACAAGCTTTTAGTTGTAATTGTTCTATTTACAAGTGATATTCGTTTAAATAATAAAAGGTGAAGACAAAAGACAGATTTGACAAATTGAAGACGCAAACGACCAAAAAGCTCAAAAGTACAAAATACAATCAAAGTGGTTCCAATTATTGATGAGAAACGTCTCAAAATTACAAGAGTACAAGATCCGAAACGCAAAATACAAGATATTAAATTGTACGCAAGGACATTCGAAAAACCGGAACCGGGACCAGAGTCAACTCTCAACGCTCGACGCAACGGACTAAAAATTACAAGTCAACTATGCACATAAATATAATATAATATTTAAATAATTCTTATAATTATTTATATATTATATTTATTTATTAAAATGTCGACAAGCTTGAAAACAAAAGTATGTGAGCTACTACCTACCCCTATGCGATCGCATGGCCTGGAGGCACAAAAGCCATACGATCGCATGGCTCACTTTTCCAGCCCACATGCTTAAAAATTTCGCGGTTTTGATCAAAGTAAAACACATCTTTTTCTCTTCTCATATCAAACGTATATATATATATATATATATATATATATATATATATATATATATATATATATATATATATATATATATATATATATATATATATATATATATATATATATTTATGTTTTAATTTTAATTTTAATTTTAATTCTAATAATAAGGGTATGATAGCAAATGTTGTAAGGGTGTAAGTCGAAATTCTGTCCGTGTAACGCTACGCTATTTTTAATCACTGTAAGTTATGGTTAATGTTATTTTTAAATTAATGTCTCGTAGCTAAGTTATTATTATGCTTATTTAAGATGAAGTAATCATGATGTTGGGCTAAAATATTTAAAATTGAGTAATTGGGCTTTGTACCATAATTGAGGTTTGGACAAAAGAACGACACTTGTGGAAATTAGACTATGGGCTATTAATGGACTTTATATTTGTTTAACTAAATGATAGTTTGTTAATTTAATGTAAAGATTTACAATTGGACGTACCTATAAATAACCATATACACTCGATCGGACACGATGGGCGGGATATTTATATGTACGAATAATCGTTCATTTAACCGGACACGGGAATGAATTAATAGTCTATGGACTTATTAAAACAGGAGTGAAATTATGTACAAGGACACTTGGCGTAATTGTTAACAAAGTATTAAAACCTTGGATTACACGCAGTCGATATCCTGGTGTAATTATTAAATAAAGTATTAAGACCTTGTTACAGTTTAAGTCCCCAATTAGTTTGAATATTTGACTTCAGATATAAGGATAATTTGACGAGGACACTCGCACTTTAAATTTATGACCGATGGACTGTTATGGACAAAAACCAGACAGACAAATTAAAATAATCCAGGACAAAGGACAATTAACCCATAGGAATAAACTAAAATCAACACATCAAACATCATGATTACGGAAGTTTAAATAAGCATAATTCCTTTTATTTCATATTTAATTGCACTTTTAATTATTGCACTTTTATTTATTGTTATTGTATTTAATTGCACTTTTAATTATCGTACTTTTTAATTAATGCACTTTTATTTATCGCAATTTCATTATCGTTATTTACTTTACATTTTAAATTAAGTTGTATTTATTTTTAATATTTTACATTAGGTTTTAACTGTGACTAATGTTTTAAAATTGACAAACCGATCATTAAACGGTAAAAACCCCCTTTTTATAATAATAATATTACTTATATATATATTTGTATTTTTATAAGTTAAACTAATATAGCGTTAAGCTTGTTTAATTTTCTCTGTGGAATGAACCGGACTTACTAAAAACTACACTACTGTACGATTAGGTACACTGCCTATAAGTGTTGTAGCAAGGTTTAGGTATATCCATTCTATAAATAAATAAATATCTTGTGTAAAATTGTATCGTATTTAATAGTATTTCGTTGTAAAATTAATACTATTTCCTAGTACACCTCGCACACATCAGGTGTCATTAGGTATTATAGATGATCGTGTAGTCGACCATGCATTCCTGGTTTCACAAACCAGGGTACAGTGTTCCACGGTCTGACCTGCGGTCGACTGTGGACCGAACTGTGTGACCTAACTTTTATTCTAAGCTTTGTTTGGTTTTGGTCTTTTGCTAGAGTAAGTGTCGATTAGTGAACTTGTGCTTTTATGTCAAGATGTCTACCTTCACTTCTAGTTATGTGCATGTAAAATCATCAAAATACTTATTGTTATGGGTTAAGATTAGTATTATCATTAAACATAAACCCACATTCTCCCCCCAACAACATCACTAACACAAACCCTAACTCGAATCAAACAATAAAATTTGAATTAGGATTTACCTCAAGACCCAAAATCGAGCTAGATGGCTGCAATACTAAGTTTGGGCTCCAATTTGGGTTGAACTAGCTTCCTTCTTCCTCAACCGAGCTTCCTCTCACTAAGCTTTGTTTCCCACTCTAAGTGTATGCGTTTGTGTATAGATGAGATCGGGAGAACAAGTTCCAGATCTACCTTTCATCCACTCAAACCCGACATGAAAAATTGCAAATTAGTCCCTCATTTATTTTAAACTAATTGCAAAACAGCCCCTATCTACCCGCTATACTGCGCGGCGCACAAAAATGTTGCGCGACGCATAATTGTGCTGTTTTTAGAACCAGGCTTTAAAACTCTCCGCTACTTAAACTGGATCACGTCCCCGTGATCCACACTTAATATCATAAAGGTAAGCACTTCAACACCGACACGCCTACTGACTATAACTCGGAACCACGTTTAATGGTCCTGCTAAACACGACTAAACCTCTTAAATCGAGACCCGACGTCTATAACATGTTTTGGTAAACCGAAGATATCACCACTCGATAATGTTCACTAATGTGGATCATCACCGCAAGCGGTAACTCGTAACTCAATGACCAAAATGTCCATAAGAAGACACGGGAAAACACTTTGTATCCCTACAAGCCTCCCTCAGGCTACAACCCGCAACAAACTATGTCCAAGACTATACCATGAATCGTGGTCTACTAGGTCCACCTCGATGTGAACTAAGTCTTCTATTGATTTATATCGAAAAGGATTCATGCCGCAATAATACTATGCACCTCCGGCTCACCCCAGCACTGGTCAATCGATCGTACACCCACTCAAACGCCAGGGTTGTCTTTCGTAAACTACACTCGTTAGTTCTCAAATCGGCAATTCGATGCCAGCAAGACAACCATCACACTCCACAAATGAGCACTCCTCACAGTGGCGTCCCAATACTAGCACGAGGCCATCATTGTAATGGAACTCAACTAATGGCAACAAACCAAGTCAACTCCAGTAAATCATGAATGGTCTCTAAACTAAGAACCAACTTTTCCCAACACCACAATCGGACCGTTCCTTCTGTAGTGAACGCGCAAATGTCTACACACAATCACTTTTGGAAACACTAACAGTCCCTTCTACCTACTTACAACCGATCTGCCCGTCATAGGAATCATTCTAGGGCATCATCATCACACCACGCTCTCCACAGTATACCATATTGAACACACACATGGCGGTTTCCTACTACTAGCATGGAAGCTAATCGTGTACCAGAATTTCGCCCATCACATGTATTCGTCTTGCCTGATTTCGCAATCTGCCATGAAACTCACATTACTCCCACCAACGCCCAATGAGCCTCTCGCCTTAACCGTCCGTTAAGGAAAGAATGCCTTGGCATTCCAACACATCAAGTTCTCACACAACAAGGTAACACACTCTCGAAAATCAAGACGCAATTATGCACTTCTAAATGAAGCATTCGAAACTGGCATTCCACAACCCATAATCGCCCGCAAAGTGGAAGAACCCGCTGAAGATTTCCCACGGGCACACTTCCCAAACAGGGAAACGAAGCATTCCCCTCAACGCAAAACTCAGAATCACACATTAACACTATCCGAGATTTACTGCTTCCCGGATATACACTACGGATGCAACCTTTAGGGTATACTCGCACCTCTGCATCAGGATTCTAAAGGATCACAATGGCCTCATGCTACACTTTGGTGATTCCCAATCCCTCTTCTCATGAGGACCTAAGACCCACTCAACCATCATCACAAAAGATCCCAAGCACATTCTCTTCAAATCATGGCTCGACAGTCGTAATTTGGGATGGCACCCGCGGGCGATGGGCACGGGTCATTGGTACCTACAACCCGCCCGCCAGGATTTTTTTTACCCGCAGGTGCCCGTTTACCCGCCAACGGGTAAAATTTTCTACCCGTACCAGCAACCCGCGGTACCCGCGACATGCGGGTTTACAAAATGTACACTTTAATTAATTTTTTGTAATGGATACCCATTACCCGCGGGTTTTACCCCCGAATAGTTATAAAAATCCATTAAAAAGTTAATTTATATAATATATAATTTTGTATATGCATGCGGGTAAACGGGTATACCCGCGGGTAGCTCAAACGGGCATCACGGATTCACGGGTCGGGTTTTACCCGAGACGGGTATGAAATACCTGCGACCCTCCCGCGACACGCCAGCGGGTAAAAATTTTTACCCGACCCGTGCCCGCGGGTACATTTCTTGATAACCCGACCGTCACAGGCACGGGTACCCGCGGGTCACGGGTTTTTTTCCGCCCATTGCCATCCCTAGTCGTAATTCCCAACCTTGAGTCCCATGTGGAATTAACATCCTTATTGAGGTCTATAATGTTGCTCTCCGGCACTTCTTACCGTAAAACACTACCAAAACTTCCTCGGGGAACAGTAATGACCATCCTGCGAACCAAAACTTCCACACTCAAGTCAACAAGATGGTAACATCCTGCCAACTTATCGTTCACTAACAGACATGACTATCATCATCACTGATCATATAGACACCAATTTCTCAAGAATCAACTTCAAACCCTTGAAGCCATCAAACACAATTACCCGGGACGTCACACTTACAATGACGTCACACCTTCAATAACGTGAGTTGTGATATCCCTCACTTTTCCATTCTAAATTGACTAAAATGCCCCTGGTGTTTCTGCATGGTTATGTGTAATACTGTCTAGGGTTGTTATTTAAAACTACAATTAATACGAACCGAATAAACGTTGACCTAATATCTATTTTAAGTTAACAAAACTTATGTATTAATTAAAGATATATAGTAAATGTGACTTTAGTTAATAATATAATATAAATTTAAAATACATATATAACATAAATTAATTAAAGTATATATTAAAATGACAATGTACTTTGGTTAATATAAACAAAATAAGTATTTAAATAAATTGTGATACTTTTATAAATTATAAAAGTATAGTATAATTAGTATAATTAATAAATTAATTTACTAGTATTAATTATCAATAATAATAATGTTATTAACAATAAAATTGATATAAGAAAAGAGAATTAAATTAAATAAAATAAAATACAAAAATATTTCTAGAATGTTCCTAAATAAGATAAATAATAATATAAAAAGAAAAAGAAAAGGCCTTTCGGCCAAAAATAAATAAAAGAAAAAAAGAAATTAAAACTTCCTTATTTAAATTAGCTTTTTATCCAAGCAATTTTTTTTTTGTATAAATAGACCCATCCCCTCTCATTATTTTTGTGCAATTCTTCTCCTTTTCTCTCATCTTTACAAACCCTAAAATTCTTGCAAGTTTTCTTTCTCTCATTTATTTTTTTTATTTCGGTTTCTTCTTCTTTTTATTAGCTGAATTACTTTTTAATTTTTAAAAAATCATATACAATTAAATTAAATAATTATAATATGTATTAATTAGTATTATAAGTATTATGAAGTATAAAAATTATTTTTATAGATTAATACTCAATTTTATGAATTAAAATAAATAAAAAACGAATTTAAAAGTATATATATATACGGTACATATATATATTTATAAAAAATATATAAATTGTTAATTAAATCATGTAATTATTTTTAAAGTAAATTAACATACTTATAATAATTATTATGATCAAAATATAATTTATATATATATATATATATATATATATATATATATATATATATATATATATATATATATATATATATATATATATATATATATATATATATATTAAATATGAATTTATATTGAATTAATCTTATTTTTAATAACCGAATACGAGGAAAATACAAAAGTAATTCATAAAAACATTATAAATTTGTGGGATCTGATCTAATATAATCCTAATATTATTCTAAAATGTTAACCTAAATTATTTATTTTTAAGATCACTAGAATAATTATTATTCATTTATTTATAATTCGGTTTACATAAATAATATATAAATTGGGTTTTAAATTTTATAAATATATAAAAATAGTAAAAATAATTTTTAAAAATTTTAATAGACTTATAATAATTTATAAAGTTGAAAACCTAATTTATATAACATTATATATAATTATTTTTTATTTACTTGTGTACCGATTTCATTATATATACATTAAACGAGTTTAAAATTTTATAAAATACCAAAAACAGTAAAAATTACATAAAAAGTATTTAGAATAATTAAAGAACATATAAAATAGTTATAAGAATTATTTGTGTATTATTTATAATTAAATTTGAATTATATATTAAATAAACGTGTAAACTAGGTAAAATTTGAAATAAATATTTTTAACAATAATATTAATATATATAAATTTTTTTAGAGATAATAAAACTTAGCTGACCTGCGCAAATTATAAATATAATTATTTGGATCGAAAAAGTATGTTATCCATAATTAAACTTGTTTTGGGGTTAAAACGAGAATATGAATAAAGATAAATAGAAAATAAATACAAAAACTTAATAGAATTATTTTATAATTTTTTATACTGATTAATATGCTTAACCAAGTATATATAAATTATGTATATATTTTTTAGATTTTTGATAGAATTAAAACGAATTAATATATATTTATATATAATTCAGCTACTATAAATATAAAAAATATATATATTAACTTACTATTATCGTTATAAATTATCTGGTTAGTAGATATTATGATATATATCAATTTATAATTATCTAGGTAATTAATTAATTATTTAAATATTTATGGATATTTTTTGATTTACAAAACTATTATATTAATAATTATCTTGTAAATTAAGTAACAAATAATACAAATTTATATAATATCTATTATATTACCTAATAAGGAAACAAGATATTGATTAATATTATGATTAATTAATCTAATATCATAATATATTGATAATAACTTGAACTATAATATACATATACAATTATATAATAATTATTTAAATAATAAAACATTTAAATAATTAAACCCGTGTGTATAATAATTATATTAGTATATTAACATTATGATGTGATGTATTCCTATACTCACATAATTATGTGGAAACCAAAAATATTGATAAACATATGACTTATACGAACTTCACCGCTACTTACGGTCGTAAGTGAATGATGTCATAGGTTGCCATTTGGGATATGGTTGTGGATTTCGAATGTCATGACTTATTTTCGGATCAAGAATCCTAGCCCCCGGTTACACCTGGTCATTCCTGACTTATTTGATAGCATCGAAGTTAGGGCAAAGTTATATAAACATCAAATGTAATAATGGTGGAAACATAAACATATATTTAGTCAATCTGTCAAAACCCGACCTTAACCATAAGGACGAATACAATAACATATGATTTCATCGCGAGGTATTGACCTCTATATGCGACATTTTTCAAAAACTGCATTCGTTTTTACAATACAAACCATAGCTTTTATTACAAATACAAGGTTTAAACAACTTAATAATGATTATCGTTTAGCGATAATCTTAGACTTACAAACTTTACATGTGATAATAACAATACGACTTCCAACATATTTTACATTACAAATCCTCCGATATGCAGTTTTATTTTTGACACAAATATGCATACTCAAGATCTTGCTTAAATTCAACATGTTGCTGCGGAAGCTTTTAGTTATCACCTAAAAATAAACATGCTTAAAACGTCAACTTAAAGTTGGTGAGATATAGGTTTAATGCCGGCAGTGTTATAAATATAGACCACAAGATTTCATATATAAACGTTTTAATAAAAATATTCTAAGTTGTTGAGCACTTGATAACCATACTTAACATTTAATCAACGTCGCATATTCCCTTTATTATGAAATCTTACTACACCGTACCAAGTGTAGTCATCGAAATAAAGTACTGTGCAACCGTTGAATACTGGTCTTTCAGTCCGGTTGGGGTTGTCAGGCCCGATAGATCTATCAACAGGATTCGCGTTTACAATACCTCATGTAAATATAGTTACCAAGTTACAGGGAAGTATGCCAGTGGTACAACTCAACGTAGAATATATATTTTTAATCACTTGTGTCCATAACGTAAATCATAAAATGCATGTATTCTCATCCCAAAATATTTAGAGTTTAAAATTGGGACTATATACTCACTTTTGCCTTGAAGGTATTTATCTCGACTTGGTCTCCGATAGATACCACGAACCTAACCATATATATAATATATCAACATATTTTCTTTTTAAGTAATCGTTACATATATATATACTTTTAATACTTTTAATATTTTCTTAGTCCGTAGATAGCAGTCCGATGTTAGTTGTCCACAATTAGTTGCTTAAATAAAATAAATAAAGACCCCATCGTATTCGTATTGATCAGAATTAATCTCGACCCATGGTACCATGTTGTCAAATGACGTGTTGCGTACATAAAGTACCGTGTTGTCAAATGACGTGTTGCGTACAATCATGAGGTCTTATGAGTAATCTTCTCGTGTTGTTTACGGGTGTTCCTGAAATATATAAAATCAAATCATAAGTAATTATATATAAAATATCATATTAATTAGGAAAGATATGATTAATTTACTTTTTCTCCAAATATTTTCATAGCTAAACTAGCTTCGGATACCCAATCTTGTTTTAGTCGTAGTTTCTTCATTACAACTCCGTTTTTGTTGGTTCAACTTGACATTTCCTTGGATCGAGTCAAATTTCAAGAATATGAACTGATAATACCTTAGTTTGTATTCAAAATCACAGGTTATAGGTCAAACTTTAGTGAAACTTATGAAAGTGATCATTTTCCATCATAAAAACAACATTTAATGATCATTTTTCTAAAAATACTTACACATTGAGTTAAACCATGAAATTTTTATGTGTTAACATATTCATAAGAAATATCATTTTTTCCAGAACATGAACTCCCAATTCAAAGTTCAAGATAGTTTTTATTTATCCAACCCAAAACAGCCCCCGGTTGCACTCTAACGACGTAGATTCAGTTTTTAAGGTGTTCTTTGTAAAACCAAGTTATATCTTGTTAAGTTAGCATATCATTATGATATATTACAGGTCTTAAAGTGTTTTAAAAGTCAAGTTAGAAGGATCTATTTAGTTTGCGAACAAGTTTGAAATCATTCAAACTATGTTCTTGTTGTTAAAATTTTATACCACAAAATAAGATAGCTATATGAATATGAATTGAATAAGATTATGAACAAGGTTACTACCTCAAGTTACTTGGACAAAGTTACTGCAAAAGATAAGAAATAATCTTAGAATCAAAGAGTGGTGGAGTTAGATCAAAAGGTTGGAAGTAAACTTCTTCAAATGGGTGGTTATTTTGATATGTTCTTGAAAGAGTTTTCTTATGGTGTTTAAGGCTTGTAATTGAAGTTAAATGATGGGGAAAATGCTTGGAGATGATCAAGTATGAAGTTAGGAGTATTTTGAGAGAGAAATGAGGGTGTAGGTATGAGAAAATGGAGTGAAGAAATGGTGTTCATTCATAAAAACGTTTTTAGTTTATAAAGAAAGAAAAGGATTCCTAATTTTGTTTTCTTACTAATAATTCTTGCTACTTGATAAATCCTAGTTACCTCATATCTAGGGCAGTAATAATGTTAATTAGGATGTTGATTTGATGTTTATATACCAATAGTAAATACGTATAGAAGCTGGGTATGATACGGGTACATATACCCTAGATATACGTATATAAATCTTGAGGAAACGAAACGAGAATTCAAATATAGCTATCTTTTGTGAATATACTTATATTGTTTTATGTATTTAAGTCCTTAAAAAGTGATTAAATACATTATATATACGATACATGTATAAGCATTATAGGTTATAAGTATATATATCAAAGAATGTTACGTATAGTTATCATTTTGAAAACTTAAATTAGTAGTTTCAAAATATACTTATAACTCATTGTCATTAGTACACAATGAGATGTTAAACCATCATTAGATCATGTTAAATACATATAAATACATATATATACACAAACGTATAATTATTGTATGTTATATAGTTCGTGATATCATCGGTCAAATTGGACGGTCAAATGTTGTGTAAAACTCTTTTCAAAAACACAAGTCTCAATAATTTGGATTGCTTATCATGTTGGTAAGGTTTAATTTATGTAAATATTAATCTCATAAGTATAAAATGATCGGAAAAATCCGGGTCGTTACAGTACCTACCCGTTAAATAAATTTCGTTCCGAAATTTTAAAGTTGTACCTATTTTGCGTTCTCGGGAAACAAATGTGGGTACTTTTGTTTCATCTGATCCTCTCATTCCCAAGTAAACTCGACACCCCTTCGAGCATTTCAACGAACCTTAACGATTGGTATGTTGCTCTGCTTGAGTTGTTTAACTTCACGGTCCATGATTTCGACTGGTTCTTCTATGAATTGTAGTTTCTCTTCGACTTGGATTTATTCAAGAGGAATGATGAGGTCTTCCTTTGCAAGACACTTCTTAAGGTTTGAAACGTGAAATGAATTATGTACTCCTGCGAGTTGTTGTGGTAACTCGAGTCGATAAGCTACCGGTCCGATGCGTTCGATGATCTTGAACAGGCCTACATACCTTGGGTTCAGTTTACCCCTTTTTCCAAAACGTATTACACCTTTCCAAGGTGACACCTTTAGCATAACCATGTCACCGATATGAAACTCTAATGGTTTCCTTCGGACATCGGCGTAGCTCTTTTGGCGACTACGGGCCGTCCTCAATCTCTCCTTGATTTGTACTATCTTCTCAGTCGTTTCGTGTATGATCTCGGGACCAATTAATTGTCGATCTCCTACTTCATTCCAACAGATAGGGGATCTACACTTCCTTCCATATAATGCTTCGAATGGTGCAGCTTCAATGCTCGCATGATAACGATTATTATACGAGAATTCTGCTAATGGTAGATATTTATCCCATCCGTTTCCAAAATCGATCACACATGCCCTGAGCATATATTCAAGAGTCTGAATTGTTCTTTCACTCTGCCCATCAGTTTACGGATGATACACGGTACTCATATCCAAAAGAGTTCCTAGAGCCTCCTGTAGTGATTGCCAGAACTTTGATGTAAATCTACTATCACGATCGGATATAATGGAAATAGGTATTCCATGCCTTGAAACAATTTCCTTTATGTATAATCGTAATAGTTTCTCCATTCTATCCTTTTCCTTTATAGGCAAGAAATGTGCAAATTTGGTAAGACGATCAACTATTACCCAAATGGTGTCATAACCCCAGGCAGTCTTAGGTAACTTCGTGCTGAAATCCATGGTAATACCGTCCCATTCCCATTCTGGGATTTCTGGTTGTTGAAGTAACCCTGACGGCTTCTGATGTTCTGCTTTAACTTTGGAACAAGTTAAACATTCCCCAACATATGTTGCAACATCTGTCTTTAAATTAGGCCACCAATAATGCGTCTTAAGATCTTGATACATCTTTCCAACTCCAGGATGTATCGAGTATCTTGTCTTATGTGCCTCGTTCAATATCAACTTCCTTAATCCACCCAAATTTGGTACCCAAATACGGTTTGCAAAATATCGAATTCCGTCTTCCCGTATAACGAGTTGCTTCTCATACTTCTTCATTATTTCATTTCCTATGTTTTCTTTAGTAAGAGCTTCTCGTTGAGCCTCTTTGATTTGTGAGTTGAGATTCATGCGAATTTTTATGTTCATTGCTCGTACTCAAATTGGTTCCCATTCCTTTCTGCTTAGAGCGTCGACCACTACATTCGCTTTCCCAGGATGATAGCAAATCTCACAATCATAGTCGTTTATCAGCTCAACCCACCTACGTTGCCTCATGTTCAGCTGTTTCTGATCAAAGATATGTTGAAGGCTTTTATGATCGATAAACACAGTGCATTTAACCCCATATAAATAGTGTCTCCATATCTTCAATGCAAACACTACTGCTCCCAATTCTAAATCATGCATCGTATAATTCCGCTCGTAAATCTTCAATTGTCGGGATGCGTACGCAATAACTTTCTTTCATTGCATAAGGACGCAACCAAAACCTTGTCGCGAAGCGTCACAATATATCTCAAAATCATCGTTCCCTTCAGGTAACGATAAAATAGGCACTGTAGTTAACTTCTTCTTCAGTAATTGAAATGCACTCTCCTGCTCAAAAGTCCATTCGTACTTCTTCCCTTTTTACGTTAACGCTGTTAATGGTTTAGCTATTCGAGAAAAATCTTGAATAAACCTTCTATAATAACCAGCTAAACCCAAAAATTGGCGTATCTGCGTTGGTGTCTTAGGAGTCTCCCATTTTTCAATGGCCTCAATTTTAGCTGGGTCAACCTGAATTCCTTTGCTACTAACAACATGGCCAAGAAATTGCACTTCTTTCAACCAAAACGCACACTTAGAAAATTTGGCGTATAACTGTTCTTTTCTTAACAATTCTAATACCAACCTTAAATGCTGCTCATGCTCTTGCTCACTCTTGGAATAGATAAGAATATCGTCAATGAAAACGATAACAAACTTATCTAAATACGGACTACAAACTCGATTAATGAGGTCCATGAATACAGCTGGCGCATTAGTCAACCCAAATGGCATAACCAAAAATTCGTAATGACCATAACGTGTCCGAAAAGCAGTTTTCAGAATATCTTCTTCTTTGACATGTAGTTGATGATAGCCCGATCTTAAGTCGATTTTCGAGTACACACATGATCCTTGCAGCTGATCAAATAAGTCGTCAATTCTCGGTAGTGGATACCGATTCTTGATAGTTAACTTATTTAATTCTCGATAATCTATACACATCCTAAAAGATCCATCTTTCTTTTTACCAAATAAAATTGGAGCTCCCCACGGTGAAGTACTTGGTCGTATGAATCCACGGTCCAGTAATTCTTTTAACTGACTCTGAAGTTCTTTTAACTCGGACGGTGCAAGTCTATATGGAGCACGGGCAACCGGTGCAGCACCTGGTACAAGATCTATTTGAAATTCTACAGACCTGAAAGGAGGTAGTCCCGGTAATTCTTTCAGAAAACAACGGGAAAGTCTTTTACTACATTTACATCGTTGATATTCTTCTCCTTTTCTTCAACTTTCTTTACATGTGCTAGGATGGCATAACATCCTTTTTCTAAGCACTTTCGAGCTTTCAAATGGCTAATGAGATTTAGGTTTAAGTTACCTTTATCTCCGTAAATCATTATCATTGATTTATCCTTTCGAGGAATACGAATTGCCTTTTCAGCACATACCACTTCGACTCCTACTTTGGACATCCAGTCCATGCCGATAACTATGTCAAAACTACCCAATTCTATGGGTATCAAATCAATCTTGAATGTTTCTCCGGCTAAATTTATTTTACAATCACGGCAAATTTTATCGGCTTTAATTAGTTTACCATTAGCTAACTTAATCATGTACTTAGCATCTAGAGGTAATGATGAACAATTCAATTTAGCGTAAAAGTCTCTACACACGTAACTCCTATCAGCACCAGTATCAAATATAATAGATGCTGATAAGTTATTAATGATAAACTTACCCGTAACAAGCTTCGGGTCTTCACACGCCTCTCTAGCATTAATAATAAATGCTCTTCCACGTGCAGATCAGTTATTCTTCTCTGGGTTCGGGCACTGACTCTTATAATGACCCTGTTTCCCACACCCATAACAGGTAACAGTGGCCAAGGCAGTTCTATTTGCATTGGTGGCAGGAGTCTTGGTGCCATTTGTATTTGTAACAGGAATCCGACAATATTCAGCAAGATGACCCCTTCGATTACAATTTTCGCACACCACATTACAATAACCAGAGTGATGTTTGTGGCATCTGTTACATAAAGGATTTCGTCCTTTATAACCAGAGCTTGAACCACTACCCGCACCTTGCGTGGTTTCTTGTTGGATTGTTGATTACCTTCCCACTTTCTTTTGTTTTCTGATGTCTTGACATCGGTGTTCTTATCCAGAATAATCTGGTCCATCAACTCTTTTGCCATGGTGATGGCTTCGTGAATAGTCTTGGGTTTCGATGCTGTAACATTTGCTTTGACATTTTTAGGCAAACCATCTTTGTACAGTTCTATCTTCCGTTCTTCAGTTGGTACCAATTCGGGACATAGCAAAGCTAATTCCATGAATCGCTGATTGTAGTTGGTGAGTTCAGTACCAACAACTTTCAAGCTTCGTAATTCAGCTTCCAACTTCCTAACCTCATTTCTTGGACAATACTCGTTGATTTCTTCCCAAGGAGTATCATAAGCTACATCTCCTCCTACGGCCTTCACATAGTTTTTTCATCACGTGAGTGCACTATCTTGTAAGGTGCATGATGTATACTTGGTCATGTCCTTCTCAATACAACCACTGATTTTAAACACAGACTCAATCTTTTCGATCCACCGGGTTAAACCGACCGGTCCTTCTGTTCCACTGAATGATGAGGGCTTGCAACCTTGAAAAGTTTTGTAAGTACATCCCACACGAGGATTTGGGTTAACTACAGCACCTCTCGCAGCCTCGACCCATAACATTCTATCGTCCACTCGCTGATTGATGAGTTCCTCGATTTCTTGTTCCGTCATTCGGTTCAATCGCGCCATAATCTTCAATAAGAATGAGAAAAATAATTATTCACATGGAATATTTTAGATGTAGTATGTATTTACAGTACATTGTAGCTTATTAATAATATGAACCAGTTTTTATTATAAAAGCCTTTTTTTCTTATTAGCGTTTTATAATTATATCTAGGGTAGTACCTACCCGTTAAAGTTCATACTTAATAGCTTAGTACAGAAATTAATTACTACCATCCAAATAATACTCAACCATGGAAAATTATTGCATTTCACACTTCACTATTTTACATATGCTTATCTTACATCAAACATTAAGCAAACCACACTAGTAATATTATACAAAACGTTATATGATCCCATGCTTTAAAACAACAGCGCATCATTTAACCCAAAACGTTTGTGTTTAAAGAAATCGCTTAAAGGTTATCTTGACTGTCTCCCTGCGTTTTGGCTGAGGGGCTGAAGAACTGGATGCCGAGATAGAACTAATAGGAATAGCGGGAATAAGGGTGGAAGTGTCTAGTAGAGTTGGTGCCACAACATCCTTACTAAACTCGGGATTTGGATTTTCCAATTCAGTAGCCTTTCGTTTCTTTCCTCTTTCGAACTTGTCTTTCGTAATTTCCTGTATTTCTTCCTCCTCAGGATCACTTTCCGGTTCCTCTTCAATTGATTCATCCGAAAATTGTGAGTCTTCCCCAAAGGTATCGTTTTCATCATCGGACAGGTTAATGACTGGAACACCATCTGAAGATTCTGGTTCGGAGTCGCTGAATGTGATAACAAGTTCTAAGCCAGACATCTATCACATAACAACTAGCACGTTAGTACCACATAATATTTACATATTAATTTTTTTTAACCAACAAGGATAAGCAATAGTTTTTGAAATCAAACACGGTCAAAGTCCAGACTCACTAATGCATCCTAACAAACTCGATAAGACACACTAATGCAAATTTTCTGGTTCTCTAAAACCTGGCTCTGATACCACATGTCAAAACCTGACCTTAACCATAAGGACGAATACAATAACATATGATTTCATCGCGAGGTATTGACCTCTATATGCGACATTTTTCAAAAACTGCATTCATTTTTATAATACAAACCATAGCTTTTATTACAAATACAAGGTTTAAACAACTTAATAATGATTATCGTTTAGTGATAATCTTAGACTTGCAAACTTTACATGTGATAATAACAATACGACTTCCAACATATTTTACATTACAAATCCTCCGATATGCAGTTTTATTTTTGACACAAATATGCATACTCAAGATCTTGCTTAAATTCAACATGTTGCAGCGGAAGCTTTTAGTTATCACCTGAGAATAAACATGCTTAAACCGTCAACATAAAGTTGGTGAGATATAGGTTTAACGCCGACAGCGTTATAAATATAGACCACAAGATTTTATATATAAACGTTTTAATAAAAATATTCTAAGTTGTTGAGCACTTGATAACCATACTTAACATTTAATCAATGTCACATATTCCCTTTATTATGAAATCTTACTACACCGTACCAAGTGTAGTCACCGAAACGAACTACTGTGCAACCGTTGAATACTGGTCGTCCAGTCCGGTTGGGGTTGTCAGGCCCGATAGATCTATCAACAGGATTCGCGTTTACAATACCTCATGTAAATAGTAGTTACCAAGTTACAGAGAAGTATGCCAGTGGTACAACTCAATGTAGAATATATATTTTTAATCACTTGTGTCCATAACGTAAATCATAAAATGCATGTATTCTCATCCCAAAATATTTAGAGTTTAAAAGTGGGACTATATACTCACTTTTGCCTTGAAGGTATTTAACTGGACTTGGTCTCCGATAGATACCAAGAACCTAACCATATATATAATATATCAAGATATTTTCTTTTTAAGTAATCGTTACATATATATATATATATACTTTTAATACTTTTAATATTTTCTTAGTCCGTAGTTAGCAGTCCGATGTTAGTGGTCCACAATTAGTTGCTTAAATAAAATAAATAAAGACCCCATCGTATTCGTATTGATCAGAATTAATCTCGACTCATGGTACCATGTTGTCAAATGACGTGTTGCGTACATAAAGTACCGTGTTGTCAAATGACGTGTTGCGTACAATCATGAGGTCTTATGAGTAATCTTCTCGTGTTGTTTAAAGGTGTTCCTGAAATATATAAAATCAAATCATAAGTAATTATATATAAAATATCATATTAATTAGGAAATATATGATTAATTTACTTTTTCTCCAAATATTTTCATAGCTAAACTAGCTTCGGATACCCAATCTTGTTTTAGTCGTAGTTTCTTCATTACAACTCCGTTTTTGTTGGTTCAACTTGACATTTCCTTGGATCGAGTCAAATTTTAAGAATATGAACTGATAATACCTTAGTTTGTATTCAAAATCACAGGTTATAGGTCAAACTTTGGTGAAACTTATGAAAGTGATCATTTTCCATCATAAAAATAACATTTAATGATCATTTTTCTAAAAATACTTACACTTTGAGTTAAACCATGAAATTTTTATGTGTTAACATATTCATAAGAAATATCATTTTTCCAGAACATGAACTCCCAATTCAAAGTTCAAGATAGTTTTTATTTATCCAACCCAAAACAGCCCCCGGTTGCACTCTAACGACGTAGATTCAGTTTTTAAGGTGTTCTTTGTAAAACCAAGTTATATCTTGTTAAGTTAGCATATCATTATGATATATTACAGGTCTTAAATTGTTTTAAAAGTCAAGTTAGAAGGATCTATTTAGTTTGCGAACAAGTTTGAAATCATTCAAACTATGTTCTTGTTGTTAAAATTTTATACCACAAAATAAGATAGCTATATGAATATGAATTGAATAAGATTATGAACAAGGTTACTACCTCAAGTTACTTGGACAAAGTTACTGCAAAAGATAAGAAATAATCTTGGAATCAAAGAGTGGTGGAGTTAGATCAAAAGGTTAGAAGTAAACTTCTTCAAATGGGTGGTTATTTTGATATGTTCTTGAAAGAGTTTTCTTATGGTGTTTAAGGCTTGTAATTGAAGCTAAATGATGGGGAAAATGCTTGGAGATGATCAAGTATGAAGTTAGGAGTATTTTAAAAGAGAAATGAGGGTGTAGGTATGAGAAAATGGAGTGAAGAAATGGTGTTCATTCATAAAAACGTTTTTAGTTTATAAAGAAAGAAAAGGATTCCTAATTTTGTTTTCTTACTAATAATTCTTGCTACTTGACAAATCCTAGTTACCTCATATCTAGGGCAGTAATAATGTTGATTATGATGTTGATTTGATGTGTATATACCAATAGTAAATACGTATAGAAGCTGGGTATGATACGGGTACATATACCCTAGATATACGTATATAAATCTTGAGGAAACAGAACGAGAATTCAAATATAGCTATCTTTTGTGAATATAATTATATTGTTTTATGTATTTAAGTCCTTAAAAAGTGATTAAATACATTATATATACGATACATGTATAAGCATTATAGGTTATAAGTATATATATCAAAGAATGTTACGTATAGTTATCGTTTTGAAAACTTAAGTTAGTAGTTTCAAAATATACTTATAACACAATGAGATGTTAAACCATCCTTAGATCATGTTAAATATATATAAATACATATATATGCACAAACGTATAATTATCGTATGTTATATAGTTCGTGATATCATCGGTCAAATTGGACGGTCAAATGTTGTGTAAAACTCTTTTCAAAAACACAAGTCTCAACAATTTGGATTGCTTATCATGTTGGTAAGGTTTAATTTATGTAAATATTAATCTCATAAGTATAAAATGATCGGAAAAAATCCGGGTCGTTACACAATCCTTAAGATACTTAGGATTCTTCAATTGTCAATTGGACAAATTTCTGATTAAGTCTATATCACTAGGTTGAAGGCCTGGTCATATATCATTCGTGGAATTATCATCATCTTCAATTTAAGGTGATTTTCATAGTCTCATTTTTACTGTTTTTATATTTTGGGATGAGACACATGATTGCTTTTAAATGTTTTACGATTTAGACACAAGTAACTTGAAAAACTTTATGTGCAACTGGATGAGACATTTTGTTAAACTTGTATTTATACTTGTATTTTTACATGCTAAATCACCACTAGATAATATTGTTAATTGCTTGAATTTGGGTTGGCAAACTTAATTATTGATGGTAGCGCTATGGGAGCAACGTCCCTATCGATTGACATGAGTCAAGTGGATACATAATAATGAGATTGTGATACGATGGTATCATGGGGTATTAATTGTTTAGTTCGATATTATACTCATGGCATATACTTGATTTTTGATATATGATTATATCGGATTTTTATAACTAAATCTTGTGATCTAAAAATCTTGATTATTAACATAAACCTATGAATTTCACTTAACCTTTGTGTTGACGTTTAAGCATGTTTTGTCTCAGGTTATGATTAGGTTTTTGATGCTAACTACTGTGCTGTTGATGATTGCCTGCTTTGCTTGTTGCATTGGAGTCCATCATTTTTATTTATCATTTCATATCTAGACATTTGTCATTTAACATTGGATTTAATAATGTAAACAAATTATATTTCCGCTATAATACTTTGATTTAATAAAATGTCTCATTTAGAGTCATTCTCATTTATATATTTGTGTTTTGATATTGAAAAGTCACATTTACCCCCGACCCTATTTTGGGGTGTGACAGATTGGTTTCAGAGCCAGTTTGTTATAGAGAATCAGGATTGCATATTATGTGTGCCTTCTGTGTAGTTAGGGTTCCTTAGCAATCTTTAGGTATAACACCCTAGATTTTTTTTTTATACAGCGAAAGAAAAATATGTTAGATACATTATATAAACATGTACATATATAAAATCCACTTAATAATAATCACGTTAATAAATAAATGATTGGGTGTTATATTAAATAATTAATACAGCTTTAATAGAAATACGCGACATCAGAGTTCCGACTAGTCAAACATATCTCCCAACAATCTCTCTCCTTGGAATCTATCAAGTAAGCAACAGTCAACCTGCATGGAGTAGATGGAGGGGAATTAGCAAGAAGCTAAGTGAGTGCAACTAACTATAGGCTATAGTATACATGAACCGTCATACTAATCATGTCACAAAAACTAACACACAAACATCACCCAAGTGCAGTCTATAGAGACTCTGGTGGCTCAGTCAAACCATTAACCACCAGTTGATCAGAGTGGGGCTTACCAGAAGTTCCTCCACCACCGTATGTATATATATAATCCACACGCAACGGACGCGTCATTCACATATATATATACACCACAATTGTCTAGGCTACCACATGAGGAACCCAACCTGCAGGTTGTCTCTCCTACCAAGGCTACCACACAATAGGGACGCACTATGCTCCAGCAGACCAGCATCAACTAACTTGCAGTCATCACAACGTACTAACTAACGGTAACATTAAGTATATCTAACAAGCATGGCAATCATAATATAACATGCTACTCTATACTATATTCTTCAGTTAGTCCCACTCACCGATACCGACATCAATCAGTAGTCTAATGTCACTGAGTCTTCTCCTCGTCCGTATCACCTGAGAACAAATGCTAAATAAGTTAGAAATCGTATTCAAATACTAACTATATCACAATCACAATATATTCATACTAACACTTAAGCACTTTACGACTGGTCTGCCAATCATACGAGTAACACTCTCACTTGTACGTTTGAGAGCACTCAACCGTGCGGTTGATAACTTACTCGTACATTTGGTCTACGACTAAACACCCATCAATGAAATCAAATGATCTGTACGGTTCACCACACTAGTGACCAGTGACTCGTACGAGTCACATCTCAACCGTACGTATCATCTTAACCAAAACAATAGTTCTCCTTAACCACTCACTCGAACGGTTCATAATACGGTTGACCATCCCAACCGTACGAGTGAAGGCTCACTCATGTGAGTGATGAAGAACAATAGCAACAACTGTTTAGACGGGCTTCAACTCAAAATTCACAACATAAAACATCAATACATACTGTAAATCAACACATACAATCATGTATTCACTATAAGATAAGTCTACATCATAAACTCAGTCAATAACGACACTCAATGTGTGCAAAAACAAGACATATACGTTAAAACCCCTTCTTCTGACCAAAATAAATTTTGATCTAGATTCTTAAAACCTTATCATTGGAAAGTAGACCTCAAGATGATTCCAACGATAGTTTATTCATTGAAAACAGAGTTACAATTTGAAAGTTATGCCCTTTTTAATTTTACCAAAAGCTGACCAGTGCTCAACCGCGTGGGTGAGCCCTCAACCGTACGGTTGAACCCTCAACCGCGTGGTTGAGCTGTCAAAAGTGTGGGAGCTATTAGAACAGTCCAGCTCGCTGTTTTCACGATTTTTGACCCAAAATAATGATTTTTGCAAGATCTAACACCAAAACCACTTCAAAAACAACATATAAACTATATAGAAGCTATTTCTAACAACAATTAAGCATCTCTAACACATAATCATAAGATTCAAGCTCATATTCATCAAAAACCCATTTAGACCCAAAACCTAATTTCTATGAATTATTGTACGAATTCAAGCAAACAAACCTGATTAGATGATCACAAGAATGCTAGAAATCAGTCACTAAAGCCTCTTGATTCAATTTATCACTTGGATTGTATTAGGGTTTGAGAAGGAGATAAATAAGTACGGGTTCTATTCAAAACTTTCAAGAAAATGAGATAAAAAGCTGACTCCTAGCTTATATATTAGTGTTAAACACAATACCCCATCACACACGGGTATTTACCAGTTATCAAATATCTTTCATACGTAGTGTGGCGACCCAAATGAAGTCTAATTTAAATAAACAAACATGTTCTGTGACCTTTGTCACAAATTGGTCTTAACCAAATACACAAATAATTAGAAATATATTATTATTAAAATCACTAATTAACACCATACAAGGACAATTTGTTCATTTCCACCTAGGTCCGATCTCAGGATGTTACAAATCTACCCCTTAAAGAGATTTCATCCTCGGAATCTGGTCAATCAAGGTCAAGAAAGGTCATGGGTATTACAAACCACCACAACGTTTACAACTAGACCTAAGTCAAAACATTTCTTGCGGTCATACGCCTTACAAAGCTCCGTCCATTTTCGTAGGTCAAAACCTAACTTACCGGTCTAAAGTCAAACACACCATCTGTTAGTCTACTACCTAAGGGTCAAGACCCGCTAAATGCCGATCTGCAAACTTACTTACTTACACTACACGATATCCGTTCCTCACATTCTGGTATGGAAAACAGTCTTTACCACTGGCTAAAGAAATTCAATGCTAAAAACCTGCCGCTATCTAATAACTGAACAAGTCTAATTTCATCTGAATTCCAAACTTGATCTATCATCAATCTTACAAAATACCACAAAAATTCCATCTTAAGTCTAGGTTACACACTAACTCTCGAGTCACTATTAATGACCCACTACATGATATCAGTCAATCAGGATTTGAGACAATCCCCGAGTCACCTTCATCAAATTTCCTAGATCAACTCAGTCTAAAACACTGAATACTGGCTATCATTTACCTTAGAACACACAAACTTGGCTAATTTCATCACTACAATATCGCCAAGTCAACTCGGATTACACTAAATTACCCAAACTCCGTAATTTTATTACTAGTTTCAATCCCGATATTTAAGAATTTCTTTGAAATTCGCATATCTGGGTCAATATTCACCCAATTATTCAACGACTAAATCGTGATTCTGGTCAACTGTTAATTCCCTCAAGTAACATCAATACACATGCCCAATATTGCTAAAGTTACATCAAAAAGATTATCACTTGGTTATAATGTTATCAGAACCAACAAATTTAACCCCCTTAACCAAGAATTACACAAGGTCTAGGTACATCACATACTAGAGTCACTAAATACCGATATCGACTCATCACTTTATATCGATCAATTTCGTCTTAGGGTTATTTTCTAAATCATTTTCATCGAATTTTCAGTATTAGTCAGGTTCGTGTCACAGGTCAAAAGCTAACACTAATCTCTAAACACAAAGAAAAGTATCTAATTCTTTAAATAATTTAACGCTAGGTCAACACTGATAACAACAAAACAACCCGATATCTGCAGATAAATTCCTAGTTCAAACTCATTATTTAAGAGTTTCATCATAAATCACTTATCTATGTCGATACTTACCCGAAATTCATTACTAAAAGCATGGCTTTATTCATATCATCATTTGAAGAAATACTTACAAATGCAATATTAAACCAACCTTAATCATCCGAACATGGATTTCAAGTCAACGATATCCACTAACACAAGCAATAAACATCCATCTAGTAATTAAGTCCGTCAAATGACATCAATACACGTGTTTGACACCGCTAAAACTATCTCTACATCGTCTTTAGTTTTTCTTAGAACTTCATCAGAACTCAAAACTAAAGCTTATTAGATCATCAATAGCCTAGGTCCAAATATTGATCAACTAGCATTACTATGTCGGAAAACTCAACTCTCAATCAACAATCATCAAAAATCGCATTAATCGTCAAACAACATCTAATCTAACACTCGTTACATCTCTTCCAACTCTCGAAACTACTGCATGATTTACTACAATGTATTTTCGCTAGCCAGACGTAATACATCATTTTAAATCAGACTTTCATTTTGAGTATTTCGGAAGAAGATCTTAATCGAGTTCATCGATGCAACACCGTCTATATTCCTCAAGTCACCGGTAGTTATAAATTTCCAATATATCCCAACTAATAGATTTTACAATCTTAGACTATCAAAACCGCAAAAAGTCTTGAAAGTAAACACCTAACTCGGTTCAAGTTCGATCTTAATTCTACTAAGACCTCTTTAGCAACCTCATTTGTAAATCTGATCCAACATTCAATAAACTATGCCTACTTACTTTGTCTTATTAGCAAATATCATTATCGTCCATCCTCGATCTTACATTCAAATCTTCAAAAGACAAAATATTCACAACAGTCACTATTGAACTACCAGATCAATGATTCTACCTTAACAGTAATATGATCACTATTCTAATCACATCTCCCGACCTTAATCAAGATTCATCATAATTCAGCTTGAACTGAATTCCTATTCCGATTAAGGTCTTCTCTACTTCCAAGAAAGTCACTAAATGAACGTCTCCTATACTGACATCTATTGAGTCACTTCAATTCACAAAAGTCAACAACTTTTCAGGACTGCTCTACGGGTCCTACATAGCTAGTCAAATCCTACAACGGTACAGCCAGGATAATAATACTCCTCTCACAACAACAAAACGTAGTTTTCCTATCTTCAATCAAGACTACATGGAAAGCTCCGTTCAAACTTACTTCCTAAACATCACCACCAACTCACATGAGTATTGGGTAGGAAAAATGATTCCTCAAGGTCTTTCTACACTCACAATCATCTAAACCAAAAGTCAACATCATGCGTGACACGTAAACCACATACATACGACAGTAACAAATAGGATCCGGGTCCTCTTATTAGAAGACAAGGAAACTACCACTCTATTCCAATCCTTACGGGCCACTACATGTGTCCCGTTGATCCATGGAAAGGAATTACATTTCATCCAAGTCCAACATAACAAGTCCCGTCATACTACAATATTATAGGGTCCGTCATCTACTGGTTCAGTCACGATCGCCAAGCATGAAGACTACACTTCACATAGTTACACAATAGGGTTCGAGACTTTCACCAATCATCAAAGGGTCACTACCCTAATCAGTCTCTATGGGTCACTACGCGTGTCCCATCAGTTAACGGGAAAGAAAAGACTTCATATTCGTCTTGGTTAATACTACAAATCATTCACCTCAATTCTTCATATCTAAGTCAACGGTAGTCTCACATATAGTATAACAGGCCATATAACAAACAATTCACAATAGCATGATACCATATCACAAAGGTCATATCTATAAAGTCTCATAGAACATGGCAGTCAGTCTAAGGGAATAAAATCCCGATAGTGGCAAGGGTAGATCCAGTGACAATCGTTGTAACTGGATTCATCAACTGTCATCTACTTCGATCTTACATGAATAAACAATTAATCGCAACTAGAAACACTAATCGTCACTGATTATTATTACAACAAACATTAAATTCGACAAAGACAGGATCACAATCTACAAGTACAATAATAACAATTACAGCAATGTAACAAGAATGTACCTTTATGAATAAGAAGACATCTTCTGTATCTATCAACACATTGATCGCACCCGCACCCTTGACCCTCATCAACTCTGCAACTGAATCCTCGTCCTTGGAGCCACGTCAACTAATACTCGTTAAGTCCTTCATCCAAATTGGTATCACACACGTCCACTGAAGTTCATCAGCACTGAGGGTCAACGGGGCACCAGCAGGGTGGAATCAATCTTCATACCTGTCTTATCACAACATCTCACACACAAAAGCTTAGTAGATAATCTGTTAGTTTCTGCCAACTAACTCTTCAACACCTACTTCATTCACTTAACCCACCCCCACGATATGTTTGACTCGACACACGGTTTGGGAACATGTCACTTCCGTGCACATGCTGCCAAACCTACGATCTGATACCAACTTATAACACCCCAGATTTTTTTCAATACAGCGGAAGACAAATCTGTCAGATACATTATATAAACATGTATATATATAATCCACTTAATAATAATCACGTTAATAAACAAATGATTAGGTGTTATATTAAAACATTAATACAGCTTTAATAGAAAATACGCGACATCAGAGTTCTGACTAGTCAAACATATCTCCCAACAATCTGTCTCCCTGGAATCTATCAAGTAAGCAACAGTCAACCTGCAGGGAGGAGATAGAGGGGAATTAGCACAAAGCTAAGTGAGTGCAACTAACTACAAGCAATAGTATACAGGAACCTTCACACTAATCATGTCACAAAAACTAACACACAAACATCACCCAAGTGCAGTCTATAGAGACTCTGGTGGCTCGGCCAAACCATTAACAATCAGTTGATCGGACTGAGGCTTACCAGAAGTTCCTCCACCACCGTATGTATATATAATCCACACGCGAAGGACACATCATTCACATATATATACATCACGATTGTCTAGGCTACCACATGAGGAACCTAACCCGCAGGTTGATCTCTCCTACTGAGGCTACCACACAATAGGGACGCACTGGGCTTCAGCAGACAAGCATCAACTAACATGCAGTTATCACAACGTACTAACTAACGGTAACAGTCGTATATCTAACAAGCATGACACTCATAATATAACATGCTACTATATACTATATTCTTCAGTTAGTCCCACTCACTGATACCGGCAGCACTCGGTAGTCTAATGTCACCGAGTCTTCTCCTCGTCCGTATCACCTGAGAACAAATACTGAATAAGTTAGTAATCGTATTCCAATACTAACTATATCACAATCACAGTATATTCATACTAACACTTAAGCACTTTACGAATGGTCTGCCAATCGTACGAGTAACACACTCACTCGCACGTTTGAGAACACTCAACCGTACGGTTGATAACTTACTCGTACGTTTGGTCTATGACTGAACACCCATCAATGATATCAAATGATCCGTATAGTTCACCACACGAGTGACCAGTAACTCGTATGAGTCGCATCTCAACCGTACGTATCATATTAACCAAAACAATAGTTCTCCTTAACCACTCACTTGCACGGTTCATAATACGGTTGA
Organism: Rutidosis leptorrhynchoides; assembly: GCF_046630445.1. Lineage (NCBI taxonomy): Eukaryota > Viridiplantae > Streptophyta > Magnoliopsida > Asterales > Asteraceae > Rutidosis > Rutidosis leptorrhynchoides. The sequence continues at coordinate 132,871,901 of NC_092343.1, forward strand.
CCACCCCAACCGTACGAGTGAAGGCTCACTCGTGCGAGTGATGAAGAACAATAGCAACAACTATTTAGAAGGGCTTCAACTTAAAATGCACAACATAAAATATCAATACATACTGTAAATCAACACATACAATCATGTATTCACTATATGATAAGTCTACATCATAAACTCAATCAATAACGACACTCAATGTGTGCAAAAACAAGACATACACGTTAAAACCCCTTCTTCTGACCAAAATAAAGCTTTATCTAGATTCTTAAAACCTTATCATTGGAAATTAGACCTCAAGACGATTCCAACGATAGTTTATTCATCAAAAATGGAGTTAAGGTTTGAAAGTTATGCCCTTTTTAATTTTACCAAAAGCTTACCAGTGCTCAACCGCGTGGTTGAGCCCTCAACCGTACGGTTGAGCCCTCAACCATACGGTTGAGCCCTCAACCACATGGTTGAGCCCTCAAATGCATTCTTAATTGCATAGTTGAGCTGTCAAAAGTGTGGGAGCTATTAGAACAGTCCAGCTCGCTGTTATCGCGATTTTTGACCCTAAATCATGATTTTTGAAAGATCTAACACCAAAACCACTTCAAAAACAACATATAAACTATATAGAAGCTATTTCTAACAACAATTGAGCATCTCTAACACATATTTATAAGATTCAAGCTCATATTCATCAAAAACTCATTTATACCCAAAACCCAATTTCTATGAATTAAAGCACGAATTCAAGCAAACAAACCTGATTAAATAATTACAAGAATGCTAGAAATCAGTCACTAAAGCCTCTTGATTCAATTTATCACTTGGATTAGATTAGGGTTTGAGAAGGAGATAAACAAGTGCGGTTTCTATTTAGAACTTTCAAGAAAATGAGAGAAAAGCTGACCCCTAGCTTATATATTAGTGTTAAACACAATACCCCATCACACACGAGTATTTTCAAGTTATCTGATATCTTTCGTACATAGTCTGGCAACCTAAACGAAGTCTAATTTAAATAAACAAACCTGTTCTGTGACCCTTGTCACAAACCGGTCTTAACCAAATACACAAATAATTATAAATATATAATTATTAAAATTACTAATTAACACCATACAAGGACAATTCGGTCATTTCCACCTAGGCCAGATCTCAGGATGTTACATTAGGACTATAACCTTTCCTGCCTTAGATTTAAGTGTTTTTTTCCTTTACCATACTTCGTGCTCTTATGTCTTCCTTAGAACCTATCTAATCCTCTGTCTTTATTTCTTTTTGGATGTCTAATCGTAATCCGATCATCATCTCCAACTCTGAGACTGAAGGATTAGTCAACTCACCAACCTATGCACCTGCTACTCCATCTGCATCACCAGTTTATGTGCCTGCTACTTCACCACATTCACCTACTGAAGAACCCCAACCTGATGCTGACTATGATGGGGATGATGAGGAAGAGGAAGTTGTGGAGGAAATTATTGAGGAAGAAGAAGAACCTTCCGAGGAAGAACCCAAAGAAGAATTTGAGCCTAAATATGAGCCCACTATTGTCTTAGCTCCCTCTCTAAAAAGGAAGAAACCTGAGATCCCTACTGTTGATACCCCTAGTCTTTCCAAGAAGCTTACCACAACCGACTTAGTTATGATCATTGAGCGACAAGACAAGTTGGAAATTGATTAAAAGAGCATGTTTGATACCTTGTCTTTTGTTCTTAAGGACCAAAGTGAGAAGAATAAAGTGGTAGAAGGATTTATGAAGTATGTCCAAGAACTACTTTGGGATAAGAAGCAAGTATCTGTTCATGCCCGATTGGCTAAGGTCAAGGAGAGTCAAGGCCAGTTGAGCAAACGCTGGGAAGACATGAAGGCACTCCAAGCAAAGCAGTATAAGGACTTAGATGAATTCATAGACTTGTTTAATTAGACAACAATAGGATATTGTCTTTCTAGTTTACGCATTTCTGTTCATTGTAAAGGCTTTTGCCTAATTTACTTTCTTGTTTCCCCGTGTAATAAAAGATGCTAGTTACCTTTGTGAAATTAATTGAATTTAAGCGTTTTGTTATATCCCGTTGTTCTCTTATCTATCCTATTATATGTTGTGTGAATCTTGTTCATTTATTAGCTTTTTAACTAATAATGTATTTATGTATTGAAGAACAATGGCTCACTCAACTCGCGGTGCTACCAACAACAACACTACGCCCAACATCACTCTCTCTGCTGAGCAATTTTAGATGCTTTTTACTGCCGCCTAGGGCAACCACGATAATGGCAACAACGGTTAACAGAATCTCCCTAAACATTGTTCATACAAGGATTTCTCTAACTGAAGGAACTGAAGGACCGGTTGAACTAACCCAGTGGTTCGAAAAGCTTAAGTCTATTTTCAGGATGTGTAATTGTACCGATGTCAATTGTGTCAAGTTTGTTACAGGATATTTATCTGGCGTTGCACTGACTTCGTGGACTGCATATTCTCAAACAGTGGGACTTGATGCTACAAATGCCATCCCATGGGCTGTCCTAAAAAGAATGATGACGGATAAGGAGACCATCGATGGTGTGATTTTGATGGCTCAGAATTTGGTGTCGGCTAAGAGGAGAAAGCTTGCTGCTGGTAAGCAAACTGAGTCAAAAGTTGTTGATAATAAAAGGAAGTTTGAGCCTGCTCAGAGTTCCAATCAAAATTTGAACAAAAAGGTTTCTGAAGGTTCGAAAGGTGGTTATGCTGGCAAACAACTGCTTTGTAAGCGTTGTGAAAAGCATCATTCTGATTGGTGCACGGCTGTGTGCTTAAAGTGTAAGCGAGAAGGTCATATAGCCAAGAAATATAAAGTTCCAAATCCATCACTCAACACACCTGCTACTAAAGCTAATACCCAAATTCCTACGTGCTATGATTGCGGAGAAGCTAGAAATTTTCGTAATCAATGCAAAAAGAGAAAGGGAAATGCTGGTAATACTGGTAATACTAGTAATGCTAGGAATGCTAAAAGGAGATCTTTTGTGATGACTGCAGAAGAAGCCCGTAGTGATGATGAAGTTATAACGGGTACATTTCTTGTTAACGACCTCTATGCAACTATTTTATTTGATACTGGTGCCGATAAGAGTTATGTGTCGACTGAGTTTGTGCCTTATTTAATGAAAAACCAAAAGCCTTAGACACTAAACGTTTAGTAGAAGTAGCTAACGGGAAGGTTATGAAAGTTGAGCATGTTTATAAAAAGTGTAACCTAACTCTAGCTAATAAATCTTTCAAGATCGACTTATTTCCAGTTGAGTTAGGAAGTTTCAACTTAGTTATAGGGATGGATTGGTTAGCCCCATTGAGAGCGGGAATCCTATGCTACGATAAAACCATAAGTATTCCTCTTGAGAATGGTGAAATTCTAGTCATTCAAGGCGAGTATAGTGGTTCCAAACTCAATATCATTTCGTGCATCAAAACTCGTAAATACCTTATGAAAGGTTACCAAGCCATTTTAGTTCACTTTAAGAAGACTGAAACAGAAGAGAAATGTATTGATGACGTACCAGTAGTTAAAGAATTTCCTGAAGTCTTTCCTGATGAACTCCCTGTTTACCACCACAAAGACAAGTTGAATTTCAGATTGACTTGACTCCTGGTGCTGCACCTATTGCAAAGGCACCTTAACGATTAGCTCCATCTGAAATGGAAGAGTTATATCTAACCAATTTCAAGAACTATTAGATAAAGGATTCATTCGTCCTAGTTCGTCCCCTTGGGGAGCACCCGTTCTGTTTGTTAAGAAGAAGGATGGTACATTAAGAATGTGTATTAATTTTAGTGAACTCAACAAACTTACTATCAAGAATCATTATCCCTTCTGCATATTCATGATCTGTTTGACCAATTTCAAGGGTCAAGCATCTAATCGAAGATTGATTTAAGGTCGGGATATCACCAACTTAGAGTGAAGTAACCCGATGTTTCTAAGACCGTATTCTGAACTCGTTACGGACATTACGAATTTCTTGTTATGCCTTTTGGTTTAACAAACGCACCTGATGTATTCATGGATCTTATGAACCGTGTATGCAAACCTTATCTTGAAAAATTCGTGATTGTTTTCATCGACGATATCTTAATCTATTTCAAGAATGAGCAAGAGCATGAGCGACATTTATGTTTGATCATGGAGTTACTAAAGAATGAACAACTGTATGCTAAGTTCTCCAAATGTGAATTCTGGTTACGAACAGTTCAATTTTCACGGACATGTAGTTGATAGTGAAGGAATACATGCCGATCCAGTGAAAATCACTGCTATTTAGAACTGGGAAGTGCCTAGGAGTGCGAAGTATATTCGCCAATTTTTGGGACTTGGTGGTTATTACCGAAGATTTATCGAAGGATTTTCAATTCTAGCCAAACCTTTTACTAAGTTAACTCACAAGGGGAAGAAGTTTGAATGGTCTGAAGAACCAGAATCTGCATTTAAGATTCTAAAGGAGAAATTGACCATAGCCCCGATTCTATCTTTACCTGAAGGATACGAGGATTTCATAGTTTATGGTTATACCTCGAATCAAGGTTTCGGTTGTGTATTGATGCAACCTCAAAAAGTTATTGCATATGCATCTTGAAAACTTAAGAAACATGAGAAGTACTACACCACGCATGACCTGGACTTAGGAGCTGTGGTATTCGCATTGAAGATGTGGAGACATTACCTTTACGGAATTAAATTCACAGTGTTTACCGATTATAAAAGTCTTCAACATATTTTTGATCAGAAACAACTGAACATGAGGCAACGGTGATGGGTTGAACTATAAAACAACTATGATTGTGAGCTTAAGTATCATCTTAGTAATGGAAATGTTGTTGTCGATGCTCTCAGTTGAAAGGAACGTAATAAACCTATTAGAGTCCGAGCTTTGAACATAGTCATTCAGACTTATCTTACAACTCGAATCCGCGAAGCACAACTTGAGGAATTGAAGGAAGAGAATGTCCAACTCGAGGGACTAAAAGGTCTTGAAAAGCAACTTGAACTCAAGGGAAACAAAACACGGTATTTTAACAACCGAATCTGGGTTTCATACTTCAGAAATCTATGAGGAATAGTCTTGGATGAAGCAAACAAGACTAGATATTCTATTCACCCACGCTCTAGTAAAATGTATCATGATGTGAAATAGTTTTATTGGTGGCCTGATATGAAATATGATATTGCTGAGTATATGAGCAAGTGTCTTACTTGTCTGGAAGTTAAGGCCGAGCATCAAAAGCCGTCTGGATTACTTCAACAGCCAGATATTTCGCAGTGGAAGTGGGAATGTATTGCTATGGACTTTATTACTAAATTGTCCAAGACTTCAAGTGGCAATGACACTATTTGGGTCATAGTGGATCGTCTTACTAAATCTGCACATTTCTTACCGATCAAGGAAACCGACAAGATGGAGAGATTGTCATAATTTTACATCAAAGAGATTGCCTCACGTTATGGTGTTCCTATTTCTATCATATGTGATCGCGACAGTCGATTCACTTCTAGATTCTAGAAATTCTTACAATCTGCTCTTGGAACTCAACTCGACATGAGTACTTCTTATCATCCGCAAATCGATGGTCAAAGTGAACGAACCATTCAAACATTGGAAGATATGCTTCGTGATTGTATTATCGATTTTGGCAAAGGTTAGGATAGACATATACCTTTGGCTAAATTTTCTTACAACAACAGTTACCACGCAAGTATTAAGGCTGCACCTTTTGAGGCCTTATACGGATGGAAATGTAGGTCCCCATTGTGCTGGGATGAATTAGAGGATAGACAGTTAACTGGTCCTGAAATCATACATGAAACAACCGAGAAGATCGTTCAGATTAAGAAATGGTTAGAAACTGCCCGCACCCGACAGAAGAGCTATGCTGATAATCGTCGAAAACCTTTGGAATTCTAAGTTGGTGATAAAGTCATGTTGAAAGTATCCCCTTGAAAAGGCGTCGTTCGTTTTGGTAAACGAAGCAAACTAAGTCCGCGTTTTGTTGGACCTTAACATACAGCTGAGCTTAGTAGTGTGCACAACGTATTTCATGTCTCGAATCTTAAAAAGTATCTTGTTGATGATACTCTCGTCATTCCTTTGGCTGACATCCGCATTGATGATAAGATGCATTTTGTTGAAGAACCCATAGAGGTTATGGATCTGAGATCAAGCGGTTAAAGCAAAGTAATATTCCTATTGTTAAGATCCATTAGAATTCACGACGTGGCCCCGAGTATACCTAGGAACGTGAAGACCAAAAGAAACGGAAGTATCCTCATATTTTTCCAACCAATGATTCAACCGACAAGCCTACCTGAAACTTCGGGACGAAGTTTCTATTAACGAATAGGTACTGTGATATCCCTCACTTTTCCATTCTGAATTGACTAAAATGCCCCTAGGGTTTCAGCATGGTTATGTGTAATACTGTCTAGGGTTGTTATTTAAAACTACAATTAATACGAATCAACGTTGACCTAATATCTATTTTAAGTTACCAACACTTATGTATTAATTAAATTTATATAGTAAATGTGACTTTAGTTAATAATATTATATAAATTTAAAATACATATATAACATAAATTAAATAAAGTATATATTAAAATGACAATGTATTTTGGTTAATATAAACAAAATAAGTATTTAAATAAATTGTGATACTTTTATAAATTATAAAAGTATAGTATAATTAATATAATTAATAAATTAATTTACTAGTATTAATTATCAATAATAATAATGTTATTAATAATAAAATTGATAAAAGAAAAGAGAGTTAAATTGAATAAAAAACAAAAAGAATTCTAGAATGTTCCTAAATAAGATAAATAATATAAAAAAAGAAAAGGCCATTCGGCAATAAAAAAAGAAAAAAATTAAAACTTCCTTATTTAATTTAGCTTTTTCTCCAAGCAATTTTTTTTTATAAATAGACCCATCCCCTCTCATTATTTTTGTGCAATTCTCCTTCTTTTCTTTCATCTTCACAAACCCTAACATTCTTGTAAGTTTTCTTTCTTTCTTTTATTTTTTTTATTTCGGTTTCTTTTACTTTTTATTAGTTGAATTAATTTTTAAATTTTTAATAAATCATATACAATTAGCTTAAACAATCATAATATGTAGTAATTAGTATTATAAGTATTATAACGTATAAAAATTATTTTTAAAAATTAATACTCGATTTTATGAATCAAAATAAATAAAAAACTAATTTAAAACTATATATATACTGTACATATATATATTTATAAAAATATATATAAATTGTTAATTAAAGCATGTATTTATTTTTACAGTAAAGTAACATACTTATAACAATTATTATGATAAAAATATAATTTATATATATTAAATATGAATTTATATTGAATTAATCTTATTTTAAATGAACGAATAAGAGGAAAATAAAAAATTAATTAATAAAAGCATTATAAATTTGTGGGATCTGATCTAATATAATTTAAATATTATTTTGACATGTTAACATAAATTATTTATTTTTAAGATCACTAGAATAATTATTATTCATTTATTTATAATTCGGTTTACATAAATAATATGTAAATTGGGGTTTAAATTTTATAAATACACAAATACAAAATAATTTTTAAAATATGTAATAGACTTATAATAATTTATAAAGTAGAAACCCTTATTTATATAATATTATATATATATTTATTTTTTATTTACTTGTGTACTGATTTCATTATATATACATAAAATGAGTTTAAAATTTTATAAAATACAAAAAATAGTAAAAATTACATAAAAAGTATTTAGAATAATGATACAACATATAAAAATAGTTATAAGAATTATTGGTGTAATATTTATAATTACATTTGAATTATATATTAAATAAACGTGAAAACTATGTAAAAATTTGAAATAAATATTTTTAACAATAATATATATATATATATATATATATATATATATATATATATATATATATATATATAATTTTTATGAGTTTATAAAACTTAGATAGACATGGGAAAATTATAAATATAATTATTTGGGTCAAAAAAGTATTTTATCCCTAATTAAACTTATTTTGGGGTCAAACCGAGAATATGAATAAAGATAAATAGAAAATAAATACAAAACTTAATAGAATTATTTTATAAATTTTTCTACTGATTAATATGCTTAACTAAGTTTATAAAAATATATCAATTTATAATTATCTAGGTAATTAATTAATTATTTACATATTTATGGATATTATTTTATTTAAAAAACTATTATATTAATAATTATCTTATGATTAAGTAACAAATAATACAAATTTATATAATATCTATTAAATTACATAATAAGGAAACAAGATATTGATTAATATTATGATTAATAATTAATCTAATATCATAATATAATGATAATAACTTGAACTATAATATACATATACAATTATATAATAATAATTTAAATAATAAAACATTTAAATAATTAAAACTGTGTGTATAATAATTATATTATTATTATATTAATATTATGATGTGATGTATTCCTATACTCACATAATTAAGTGGAAACCAAAAACATTGATAAACGTATGACTTATATGAACTTCACCGCTACTTACGGTCGTAAGTGAATGATGTCATATGTTGCCATTTGGGATATGGTTGTGGATTTCGAATGTCATGACTTAGTTTTTGATCAAGAATCCTGGCCCCCGGTTACACCTGGTCATTCCTGACTTATTTGATAGCATCGAAGTTTGGGCAAAGTTATATAAACATCAAATGTAATAATGGTGGAAACATAAACATATATTAAGTCAATCCTTAAGATACTTAGGATTCTTCAATTGTCAATTGGACAAATTTTTGATTAAGTCTATATCTCTAGGTTGAAGGCCTGGTCATATACTCTCGTTCATTTCGTTCGTAGAATTACCTCCATCTTCAATTTAAGGTGATTTTCATAGTCCCATTTTTACTGTTTTTATATTTTGGGATGAGACGCATGCTTGCTTTTAAATGTTTTACGATTTAGACACAAGTAACTTGAAAAACTTTATGTGCAACTGGATGAGACATTTTGTTAAACTTGTATTTATACTTGTATTTTTACATGCTAAATCCCTACTAGATAATATCGTTAATTGTTTGAATTTGGGTTGGCAAATTCAATTATTGATGGTAGCGCTATGGGAGCAACTTCACTATCCATTGACATGAGTCAAGTGGATACATAATAATGAGAACGTGATACGACGGTATCATGGGGTATTAATTGTTTAGTTCGATATTATACTCATGACATATTCTTGATTTTTGATATATGATTATATCAGATTTTTATAACTAAATCTTCTGGTTTAAATTCTTGATTATTAACATAAACCTATGAATTTCACTCAACCTTTATGTTGACGTTTTAAGCATGTTTTGTCTGAGGTTATGATTAGCTTTGTGATGCTAGCTAATGTGTTGTTGATGATTGCCTGCTTTGCTTGTTGCATTGGTGTAACGACTCGTCAAGTACCCTTAACGGCTCCATCACTTGGTTCCACAGCTTGATCATAACTCTAAATGAATTTAATAAATAACATTGCATTCTTTATTTAAAAATGATTTCCTATAAAGGAAATCTATAATCAATGTAAGTGTAGATAAACCAACATAGGTACATATAAAAAGTTGACCAAAACCATGTCAACAAACACCCACAATTTAATGTAACAAAATAGAATGCAAGTTTAAATGTTTATCAAAATCTGCCAAAACATATGAAGACCCTCTAAGCACAGCGGAAGACGAAAGCAATCAAGTACCTGAGAAAACATGCGAGTAAACTGTCAACAAAAATGTTGAGTGAATTATAGGTTTAAAATAACGTATAAGATTTAGACCACAATATTTTAAATGTCAGAAAACATAAAAATTATTATTCATTAACACATGAGCCACCTGGTAACTACTTAACCATTCATTACCCTTAACATACAACAATATACACTGAACATGTGTATCTTCAAAAAAATACGAAGTACTAATACATTTCGATTATAAATTGCTAGCGGGACTAGCGCTAAATGGGGCTGTCAAGCCCGATAGATCTATCCATAGGATTCACGTTCACCAATAGAAACCAGTGATTACAATTACCTGATTAGGGAATATTTTTGTTCAACTCATAATGAATAACTTAAATTAATTTCCACTTGTGTCCAAAATGTAAAACAAAAGTTGCATGTAATTTCATCCCAAAAATACTTTAAAATAGTATGAAAAACGGGACTATAACTCACCTTAAGCAAACGAAGCAAAAAGGAAACAGGTATGCGAACAGTAAAAGTAAATGATCAAGAATGATCACAACTCCGACCTAAAGATAATGCAGGTCGATATAAATAACTATCTTAGGTCAAGTCTTAGTATGTTAACCATAGTACTTGTTGTAGTAAAGCAAAGAACATCAATCAGTATGATTCGGTATGATCAGGACATCGTATAACATGTACTTTCTATTTTTAGAAAGTTCTATTTTTAGTAAGTTTCCATTTTTGGAAAGTTTCTATTTTTGGAAAGTCTCTATTTTTCGAAAGTTTCAATTTTTGGAAAGTTTCTATTTTTAGATTGTTCCCTTAAATAGATTGTTTCCTTATTTAGAAAAGTCAATAAAAGTCAAAGTCAACCGAAGGTCAAAGTCAACTCAAAAGTCAACTCAAGTCAACCTTGGTCAAACTTAGTCAACCTTGAAGTTTAAAGTGTAAATCATATTAATAACATAAGTTATAATATTATTTAAAATAATATTTATATAAACTAGTCATATCATAAGTTTAATTAAACTAAATTGAATTATAAAGTTAATATAAGTTCAAATGATATAATAGATATAACGTAAGTATTTAATTAATTAACTAAATATTAGTCATATCATAAGTATTATTAATTAATAATGAATTATTAATCATAATATAAGTATTTTAAATTAATTATGAAATGTTACACATATCATAAGTATTTTGTTATAATTATTAAACCAAAAGTATTTAATAATTAATTTGTGTCATAAATAATTAATAACTAAGTCTTATAATAAATAAATAAATAATTAATCTTTATTATAAGTCTTGATATAATAAAACCTTATATCATAAGTTTTATACTTAACATAAGTTTTTCATTAATAATAATTGTATTATTAAATCATAAGTTTAATTATAGGAATAATTAAATCATAATATGAATATTAAATGATATAATAAATATATATCATAAGTATTATTTTATATAATTACTTTTATAACATAAGTAATTTAAAAATAATGAAAATCATTATTCATATAACCTAGGTTCAATTTCATTAACACTTTATCGGGTCATATCTTGAGCCTCGGGTGTCGGTTTTTGACGAATCTTATATATATCATCGTCTAACAAACCATCTCGACACCTTAGGATGCTCAAGAACATCCCAATGCAGTTCTAAAAGTCATGATGAACAGCCATAAATGAAGTATCACTTTAATCCGTTTCAAAAACTTGTTTTAGTCATTCCGGGTGATCCGTGGCTTGGATTTTGATGACTCGAACATGAAAGTTCATCCAATCATCAATCCTAACCCAATGATATACCCTAAAATATCAGATTATGGTCCCAAAGTCAGACCAAAACCTGGTTTCACATGTTAACACAATTCAATCTTACAAAACCCTAAATCAAGCAGAGATTTTAATCCGTAACTCGCAACGAGATGAATCTAAAGCCTAAAGTTATGTACTCAATCAGAGGAACTCATTGAGACACTTTAATTAACCAAAAATATTAGCCAAATACACTGATTATATCAATAAAGCTGTTGTCCCAATTTTGATCAACCGAAATCATACACAATTAAGCATTTCTAAGCATAATAACAACAATACAACAACATACAAGCACTAACACATTAACATACATCTAAAATCGGTAAAAATAGATGAAAATGAAAAGGTTAGGGTTTATGTTTATACCCAAATCAAAGAACGAGTGATATGGATGCGTAGAGCTTGAAGAGTAGTATTCGATTATGTGAAAAGCCCTAAATCTTCAAGGTAGAAATCAAAAGATGATGATGATGGTGTGTGGTGTAGGCGATGGCCAAGGAAGGGAGAAAGGAGGAAGAGGAGAGTTTTTAGGTTTAGGTTAAAATAAAATAAAGTAGTGTGAAATGATTTCCAACTGCAAGTAGTGTAACAAAAAGAAAATGGGAGGGGTGTAAGGCCTAGGTTCGGCCAAAATTTACAAGGGGTAGGCCCCACATGGCCCACTTTGAACATGTGGACAAAAGCTTGTTGCCCGAATACCCAAACGAAGTCCGATTCACGAAAATGTCGTTACGCTATTAAATCTTCAGAAGAATTACGCACACGCGAAAAATAAAATATAGAAATATCTTATAAACTCATATGATATAGAAATATCATAAATAAAATATTCTGGATTCAAAAATTGCGAAAGTCTGATTATTGGTTTGAAAACTGAAACGATTTACTGGATAGAAATCCAAGATACGTAGATACGTACAAATCTAAATACGAACACATATATTAATATAACATATAATAAAGGAAATATTATTAGTGAATTAATAATATAAGTCATAGAAATGACGTGACACGAATATAAATTAACAAAATTTAAATATAAACGAAAAAGAATAACGGAAAAAGTAGGGTTGTGACTGTACCTTCCGGTTACGGAAATTTCGTTCCGAAATTTAAGTAGGTGCAGGGGTTGACTCGTCATTTGAGAACAAATGCGGGTATTTTTGCCTCATCTGATCTTTACGTTCCCAAGTGTACTCAGGCCCACATCTAGCATTCCATCTAACTCGGACAATAGGAATGTTACTTTGCTTGAGTCTCTTAACCTCTCGATCCATAATCTCGACAGGTTCTTCAATAAGATAGAGTTGTTTATCGATGTGAAGTTCATCAATGGGAATGGTTTCATCAGCATCAGCCAAACACCTCTTTATATTAGATACGTAAAAAACCTCATGAACAGCGCTAAGCTCTTGTGGCAATTTCAAACGATAAGTGATGGGTCCAATTCTTTCAGCAATCTCAAACGGGCAAACATATCGAGGATTTAACTTTCCCCTCTTACCAAAACGTACCACACCTTTCCAAGGTGATACCTTCAACATGACACGATCACCAACTGGAAACTCTAAATGTTTCCTTCTAACATCGGTATAACTCTTCTGCCGACTCCTGGCGGTTTTCAACCTTTCTTTAATTTGCACAATCTTCTCGGTAGTCTCATGAATATTTTTGGGCCTGTGAGTTGAGCATCCCCAACCTCAATCCAACAGATCGGAGACCTACACTTTCTACCATATAGTGCCTCGAACGGTGTGGCTTTAATACTTGCATGATAGCTGTTATTATAAGAAAATTCAGCCAACGACTAATATCTATCCCAACCATTACCGAAATCAATAACACATGCACGCAACATGTCTTTCAACGTTTGAATGGTCCTTTCTCTCTGACCATCGGTTTGCGGATGATAAGTAGTGCTCATATCCATCTTGGTTCCCAAAGCTTCCGGTAGAGATTGCCAAAACCACGATGTAAATCAACTGCCCGGTCTGAACTAATGGATACAGGAACACCTTGTCTTGAAAAGATTTCTTTCGAATATAAACGAGTAAGCTTCTCCATTGAATCAGTTTCTTTTATCGGTAAGAAATGAGCTGACTTTGTGAGTCGATCAATAATAACCTAAATAGTATCATGACCACCCACAACTCTTGGTAACTTCGTAATAAAATCTATTGCAATACCTTCCCACTTCCACTTGGGAATTTCAGGTTGCACTAAATGTCCGGACGGTTTCTGATGTTCAACTTTAACTTTAGCACAGGTCAAACACTTAGCCACGTAAGTAGCCACATCAACCTTCAGATTAGGCCACTAATATAACTCTTTGAGGTCATGATACATCTTTCCTGAACCAGGGTGAATAGAGTATCTAGACTTATGAGCTTCATCTAAAACAAGTTGTCTTAAGTCACTGATATCGGCTAAAAAGTCACGTTTTCACCTCGGTATTGAGGCCTAAAAACAATAAAGTTCCAAGATTTATTGCCAAAATACACACTTTGTCAGAAGAAATTGAGGATTTAGTGATTACAAAGACGGTGCAAAAAGAATCAAGAGAATCGGAGCTAAAACGAAGATTCTAGAGCGAAAACGGTGAAAGACGAGAAACCAAGCTACGACAATGGAAATCAAGTTGCGATCGAGTGAAATCAGCAAACCAAAGCAGGCCATACGGCTTGCCATACGGCCTGCCAGTAGGGAAAATGGCCTGCCATACGGCTCAGGCAAACGGCAAGGCAAAACGGCCTGCCACTGCAAACGACCTGAAAAACGGCCTGCCATACGGCTTGCCAGCCCTATGCAGGCCAATTTCAAGTCTATTTAAAGGGTTTTTGTCATCTATTTTTACAAAAACTTCAATTCACTTCATTCTCTCTCTTTCTACCATATTAGTCATACTATCAAGGTCTTCGACTCCGTGCGGGAAACCTAGTACCCGGAGAAGAACGTCGAATATTGTATTAGGAGCGGTCTGGAATTTAAAGTTGTCACTTTTGTATTCGGAACTCGTTTAGTCTACTGGTACTTCTATCCTTTGTCTTTATATAATGTCTTCAATTATTATGCTTTACGATATTGTTTCCATGATTAGCGAGTAGTTATCTTTAGTGTATGATATGATGTAGTCAGTTTAAATGCCAAAATAATATTACGGTTTGTGTATTTTATCGAGATGCTTTCCGACTATGCTTTAAACTCAATCACTTTTCCAACTAATAGAACGTAGTTATCGGCTTTGTTATTGGGAAGTCGCGAACCCCGATTCAAAATACACTATTTGTGTCACCCCGTGGTAAGAGAAGTTTATCGGATACAATGTAAGTTTGACTGAGGCACTCTGGTTGTAGTAAGTCCACTGAGCATTAGATTCTGACTGAGGACTCTTTTGTAGTGAAACATCTAACTAGACCCATAGTATATTGTCGGTCCTAGACCATTCTAGTGTATTCACCAAGCATATAAACTTCGTATGTGCACGATGAAGCACAACGGTTATTGTAAGCTGTACCTCTGCTAAGTAAGGCCATGGAACCCGGTCAGTGCTGATTAGTACACTTCACCATAACGCGATCTCAAGAATTGCACCCCGCTTGAGGGATTCTTAGTTAATTAAGGATCTGTTTGTTTAAACACATAAAAGATTGGACCGTTAGGATAACCGAACGTGTTCATAGAAGTCAAACTTGACTTGGCCATGGTGTTCTTTATGGTTGAACTATTTTCAAGGGCCTAACTACATTTTTAAACCCAATCACTAACGAAAGCATCAAAACACATCACGTCTCTCGGATATGGAAAACTCTGTATTCTATTATGCTTAAGAAAGTTTTTACCTTTGTGGAATGTTAATATGTCACCCAACTGAGTTGCTCTATTGGATGAGCCGTCTGAACGTGTTTGCCTGTAGTCAGACTGCACGGGCGTCGGGGGTGAGGGACATTGCTGTCTATTCAGAATCATCAAGCCTAACGCATTACCCAGTGACATGTCTTATGACAAGGGCGTTTATGACTAGTATAATGAATACAAGGTCACTACCTATTCATGAGCCAACATTCCATAATCTCGGCAAAGTAACTAACAAAACCATAGTATGCACTTATTTTAACCTTATCTGAATTACAAATTTTATCGCATTTAATTTATTTTATCTTATAAACTAGAAAACTCAAAATTAGGTAATAAACCACTACTATTTCACTTTAGGATTACATTAAGCTTTAATTATAGGTTCGATTCTACTGATATCTTAAAATATGACTCTAGGTCATACTTCCCTTACTCATAATAAGGAGTAGTACGATTTAGGTCCCGCTAAATATAAATTTAAAACTATCAACCCCTTCTTCGATAGGCTGATTCTGATGCCCTGCGGCCTGACGACACCACATAAAAAAAACCATCTGTTTCGGTTATATCAAGAGGGAGAAGAGTTTTTGGCGCTGCTGCCAGGGACTTGGTATCAGACAATACTGCTTTTATCAAACCTATTCATAAGCATTTAGTGGTGTCTAAGAAAGATAATTATACACGGACTTGGTTGTTGGATTTTCCTAACGGTCTCAAATTATATTGGAACCAAAAGGATCATGCCTCTCCGTAGTCGGCCTGGCCACTTAGTTTGTTGAATAGTTCGTGCGTAGCTCTGTTATTGAAATACCAGGGAATCAGTAGCAAGAACCAAAAACATATTTAAACTTAGGATAATTACCTTAGATTACCTTAGATTACCTTAGATTACCTTATATTACCTTAGATTAAATTAGGAACTTAGCTTATCTACTTAAAATTTAAACAAAAAGGCATACTCAGTGTATGACCCAAACCCGATCTAGACCAAGGCCATTCTTATTCGTACCTGATCCAGACGCAATAATCTCTAAAGCATGCAAAGAAGAAGGAATCAAAAACCATATGGCATTATGCGTTACTCTAGCAGAAAACACCAAAACCTCGATTGAAGGTCGAGGAGGACTGATTAGATTCCTAGAGATTCAAGGACACTCATTCGAGTTAAAACACCATATTATACAGCTCATCCAAAATGGCTGTCAATTTCATGGATTACCGAATGATGATCCTAACTCTCACCTTGATAAATTCATATCTATTTCGAACTCATACAAACAGCCAGGGATAGAACAAGATATAGTCCGACTATACTTGTTCCCCTATTCTCTCACTCATCATGCACAAACATGGTTTGAAGGATTAGAAAAAAATCCCATCACGTCATGGACGGAGATGGCTACTAAATTTCTAACCAAATATTTCCCTCCTTCTAAACAAACCAAGCTCAAGAATGACATCATTAACTTTAAACAAAGTTATGATGAATCTCTTTACACTGCATTGGAGTGATTCAAAACCCTGCTGAAGAAATGCCCTAATCACCAGTTAGAACGGTCAGTTCAAATCTGTGCCTTCTACAATGGCCTTACGGTAAATCATAGGACGACGATCGATGCAGCAGCTCAAGGAAATCTGATGAACCAAACCGCAGACGAAGCTTGAGAGTTGCTCAAGAACATGACAATGCATCATCATGACTGGAATAGTGGTGAAACAACTTCATCATCTGCCCCACTCTCCGCACTTAATAATCAAACGGAGGCCATCAAATCCCTCATGGACAAGATGGAGTCTCTTGCCAAACAACTTGGAGAATTGAAGACGAAACTGCAGCAGGTTAACCAGGTTCAGGCCTGTGTTAATTGTACCAACATGCAACCCACTGAATTATATCAAGTTGAGTACAAGAGTCCTGACGGTTTATTCTGTTACGTTCAATACCCAGCTCGTCAATCAAATTCCGGATTCAATCAACAACTTAGGGTTAACCAATTTCAAAGAAACAACGAGCCTTTTCACTATCGTTACCCACCTTATCTACCCCATCAATCTCAATTGACTTACGATCAACCACTTCCACTCACTGGTACACCAGCTAAGGAAAATTCCTCAACCACCCAAATTACGAAAGTTGTAACCAACCCTACTCTCAAGACTGATGATCAGTTGATTCAGTTCATCCAAGGATAACAATAGCTAAATCAGAGAACTGCATCTAGACAAGACCAGACAGAGATACTAATGTGAAATCAATTGGCTCCATTTAAAAGTCTATAAACACAGCTCGGACGGTAATTAAAACGCCTTGAAACCCGACCGCAGGGAAGATTACCTAGTAACACTATCCAAAATCCCCACATAGAGGAAGCTAAGAAAATGGACTCCATAATCCCAAGGGAAGAACCACGGAGAAGGTCAGCTAGGCTCAAGAACAAATCAACATATACTCAAAAGCTACCCACTCAAACTCCAGTTTGTGTACCTTATCCTGAAAGGCTACAAGAAGAACCATCCAAGCTTGATACCTAGAAACTTGATGGAAGATTCCTGGACACAATGTCCAAAGTTCTCAACCAGAAAAGATACATCCGAAGGCTTCTCTCTACCAAGGAAATGATACCAGATCCAACAAAATTCCACTGAGTGAAGAATGCTCTGCATTACTCGGATACTCTCTACCGCAAAAGCTATACGGGCCGATTCATTTTCCCGTGCTCAATCTACCAATCTGGAACCATTCATGCGCTAGCAGATTTAGGAGCAAGTATCAACCTAATCCACTACTCTCTCTTCAGAGATTGTAGTTATGAGACTTATCACCAACCAAAATGACAATCCAATTTGCCGACCACACAATTAGATATCCTAAGGGCATAGTTGAGAATGTCTTGGTGAAAGTTGACAAATTCTTGTATCCTATGGATTTCATAGTGATGGACATTAAGGAAGACCTTCACACTCCGATAGTGTTAGGAAGACCTTTCATGAATATGACTAGGACTGTCATTTTTTTAAAGGCAAGTTGTTGGCATCGAATACTTTCATTTGCCACGCATGCAAGCGCTTTCGGGTAGGAAACCCGAACCGCATTACAGTGATTCGAACCTTATACCATCCCGAGGGGCAGGCGGTTGGACCTAGGTCCTGAATATGGGTCGGTAAAACCTTCCCCGGGGCAATTAGGCTTTCAGGAAATAAATCTCACGAATATTTTTAAGGGGAGGGACTCGAACTTGAGACCTCCCCACCCCCATCCCAATGCACAAGTGCAAAGGGGTGAACCACTGGACCACAAGGGTGGGTTCAACTAGGACTGTCATTGATGTGTACAATCAAACCTTGATCTTGCGATCACATGGGGAGAGTGTTACCTTCAAAATTGACTGACCTACCGATCTTTCTGAACAGGCATAGATGTTTGCTATTTCCACCGAACAGATCACTTCCGATGATGAGTCTCCACCACCAGCTGACGATATCGAGATGGGTGTCGAATCACAGTCTGCTGATGACCTAGAAATGGAAGAAGAGGATCCCAGCGAAGAAATAGAGGAAGAGGAAGAATCTGAGGAGGAAAAGGAGATGGGAGACGTAAAAAAAACTGCGATAATACCCTCTCTAAGCTTGGAACGTCACGAAGAATTAATGAGGCTAGAGACGGAGGAACACAGTTTAATTATTCGTTTCAAAAAGAAAACCGCTAAGGTTGAGGTTAAAGATATAAAGAATGACCCTCCAAGTGTTGAAAGGAAGCACCAGAATACTGAAGAAGCCCGTTCATCAGATGAATCCACATAAGAAAACTATACCGATGATGACGAGGAAGAGAAACATGAAGACATTCTAGATGATTCATATTCTCCACCCGAACCAGATCAGGAGGAGCCGGCCACTTCTCCAGATCAGATTCCGGTCATATCTAATCACGCCGATATGATAACCTTCATCAATGACACCGATGAATTTGAAGATATTCTCGAAGCCATCCATAAATCAACAATTGATTTTACACTACGCTTAAAGAAACGGATCAAGGCTATCAAAGATGCATACAACCTCTATCTACAGAGTGAAGATGATGATGTTGAAATCTTTATCAATACTCTTCACGATCATATCTACCATGAAGAAAGGCAACAAGAGCATAATTAAGTGGTTCGCACTATTCTCGAGACAAGATTTTATCAAGATCGCAAGATCATTTACTCTAAGGTCTACAATGCCTTAGCCAGATCTGTACTTCCGTTCTTAGCAAACCAACGAGTGCTACTGACTCTCATCTGGAAGCACATAGATCTTTCCACCGAACACCCTACTTATCACTCTGATTTCAAATGATCGAAGATATTCACAGCCTCTTCGCCCTCTTAGAAAGAGATAATTTCGAAAGAATACCAGAAAGACTAGTGACTTACGTAACAATTGATCACCATGCTGATATGATAATCAAAGAGTTACAAGATGTAGTAGCAAAGGAAGGATGACGCAATAATCCGTTCTCACATATAGAACTAAACCGAGTCAACATTGCCACCTATGTTACGAAGCAGATAACACGTATCTTTCACGAATCCACGAATCCTAGTTTCGCATTCAAGGCTGGATGTCGGGAGATATATTCTAAGACAGTGACATTAATGCTTGGGTCATGAATGCTCTTCACTTCCTTTCAGCTTCGCATCTTGACAAATTTGTGCAAAGCTACAGACTCGTACTGTGGAGATCACCGTTCAGAAGATTTTGAGATACTGAAGATATAATTTTTGACACTATTTGAAGACCTCCGAAATGAGCATCCTATCATATAAGTAATCACCACGAGCGCTACCTCGATGATTCACTTTCATGGATCAATCAGCATAGCCGTGGATTATATTCTCATCGGAATTCAAGACTTGTCAAGAGTCGAAACCGCACATTATCTACCCTTCAGAAGATCTTCACGAGAAGTACCAGATTTGCTACCACTCTTGGTCCGGCACTTTCTCTGAATTTATCCACCAAGACTCACATTCCCTCGAGAAGAAGACAATTACAACTATCAGAGGGGAATCTCTGCTTTTTAGGCATCATAACGGTCGAGCCAACGACCTTAAACAAAAGCGCTTCTCGGGAGGTAACCCGTGCAATAAATTTGAGTAGAAGAATAAAGGATGACAAATAAGCCGATCAATAAAGGACGTAACTTCCAAGATTGCTGAAACTACCTATCTTCACAAGCCAGCCAGTTTCTTCACAAGCAACCATGGCTATCCGCTGGGGGTACTCCTTTCTTCCCGTTACTAGCTCAAAATTTTAATTATGCCACATCCTAGCTTATCACTAAGTGTGGGATTCCAACCCAAATAAACACTAGAAAAATATTCCCAGATCTTTAACTAAAACTCCTAAGTGTGGGATACACTAGGAATATTGGGGACAATGTTTGTCTAAGTGTGGGATTAAATAACCCCATTACAAAGATTCCGAGTTCTTAAGCCAAATTTCAAAATTTTTAACAAGAGAAAGCCTTTTCGAAAAAGTACTTTCGAAAACCTAAAACGTTTGTAAATAAAAATATGGCTTAAGTAAGGTAGAAATCTTGTTGGCACGAACCGAATCTCTAATAGAGCATTGCATGACTAGGCATTATCGACCTAAATTGATTATGGTGAGGCACCCAAAATATGACCATATGAGCATTCATCTTTAATGCTTCACTATTTTCCGTTGAGAGTGCCGATCTCTGTACTCAGAATTAGAACTTGCTCTAGATCTGCATTTCCAAGTAACGAAATGTGATTCGTGTATAAATCAGAAGAGCTAGCCATTTGTCAAAATAAGCCTTTCACACCTTCACCACTTCTACCACATCAAACCCTCATCCACATCATCTTTACTATCACTCAAAAAATTCAGTAAATGAAATTCCTTACGAAAACCCTAAGTTATAGACCTCTCAAGTATCATGGCAAAGGTCTTGAAAAAGTTTACCGGCATAAAGTTTCTCGAGATGAAATCTAAAAAAAAAATGTATTTTCAAAGTTCTGAAAAAAGGAGCAGAACTTATAAAGAGAAACACTGAAGAAGATCTTGACCACAAACGCCTATCACTCAAAAGGAGAAATAGTCAAAGTGCTTCTCAAAAATATCAGCACTCCTATCTATCTTATATTTCCGAAATTCCGAATAAAAGTCTTTAAAAAGACTATATTACCCTTTTCTCACCCCCTTTAAAACTACTTCACAACCACTCTAAAACTCCTTTCCATTATTCCAAATTGACAAATGACCTAGAAGCTATGATTACTACCGTTTTCACATTAGTAGCAAGGATTTGATTTTTTATCAAGCCTATGACATTGGGTGCAACATGACTGGCTATGAGTGAATTCATTTCTTAGATCTATAGGGAACCCTACCCACTTGTGTGATTTGAGTGACCCTTGAAAGCTAACCTAAATTCATGTAACCTCCTCCCATGATTGCAGAGATAGTTTCAACCCTAACATAGATAACTCACCTTATTTTTCGCCTTTATAATAAAAAGCAAAGCGCTTTGGCTAATAAAAAGGACACTTCGAAAAGATTTCTTAAAGTAAAAACGAAAAGTTTGCTTGAGGACAAGCAAAGTCTAAGTGTGGGATATTTGATATCGGCTAAAAAGTCACATTTTCACCCCGGTATTGAGGCCCAAAAACAATAAAGTTCCAAGATTTATCCCCAAAATACCTGCTTTGTCGGAAGAAATTGAAGATTTAGTGATTATAAAGGCGGTGCAAAAAGAATCAAGAGAATCGGAGCTAAAATGAAGATTCTAGAGCGAAAACGGTGAAAGATGAGAAACCAACCTACGACCAAGGAAATCAAGTTATGATCCAGTGAAATCAGCAAACCAAAGCAGGCCATACGGCTTGCCATATGGCCTACCTGTAGGGAAAATGGCCTGCCATACGACCTAGGCAAAACGGCATGCCACTGCAAATGGCCTGCAAAAATGGTCTGCCATACGGCTTGCCAGCAGTATGTAGGCCAATTTCAAGTCTATTTAAAGTGTCTTTGTCATTCATTTTTACACACACTTCAATTCACTTCCTTCTCTCTCTTTCTACAATATTAGTCATACTTTCAAGGTTTCCGACTCCGTACGGAAAACCTATTACCCGGAAAAGAACGCCGAAGATTGTATTAGGAGCGGTCTGGAGTTTGAAGTTGTCACTTTTGTATTCGGAACTCAATTAATCTACTGGTACTTCTATCCTTTGTCTTTATATAATTTCGTCCATTATTATGCTTTGCGATATTGTAGCCATGATTAGTGAGTAGTTATCTTTAGTGTATACTATGATGTAGTCAGTTATAATGCCAAAATAATATTATGGTTTGTGTATGTTGCCGAGATGCTTTTCTGTTATGCTTTAAACTCAATCACTTTTCCAACTAATAGAACGTAGTCATCGGCTTTGTTATTGGGAAGTCGCGAACCCCGATTCAGAGTGCACTATCTGTGTCACCCCTTGGTAAGAGAAGTCTATTGGATACAACGTAAATTTGACTGAGGCACACTGGTTGTAGTAAGTCCATCGAGCCTTGGATTCTGACTGAGGACTCTTTCGTAGTGAAACTTCTAACTAGACCCATAGTATATTGTTGGTCCTAGACCATGCTAGTGTAGTCACCAAGCATATAAATTTCGTACATGCACGCCGAAGCACAACGGTTGTTGTAAGCTGTACCTCTGCTAAGTAAGGCCATGGAACCTAGTCAGTGCTGATTAGTACACTTCACCATAACGCGGTCTCTAGAATTGCACCCCGCTTGAAGTATTCTTAGTTAATTAAGGAACAGTTTGTTTAATCACGTAAAGGATTGGACTGTTAGGATAACCGAACGTGTTCATAGAAGTCAAACTTGACTTGGCGATGGTGTTCTTTATGGTTGAACTCTTTTCAAGAGCCTAACTACCTTTTTAAACCCAATCATTAACGAAAGCATCAAAACACATCACGTCTCTCGGATATGGCAAACTCTGTATTCTATTATGCTTAAGAAAATTTAGACTTTTGTGGAATGTTAATATGTCACCCAACCGAGTCGCTCAATTAGATGAGCCATCTGAACATGTATGCCTGTAGTCAGACTGCACGGGCGTCGGGGGTAAGGGACATTGCTGTCTATTCAGAATCTTCAAGCCTAACGCATTACCCAGTGACATGTCTTATGACAAGGGCGTTTAGGCTAGTATAATGAATACAAGGTCACTACCTATTCATGATCCAGCATTCCATAATCTCGGCAAAGTAACTAATAAAACCATAGTATGCACTTATTTTAACCTTATCTGAATTACAAATATTATCGCATTTACTTTATTATATCTTATAAACTAGAAAACCCAAAATTAGGTAATAAACCACTACTCCTTCACTTTAGGATTATCTTAAGCTTTAATTATAGGTTCGATTCTACTGATATCTTAAAAATACGACCCTAGGTCATACTTCCCTTACTCATATTAAGGAGTAGTACGATTTAGGCCTCACTAAATATAAATTTAAAAATATCAACCCCCACTTCGATAGGCTGATTCTGACGCCCTGCCGCCTGACGACACCGCATAAATAAAACCGTCCATTTTGGTCATATCTGTAACCTATGTTGGAACCCAAAGTCTTTCCGCAAAATACCGAGTACCGACGGTTCGTACCTCATGAGACGACCCGTCCTAATCCATAAGGATGAATACAATAACATATGATTACATTGCGAGATATTTGACCTCTATATGATACATTTTACAACATTGCATTCGGTTTTAAAAGACAACTTTCATTACATCGAATGTTGACAGGCATGCATACCATTTCATAATATCCAAACTATAAATGACCTAATATGTCATTTATTTAATAATAATCGTTATTGAACTCAATGACTTGAATGCAACGTCTTTTGAAATATGCCATTAATGACTCCAAGTAATATCTTTAAAGTGAGCAAATGCACAGCGGAAGATTTCTTTCAAACCTGAGAATAAACATGCTTTCAAGTGTCAACCAAAAGGTTGGTGAGTTCATTAGTTTATCATCAATATTCATTTCCATAATTTTTAATAGGCTACAAGATTTCATATTTCCATTTCTTATAAACATCAAACTCATATCAGGCATTTCGCACGGCATAGAGATAAAAAATCATTCATATGGTGAACACCTGGTAACCGACCTTAACAAGATGCATATAGAATATCCCCATCATTCCGGGACTCCCTTCGGACATGATAAATTCGAAGTACTAAAGCATCCAGTACTTTGGATGGGGTTTGTTGGGCCCAATAGATCTATCTTTAGGATTCACGTCAATTAGGGTGTCTGTTCTCTAATTCTTAGATTACCAGACTAAAAAGGGGCATATTCAATTTCGATAATCCAACCATAGAATGTTGTTTCGATTACTTGTGTCTATTTCGTAAAACATTTATAAAAGTAGCGCATGTATTCTCAGTCCCAAAAAAATATATTGTAAAAGCATTTAAAAAGGGAGCAAATGAAACTCACAATATTGTATTTTGTAGTAAAAATACATATGACGACATTGAACAATGCAAGGTTGGTCTTGGATTCACGAACCTATATTAATTATATATATTTATATGTTGGTCAGTATCTATCTAACAATTTAGGTTAAGTCATAGTGTATCACAATCCTAATGCTCGAGATTATCATGCAAAAGTCAACAAAAGTCAACTTGACCCAAAATGGCTTCCAAAATCTATACATGTTTATTATATAATTTAAATATAGTCGTTATATGTATTTACACATATTTATCAGATTTTATTAGAGTAACTAATACAAGTCATTTATTAATAAAATTTATATTATAATTTATATATGATAAAAAATATATTTTTTTATAGCTCAAGTAATAAAATTTATTAAATTCACTTAATATCATAAAAATATAGTGGTATGTATTATTAATGTAATTATATTACGTGTGGTAAAAATATCTTTGTATCACATATTTATTCGATAAAATAATATTGATAATAATAATAATGAGTAAAAGTTGTATTATTTTGTAATAATAATAATAATTATTATTATTCTACTAATAATAACAATAACAATATTTATATTTACTAATGATGATATTAATTATAATAAAATGATTATTCTAATCATGAAAATTTTAATAATAACGATACTTTTTATTATTAAGTGCAATAATAATAATATTTTATAAAAATAATAATTCTATTCAAAATGATAATTTTTAATAATAATAATACTAAAATGATAATAATAATGATTTTTAATAATAACAATGATATTTCTATTAAAAATCATAATTTTAATAAAAATGATAGTTTTGATAAAAATATTAATTATTTTAATAATAATAATAATAATAGTAATTTAATAATATTGATTATTAGATAATAATAATAATAATGATGATAACGATAACGATAACGATAATAATAATAATAATCATTTTAACAATAATACTTAAAATTATAGATAATTCAATTTACGATATCTTTTAATACGTTCATGGAAATTATACGGTTTCTAAATGAAAAGTTATTAATTTTTCGCCAGCCTTCCAACGACATGCATATCATATACCTTATCTCAGTAGCATATGTAACAAATTCATAAGTCATCAAAACTATCTAACGATGAAATTAAGCATACAAGCATGCATGATCATACATATACTCGAGCACTAGTCAGGGATACACTATTAATATATAAAAGATAGGATATGAGTGCTCACGTATCAATATTGAGATTCAATATTGCAAGAAAGGTACGTAGACGCAACGGAGATGATAAACACTAATTTGACTTACGAACAAAACCCCCGAACCATACCCGTAACCTCCATAGTTATAACCTATAATTTCCTTAGCTCTATCCCGCTTGAAAAACCATTTTTGGAAATCACTCGGACAGCACTCCATCGTAATGTTTTATGTATAATACTACTAATAATAATAAAAATAAGATTAATAATAATAATAATAATGTTAATCTTTAATAATAATAATAATAATAATATAAATAATAAATATAACACGGAGTAATTGAAATGAAGATATAGATGGAATGAATTGAAATCAGTTTACATTCGAGCATTATAGGCGAATTCTGGACCCCATATTCTCCGCGATTGCGGATATATAGTGTTTAAGAGGCCCGCGATCATGGAGCACTCTGTTACAGCTCATCCTCAATTAAAAACGTGGGCTGCCGAGTTTATTTATTATTTAATATATAATATATTTAATTTACATAATTATTAATATATTATATTATATTTTCTTGCATAGTTAACTTGTAAATTTAGTTCCAATGACTTGTGCACTGACACCCGACTTATGTCACGGTTCCGGTTTCTCAAAATTATTTTTGTACATTAAGAAAACTTGTACTTTACGTTGCGTGACTCGTACCCTTGTCAAAATATAGACTTAAATTATTAATAAACAATATCACTCGAATTATATCTTGAACGTTCGAGTGTTTTGGTCATTTGCTTCTTTAAATCAACGTTTTGTTATTTATATATATGACAATATTAATTTAAATCAAAACAATTTGTGTCAAGTTAATATTATAATTAATCACTTTGTAAATTATGTACATATATATATATATATATATATATATATATATATATATATCTTCATTTAAAAAATATAAATTTGTACATATTATGTATAATTAAAATATTTATTTAATAATGTAATATTTTAGTTTTTCAAAATAATTATATCACAAAGTTCATTTATAATTGTTTAGAAATTATTATTTAATATCACTTTTACCTTTTTGAAACGGTATAAATATATTTGCAATTCATAATACAAAGCTTTTAATTATGTTCCTCTAATTTTTATATACATAATTAAATTACCTTATAAGACGTTTTAACAAAAAGTTCTTTTTAAAACTAAAAACGTTTTAGTACGTTTGAAAATAAATCGAATAAATATTATAATTTTGTTTTCCAAAACTAATTATATTTAAGAATCATTTTGTTAGAAGTTTAAAATAATGAGAATCATTATATCATAACATATTTTAGAAATGTAAAATCATATATGACACATAACAGGTTTCAAGTTTCTGAGTCATCGTTTGATGGTTAATTAAATGTATAAAATCATTTAATGTAAATCGTTGATTTTACTTAACTTGTCAATATCCAACATCAGGGTTATTTACACTATACGTTCCTACTTTCACATTAAACAAAAAAATGAAAGTTATAATAATTATCTTATTAAAGTCACGGAGAAAATATGGTAAAGCATGAATTTAAAATCAAACAGGAATCTCCACTATCCCTTGTCTAGTTCCCGTTAATTGACACTTTTGTTCTTACATGTAATCACCTTACCAATTATTCCGAATACCATTAAAAAGAAAGGTTTCTTAAATCAAAGTGGACCTCTCAACAAAGACCCATAATCATATCACAATGTTTTTGATAACTTAATCATTTGGTATCATCTACTAATTCCATTGATAAACATATTAAACCAAATACATTCATGTAAAGTATTATACGTTTAATACTTTGCTAACATTTTCAAGTTATAATATATACATATATATATATATATATATATATATATATATATATATATATATATATATATATATATATATATATATATATATATATATATATATATATATATATATATATATATGTATATATAATCATATCCATTTATATAACGGTTCGTGAATCGTCGGAATTTGGTCGAGGTTAAATGAATGTATGAACATAGTTTAAAATTTTTGAGATTCAACTTAACAAACTTTGCTTATCGTGTCGGAATAATATAAAGATAAAGTTTAAATTTGGTCGGAAATTTCTGGGCTGTCACACCTCAAATTGTTTACTTAAGCCTTTGATCTTGTCGTTTGCGAAATTCTCCTCCTTTAAGGCTTCTTATTGTGCCTCAAGAATTTGCCTTGCGAGGTTTGCTCGAATAGTCATATTCAAGGCTCGAAACCTACGAGGTTCAATTCTCTCTTTTCGACTTAAAGCATCAGCCACAACATTGGCTTTTCCAGGATGATAAAGGAGTTCACAATCATAATCGTTTAACAACTCAACCCATCTTCGCTGTCTCATATTCAACTATTTATGATTAAAGATATGTTAAAGACTCTTGTGATCAATGTACACTGTACATTTGACCCAATATAAATAATGTCTCCAAATCTTGAGTGCGAACACAACAGCTCCCAAATCTAAATCATAGGTCGTATAATTCTGTTCGTGAATCTTCAATTGATGTGATGCGTAAGTAATAACTTTCTTCTACTGCATCAGGACACAACTGAAGCCCTAACGCAAAGCATCACAATAGATGACAAAATCATCATTACCTTCGAGTA
Source organism: Rutidosis leptorrhynchoides (assembly GCF_046630445.1). Lineage (NCBI taxonomy): Eukaryota > Viridiplantae > Streptophyta > Magnoliopsida > Asterales > Asteraceae > Rutidosis > Rutidosis leptorrhynchoides. The sequence goes on from NC_092343.1 coordinate 132,900,796, forward strand.
GTGACAATATCAGTGCAGAAGTTAACTTTTCTTTTAACGTTTGGAAAGCAGACTCTTGTTCACTTTTCCATTCATACTTCTTCCCCTTATGCGCTAAAGCAGTCAGAGGTTTCGCTACTCGTGAAAAATCTTGAATAAACCTTCTATAATAACTCGCCAAACGTAAGAATTGGCAATCTGAGTAGGATTTTTCGGAGTTTCCCACTTTTCAATTGCCTCAATCTTAGCAGGATCAACTTGAATTCCCTGTTTACTTACAACGTCACCAAGGAATTGAACTTCTTTTAACCAGAATACACACTTAGAAAATTTAGCATACAGATCTTCTTTTCTTAACAAATCAAGTACTAACTTCAAATGCTCTTCGTGTTCTTGATCACTTTTGGAATAGATAAGGATATCATCGATGAAAACAATAATGAACTTGTCCATATATAGATTACATACACGGTTCATGAGGTCCATGAACACTTCCCATGCGTTAGTCAATCCGAACGGCATAAACAGAAATTCATAATGATCATAACGGGTTCAGAAATCGGTTTTCAAAATATCAGTTTCTTTAACGCGCAATTGGTGATAACCAGAACGGAGACCAATCTTAGAATAAATGGATGAACCTTGGAGCTGATCGAATAGATCATCAATTCTCAGAAGAGGGTAACGATTCTTAACAGTAAGCTTGTTCAATTCACGATAATCAATGCATAATCGGAATGAACCATCTTTCTTCTTAACGAACAAAATAGGAGCTCCCCAAGGGGATGAACTGGGACAAATAAAACCTTTTTCTAACAACTCATGAGGTTGACTTGACAATTCTTGAAGTTTAGAAGGAGCAAGTCTATAAGGAGCACGTGCTACAGGAGCAGCACCGGGTACAAGATCAATTTGAAATTCTACCGAGCAATGCGGTGAAAGTCTAGGTAAATCCTCTGGAAATACCTCAGGAAAATCTTTAATGACATGATCAACATCAATTTTCTTCTCTTATTTATCAGATTTTACTACATGAGCCAGAATAGCATGACAGCCTTTGCGAAGATATTTATGAACTTTCAAACAACTAATAAGATTTAACTGTCTGCATTTCTTATCCTCAAAAATCATTAGTGGCTCTCTAACCACACAAGTAATACAAACAGCTTCCTCATAACAGACAATTTCAGCACGATTTTCGGATAACCAATCCATACCAATAACATCAAAACTTCCTAGCTCAATAGGTACTAAGTCTACCTCAAAGTCTCTATCAGCCAGTTTAATATTGCACTTACGATACACAATCTTAGCAGTAAGCACCTTACCATTAGCTACATCTACAGCATAAGTTATGTCTAAAGGAGTTAACGAAGTTTTGATTTTAGGACTAAATTTACTGGACACAAAACTTAAAATCAGCCCTGAAATCAAAAAGTATATAAACCAATAAATCATTGACCGAAAACATACTAGAAACAAGTTTCGGGTCTTACTCTGCATCCCTAGAATTAATATTGAACGCTCTACCACGCGCGTTCTTAGTCGGTTTCTTCTTATCGGGATACGTATCACAGAAGTGTTCAAGCTTACCAGACTCATAACAAACTTTTTGAGCACCACCATTCTTCGACTTACCATTGACATTACCATTCCCACCACCCGCAGCAGGAGATGCAGCATTTGGGATAACTACCTTACAATACTTAGCTATATGTCCTTGCTTTGAACACCTATTACATGTGACCGAACAAAAACCATCATGAGGCTTTTAGAACCTCGAGCAAACACATTGATTACGGTTATTGGAATTGAAAGTATTTTGTTTCTTCTGCTGATTCTGGTTTTGGTTGCGGTTGTTGTTCCACTTCCTCTTACCGTCATAAGCTTTCTTAACCACCTCATCACTAGCTTCCCCTGATGGGGTTTTCTTTCCCCTTCTCTACACCTTATCATTCAATTTATATGCCATAGCTATGGCATTTTCAATGGTTTGGGGCACACTAGCTTCAACCCCGATTTCAATCAGATCAGACAAACCATCAATATACGCCTCAATTTTGAGATCTTCAGAGGGATAAGTATTCGGACACAAATGAGTTAGCTCAAAGAATCTCTGATCATAGGCATCAATGTCGGGGCCTTTCATTTTCAAATTCTTTAACTCTGTTTCTAATTTCTTAAGCTCACCCCTAGGACGGTAGCGGGTGATCATTCTTTCTTAAAGGCATCCCAGGTAATAGACAAAATTACATGGGGGGGGGGGGGGGGGGTCCCTGTGGTATGTTCAAAACATCAATTGGAGTCCAAAAGAATTTTTTGAACTTGAGGGGTCACTGTGGTATGCATTCGTTTCATGGGGAGTCCAATTCAGTAACTGACGTTAAAAACTCTGTTAAGTTCGCAGTGCGCATGGGGGTATTTTTGTCAATTTAGATCCCTTTTGTCCATTGACCCACCCACCCACCCACCCACACTCTCTCTTAATCTGCTTCACCTTCTTTCTTTCTCCAATTTTTTTTTCTTTTCAATTTCCACCAAAATTAAATCCTAATGAGTTTAACTACTATATTTTCTTCACAACTTTGCAGCTAAGCCTCTCTTCGATTTTTGACAGATGGAGATGCTAAAGATTACAATTATAGTAACTGAACACCCATCATCTTCAAAACCCCATCAAAATCTGATTCAATTTTACAGGGACAAATCGAAATCGTGTGTCACCCAATCTGATTTACCTGTAGATTCCGGTGGTCGACTGTCAGATCTGAGAGATGTGAAGAAGATAGATGGTGTTAGTAGTAGCAAAAGTGCTCACTTAAACTGAAAATGGTGGTTACAGTTTTAGAATTGTGCAAGGTAATTTAAATTATATAAACCTAATTTAACTTCTTACTAAACTTGGTTGATTTGCAAATAAGCTAAAAATTGATTTTAGCTTCGTACAAAAATGGTGCGAAAATGATTCATAGAAATTGTTTCAAGCTTTTAATCAAAGTCTTAGTTGTTTTTGTAAATTTCCACTTTCAAGTGTTTGGTTACAGAAATTTTGAATGGATTTAAGAAATAGGATATGAGTACTCATTTAAATTGGAATTAAATTTGATTTGATTTAAGAGTCGATGAATGATGAATATAGGAAACGATGAATTGATTTGATTTAGCTGTGGATAATTAAATTTGAAACTGAAATTGGGGTTTTGAAATTAGAAAAAGAGATGAAGTTGACGATGAAAGTGTAAATTGGGGTTTGATTTTAATTATAGTTTGTAATTTATTTTATATATATATATATATATATATATATATATATATATATATATATATATATATATATATATATATATATATATATATATATATATATATATATATATATAAAATAAATTTGGAAAGAAAGTTGCAGATGAAGGAATCAAGAGAGAAAGAAGAAGACAAACAACTGAATGACCATTTTACCCTCATGTGCACTGCACATGACTGAGTTTAACGAAAGAAAATGACAGACGTTAGTAAATGGACTCCCCGTGAAACAAATGCATACCACAGTGACCCTCCAAGTCAAAAAAATTCTTTTGGACTCCAGTTGATGTTTTGAACATACCACAGGGACCCCCCATGTAATTTTGTCCAGGTAATATTATAAGCAACATCATTTCCAGAACTGTTAACAAGATTGTTCCACCAAGTCAAGGCACTATCCTTCAGAGTGCAACTGGAAAAACTAACTTTGTCGTCCTCACGGACCCTGCTAACACAAAAAATAGATTCCAAATTTTTAAACCAGAGAGTGAGACGATTGGCCCCTCAGTACCACTGAATTCTGGCGGTCTGCTAGCCATGAAAGTTTTTGGGAACCCCCAACTTGGTTGTTACCATTTCCATTGCCATTAGCATTGGCCGCCATTACAGTAGCTATACCATCAGCGATCAATCGCTACATACGAGCTTCGGGTGTCTCACGTGGAGGCATGATCTTCAAAACAAAATAACACATCGTAAGTACTAAGAATAATACTAGTGTTATAAATGGAATAGACCTGACATAGAAAGATTAACCATTATAATAATAGTCAATGAATACTAATGAGTAATATTATGATAGTTATGATAGTTATAGAAATAACCACAACATGCGTACATACATATTACAAAAATCATACACCATACATAGCATCTAACATACATGAACTATATTACACATATAATATAACATGCCAAAAGCCACAACACCAGAATATAACCATGATAATAATGTATAAACAGATGATATAGATAAAATAACCATCCATAACATAAATGTTAAATATATCACGACAAAAATCCTCGGCAAAAATGCCGTACATCCCAATAATGTATGTAAATAGGAAATAGGTCTATGAATTAAATAAATCATCCACGATCATATCATATCATATCTTCATGGAGCAGGTATGATAAGCTGGTCCAGCATGAGGCTCCTCAGGAGTCTCATACCTTTTCAACTTATCCTTCACACCTCCAACTCCACTTTGATGCCACAAATCTCATCCTCCAACGCCTTAAACTTCGCGTCCACCTCGCGGTCACGCTTACGAATCTTGAACTCAAAACCATTCTTGAAGCTATTAAACCTAGGCATGTCACCCTTAACTTCATCAATCATGTCCACGTGCGGCAGAACACGCATGCAGTCACTCAATGAATTAATACGGGTCTCCGGCGTATAAGCCCGGGTCATGTGGGTAATAGTAGACATATAATAGCTGATCGGATCATCAATACGAGGCTGACGAGCACAATGTTGAGCGGTAGAGGGAGAAACAGGAGCAAGAACAGAAGTGTTACTCGAAGACGACATCTGCAAATAGCAAACACATACGAACATACAGTGGAGAAATAAAAATAAGCAACAAACTTATAAATATTCCTCATAAAAATCGAAGTGCGTAATAATGCTATAACAGGAAAGGTCAGGCTGTAGACTAGACTCTAATACACCCTAATGAGACGACCCGTCCTAATCCATAAGGACAAATACAATAACATATAATTACATTACGAGATATTTGACCTCTATATGATACATTTTAAAACATTGCATTCGTTTTTAAAAGACAACTTTCATTACATCGAATGTTGACAGGCATGCATACCATTTCATAATATCCAAACTATAAATGACCTAATTTGTCATTTATTTAATAATAATCTTTATTGAACTTAATGACTTGAATGCAACGTCTTTTGAAATATTCCATTAATGACTCCAAGTAAACATGCTTTAAAGTGTCAACCAAAAGGTTGGTGAGTTCATTAGTTTATCATCAATACTCATTTCCATAATTTTTTAATAGACCACAAGATTTCATATTTCCATTTCTTATAAACATCAATCTCATATCAGGCATTTCGCATGACATAGAGATAAAAATCATTCATATGGTGAACACCTGGTAACCGACCTTAACAAAATGCATATAGAATATCCCCATCATTCCGGGACTCCCTTCGGACATGATAAATTCGAAGTACTAAAGCATCCGGTACTTTGGATGGGGCTTGTTGGGCCCAATAGATCTATCTTTAGGATTCACGTCAATTAGGGTGTCTGTTCCTTAATTCTTAGATTACCAGACTAAAAAGGGGCATATTCGATTTCGATAATCCAACCATAGAATGTAGTTTCCATTACTTGTGTCTATTTCGTAAAACATTTATAAAAGCAGCGCATGTATTCTCAGTCCCAAAAATATATATTGCAAAAGCATTTAAAAAGGGAGCAAATGAAACTCACAATATTGTATTTTGTAGTAAAAATACATATGACAACATTGAACAATGCAAGATTGGCATTGGATTCACGAACTTATATTAATTATATATATTTATATGTTGGTCAATATCTGTCTAACAATTTAGGTCAAGTCATAGTGTATCACAATCCTAATGCTCGAGATTATCATGCAAAAGTAAACAAAAGTCAACTTGACCCAAAATGGCTTCCAAAATCTATAAATGTTTATTATATAATTTAAATATAGTCGTTATATGTATTTACACATATTTATCAGATTTTATTAGAGTAACTAATACAAGTCATTTATTAATAAAATTTATATTATAATTTATATACGATAAAAAATATTTTTTTTATATATCTCAAGTAATAAAATTTATTAAATTCACTTAATATCATAAAAATATTGTGGTATGTATTATTAATGTAATTATATTACGTGTGGTAAAAATATCTTTGTATCACATATTTATTCGATAAAATAATATTGATAATAATAATAATGAGTAAAAGTTGTATTATTTTGAAATAATAATAATAATTATTATTATTCTACTAATAATAACAATAACAATAACAATATTTATATTTACTAATGATGATATTAAATATAATAAAATGATTATTCTAATCATGATAATTTTAATAATAACGATACTTTTTATTATTAATTGTAATAATAATAATAATATTTTATAAAAATAATAATTCTATTCAAAATGATAATTTTTAATAATAATAATACTAAAATGATAATAATAATGATTTTTAATAATAACAATGATATTTCTTTTAAAAATCATAATTTTAATAAAAATGATAGTTTTGATAAAAATATTAATTATTTTAATAATAATAATAATAATAATAATAATAATTTAATAATATTGATTATTATATAATAATAATAATAATAATGATGATAACGATAACGATAACGATAATAATAATAATAATCATTTTAACAATAATACTTAAAATTATAGATAATTCAATTGACGATATCTTTTAATACGTTCATCGAATTCATACGCTTTCTAAATGAAAAGTTATTAATTTTTCGCCAGCTTTCCAACGACATGCATATTATATACCTTATCTCAGTAGCATATGTAACAAATTCATAATTTATCAAAACTATCTAATGACAAAATTAAGCATACAATCATGCATGATCATACATATACTCGAGCACTAGTCAGGGATACACTATTAATATATAAAAGATAGGATATGAGTGCTCACGTATCAATATTGAGATTCAATATTGCAGGAAAGGTACGTAGACACAACGGATATGATAGACACTAATTTGACTTACGAACAAAACCCCTGAACCATACCCATAACCTCCATAGCTATAACCCATAATTTCCTTAGGTCTATCCCGCTTGAAAAACCATTTTTGAAAATCACTCGGACAGCACTCCGTCGTAATATTTTATGTATAATACTAATAATAATAATAATAAGATTAATAATAATAATATTATTCTTTAAAAATAATAATAATAATAATAATAATAATAATAATAATAATAATAATAATAATAATAATAATAATAATAATAATAAATAAATAAATAAATAAATATAACACGGAGTAATTGAAATGAAGATATAGATGGAATGAATTGAAATCAGTTTACATTCGAGCTTTATAGGCAAATTCTGGACCCCATATTCTCCGCGATTGCGGATATATAGTGTTTAAGAGGCCCGCGATCGCGGAGCACTCTGTTACAGCTCATCCTCAATTAAAAACGTGGGCTGACGAGTTTATTTATTATTTAATATATAATATATATTTAATTTATATAATTATTTAAATATTATATAATATTTTCGTGCATAGTTAACTTGTAAATTTAGTTCCAACGACTTGTACACTGACACCCGACTTATGTCACGGTTCCGGTTTCTCAAAATTATTTTCGTACGTTAAGAAAACTTTTACTTTACGTTGCGTGACTCGTACCCTTGTCAAAATATAGACTTAAATTATTAATAAATAATATCACTTGAATCATATCTTGAACGTTCGAGTGTTTTGGTCATTTGCTTCTTTAAATCAACGTTTTGTTATTTATATATATGACAATATTAATTTAAATCAAAACAATTTGTGTCCAGTTAATATTTTAATTAATCACTTTGTAAATTATGTATATATATATATATATATATATATATATATATATATATATATACATATATGTTCGTTTAAAAAATATAAATTTATACATATTATGTATAATTAAAATATTTATTTAATAATGTAATATTTTAGTTTTTCAAAATAATTATATCTCAAAGTTCATTTATAATCGTTTAGAAATTATTATTTAATATTACATTTACCTTTTTGAAACGGTATAAATATATTTGCAATTCATAATACAAAGCTTTTAATTATGTTCCTCTAATTTTTATATACATAATTAAATTACCTTATAAGACGTTTTAACAAAAAGTTCTTTTTAAAACTGAAAACGTTTTAGTACGTTTGAAACTAAATCGAATAAATATTATAATTTTATTTTCCAAAACTAATTATATTTAAGAATCATTTTGTTAGAAGTTTAAAATAATGAGAATCGTTATATCATAACATGTTTTAGAAATGTAAAATCATATATGACACATAACAGGTTTCAAGTTTCTGAGTCATCGTTTGTTGGTGAAGCATAGGATAACGTTCGATGGTTAATTAAATGTATGAAATCATTTAATGTAAATCGTTGATTTTACTTAACTTGTTAATATCCAACATCTAGGTTATTTATACTATACGTTCTTACTTTCACATTAAACAAAAAAAATGAAAGTTATAATAATTATCTTATTAAAGTCACGAAGAAAATATGGTAAAGCATGAATTTAAAATCAAACAGGAATCTCCACTATCCCTTGTCTAGTTCCCGTTAATTGACACTTTTGTTCTTACATGTAATCACCTTACCAATTATTCCGAATAACGTTAAAAAAGAAAGGTTTCCTAAATCAAAGTGGACCTCTCAACAAAGACCCATAATCATATCACAATGTTTCTAATAACTAAATCATTTGGTATCATCTACTAATTCCATCGATAAACATATTAAACCAAATACGTTCATGTAAAGTATTATACGTTTAATACTTTGCTAACATTTTCAAGTTATAATATATATATATATATATATATATATATATATATATATATATATATATATATATATATATATATATATATATATATATATATATATATATATATAATCATATCCATTTATATAACGGTTCGTGAATTATCGGAATTTAGTCGAGGTTAAATGAATGTATGAACATAGTTTAAAATTTTTGAGATTCAACTTAACAAACTTTGCTTATCATGTCAGATTAATATAAAGATAAAGTTTAAATTTGGTCGGAAATTTTCGGGTTGTCACAGCACCTACCCGTTAAAGAAATTTCGTCCCGAAATTTGATCGAGGTTGTTGATAGTGCTCCAAATGAACATATATTTAGGCACAATATCCTTCCAATATGTAAAGCTTTTAGTTACTATTGTTCTATTTTTATGTAATAATCGTTTTAATAAATAAGTGCGAAGACAAAAGAAGAAAACGACGATTTGAAGACGCAAATGACCAAAAAGCTCAAAAGTATAAAGTACAATCCAAGTGGTTCAAATTATTGATAAGAAATGTCTCAAAAGTTACAAGAGTACAAGACGCAAAACGCAAAGTACAAGATATTAAATCGTACGAAAGGACGTTCGAAAATCCGGAACCGGGACCTGAGCCAACTATCAACGCGCGACGCAACGGAGCTAAAATTACAAATCAACTATGCGCATGAATATAATATAATATATATATAATTATATATATATATATATATATATATATATATATATATATATATATATATATATATATATATATATATATTATATATTAAATAAATATGTCGACAAGCTAGGAGCCAAAAAATATGTGACAAGGAAATGACGGCCATGCGATCGCATGGCCAGAAGGCACAAAACTCATGCACCCGCATGAGTTACTGTAGCAGGCCACATTCTATAAAACTCACGTTTTCTGGCCAAAATTAAACACACATCTTTTTCTTTTCCTTCTCTGTAAGAAATATATATATATATATATATATATATATATATATATATATATATATATATATATATATATATATATATATATATATATATATATATATATATATATATATATATATATATATATATATATATATATATATATAATTATATATAATTTACAGTTTAATTTAAGTTTAATAATAATTGGGTTATTGTAAGAAATGTTTTAAGGTTTTATAAGACGGAACTCTGTCCGTATAACGCTACGCGATTAATCACCACTGTAAGCTATTTTCTTCCTTTTTAAATTAATGTCTCGTAACTAAGTTATTATTATGCTTATTTAAGGCCAAGTAATGGTGATGTTAGACTAAATATTAAAGACGGGGTTATTAGATTTTGTACCATAATTAAGGTTTGGACAAACGACCGACACTTGATTATTAATAGATAGGGGATATTGTCTAATCGAATGACAGTTCATTAGAATCTGTCGAACCTATCTTCAAATTAGTTAATCTAATAATTATTAAAATGATTATGTATGTTCTTTTTAGTGATGTTTAGACGACATCTTTTACGATCATTTAATTAATTATTCGGGTTGGGTAATTGATTATTCATTCTGATCAAGTGGGTAAATTAATATTCATATCTCATTAAAACAGGGGTGGATTACATACAAGGATAATTGGTGTAATTGTTAACAAAGTATTAAAACCTTGGATTACACGCAGTCAATAACCTGGTGTAATTATTAAACAAAGTATTAAAACCTTATTACAGTCCGAATCCCTAATTAGTTGGAATATTTGACTTCGAGAATAAGGTTAATTTGACGAGCATTTTATAATTATGACCGATGGAATATTTTGGACAAAAACTAAATAGGTATCAAATAATCCAGGACAAAGGACAATTAACCCGGGTAACAATTAATTAAAATCAAAACGTCAAACATCATGATTACGGAAGTTTAAATAAGCATAATACTTTTATTTCATATTTCATCGTACCTTTATTTACTGTCATTTTAATTACTGCAATTTACTTTATCGCAATTTAAATTCTATCATTTATATTATTGTCATTTATCTTTACACTTATATAAAATCGACAAACCGGTCATTAAACGGTAAAACCCCTCTTTATAATAATATTACTATATATAATTATATATATTTTATACAAATATAGTTGTTAAAAATATAGTACGTATTCACCAGCTCCCTGTGGAACGAACCGGACTTACTAAAAAATACACTACTCTACGATTAGGTACACTGCCTATAGTATTGTAGCAAGGTTTAGGTATATCCCATTCAATAAATAAATAAATAACTTGTGTAAATTTGTATCGTATTTAATAGTATTTCGCAATAAAAATATAACTATTTCGTATACACCTCGCATAACATCAGTTGTCATGGCTAACAATAAGTATGTTTTCATGACTCATTTGAGTTGGAAATTAGAGTTTTATCATCATTAAGTAATATGGATAAAACAATTTGTTTATGTGAAGAGTACGAGTGAAACTATCGCAAAAGAGTGAAATGAGTAAGTGTAGATTCGTCATATCTTTTGACGTAGATTGGATTGAATTCCGGATTTCAAGGGATTTTGAGAAAATCTTCGTAATAATATTTGATTCTTCGGTAATTAAGGAATTTAGGATTCGCTTTGATTAAATGCGATAACCTGTTTTGATTGCTCTGTCGGATATCTTACTATATATCCACTCCCTTCGTTTCCTCAATTTCACATCTCACACCTTCTATTCTTTCTCCCTCAATAAAGCATTCATCAATATGCTTCATTCAGTTCTGATTCTTAATATACTCCTAACTTTCATATCTATCGTTCTTATTTTTCATCTGCCACCGGAGGAATCTATTCACTTCTACTATACTCTTGGTTTTATAGTGTTTCTAGTTCTCCCGTGTCTTTACATTGCAATACTTATTGATATACACGGTTTGTAATTTATGCGCTGTCGTCGGGCCTATATTTTTTTTAGAGTCCCTGTTTATGTCTTTCTATAATCATCGACATCCACATTTAATGCTCTCGCCTATTTGCTGCGGTTTATACCCCCATTTCTATTTCGGAGCTTCATGCTCTGTTTTCTCTTCTATCCATTAAATACCACATGTAATGGTCCAGAATTCGTAGATATGAATTTCAGAATGAACTATGTTCTAAGAAGGAAATTGTAATGGCACGATCTTGATTTGTCAAATTACCATAATACCTCGCAAAAGGCCGAATCATCAAGAAAAATATTTTCTTGATATGTTTTAAGTTTAAGTAGAATACAAGAGTCGTGTAACATGAGACATGATGACGTTATGACCTGTGAATCATCACGACCCATTTAGAAACTCAGCATGACTTACTGTAATATATAATCACGTTGATCAAGTGTCATTATATTATACTAACTCATGCTTCAGTTCCCAACACTACTTTAAAAACATTCATACTTCAAACTCGAAGGTTTCAGAATTTAGAAACTAAATAGTTTCCTTTATGATGTAATACAGATAACGCGAAGAGATAAATGATTTCAGATAAGAATAGTTATGAAAATATCTTCAAAAATATCGAGGATATTTATAATGAAAGATACGATGATATCTTAGAATTTTTAATATCAGAGGATGATGAAGAATATTGTCCGCAAGGGTTTAGAGTCAGGAGCAAGGTATTCGTTAATGACTTCAGTAGATACTGAATCATTTGGATTCTTTAAAGGCAGGTTTAGTCTTTATGATTTGTCCACAGCCTCCTTCATAGTTTTCTCAATCCGTTTTCTAGTTCCAAACCATCTCTTTTTCTAAGCTTTGCCAACACCTTATTCTTTATCATCAAACTCTCAAATGTTAAGGTCGTTTACAGTTTTTGCTGCTTTATCAGCATTTTTCCAAAATTCGGAGAACTAGTTCGCAGTTTAGGGTGTTTTTCAGAAACTTCACATTCGAAGTATGTAAGTCTAGGAGATGGACGTTATATGAATATATATAATTATTGATGTAGACATGCTGCGAGATTTCAAAATACTGATTGCTGATTTTCGATAATTAGTATGACAATTCTCGTTGCAAGGTGCGGATAAGTATATGATAGGGTTTCAATAAATATTTAATAAATAGGAAACTGGGTCGAGCCTGATCAAAGCCCGAATGTTTTCTGGATTCTTGGGCCATGCGATCGCATGAGCCAGAAGCCCAATACCCATCCGACCGTATGGCTCTATCTGGCACGCCTGAAACCTTGCTGGTACGGATTAGGGTTAAGATTTATTAATTATTATTATTAATTATTTAGTAATTAGGGTTTATATATAATAATAATTAGTTTTAGTTTTATTTAATTTGTATTTTTAAGTTTTTCATTAGTTTTATTAATTATAAGTTAATACTTTTATAAAATAATAATATAAAAATAATATTTTTGTAAAATTGTATTTTTATCAATTTAGTTTATTTTTGTATTTTGTATTTTTCTTATTTATCGTTTAATTCGTAATTCATAATATTTATCGTTCGTAATTAGTTTTAAGACTAGTATTTTGCCGTAGTTACTTTATATTTCTACATTTTTAGACTTGGCCATAAAATTCCTTAAGTGCTTTTTCTATAGACTACGATTTAGGTGCTTTAGAATTTTGCGACGCCGTTTTAAGATTTTAGTACCTTTTAAGTTATTGCCGTTTTGGATATAGAATTCCTTTTAAGTTTTAATACCTTTAGATGTAAGTTTTAATTTTTAGTTTTTAGACTTTTAAGTTTCGACGCTGCATTTTATTATTATTATTTTTCGACTTTTATTTTTCGACGCTTATTTTTCGACCTTTTATTTTTTCGACGTTTTTCGACGCGCTCTTTTTCTTTCTTATTTCTCGACACTCTAGTTTTTAGGACATAGAATTTTCTTTATTTTCTTTAAAATTCGGCAAAAAATTATTTTAAGCGGTTAAATTGATAGACATCCAAAATTTTCTGGTTCGTAGTAATAGTTGGATTTGTTAGTGGCGAGTTGTGGGCTTCCGATTTAAAGGGTCCTGGCTACCTGTTGCATCTATTAGCTATTCGAAACATGTGCAAAATCAGAAAAGTCTATTAATTTGATAGCTTATATAATATTTATCTTTTATAACTAATAGGATATTCAGTTAACGCACCGAGCAAAACGTTCACCACCTTTCATACGTTTACCACCTGTAACTCGATCAAGACATCTAGCCAATATTGTCGCCGTTGATTTTTCTTTAGAATCGTCATCAAGTCGACCAAGTACTCCAATTCAAATTTCCGATAATCCATTTTTTGAACCCAATTTCACAATTGAGAACCCGGAGGATATTCAAGGACAATTCAGATATCCTGAACCACTAATCATTCCTCCGGAACCATAAATTACACATCCAGAGCTTGTCGAGGAAGAAACCGTTAAATCAGAATCCTCTAGTGATTCATATTCAACAAATTCAATTATGGAAGTAACAGAACCTCTAAGTATGGAAGACCGAATGAGAGCTACACGCACTGGCCAAGGTCACGCCATTATTAAGCCAGACATTAATGCACCAAATTATGAAATCAAAGGACAAATCCTACACATGGTAACTAATCAACGCCAATATAGTGGTACGCCAAAAGAAGATTCAAACGAACATCTTCGAACCTTTAATAGGATCTGTACTCTATTCAAAATCAGAGAAGTTGAGGATGAACAGATCTATTGAAATGTCCCGTTCATATTGATTATAAACGTTCAATATTAATTGATTTCGTTGCGAGGTTTTGACCTCTATATGAGACGTTTTTCAAAGACTGCATTCATTTTTAAAACAACCATAACCTTTATTTTATCAATAAAGTTTCAAAAGCATTACGTAGATTATCAAATAATGATAATCTAAAATATACTGTTTACACACGACCATTACATAATGGTTTATAATAGAAATATATTACATCGACATATGTTTCTTGAATGCAGTTTTTACACAATATCATACAATCATGGACTCTAAATCTTGTCCTTACTTTAGTATGCAACAGCGGAAGCTCTTAGTATTCACCTGAGAATAAACATGCTTTAAACGTCAACAAAAATGTTGGTGAGTTATAGGTTTAACCTATATATATCAAATCGTAACAATAGACCACAAGATTTCATATTTCAATATGCATCCCATACATAGAGATAAAAATTATTTATATGGTGAACACCTGGTAACCGACATTAACAAGATGCATATATAAGAATATCCCCATCATTCTGAGACACCCTTCGGATATGATATAAATTTCTAAGTACTAAAGCATTCGGTACTTTGGATGGGGTTTGTTAGGCCCAATAGATCTATCATTAGGATTCGCGTCAATTAGGGTGTCTGTTCCCTAATTCTTAGATTACCAGACTTAATAAAAAGGGTCATATTCGATAATTCAACCATAGAATGTAGTTTCACGTACTTGTGTCTATTTTGTAAATCATTTATAAAACCTGCATGTATTCTCATCCCAAAAATATTACTCCCTCCGTCCCAGATTAATTGTCCCCAGACAAAAAACACACAGTTTTAGGAAATCCCACTAACTTTATTTCTCCACCAATGAAATATCTTCTCTCTCCAGATCCACCAATGAAATATCCCCTTTCCTTTCTATTTATGGAAGTAGACAATTAATTTGGGACATCCCAAAATGGAATACTGGACAATAATTTAGGGACGGAGGGAGTAGATTTTAAAAGTGGGACTATAACTCACTTTCACAGATTTTTACTTCGTCGGGAAGTAAGACTTGGCCACTGGTCGATTCACGAACCTATAACAAATATGTACATATATATCAAAGTATATTCAAAATATATTTACAACACTTTTAATACATTTTGATGTTTTAAGTTTATTAAGTCAGTTGTCCTCGTTAATAACCTACAACTAGTTGTCCAACGTTAGATGTACAGAAAAAAATTGATATATATTATCTTGAATCAATCCACGACCCAGTGTATACACATCTCAGGCTAGATCACAACTCAAGGTATATATATTTTTGGAATCAACCTCAACCCTGTATAGCTAACTCCCACATTACTGCATATAGAGTGTCTAAGGTTGTTCCAAATAATATATACACATGGGTCGATATGATATGTCAAAACATTTGCATATGTTTCTATGGTATCCCAAGATTACATAATATATTAGAATACATGTATAATACAATATAAGTTAGCTAGGATATGATTAATATATATTTGTTACCAATTTTCACGTTGCTACAACAAGAAAAATTATCCAATCTTGTTTTACCCATAACTTCTTCATTTTAAATCCGTTTTGAGTGAATAAAATTGCTATGGTTTCATATTGAACTCTATTTTATGAATCTATAGAGAAAAAGTTTAGGTTTATAGCCAGAAATATAAGTTACAAGTCATTTTTGTAAAGGTAGTAATTTCAGTCGAAAGAACGACGTCTAGATAACCATTTTAGAAAACATACTTTCACTTTGAGTTTAACCATGATTTTTGGATATAGTATCATGTTCATAAGAAAAATCATTTTCCTAGAAGAACAACTTTTAAATCAAAGTTTATCATAGTTTTTAATTAACTAACCCAAAACAGCCCGCGGTGTTACTACGACGGCGTATCTCCGGTTTTACAGTGTTCTTCGTGTTTCCAGGTTTTAAATCATTAAGTTAGCATATCATATAGATATAGAATATGTGTTTAGTTGATTTTAAAAGTCAAGTTAGAAGGATTAACTTTTGTTTGCGAACAAGTTTAGAATTAACTAAACGATGTTCTAGTGATTACAAGTTTAAACCTTCGAATAAGATAGCTTTATATGTATGAATCGAATGATGTTATGAATATCATTGCTACCTCAAGTTTTCTGGTTAAAGCTACTGGAAATGAGAAAATGGATCTAGCTTCAAAGGATCCTTGGATGGCTTGAAAGTTCTTGAAGCAGAATCATGACACGAAAACAAGTTCAAGTAAGATTTCCACTCGAAATAAGATTGTTATAGTTATAGAAATTGAATCAAAGTTTGAATATGAGTATTACCTTATATTAGAAAGATATATTACTGTAAATAAGAAAGATTTCTTGAGGTTGGATGATCACTCTACAAGATTGGAAGTAAGCAAGCAAACTTGGAAGTATTCTTGATTTTATGAAACTAGAACTTGTAGAATTTATGAAGAACACTTAGAACTTGAAGATAGAACTTGAGAGAGATCAATTAGATGAAGAAAATTGAAGAATGAAAGTGTTTGTAGGTGTTTTTGGTCGTTGGTGTATGGATTAGATATAAAGGATATGTAATTTTGTTTACATGTAAATAAGTCATGAATGATTACTCATATTTTTGTAATTTTATGAGATATTTCATGCTAGTTGCCAAATGATGGTTTCCACATGTGTTAGGTGACTCACATGGGCTACTAAGAGCTGATAATTGGAGTGTATATACCAATAGTACATACATCTAAAAGCTGTGTATTGTACGAGTATGAATACGGGTACATACGAGTAGAATTGTTGATGAAACTGAACGAGGATGTAATTGTAAGCATTTTTGTTAAGTAGAAGTATTTTGATAAGTGTCTTGAAGTATTTCAAAAGTATATGAATACATATTAAAATACTACATGTATATACATTTTAACTGAGTCGTTAAGTCATCGTTAGTCGTTACATGTAAGTGTTGTTTTGAAACCTTTAGGTTAACGATCTTGTTAAATGTTGTTAACCCATTGTTTATTAAATCAAATGAGATGTTAAATTATTACATTATCATGATATCATGATGTATTAATATATCTTAATATGATATATATACATTAAATGTCGTTACAACGATAATTGTTACATATATGTCTCGTTTCAAAATCATTAAGTTAGTAGTCTTGTTTTTACATATGTAGTTCATTGTTAATATACTTAATGATATGTTTACTTATCATAATATACTGTTAACTATATATATAACCATATATATGTCATCATATAGTTTTTACAAGTTTTAACGTTCGTTAATCGCCGGTCAACTTGGGTGGTCAATTGTCTATATGAAACCTATTTCAATTAATCAAGTCTTAACAAGTTTGATTGCTTAACATGTTGAAAATATTTAATCATGTAAATAACAATTTCATTTAATATATATATAAACATGGAAAATTTCGGGTCACTACAGTACCTACCCGTTAAATAAATTTCGTCCCGAAATTTTAAGCAGTTGGAGGTATTGACGTATCTTCTGGAAATAAATGCGGGTATTTCTTCTTCATCTGATCTTCTCATTCCCAGGTGAACTCGGGTCCTCTACGAGCATTCCATCAAACCTTAACAATTGGTATCTTGTTTTGCTTAAGTCTTTTAACCTCACGATCCATTATTTCGACGGGTTCTTCGATGAATTGAAGTTTTTCGTTGATTTGGATTTCATCTAATGGAATAGTGAGATCTTCTTTAGCAAAACATTTCTTCAAATTTGAGACGTGGAAAGTGTTATGTACAGCCGTGAGTTGTTGAGGTAACTCAAGTCGGTAAGCTACTGGTCTGACACGATCAATAATCTTGAATGGTCCGATATACCTTGGATTTAATTTCCCTCATTTACCAAATCGAACAACGCCTTTCCAAGGTGCAACTTTAAGCATGACCATCTCTCCAATTTCAAATTCCATATCTTTTCTTTTAATGTCAGCGTAGCTCTTTTGTCGACTTTGGGCGGTTTTCAACCGTTGTTGAATTTGGATGATCTTCTCGGTAGTTTCTTGTATTATCTTCAGACCCGTAATCTGTCTATCCCACACTTCACTCCAACAAATCGGAGACCTGAACTTTCTACCATAAAGTGCTTCAAACGGCGCCATCTCAATGCTTGAATGATAGCTGTTGTTGTTAGAAAATTCTGCTAACGGTAGATGTCGATCCCAACTGTTTCCGAAATTAATAACACATGCTTGTAGCATGTCTTAAAGCGTTTGTATTGTCCTTTCGCTCTGTCCATCAGTTTGTGGATGATATGCAGTACTCATGTCTAGACGAGTTCCTAATGCTTGCTGTAATGTCTGCCAGAATCTTGAAATAAATCTGCCATCCCTATCAGAGATAATAGATATTGGTATTCCATGTCTGGAGACGACTACCTTCAAATACAGTCGTGCTAACTTCTCCATCTTGTCATCTTCTCTTATTGGCAGGAAGTGTGCTGACTTGGTGAGACGATCAACTATTACCCAAATAGTATCATAACCACTTGCAGTCCTTGGCAATTTAGTGATGAAATCCATGGTAATGTTTTCCTATTTCCATTCCGGGATTTCAAGTTGTTGTAGTAGACCTGATGGTTTCTGATGTTCAGCTTTGACCTTAGAACACGTCAAATATTCTCCTACATATTTAGCAATATCGTCTTTCATACCTGGCCTCCAAAAATGTTTCTTAAGATCCTTGTACATCATCCCCGTTCCAGGATGTATTGAGTATCTGGTTTTATGAGCTTCTCTAAGTACCATTTCTCTCATATCTCCAAATTTTGGTACCAAAATTCTTTCAGCCCTATACCGGGTTCCGTCTTCCCGAATATTAAGATGCTTCTCCGATTCTTTGGGTATTTCATCCTTTAAATTTCCCTCTTTTAAAACTCCTTGTTGCGCCTCCTTTATTTGAGTAGTAAGGTTAGTGTGAATCATTATATTCATAGATTTTACTCGAATGGGTTCTCTGTCCTTTCTGCTCAAGGCGTCGGCTACCACATTTTCCTTCCTCGGGAGGTAACGAATCTCAAAGTCGTAATCATTCAATAATTCAATCCACCTACGCTGCCTCATATTCAGTTGTTTCTGATTAAATATGTGTTGAAGACTTTTGTGGTTGGTATATATAATACTTTTGACCCCATATAAGTAGTGCCTCCAAGTCTTTAATGCAAAAACAACCGCGCCTAATTCCAAATCATGCGTCGTATAATTTTGCTCGTGAATCTTCAATTGTCTAGATGCATAAGCAATAACCTTCGTCCGTTGCATTAATACACAACCGAGACCTTGCTTTGATGCGTCACAATAAATCACAAAATCATCATTCCCTTCAGGCAATGACAATATAGGTGCCGTAGTTAGCTTTTTCTTCAACAATTGAAACGCCTTCTCTTGTTCATCCTTCCATTCAAATTTCTTCCCTTTATGCGTTAATGCAGTCAAGGGTTTTGCTATTTTGGAGAAATCTTGGATGAATCTTCTGTAGTAACTAGCCAATCCTAAAAATTGACGTATATGCTTCGGAGTTTTTGGGGTTTCCCACTTTTCAACGGTTTCAATCTTTACCGGGTCCATCTGGATACCTTCTTTGTTTACTATGTGACTGAGGAATTGAACTTCTTCCAACCAAAATGCACACTTTGAAAACTTAGCGTACAGTTTTTCTTTCCTCAATACTTCTAACACTTTTCTCAAATGTTCTTCGTGCTCTTGATCATTCTTTGAGTAAATAAGTATGTCATCAATGAAAACAATGACAAACTTGTCAAGATATGGCCCACACACTCGGTTCATAAGGTCCATGAACACAGCTGGTGCGTTAGTCAATCCAAACGGCATAACCATAAACTCGTAATGACCATAACGCGTCGTAAAAGCAGTTTTTGGAATATCATCCTCCTTTACTCGCATTTGATGATATCCAGAATGTAAATCGATCTTCGAATAAACTGACGAGCCTTGTAGTTGATTAAATAAGTCGTTGATTCTCGGTATTGGGTAGCGGTTCTTGATGGTAAGTTTGTTCAACTCTCGGTAGTCGATACACAACCTGAATGTACCATCTTTCTTCTTGACAAACAAAATAGGAGCTCCCCACGGTGATGTGCTTGGTCGAATGAAACCATGCCCTAAAAGTTCTTGTAATTGGCTTTGCAGTTCTTTCATCTTGCTGGGTGCGAGTCTATAAAGAGCACGAGCTATTGGTGCAGCTCCTGGTACAAGATCTATTTGAAATTCAACGGATCGATGTGGGGGTAATCCCGGTAATTCTTTCGAAAATACATCGGGAAATTCTTTTGCGACGGGAACATCATTGATGCTCTTTTCTTCAGTTTGTACTTTCTCGACGTGTGCTAGAACAGCATAGCAACCTTTTCTTATTAGTTTTTGTGCTTTCAAATTACTAATAAGATGTAGCTTCGTGTTGCCCTTTTCTTCGTACACCATTAAGGGTTTTCCTTTTTCTCGTATAATACGAATTGCATTTTTGTAACAAACGATCTCTGCTTTCACTTCTTTCAACCAGTCCATACCGATTATCACATCAAAACTCCTTAACTCTATTGGTATCAAGTCAATCTTAAATGTTTCGCTAACCAGTTTAATTTCTCGAGTCCGACATATATTATCTGCTGAAATTAATTTACCATTTGCTAATTCGAGTAAAAATTTACTATCCAAAGGCGTCAATGTACAATTTAATTTAGCACAAAAATCTCTACTCATATAGCTTCTATCCGCACCCGAATCAAATAAAACGTAAGCAGATTTATTGTCAATAAGAAACGTACCCGTAACAAGCTTCGGGTCTTCCTGTGCCTCTGCCGCATTAATATTGAAAACTCTTCCGCGGCCTTGTCCATTCGTGTTCTCCTGGTTCGGGCAATTTCTAATAATGTGGCCCGGTTTTCCACATTTATAACAAACTACATTGGCATAACTTGCTCCGACACTACTTGCTCCGCCATTACTCGTTCCGACACCATTTGTTCCTTTCATTCTGTTAACCCCTGGTCCGTAGACCTCACACTTCACCGCGCTATGACCATTTCTTTTACACTTGTTGCAAAATTTGGTGCAGAACCCCGAGTGATACTTTTCACACCTTTAGCATAGCTGCTTCTGATTGTTGTTATTGTTGCGGTTGTTATTGTTGTTGGAATGATTGTTGTAGTTGTTGTTGTTGTTGTTGTTGTTTTGCCGTTTGTTGTAGTTGCGATTGAAGTTGCGATTGTTGAGATAGTTGTTGTTGTTTTGGTGACTCTTATCACCGTTTTCCTCCCACTTTCTTTTGACTAGCTTCACGTTGGCCTCTTCGGCCGCCTGTTCTTTAATTCTTCCCTCAATCTGGTTCACTAGTTTGTGAGCCATTTTACATGCCTGTTGTATGGAGGCGGGCTCGTGTGAACTTATATCTTCTTGGATTCTTTCTGGTAATCCTTTCACAAACGCGTCGATCTTCTCTTCCTCATCTTCGAATGCTCTCGGACACAATAGGCACAATTCTGTGAATCGTCTTTCGTACGTGGTAATATCAAATCCTTGGGTTCGTAACCCTCTAAGTTCTGTCTTGAGCTTATTGACCTCGGTTCTGGGATGGTACTTCTCGTTCATCAAGTGCTTGAATGCTGACTACGGTAGTGCGTAAGCATCATCTTGTCCCACTTGCTCTAGATAGGTATTCCACCATGTTAACGCAGTACCTGTGAAGGTATGCGTAGCGTACTTCACTTTGTCCTCTTCAGTACACTTACTTATGGCAAACACCGATTCGACCTTCTCGGTCCACCGTTTCAATCCGATCGGTCCTTCGGTCCCATCAAATTCCAAAGGTTTGCAGGCAGTGAATTCTTTGTAGGTGCATCCTACACGATTTCTTGCGCCGTTAG
Organism: Rutidosis leptorrhynchoides; assembly: GCF_046630445.1. Taxonomy (NCBI): domain Eukaryota; kingdom Viridiplantae; phylum Streptophyta; class Magnoliopsida; order Asterales; family Asteraceae; genus Rutidosis; species Rutidosis leptorrhynchoides. The sequence goes on from NC_092343.1 coordinate 132,923,345, forward strand.
CTGCATTGCTAGATTCGGCGTTATTGTTGGTATATAGCGCAGCCTGTACTGCGGCTATGTTTGAAGCAAGAAAGGCACGAAATTCCTCTTCGCTCATATTCAAGGTGTGTCGAGTAGTCGGTGCCATTTCCTTCAAAATAGTCAAATGAAACGAGTTAATCATATAGAATATCAAGAGTAGTCAATAGTATTTCGTAGCATAATATGAACTTATTTATAAAAGCTCTTTCTTCATATTAGCGTTTTATACTCTTTAATTCGGGTAGTACCTACCCGTTAAGTTCATACTTATTAGCTAACATACCATTTCAACTACTACAATTCTATATGAAAAACTAATCACAAAAAAAAAAAAAAAAAAAAAAAAAAAAAAAAAAATCATATTCAAACCTTTATACAATAACTTCCAAACTTACAATACCGCTTTTTTTTTACATACAGCATGAAATATAGCACATAAAACTTTGATACAAATTAGTTGCGAAGATAATTCTAGTTAATAAATAAGGCGTTCAGCAAAGGCAATAAAGACACGTAATTCATACGTCCAGAAACAAGTCATGCATTCTGGTTTTACTAATACCACTTCCCATCCTTGGTTTTGTGGAACATAACCGTTGTGACCGATAGTAAGACAATGTGTTGTAACGTCGTCAAAAGGATGAAGGTTACGTAATGACCAACAGTCTCATAATAACCTAAAAGCCTCATTTCTTACCCCAATTACCGACTCCGTCACTTGTGGGAATGTTTTGTTTAATAGTTGTAGCCCGATGTTCTTGTTCTCACTTTGGTGAGAAGCGAACATTACTAACCCATAAACATAACATGCTTCTTTATGTTGCATGTTAGCCTCTTTTTTCTAAATCACGAAGTCCTATATTCGGATATATTGAGTCAAAATAATTTCTTAACCCGTTACGTAAAATAGCATTTGGGTTCCCCGTAATATATGCGTCAAAGTAAACACATCGTAACTTATGGATTTCCCAATGTGATATCCCCCATCTTTTGAACGAAAGCCTTTTATAAACCAAGGCATTCTTGGAACGTTCTTCGAATGTCTTACAAACTTGTCTCGCCTTAAATAGTTGTGCCGAGGAATTCTGACCGACTCTAGACAAGATTTCGTCAATCATGTCTCCGGGTAGGTCTCTTAAAATATTGGGTTGTCTATCCATTTTATGTTTTTATACTGTAAAATAGACAAGAGTTAGATTCATAAAAAAAATACTTATTAATACATGCAAGTTTTACATATATCATAAAGCATAAGCACACTATATTACACACTATATTACATATATTACACCACACGAATACAACTATCTTATTCCGACTCGCTCGTTTCTTCTTCTTCGGTTTTGGTTCGTTTTGCCAAGTTTCTAGGGATATATGATGTTCCCTTAATATGAGCCGTCGTTTTCCACATTAGTTTAGAAAAACCTGGTGGTTTAGAGGTTCCCGGGTTATTGTCACAACTTAAGAAATACGGGTGTTGACGATACATATAAAGTTCATCGGGTTTGGAATCAAATTTCTCTATTTTTATGCCCTTTCCCTTATTGTTCTTTTTTGCCTTATTAAATTGTGTTGGGGTAATTTCTATAACATCATCGGAATCCTTGTCGGGATCCGATTCATCGGAGAATTGGTAATCCTCCCAATACTTTGCTTCCTTGGCGGAAACACCATTGACCATAATTAACTTTGGTCGGTTGGTTGAGGATTTTCTTCTGCTTAACCGTTTTATTATTTCCCCTACTGGTTCTATTTCTTCTTCCGGTTCCGATTCTTCTTCCAGTTCTGACTCTTCTTCCGGTTCCGACTCTTCTTCCGGTTCCTCTTCGGGAACTTGTGAATCAGTCCACGAATCATTCCAATTTACATTTGACTCTTCATTATTATTAGGTGAGTCAATGGGACTTGTTCTAGAGGTAGACATCTATCACATAATATCAAACACGTTAAGAGATTAATATATCACATAATATTCACATGTTAAAAATATATAGTTTCCAACAAAAATGTTAAGCAATCATTTTTAAAGAAAACACGGTCGAAGTCCAGACTCACTAATGCATCCTAACAAACTCGATAAGACACACTAATGCAATTTTCTGGTTCTCTAAGACCAACGCTCGGATACCAACTGAAATGTCCCGTTCATATTGATTATAAACGTTCCATATTAATTGATTTCGTTGCGAGGTTTTGACCTCTATATGAGACGTTTTTCAAAGACTGCATTCATTTTTAAAACAATCATAACCTTTATTTTATCAATAACGATTTCAAAAGCATTACGTAGATTATCAAATAATGATAATCTAAAATATACTGTTTACACACGACCATTACATAATGGTTTACAATAGAAATATATTACATCGACATATGTTTCTTGAATGCAGTTTTTACACAATATCATACAAACATGGACTCCAAATCTTGTCCTTATTTTAGTATGCAACAGCGAAAGCTCTTAGTATTCACCTGAGAATAAACATGCTTTAAACGTCAACAAAAATGTTGGTGAGTTATAGGTTTAACCTATATATATCAAATCGTAACAATAGACCACAAGATTTCATATTTCAATATACATCCCATACATAGAGATAAAAATCATTCATATGGTGAACACCTGGTAACCGACATTAACAAGATGCATATATAAGAATATCCCCATCATTCCGAGACACCCTTCAGATATGATATAAATTTCGAAGTACTAAAGCATCCGGTACTTTGGATGGGGTTTGTTAGGCCTAATAGATCTATCTTTAGGATTCGCGTCAATTAGGGTGTCTGTTCCCTAATTCTTAGATTACCAGACTTAATAAAAAGGGGCATATTCGATTTCGATAATTCAACCATAGAATGTAGTTTCACGTACTTGTGTCTATTTTGTAAATTATTTATAAAACCTGCATGTATTCTCATCCCAAAAATATTAGATTTTAAAAGTGGGACTATAACTCACTTTCACAGATTTTTACTTCGTCGGGAAGTAAGACTTGGCCACTGGTCGATTCACGAACCTATAACAAATATGTACATATATATCAAAGTATGTTCAAAATATATTTACAACACTTTTAATACATTTTGATATTTTAAGTTTATTAAGTCAGATGTCCTCGTTAGTAACCTACAACTAGTTGTCCAACGTTAGATGTACAGAAAAAAATTGATATATATTATCTTGAATCAATCCACGACCCAGTGTATACACGTCTCAGGCTAGATCACAACTCAAGGTATATATATTTTTGGAATCAACCTCAACCCTGTATAGCTAACTCCCACATTACTGCATATAGAGTGTCTATGGTTGTTCCAAATAATATATACACATGGGCCGATATGATATGTCAAAACATTTGCATACGTGTCTATGGTATCCCAAGATTACATAATATATTAGAATACATGTATAATACAATATAAGTTAGCTAGGATATGATTAATATAGATTTGTTACCAATTTTCACGTTGCTACAACAAGAAAAATTATCCAATATTGTTTTACCCATAACTTCTTCATTTTAAATCCGTTTTGAGTGAATCAAATTGCTATGGTTTTATATTGAACTCTATTTTATGAATATATAGAGAAAAAGTATAGGTTTATAGTCATAAATATAAGTTACAAGTCGTTTTTGTAAAGGTAGTCATTTCAGTCGAAAGAACGACGTCTAGATGACCATTTTAGAAAACATACTTCCACTTTGAGTTTAACCATGATTTTTGGATATAGTATCATGTTCATAAGAAAAATCATTTTTCTAGAAGAACAACTTTTAAATCAAAGTTTATCATAGTTTTTAATTAACTAACCCAAAATAGCTCGCGGTGTTACTACGACGGCGTATGTCCGGTTTTACATTGTTCTTCGTGTTTCCATGTTTTAAATCATTAAGTTAGCATAACATATAGATATAGAATATGTGTTTAGTTGATTTTAAAAGTCAAGTTAGAAGGATTAACTTTTGTTTGCGAACAAGTTTAGAATTAACTAAACGATGTTCTAGTGATTACAAGTTTAAACCTTTGAATAAGATAGCTTTATATGTATGAATCGAATGATGTTATGAACATCATTACTACCTCAAGTTTTCTGGATAAAGCTACTGGAAATGAGAAAAATGGATCTAGCTTCAAAGGATCCTTGAATGGCTTGAAAGTTCTTGAAGCAAAATCATGACACGAAAACAAGTTCAAGTAAGATTTCCACTCGAAATAAGATTGTTATAGTTATAGAAATTGAATCAAAGTTTGAATATGAGTATTACCTTATATTAGAAAGATATCTTACTGTAAATAAGAAAGATTTCTTGAGGTTGGATGATCACTCTACAAGATTGGAAGTAAGCAAGCAAACGTGGAAGTATTCTTGATTTTATGAAACTAGAACTTGTAGAATTTATGAAGAACACTTAGAACTTGAAGATAGAACTTGAGAGAGATCAATTAGATGAAGAAAATTGAAGAATGAAAGTGTTTGTAGGTATTTTTGGTCGTTGGTGTATGGATTTGATATAAAGGATATGTAATTTTGTTTACATGTAAATAAGTCATGAATGATTATTCATATTTTTGTAATTTTATGAGATATTTCATGCTAGTTGCCAAATGATGGTTCCCACATGTGTTAGGTGAATCACATGGGCTGCTAAGAGCTGATCATTGGAGTGTATATACCAATAGTACATACATCTAAAAGCTGTGTATTGTACGAGTACGAATACGGGTGCATACGAGTAGAATTGTTGATGAAACTGAACGAGGATGTAATTGTAAGCATTTTTGTTAAGTAGAAGTATTTTGATAAGTGTCTTGAAGTCTTTCAAAAGTGTATGAATACATATTAAAACACTACATGTATATACATTTTAACTGAGCCGTTAAGTCATCGTTAGTCGTTACATGTAAGTGTTGTTTTGAAACCTTTAGGTTAACGATCTTGTTAAATGTTGTTAACCCATTGTTTATTAAATCAAATGAGATGTTAAATTATTACATTATCATGATGTATTAATATATCTTAATATGATATATATACATTAAATGTCGTTACAACGATAATCGTTACATATATGTCTCGTTTCAAAATCATTAAGTTAGTAGTCTTGTTTTTACATATGTAGTTCATTATTAATATACTTAATGATATGTTTACTTATCATAATATCATGTTAACTATATATATATATATATATATATATATATATATATATATATATATATATATATATATATATATATATATATATATATATATCATCATATAGTTTTTACAAGTTTTAACGTTCGTGAATCGCCGGTCAACTTGGGTGGTCAATTGTCTATATGAAACCTATTTCAATTAATCAAGTCTTAACAAGTTTGTTTGCTTAACATGTTGGAAACATTTAATCATGTAAATAACAATTTCATTTAATATATATATAAACATGGAAAAGTTCGGGTCACTACATCTATCTCATGTTATTTCCCTGGACTTTAAAGGGAGAAGCCAAAGATTGGTTAGAATCGTTACCTGAAGGGGCGATTGATACATGGGACATTTTAGTTGAAAAATTTCTTAAACAATTCTTTCCAGCATCTAAAGCCGTGAGACTTCAAGGAGAAATAGTTACGTTCACGCAAAAACCAAATGAAACATTATATGAGGCGTGGACAAGATTCGGAAAGTTGTTGAGAGGATGTCCTCAACACGGTTTAGACACTTATCAAATAGTAAAAATATTCTACCAAGGTATCGACGTTGCTACACGAAAAGACATCGACATAGCAGCTGGTGGTTCCATTATGAAGAAAACCGCAACTGAAGCTTACAAAATTATTGATAACACCGCCTCCCACTCACATGAGTGGCATCAAGAAAAAGACATCGTTAGATCATCTAAAGCAGCTAGAGCCGATTCTAGCCATGACTTTGATTCCGTTTCCTCAAAAATAGATGCTTTTGAAAGACGAATGGAAAAGATGAATAGAGATATTCACGCAATACGAATCAGTTGTGAGCAATGCGGTAGACCACACTTAACGAAAGATGTCAGATTGAGCAAACGATGGAACAACGAGAGAATGTTTCCTACATAAACCAAAGGCTGGGAAATAATTATCAAAATAATTATCAACCACCAAGGCCAAACTTTAATCGAAATCAAAACATTCTTTACAATCCAAATGAACCCAACAATAACTCGTACAACCAACAAGGTCTGAATAACCAACCAACTCAAAACAACACTTTCAATCAACAAAGACCTAGCTTGTATAAACCCCCACAACAAGCCGAAGAGAAAAAGCCAAATCTGAAAGAAATGATGGCAAAGCTAATGGAATCTCAAACACAATTTATTACAACTCAAACCCAAACAAATGAGAGGTTTGATCAGTCATTAAGAACTCAACAAGCTTCTATTTTGAATCTAGAAAAACACGTAGGTACTCTTGCTAGCATGATGAGTGAGAGGGAACAAGGAAAGATACCGAGTAACACTGAAGTAAATCCTCGAAATGAGAATGTTAATATGGTTTCAACGAATTCTGAAAAACCAGCATCAGAAGATGGGAAGGTTTTAGATGTTAGTAACAATGAAGAAGTTACACCACCACCACCACCCGAGTATGTAAAACCAGTGGTGGCACCATACAGACCACCCATCCCATTTCCAAGAAAAGGAGTTGAGTATGAGCAAGTAATAGGTAATAAAGTTTGTGATACCTCTGAAAAAAAAAAGAAGAATAAGAAGGTACAAGAAACAAAAACCGTAAAGATAAACCCGGTGAAACAGTTCCACCAAAACCTCCACCAAGGTTGGGTGATCCAGGTGAATTTATAGTTCCTTGTCTACTTAGTGATTGTGTCATGTATAATGCACTAGCAGATTTAGGTGCAAGTGTGAGTGTTATGCCTCTTTCATTATATAAGAGATTAGGAGTAGGTGAGTTAAGTCCAACAGAGATGAATGTCCGACTCTTTGATCAAACGATTAGGCACCCAGTTGGAATTGCTGACAACCTACCCATTCAAGTGGGTAATTTAACCTTTTTAGTCGAATTTATTATCATTGACATAGAAGAGGACTCAAACATTCCTCTAATTTTAGGTCGACCATTCTTAGCATCCACTGGGGCATTATTTGATGTAAGAGAGGGTAGAATGATACTTAGTAATGATAAAAAATCGATCACCTTTGAAAGTTGAAAGTCTAAATCTCCACTAACCAAAACCGTTGAAAAAACAAAGACGATTGGTAAGAACCATGTTGTTTTACCAACTCCAACGGTAGTGCTTAGCAATAATAAAACGCCTAAGTGTGGGGAAGATGAAGTAACACCTAATGATGACCTGATAACAAAGAACCCCGTTGTTGATACAAAATTAAATGACCCCATTATTAATAGTTCAATTCAGAAACTTATTAAACGAATTCGTGATGCTAGAACCAAGGGGAACTTTAAGTTATGTAACCGGTTAGTATCCAATCTATCGCCTAAAGAAAAGGCAAAACTAGTTGAATTTATGGATATTACACAGGAATCCGACCAATGGCTTAAAGCAAAAGTCACAGATATGCAAGTTGATTATGGTCCAAGAGAAATTGACAATGAAGTTAACCACAATTTCGACACCACAACTACCTAAGTGTGGGGAGATTCAGATGTTCTAAAAAGAAAATGATGTCTAGAGTTAGTTGTTCTGTTCTCGTGTAGTTCCGAGAATGGAATCCGATTGGTCTTTTCCACTAGCAGACACTAAAGAACTACTTTTCTCCCCCCATTCTGAATTTTTATTTTATAGGTTTGGTATGAAATTAATATGCTTTTTAAATTTAAGTTTTGTGTCAATTTAAAAATAAAATTTACTTTATTTCATAAAGTTTATAAAAATGATTTCTAAAATTCATCATAAGTTGAAGAATAGGTCATGGAACCAAAATTGCTTTACCCGAGGACGGGGCAAAAAATTTTGTTATCATTATTTTTAATTTTATTGATCTAAAGTATACCAAAAAAATTAAAAAACCCAAAAAAATCTTTGCTTTTAAAACAATCGCTTTAAAAACGACAAATTTTAAATTTTGTCGAGGGACGGACTAGGTAAACATACCGAAACTACCTAAAGTAAAAAGAAACAAAATTTTAAAAAATTATTCATTTAAACTGTTTTAATAAATAAAGGTTTTATATATATATATATATATATATATATATATATATATATATATATATATATATATATATATATTATATATGTTTATAGTTTATCTTATATACAAAACAGGGTAAAACAGCGCACTTTCAAAGACTGGCATTAAGTTCAGCAAAAACTACTAATTTTAACGATAAGACGCAAAATTATCAAATGTGATATAAAATAATATGTTTGCAAACTCTGTATTTTTAATCACTTTTCTACACTAATCACCCTCATGAATTTATAATTATAGTCTGATTTCATGCAAATGAGGGCATTGCATGATCTCAAGTGTGGGGAAGGGTTATAAATTCTCTTGGGTTTACACTTAGTTTAATTGCCAAATTTTGTGCGAAATTTTGTGAAAATTTAAAAAAATTTCAACTAAATGAATTCAAAATCATGTTTGCACATATTTATGAACGATAAAACTAGGTATTAATACCGAAATTATTGTTACCTCAGAGAGAACATAAATGGAGAAACAACCCAAAACGTTAGAATTCATTTAAAATGGAATAGAGGAGAATAAAAAGGCAAAGAAAAGAATGAATAAAAGCTAAGTGTGGGAAGAATTTACCAAGTTCTTTAAAAACACATATCACATATTTGGTACAGATTATTGCAGGTACTTTTGCTTTGGACTAAACTAATTAGTTTTACCCAATTTATTGTAATACCTTTGAAAGAATAGATGGATCTACACGATGAATCAATTCTATCATTAAAAGGAAGTTAAGTCTTCCGAAAAAGACACGCGCCTCTTGATTTAGTTCAGGAAGTTGTCGTCCAGACCAGCTGTAGGTTGACAAAAAATCTAGAAAAGTCATCTCTAAAATCAGCAGGAAATCCACGGAACTCAGCATCAAACAGGGTCGCCAAGTGGTCAGACTTATCCTAACCATGAGAGGATCTATCTCGTAAAATGAGGAGGGCGCCGTGCAAATCAGCTTGATAAGACTAATGAATCAGACCCCCAGAAAGGATAATCTCCTTAAAGATTAAAAACTAGCTTTTAAGCTTGATATTACTCAATCCTTGAGATTGACTTTAAAGATTGAGAATTACAAACTCATAGAATTCAATGATATCTAAACTCGAGCTTGAACGAGAAAATATTTTGATCAAATTAAAACCGATTTGTTTTCTGAAAATCTATTTTCAATGCGTTCATTACCGGTGAACGTAAAATCCTAGGAATTCACCTGGAATTCATTAGGTCACCTGAACCAAATCAGGTGTCAACCGTAAGAACGGTGCTTGCATAGCATGGTCGAAGACATGACCTTGTGCCAGACTAAAAAACTATAGGGTGATCTTTACTATTGCTCTTACAAAGGATAGTAATTGCATCCGACACGATATAGACCATAAGCAAAAGCATGTCACGGGATATTGCCTTAACAGTTGCTTGTTCAACGCTTTCCTTTACAACCGGACGGTAGTTTACCGAAAGGTAATATAAGGAGCAAGTAAACTGGACGTGTTGCTTTCCCAATACAAGGTTAGCAAGTGGATGACACAAAACCGCAAGTTTTGAGCTAAAATTTTCAAATCTGAAACCTACAAAACCCACAAAAATAATTTGCAAACACCGGTGAAGGGTTATTCCGGAAAACTTATCTAGGGTAAAAGCTAGAATGAATTTTTAAAAGATCAAATGTTTTCATAAAGATCCAATTTCCTTAAGGATCTAAATTTTATAAGTCATGTGGGAATGTAAACCACATCGTTATTATCATTTTTTATACCGCCGTATCAAAATCACTGATGTATAAAGTGTGAGAATAAAAAAATGATTCGAGTGAAGTGTGATTTAATTTCAAGTTCTGTATTGCTTGAGGACAAGCAACGTTCAAGTGTGGGGATATTTGATAGTGCTCCAAATGAACATATATTTAGACACAATATCCTTCCAATATGTAAAGCTTTTAGTTACTATTGTTCTATTTTTATGTAATAATCGTTTAAATAAATAAGTGCGAAGACAAAAGAAGAAAACGACAATTTGAAGACGCAAACGACCAAAAAGCTCAAAAGTACAAAGTACAATCTAAGTGGTTCAAATTATTGATAAGAAACGTCTCAAAAGTTACAAGAGTACAAGATGCAAAACGTAAAGTACAAGATATTAAATCGTACGAAAGGACGTTCGAAAATTCGGAACCGGGACCTGAGCCAACTATCAACGCGCGACGCAACGGAACTAAAATTACAAATCAACTATGTGCATGAATATAATATAATATAATATATATATAATTATATAAAATTATATATATTATATATATTAAATAAATATGTCGACAAGCTAGGAGCCAAAAATTATGTGACCAGGAAATGAAGGCCATGCGATCGCATGGCCAGAAGGCACAAAACTCATGCACTCGCATGAGTTACTGTAACATGCCACATTCTAAAAAACTCACGTTTTCTGGCCGAAATTAAACACACATCTTTTTCTTTTCCTTCTTTGTAGGAAATATATATATATATATATATATATATATATATATATATATATATATATATATATATATATATATATATATATATAATTTAAAGTTTAATTTAAGTTTAATAATAATTGGGTTATTGTAAGAAATGTTTTAAGGTTTTATAAGACGGAACTCTGTCCGTATAACGCTACGCGATTAATCACCACTGTAAGCTATGTTCTTCCTTTTTAAATTAATGTCTCGTAACTAAGCTATTATTATGCTTATTTAAGCCCAAGTAATCGTGATGTTAGACTAAATATTAAAGATGGGGTTATTAGATTTTGTACCATAATTAAGGTTTGGACAAAGGACCGACACTTGATTATTAATAGATAGGGGATATTGTCTAATCGAATAACAACTCATTAGAATCTGTCGAACCTATCTTCAAATTAGATAATCTAATAATTATTAAAATGATTATGTATGTTCTATTTAGTGACGTTTAGACGACATATTTTACGATCATTTAATTAATTATTCGGGTTGGGTAATTGATTATTCATTCTGATCAAGTGGGTAAATTAATATTCATATCTCATTAAAACAGGGGTGGATTACATACAAGGATAATTGGTGTAATTGTTAACAAAGTATTAAAACCTTGGATTACACGCAGTCGATAACCTAGTGTAATTATTAAACAAAGTATTAAAACCTTATTACAGTTCGAATCCCTAATTAGTTGGAATATTTGACTTCGGGAATAAGGTTAATTTGACGAGCATTTTATAATTATGACCGATGGACTATTTTGGACAAAAACTAAATAGGTATCAAATAATCCAGGACAAAGGACAATTAACCCGGGTAACAATTAATTAAAATCAAAACGTCAAACATCATGATTATGGAAGTTTAAATAAGCATAATACTTTTATTTCATATTTCATCGTACCTTTATTTACTGTCATTTTAATTACTGCAATTTACTTTATCGCAATTTAAATTCTATCATTTATATTATTGTCATTTATCTTTACGCTTATATAAAATCGACAAACCGGTCATTAAACGGTAAAACCCCTCTTTTATAATAATATTACTATATATAATTATATATATTTTATACAAATATAGTTGTTAAAAATATAGTACGTATTTACTAGCTCCCTGTGGAACGAACCGAACTTACTAAAAACTACACTACTCTATGATTAGGTACACTGCCTATAGTGTTGTAGCAAGGTTTAGGTATATCCCATTCAATAAATAAATAAATAACTTGTGTAAATTTGTATCGTATTTAAGAGTATTTCGCAATAAAAATATAACTATTTCGTATACACCTCGCATAACATCAGTTGTCATGGCTAACAATAAGTATGTTTTCATGACTCATTTGAGTTAGAAATTAGAGTTTTATCATCATTAAGTAATATGGATAAAACAATTTGTTTATGTGAAGAGTACGAGTGAAACTATCGCAAAAGAGTGAAATGAGTAAGTGTAGATTCGTCATATCTTTTGACGTAGATAGGATTGAATTCCAGAGTTCAAGGGATTTTGAGAAAATCTTCATAATAATATTTGATTCTTTCTGTAATTAAGGAATTTAGGATTCACTTTGATTAAATGCGATAACCTGTTTTGATTGCTCTGTCGGATATCTTACTATATATCCACTCCCTTCGTTTCCTCAATTCCACATCTCACACCTTCTATTCTTTTTCCCTCAATAAAGCATTCGTCAATATGCTTCATCCAGTTCTGATTCTTAATATACTCCTAACTTTCATATCTATTATTCTTCTTTTTCATCTGCCACCAGAGGCATCTATTCACTTCTACTATACTCTTGGTTTTATAGTGTTTCTAGTTCTCCCGTGTCTTTACGTTGCAATACTTATTGATATACACGGTTTGTAATTTATGCGGTGTCGTCGGGCATTTTGTTTTTAGAGTCCCTGTTTCTGTATTTCTATAATCATCGACATCCACAGTTAATGCTCTCTCCTATTTACTGCGATTTATACCCCCATTTCTATTTCGGAGCTTCATGCTCTGTTTTCTCTTCTATCCATTAAGTACCGCATGTAATGATCCAGAATTCGCAGATATGAATTTCGGAATGAACTATGTTCTATGAAGGAAATTATAATGGCATGATCTTGATTTGTCAGATTACCAGAATACCTCGGAAAAGGCCGAATCATCAAGAAAAATATTTTCTTGATATGTTTAAAGTTTAAGTAGAATACAAGAGTCGTCTAACATGACACATGATGATGTTATGACCTGTGAATCATCACGTCCCATTTAGAAACTCTGCATGACTTACTGTAATATAATCACGTTGATCAAGTGTCATTATATTATACTAACTCATGCTTCAGTTCCCAACACTACTTCAAAAACATTCATACTTCAAACTCGAAGGTTTCAGAATTTAGAAACTAAACAGTTTCCTTTATGATGTAATACAGATAACGCGAAGAGATAAATGATTTCAGATAAGAATAGTTATGAAAATATCTTCAGAAATATCGAGGATATTTATAATGAAAGATATGATGATATCTTAGAATTTTTAATATCAGAGGATGATGAAGAATATTGTCCGTAAGGGTTTAGAGTCAGGAGCAAGGTATTCGTTAAAGACTTCAGTAGATACTGAATCATTTAGATTCTTTGAAGGCAGGTTTAGTCTTTATGATTTGTCCACAGCCTCCTTCATAGTTTTCTCAATCCGTTTTCCAGTTCCAAACCTTCTCTTTTTCTGAGCTTTGCCAACACCTTATTCTTTATCCTCAAACTCTCGAATGTTAAGGTCGTTTATAGTTTTTGCTGCTTTATTAGCATTTTTCCAAAATTCGGAGAACTAGTTCGCAGTTTAGGGTGTTTTTCAGAAACTTCACATTCGAAGTATGTAAGTCTAGGAGATGGACGTTATATGTATATATATAACTGTTGATGTAGACATGCTGCGAGATTTCAAAATACTGATTGCCGATTTTCGATAATTGGTATAACAATTCTCGTTGCAAGGTGCGGATAAGTATATGATAGGGTTTCAATGAATATAATGATTTTTCTAAAAATCAAAGATTAATGAAGTTGTTGGTAAGTTTACTGCTAATCTGATGGAATATAAATGGTTCCCCGGTAACGATGGCGAAAGGGCAACATATATATCGAGGTTATAATAAGACTGTTTTGACTGAAAAGTCGAAGTTGACTTGTTGGAGCTGTGATAAAACTGGCTACTTTGGTAAGGAATCGCAAAGTTATTTTTGCTAATAAATGCCAAAGGATCTGACACAGATACGTGTTACACTATGACTTTGGTTTCGAGAGTTTTTCAGGGGCATGACTGTAGGTAACATGTGGTTGGATCATCATCTCGACTGTTCATTATTTGAAGTGTCTTCAGGAATTTTGAGGGGTTGGAACACAAATTGTAATTGTTAATATACATATGGTGTTCTAGGATTTTGAATGATACAAATATTTTTCTGGGTTCTATGATGTTCTAGCACAGCTTTGAAGTCCCAATATAGCTTTGAAAGATGTAGGAATCTAAGAGTGACGATACCAGTTATATCTCGACTTGGATTCTGATTTGTTAAAATCAGAATATGTAATTGAATTTGGATGAGTATGGTTGTTTTGATTTATATGAAAGAATGTATATCGTTCTGAAAGTAGTGAGTCTGGTTGATGATTTGTTGAATCAGAATTAAAGAATATAACATATTAATTGTGAATTTATATAACACTCGGGTATTACCTACCCATTAAAAGTTTCACAAGTAATCTTTTGTACGAGAGAATTTTATAACAATTTTTATGAAAATATTAATATGTATATTTTCTTCAAATGTAATACAGATTTAATGAGTTAATATCATATTAAGCTCATTTGATTTTCAGCTGGAACTAGAAATGAATAATCTCTAAAACTTTAGAAATTTCGTAATCTTTGTGGATTATCACTTCAACGTAAATGAAATTATGAATCAATACTTCATTATTCATTTTTATTGATATTTACTCGGTGAATTATGTTGGTGTTCGCGGAATTCTTGTGAACTTCGCAAGGAACGAATAATGTTTTCTAGAAAGTTTCGAATACATCGAAGATGGAAGTGTAAAATCAAACATGTAATTGATTAATATACTTGATTTATTATGAACTGGAATTCATTGAGTTTGGGACAGAGATTGTAGTTAACAATGGTTAAGTCGTTAACGAAGGATGTACATCATTGCATATTAGTAATATGAATTAACCGAGTAGTATCTACCCTTTTTTAATTCATATATAATAGCTTAGTACGGAAGATATATTATGATTTCAAGATTTATATATATAAGATATACATATAAATTCTTCAGTAGAAATGGGTTAATACTTCATAACTTGTTATTTCAACATACCCATTGATGATTGTAATGTTGATATTGCCGCTGATTGTGAGGCTGTGTAACCTGTGGTGCTACAGATGTTGTTGGTGTTGACGATGCTGACGCCATTAACAATGTTGGTGATGCTAACGATACTGTTGATGCTGCTGGTAAAACAAGTCTAACTTGTAAATCGTGCACCTTTTCGGTCAGGGTTTCATTTCCTCATTTCTATTCACTTACTCATCTAGTTTATAATTAGAACTAGAATAAATAATCTCTAAAACTTTTAGAAACTACATATTCTCTGCAGAATATTTCTTCGATGAAGTTATGAATCAATACTTCATCGTTTGTTGTTGTTGCTATTCCTTGGTATCTATAGGGCGTGTGACGTCGGTGCTCGTGAGATGGATTTCGATGTTGGGGCTTGCGATGTGGATGTTGTTGGAGATACTGGTGTTGTTGATGGTGGTACTGTTAATGTCGATGCCGCTGCTGGTGTTTGTAACCTTTGCACCATATTCTCCAAAGCCAGTACCCGAGCGCGAACCTCGTTAACTTCTTCTATTACTCCGGAATGATCGGTGGTTCGAACGAGCGGATGAATAAGATCTAGAATTTGAGAAAGTATGTAGTCATGACGAGACACTCTGAAAATGAGAGAGAAAATGGTATCTCGGACAGGTTCGCCGGTAAGTGCTTCAGGTTCTTCGCCAAGAGGGTAATGTGGTGGATAGAAGGGATCGCCTTCTTCTTGTCTCCAATGATTAAATAGGCTATGAACCCATCCCCAATTCAACCAGAATAGATGATGACTAATTGGTTGATCCATTCCGGTCACACTGCTTTCGGAGCTCGAGTAGAAATCCATATCGGAGTAACTGTCAGAATCTGAAGGACTCGAACTAGTTGAGGGCTCCATCTCGTATGATCAGGGAAATGAAATTTGATATAAAATAGATTATAGAATTTAGATTAGTATTCTTCAATACATAATTTACATATGTATATATGATACCAAAATCCCATATGTTACGGAGGAATCTTTGGAAAATGTCAGGCAGAGTTCACTATAATAGATATGCTTAGGATATGAAATTTGTCTATACACTATCTACGCAATAAATGTAGTAGGATGCGTTTAGACTTAAGATGATAAGCAGGTAATTTCCGACAAAAATGATAAGCAAGACTTTTGACATGCAGACACGGTTGAAGTTCAGACTCATTAATGCATCTTAATATCTATCAGTTAGACACACTAATGGAAAACCTGGTTCGCTAAGACCACCGCTCTGATACCATATGAGGCGACTTGTCCTAATCCATAAGGACGAATGCAATAACATATGATTACATTGCGAGATATTTGACCTCTATATGATACATTTTACAACATTGCATTCGTTTTTAAAAGACAACTTTCATTACATTGAATGTTGACAGGCATGCATACGATTTCATAATATCCAAACAATAAATGACCTAATCTGTCATTTATTTAATAATAATCTTTATTGAACTCAATGACTTGAATGCAACGTCTTTTGAAATATGCCATTAATAACTCTAAGTAATATCTTTAAAATGAGCAAATGCACAGCGGAAGATTTCTTTCAAACCTAAGAATAAACATGCTTTCAAGTGTCAACCAAAAGGTTGGTGAGTTCATTAGTTTATCATCAATATTCATTTCCATAATTTTTAATAGACCACAAGATTTCATATTTCCATTTCTTATAAACATCAATCTCATATCAGGCATTTCGCACAACATAGAGATAAAAATCATTCATATGGTGAACACCTGGTAACCGACCTTAACAATATGCATATAGAATATCCCCATCATTCCGGGACTCCCTTCAGACATGATAAATTCGAAGTACTAAAGCATCTGGTACTTTGGATGGGGCTTGTTGGGCCCAATAGATCTATCTTTAGGATTCGCGTCAATTAGGGTGTCTGTTCCCTAATTCTTAGATTACCAGACTAAAAAGGGGCATATTCGATTTCGATAATCTAACCATAGAATGTAGTTTCGATTACTTGTGTCTATTTCGTAAAACATTTTTAAAAGCAGCGCATGTATTATCAATTCCAAAAATATATATTGCAAAAGCATTTAAAAAGGGAGCAAATGAAACTCACAATATTGTATTTTGTAGTAAAAATACATATGACGACATTGAACAATGCAAGGTTGGCCTTGGATTCACGAACCTATATGAATTATATATATTTATATGTTGGTCAATATCTGTCTAACAATTTAGGTCAAATCATAGTGTATCACAATCCTAATGCTCGAGATTATCATGCAAAAGTCAACAAAAGTCAACTTGACCCAAAATGGCTTCCAAAATCTATACATGTTTATTATATAATTTAAATGTAGTCATTATATGTATTTACACATATTTATCAGATTTTATTAGAGTAACTAATACAAGTCATTTATTAATAAAATTTATATTATAATTTATATATGATAAAAAAAATATTTTTTTTATATCTCAAGTAATAAAATTTATTAAATTCACTTAATATCATAAAAATATAGTGGTATGTATTATTAATGTAATTATATTGCGTGTGGTAAAAATATCTTTGTATCACATATTTATTCGATAAAATAATATTGATAATAATAATAATGAGTAAAAAGTTGCATTATTTTGTAATAATAATAATAATTATTATTATTCTACTAACAATAACAATAAAAATATTTATATTTACTAATGATGATATTAATTATAATAAAACGATTATTCTAATCATGATAATTTTAATAATAACGATACTTTTTATTATTAACTGCAATAATAATAATATTTTATAAAAAATAATAATTCTATTCAAAATGATAATTTTTAATAATAATAATACTAAAATGATAATAATAATAATGATTTTTAATAATAACAATGATATTTCTATTAAAAATCATAATTTTAATAAAAATGATAGTTTTGATAAAAATACTAATTATTTTAATAATAATAATAATAATAATAATTTAATAATATTGATTATTAGATAATAATAATAATAATGACGATAACGATAACGATAACGATAATAATAATAATAATCATTTTAACAATAATACTTAAAATTATAGATAATTCAATTGACGATATCTTTTAATACGTTCATCGAAATCATACGCTTTCTAAATGAAAAGTTATTAATTTTTCGCCAGCTTTCCAATGACATGCATATCATATACCTTATCTCAGTAGCATATGTAACAAATTCATAATTCATCAAAACTATCTAACGACAAAATTAAGCATACAATCATGCATGATCATACATATACTCGAGCACTAGTCAGGGATACACTATTAATATATAAAAGATAGGATATGAGTGCTCACGTATCAATATGGAGATTCAATATTGTAGGAAAGGTACGTAGACGCAACGGATATGATAGACACTAATTTGACTTACGAACAAAACCCCCGAACCATACCCATAACCTCCATAGCTATAACCCATAATTTCCTTAGGTCTATCCAGCTTGAAAAACCATTTTTGGAAATCACTCGAACAGCACTCCGTCGTAATATTTTATGTATAATACTACTAATAATAATAATATTATTAATAATAATATTATTATTTAATAATAATAATAATAATAATAATATAAATAATAAATATAACACGGAGTAATTGAAATGAAGATATAGATGGAATGAATTGAAATCAGTTTACATTCGAGCTTTATAGGCGAATTCTGGACCCCATATTCTCCGCGATTGCGGATATATAGTGTTTAAGAGGCCCGCGATCGTGGAGCACTCTGTTACAGCTCATCCTCAATTAAAAACGTGGGCTGCCGAGTTTATTTATTATTTTATATATGATATATTTAATTTAAATAATTATTTAAATATTATATTTTATTTTTGTGCATAGTTAACTTGTAAATTTAGTTCCAACTACTTGTGCACTAACACCCGACTTATGTCACGGTTCCGGTTTCTCAAAATTATTTTTTTACGTTAAGAAAACTTATACTTTACGTTGCGTGACTCGTACCCTTGTCAAAATATACACTTAAATTATTAATAAACAATATCACTCGTACCCTTATCAAAATATAGACTTAAATTATGTATGTATGTATGTATATATATATATATATATATATATATATATATATATATATATATATATATATATATATATATATATATATATATATATATATATCTTCATTTAAAAAATATAAATTTGTACATATTATGTATAATTAAAATATTTATTTAATAATGTAATATTTTTGTTTTTCAAAATAATTATATCTCAAAGTTCATTTATAATAGTTTAGAAATTATTATTTAATATCACATTTACCTTTTTGAAATGGTATAAATATATTTGAAATTCATAATACAAAGTTTTTAATTATGTTCCTCTAATTTTTATATACATAATTAAATTACCTTATAAGACGTTTTAACAATATATATATATATATATATATATATATATATATATATATATATATATATATATACAAAAAGTTCTTTTTAAAACTGAAAATGTTTTAGTACGTTTGAAACTAAATCGAATAAATATTATAATTTTGTTTTCCAAAACTAATTATATTTAAGAATCATTTTGTTAGAAGTTTAAAATAATGAGAATCGTTATATCATAAAATGTTTTAGAAAAGTAAAATCATATATGACGCATAACAGGTTTCAAGTTTTTGAGTCATCTTTTGTTGGTGAAGCATAGGATAACGTTCGATGGTTAATTAAATGTATGAAATCATTTAATGTAAATCGTTGATTTTATTTAACTTGTCAATATCCTACATCTAGGTTATTTACACTATACGTTCTTACTTTCACATTAAACAAAAAAAATGAAAGTTATAATAATTATCTTATTAAAGTCACGGAGAAAATACGGTAAAGCATGAATTTAAAATCAAACAGGAATCTCCACTATCCCTTGTCTAGTTCCCGTTAATTGACACTTTTGTTCTTACATGTAATCACCTTACCAATTATTCCAAATACCGTTAAAAAAAGAAAGGTTTCCTAAATCAAAGTGGACCTCTCAACAAAGACCCATAATCATATCACAATGTTTCTGATAACTTAATCATTTGGTATCATCTACTAATTCTATTGATAAACTTATTAAACCAAATACGTTCATGTAAAGTATTATACGTTTAATACTTTGCTAACATTTTCAATTTATAATATATATATATATATATATATATACATATATATATATATATATATACATATATATATATATATACATATATATATATATATATACATATATATATATATATATATACATATATATATATATATATATATATATATATATATATATATATATATATATATATATATATATATATATATATATATAATCATATCCATTTATATAACTGTTCGTGAATCGTCGAAATTTGATCGAGGTTAAATGAATGTATGAACATAGTTTAAAATTTTTGAGATTCAACTTAACAAACTATGCTTATCGTGTCGAAATAATATAAAGATAAAGTTTAAATTTGGTCGGAAATTTCCGGGTTGTCACACCTCACGACCAAGGGTTGACCATATTATGACCGCCTAGTTCCGTACAACCAATGCTCTGATACCAACTGTGACGACCCGCCAAATACCCTTAACGGCTCCGTCACTTGGTCCCACAGTTTGATCATAACTCTAAATGAATTTAATAAATAACATTGCATTCTTTATTTAAAAATGATTTCCTATAAAGGAAATATGTAATCAATGTAAGTTTAGAAAAACCAAGATAAGTAAATATAAAAAGTTGACCAAAACCATGTCAACAAACACCCACAATTTAATGTAACAAAATAGAATGCAAGTTTAAATGTTTATCAAAATCCGCCAAAACATATGCAGACCCACTAAGCACAGCGGAAGACGAAAGCAATCAAGTACATGAGAAAACATGCAAGTAAACTATCAAAAAAATGTTGAGTGAATTATAGGTTTAAAATAATGTATAAGATTTAGACCACAAGATTTCAAATGTTAGAAAATATAAAAATTATTATTCATTAACCCGTGAGCCACCTGGTAACCACTTAATCATTCATTACCCTTAACATACAACAATATACACTGAACATGTGTTTCTTCAAAGAAATACGAAGTACTAATACATTTCGATTATAAATTGCTAGCGCGACTAGCACGAAATGGGGCTGTCAAGCCCGGTAGATCTATCCATAAGATTCGCGTTCACCATTAGAAACCAGTGATTACAATTACCTTATTAAGGAATATTTTTGTTCAACTCACAATGAATAACCTAAATTGATTTCCACTTGTGTCTAAAATGTAAAACAAAAGTTGCATTTAATCTCATCCCAAAAATACTTTAGAATAGTATGAAAAATGGGACTATAACTCACCTTAAGCAAATGAAGAAAAAAGGAAATAGGTATGCGAACAGTAAAAGTAAATGATCAAGAATGATCACAACTCCGACCTAAAAATAATGCAGGTCGATATAAATAACTATCTTAGGTCAAGTCTTAGTATGTTAACCATAGTACTTGTTGTAGTAAAGCAAAGAACATCAATCGGTATGATTCGGTATGATCAGGACATCGTATAACATGTACTTTCTATTTTTAGAAAGTTCTATTTTTAGTAAGTTTCCATTTTTGAAAAGTTTCTATTTTTAGAAAGTCTCTATTTTTGGAAAGTTTCTATTTTTGAAAAGTTTCTATTTTTAGATTGTTCCCTTAAATAGATTGTTTCCTTATTTAGAAAAGTCAACAAAAGTCAACTGAAAGTCAATGTCAACTGAAAGTCAAAGTCAACTCAAAAGTCAACTCAAGTCAACCTTGGTCAAACTTAGTCAACCTTAAAGTTTAAAGTGTAAATCATATTAATAATATAAGTTATAATATTATTTAAAATAATATTTGTATAAACTAGTCATATCATAAGTTTAATTAAACTAAATATTATAAAGTTGATATAAATTTAAATGATATAATAGATATAACATAAGTATTTAATTAATTAATTAAATATTAGTCATATCGTAAGTATTATTAATTAATAATGAATTATTAATCATAATATAAGTATTTTAAATTAATTATGAAATGTTACACATATTTTGTTATAATTATTAAACCATAAGTATTTAATAATTAATTTGTGTCATAAATAATTAATAACTAAGTCTTATAATAAATAAATAAATAATTTATCTTTATTATAAGTCTTGATATAATAAACCTTATATCATAAGTTTTATACTTAACATAAGTCTTCCATTAATAATAATTGTATTATTAAATCATAAGTTTAATTATAAGAATAATTAAATCATAATATGAATATCAAATGATATAATAAATATATATCATAAGTATAAATTAATAATAATAATTACTTTTATAACATAAGTAATTTAAAAATAATGAAAATCATTATTCATATAACCAAAGTTCAATTTCATTAACATAAGTTTCATTAACACTTCATCGGGTCATATATTGAGCCTCGGGTGTCGGTTTTTGACGAATCTTATATATATCCTCATCTAACAAACCATGCCGACTCCTTAGGATGCTCAAGAACATCCCAATTCAGTTCTAAAAGTCATGATCAACAGCCATAACCAAGCATCACTTTAATCCGTTTCAAAAACTTGTTTTAGTCATTCCGGGTGATTCGTGGCTCGGATATTGATGACCCGAACATCAAATTTCATCCAATAATCAATCCTAACCCAATGGTACACCCAAAAATCTTAGATTATAGTCCCAAAGTTGGACCAAAACCTGGTTTCACATGTTAATACAATTCAATCTTACAAAACCCTAAATCAAGCATAGATTTTGATCCGTAACTCGAAACGAGATGAATCCAAAGCCTAAAATTATGTACTCAAAAAGAGAAACTCATTG
Source organism: Rutidosis leptorrhynchoides (assembly GCF_046630445.1). Classification (NCBI taxonomy): domain Eukaryota; kingdom Viridiplantae; phylum Streptophyta; class Magnoliopsida; order Asterales; family Asteraceae; genus Rutidosis; species Rutidosis leptorrhynchoides. The sequence continues at coordinate 132,946,371 of NC_092343.1, forward strand.
TGATACTTTAATTAACCAAAAATATTAGCCAAATACACTGATTATATCAATAAAGCTGCTGTCCCAATTTTGATCAACCAAAATTATACACAATTAAGCATTTCTAAGCATAATAACAACAATACAACAACATACAAGCACTAATACATTAACATACATATAAAATCAGTAAAAATAGATGAAAATGAAAATTTTATATTTTATGTTTATACCTAAATCAAAGAACGAGTGACATGGATGCGTGGAGCTTGAAGAGTAGAATCCGATTATGTGAAAAACCCTAGATCTTCAAGATAGAAATCAAAAGATGATGTTGATGGTGTGTGGTGTAGGCAATGGCCAAGGGAGGTAGAAAGGAGGAAGAGGAGAGTTTTTAGGTTTTGGTAAATATAAAATGAAGTAGTGTGAAATGATTTCCAATTGCAAGTAGTGCAACAAAAACAAAATGAGAGGGGTGTAAGGCCTAGGTTTGGCCAAAATTTGCAAGGGGTGAGCCCAACATGGACCACTTTGATTATGTGGACAAAAGCTTGTGGCCCGAATACCCGAACGAAGCCCGATTCGCGAAAATGCCGTTACGCGATTAAATCTTCAGAAGAAACACGCACACGCGAAAAATAAAATATAGAAATATCTTATAAACTCATATGATATAGAAATATCATAGATAAAATAATTCCGATTCGAAAGTCGCGAAAGTCTGATTATTGGTTTAAAAACTGAAACGATTTACTGGATAGAAATTCAAGATACGTAGAAACGTACAAATCTAAATACGAACACATATATTCATATAACATGTAATAAAGGAAATATTATTATTGAAATAATAATATAAGTCATAGAAATCACGTGTCACGAATATCACTTAACAGAAGTTAAATATAAACGGAAAAGAATAACGGAAAAAGTAGGGTCGTGACAATTGGAGTCCATCATTTTTATTTATCATTTCAAATCTAGAAATTTGTCATTTTACATTGGATTTAATAACATAAACAAATTATATTTCCGCTGCAATACTTTGATTTAATAAAACGTCTCATTTAGAGTCATTCTCGCTTATATATTTGTGTTTTGATATTGAAAAGTCACATTTACCCTCGACCCTGTTTGGGGGTGTGACATGAGTCGCGCACGTCTTCCTCACAATGTATAGTCTCACAAAATTCATACGTAAAACTTTGATCCTAGGTATACGCCATAGCGCTCCATCCGTCCCACCTGTCAGTCGAGCCTACTTGACCCTCTACTCAATTAATTGTTAATTGCTAATAGGCCTTTGCTTGCTCTCATGGAGCAGAGCTACCCATTTGAAACAACGAATAAGTCACCCGTATTAACAACACATCATCATCGACCGCGCCCTAGCAGACAGTTATGTCCATAGTCGACTCGCCAATCTTCACAACCCACTGAGCTCTCAAGAGCAACATGATTCACTCGTCTCGTGAGCTAATTAAAAAAACATAACTCATCACCGCTCCAGGGTTGCGCATAGCAAATGACTGCATAGTACATTCGCCCTACTTCACTTACCTGAAGTATGCACTGCCACTCTCTCTAACTTTGACTTTCACAATCTTCGAATCATGATCGTCTGACATTCTATATTGCCATCACCATTACACCCAAGGGTCTCCTGATGGCACCCGAAGTACGTCGTGGTTACATCAACATCGGAGTCGCACAATACATTAGAAAGTATAGAAGGGAACCCGTCGCAGTGTCATACAGACTCCCACACCATCTACCAAGGTTTAAAAACTTGCTCCATATGGTTCCATAAATCTGAGGTCACCCAATACACAACTAAATGACCCAAAGTCATACCTACCTGACGAACCTTTCGCTTCATTAGCCCACCAATCTTCCTAGCGGACATACACCACATACGAATTCGCCTAAGCTAAGCAATATAGCCTAGCTAAACCCATCACAACACACTAAGGAATTGCTTGGATACACCAAGGCTTACACTCCTCCATACACTGATACATCTATCAGACATGGGAAATTACATAAGGAACTTACCCTTTAATTCCACAAACACACTAACACGACATCGTACAGAGGCTCCCATTAGTATAAGTTTAACTGACACGACCCGTCCTAATCCATCTGGACAAAGTCCATATCGATTATAAATGATTCACAATAGTTGGTTACATCGCAAGGTACTTGACCTCTAAATGATACATTTTACAAACATTGCATTCGTTTTTAAAAGACAAACTTTCATTTCACTGAAAGTTGACGACATGCATATCATTTCATAATACATCCAACTATAATTGACTTAATAGTAATCTTAATGAACTCGATGACTCGAATGCAACGTCTTTTGAAATATGTCATGAATGACTCCAAGTAATATCTCTAAATGAGCAAATGCACAGCGGAAGATTTCTTTCATACCTGAGAATAAACATGCTTTCAAGTGTCAACCAAAAGGTTGGTGAGTTCATTAGTTTAACATAAATAATCATTTCCATCATTTTAATAGACCACAAGATTTTCATTTCTCATAAATATACGTCCCATGCATAGAGACAAAAATAATCATTCATATGGATTGAACACCTGGTAACCGACATTAACAAGATGCATATAAGAATATCCCCTATCATCCCGGGATCCTCCTTCAGACATGATATAATTTCGAAGTACTAAAGCATCCGGTACTTTGGATGGGGTTTGTTAGGCCCAATAGATCTATCTTTAGAATTCGCGTCAATTAGTAGACTGGTTTACTAATTCTTAGGTTACCAAGTAAAAGGGGCATATTCGACTTCGATCATTCACCCATATAATGTAGTTTCAATTACTTGTGTCTATTTCGTAAAACATTTATAAAAATTGTGCATGTATTCTCAGCCCAAAAATATAAAGGGTAAAAAGGTAAATGAAACTCACCTAATGTATTTTATAGTAAAAATACATACGACTATATTGAACAATTGAACAATTGAACAATGCAGGGTTGGCCTCGAATTCACGATCCTATATCATTTATTTATTTACTAATACACATAATTGTAATCGAACAATATATATAAATTTATTAGTTATATCATTTTTATATTAAAAAATATATGTTTCATATTTTCATTTTGTATATGAAAATATTAATTTTTATCATGTTATATGTATTAATATATATATATATATATATATATATATATATATATATATATATATATATATATATATATATATATATATATATATATATATATATATATATATCGTTTGTTTGTTAAAATATAGTAATTATAATAATACCATAATATTATTTGTACTTGGTAAAAATGATAATAATGATAATACCTATTGTTACTAAGAAAATATTAAAGTTAATAATTTTGTTAATAATAATATCGATGATAGTTTTTTATTAATAATCTCATAATGATAATAATAGTAGTTATAATATTAACAATATTCTTAATTATACCTATAATCATAATAATAATGTTAACTAATACTTTTAGATGACAAAATCTATACTAATAATTATTTAATAATGTTAATAATAATAATAATAATAATAATAATAATAATAATAATAATAATACTAATAATGATATTCATCATACTTAATAAATATAATAATAATAATAATAATAATATCAATACTTAATAATAATAATTATAATTATGATACATGTATTAATAACAATAATTAATAATAACAATTATAATAATAACAATAATAATAATATTAGAAACAAAGTATACCCTTTATAATCTTTGTGTAAAAAGAAATGTTGCAGGTGGGACTCGAACCCGTGACCTCTCGGAACCCGACAAACATCCTAACCATTCCTCTGTCACGTATCATCTGTCTATACTCAGATTCGAATTTAATTAAACCTATATTTCTGCTTCCACTTTTTTTCCTTCTTCTTCATTAACCCGTCGACTAAATCCTCACAGTTATTAATCATAAGTTTATATTCAATTAAGACTCGTAACATGTTTTATGAATTAAACAGAAAACGATTTGAATGATAGTTGTTTAAATAACAGAAAACGAAAAAAAATCATAACAGACCCGTCGGACATCTTTATGAACTCAAACTCCAATTTCAACTTCTAGGACGTTTTAGATCATGATTTCTAAATGAAATTAATTCTAAATAACTCCTTGAAACTTTCTGTAACTTCAATTGAACTTAAAACATAAAAACAAATTCGAATTTCGCTAAGAACAGACGGTTTGACTTTTTAATAATATAACTTTGACTTCGAAATTCAACCTTAATTTGAGAAATTGGATCGTGCAACTTTCCAGATAGTTTTAGCAAAAGATTTCCAACATGACTGCATTTAAGGTTTTTAAATTTTGTTAAAATTTTGATGAGTTGAAAAAAAAAGTACACAAACAGGGGTCGTTCTTGTGTTCTTCTGACTTTTTCTGTTTTAATTTGATTTTAATAAAAACAGGGAAGAGTGTTAGTGATAGATAAAGGTAGTAGTATGTTCAATGGGTTACATTTGAACTGAATTGATCAAATTATATAATTGATTGTAGTCGACAGCTTTATTCTCCCAAAAAAAACGAGTACAGGAAGAAATAAAAAAAATAAAAGATGATCTTGATTGCTAACGATTTTTGTTTGATAATGCAACAACTTGTACAACTTAGAGACAGAATCACAATCAATCACAGTATGAAAGATACATGTAACAGATCCTGGATCCAAAATGGTACGTATGGTATTTATATATTAATAATTTATGATTATAATTATATTAATAGCAATTAAGTTTCTAATAATAATAATAATAGAATTAATAATAATAATAATATTAATATTATCTTTATCAAATATAAAAATGATTTTTAATAATATTATTGATAATAAAAATAATAATTTGTATTATTTTCTAATAACTAAAATATTGATATTGATAATAATTTATGATAATGATTCTTAATAATAATATCTAATAACAAATAATAATAATAATAATAATACTGATTTTAATGCTGATATTAATATACACATTAATAATAATGAATGTAATAATAATAACATGTCAATTATATTATAACTTGTAATTCTATATATATATATATATATATATATATATATATATATATATATATATATTTGTATAATTATATACTAAATGTATATATATAATGAATCATAATAATAACATTAATTATATGAATTTTAACATCTAATATTTATGAACAAATAATAATAACAATAGGAAATAATATTAATAATAATATAATACAAGTATTAATAACAATATTAACAAGAGTAATAATAATAAAAGTAATAATAATAATATTGAATATTATATATCACCATATATTAATAATTATTAATAGAAATCATATATAAACTTTTAATAATATATATGTATAAAAATAATTTATTTATTCTATTTGTTGTCTTTACATATTTAATCCCTTTTGATTAAAGCATATTTTATTAATTCAAAACAGTATATATGCACTTGTATTTATATATATATATATATATTTACATATTTATTACATACAGTTGTTCGTGAATCGTCGGGAACAGTCTAGGTCAAATGATTACATGAACATAGTTCAAAGTTTTTGAGATTTCACATTACAGACTTTGCTTATCGTGTTGATTATAGATTAAGATTAAAGTTTAAATTTGATCGGAAATTTTCGGGTCGTCACAGTACCTACCCGTTAAAGAAATTTCGTCCCTAAATTTGAGTGAGGTCGTCATGGCTAACAATAAAAAATGTTTTCCTGGCGAATATGGGTGGTAAATAGAGTTTTATCATTACCGAGTAATATAGATTAAACGATTCGGTTACTTGAAGCGTATGAGTGAAGCTATCGTAAAAGATTGAAATAGGAAAAGTAAAGATTCGTCTTAACTCTTGGCATAGTCAGGGTTGAATTCCGGAATTCAAGGGATTTAAAGAAAATCTTCTAAATCTAAAAGATTTGATTCTTCGGCGAATAAGAAAATTAAGATTCTCTAATTAAATGCAGAGATCTGCCTTGATTTTTCTATCAGATATTTTACTATAAATTAACTTCTTCCATTCCGTTACTTTTACCATTCCTATACCTAATTCCCAAATTCAAAAGTTTATGAAAATGCTAAATCCAGTTCTGATCCTTGTCCTTATTCTTACTATCACAACCATCATTCTCCTTTTCTAACTTCCACCAGGGGAATCTGCTTACTTCCACTTCACCCTTGGGGTTATAGTGCTTTTAATCCTCCTGTGTCTTTATATTACTATAAACATTGATATACACGGTTTGTAATTTATGTGTTGTTATCAGGCTTTATATCTTCCCTTATACCTCGAAGTCCTTGCTTCTGTTTTGTATAATCATTGTCATTCCCAGTTAATACTTCCCCCTATTTGCTGCGATTTATACTCCAATTTCTATCTCGGAGCTTTGTCCCTTCGTTTCTTCTTCTTCTTGTGATTGGGCATCTCTTGTAATGGTCCAGAATTCATAGATATAAGTTTCAGAATGAACATTGTTAATGTTCTAAGAAAGAAACGGTAATAGCACAATTTAACTTGTCAGATTACCAGAATTCAAGGAAAGATAGGACTATTAAGAAAAATATGTTCTTGATGTGTTTATAGATTAGACAGAATGTAAAAGTCGTGTAACATGGCACATGATAACGTTATCATCTGTGAATCATCACATTCCATTTAGAAACTCAGCATGACTTACAGTAATATAATCACGTTGATCAAGTGTCATTATATTAAGCTAACTCATGCATCAGTTCCCAACATTACTTCAATAACATTCATATCTTGAACTCGAAGGTTTACAGAATATAGAAACTAACAGTTTCTATATGATGTAACACTTATATCACAAAGAGATTAAGGATTTCAGATAAGAATAGTTATAAAAATATCTTCAGAAATATGAAGGATATTTATAATGAAAGATACGATAATATCTTTAAATATCTAAGATCAGAGGATGATGAAGACTATTGTCCGCAAGGGTTTAGAGTATGGAGCAAGATATTCGCTAAAGACCTTAGCAGGCATTGAATCATTTGGATTCTTTGAAGTCAAACTTATTCTTTGTGATTTGTCCACGGCTTCCTTCATAGTTTCGCATAATCCGCTTTTCGGTACTAAATTTTCTATTGAATGTTTCCAATACTCCATTCTTTATCATCAAACTTTCGACGGTTAAGGTCGTGTATAGTTTCTGTTGATGTATTCAGCTTTTTCAGAATTGGTGGTATTGATTGGTAGAATGGGTGCTTTTCAGAATTTCAGAATGGAAGATCATAATTCTAAAAGATAAATGTTATATGTTTACATATAACTGTTGATGTAGACATGCTGTGAGATTTCCAAATACTGATTGCTGATTCTCAGTATTTGGTATGGCAATTATCGTTACAGAACGCGGATGAGTATATGATAGGGTATTAATGAATAAATATAGTGATTTATCGAAGTGACTTTCGCCAAAGAGTAGTGAAGTTGCTGGTACGTTTACTATTAATGTGGTGGGATTTAAATAGTTCCCCGGTAACGAAGGCGAAAAGACAACTTATATATCAGGGTTATAACAAGCTAATCTGAGTGAGAAGTCGAAGTTGATTTGTTGAAGCTGTGACAAAATTTGCTAATTTGGAAAGGGATTTCAAAGTTATTTTCGGTAATAACCATGCTAAAGGATCTGACACAGATACGTGTAGTTGGATCATCCTCTCGATTGAGGTGTTTACAAAAATCATGAAAAGTTTGAACGCAGATTGTAATCGTTAACATACAAATGAGGTTTAAGATTAAATCAAGTGGCAAACTTGAAGAATTGTTTAGTTTCATATGTTATAATCAATATTTTAATTCATTTTAATTGTCGAATGTTGATAGTCCTCAGTTGATAGTCCACAGTTAGCAATTCAATAATTCATATGTAGTTAAATATATAATATTCGAATTAATCAATACGTATCGTGACCCGTGTACATGTCTCAGACTCGATCACAACTCAAACTATATATATTTTTGTAGAATAAACCTCAACCCTGTATAGAGAACTCGATCATTACAGCATATAGAGTGTCTATGGTTATTCCAAATAATATATATAGATGCATCGATATGATATGTCAAAACCTTGTATACGTGTCCCGATATTTAAAGTGGGTAAAATAAATACAGAAATTAAATGACGATAAATAAAATGCGTAAAGTAAATAACAGAAATTAAATAACGATAAATAAAATTGCGAGAATATAAATTGCGATAAATAAACTGCGATGAATAAATTGCGATAAATAAATTGTGATAATTAAATTGCGATAAATAAATTGCGATAAAATGAAATGTGATACAGAATTAACAGTTAGCTAGGATCTTGTTAGCGTGGTTTCTTAACAAAATTTCATATTGTTAATTAGTCTGTTTCTAATCAATTTTTATTGTATCCATTATTTCTTCATTATGCCACTTGTTGGATTCTGATATGTCAAAATCAAATTATGAAATTGAATAAAAATGGTTATTCTGCGGTGAACGGATACGTATATCGGTGGTTGTAAGTAAGATAGTAAATGACTGTTGAATCAAATTCAAAGAATGTACAGTATAACTTATTAATGTGAAATCTAAATATTCCTCGGGTATTACCTACCCGTTAAAATATTTTCACCATTAACAGTTTGTACGAAAGAATTTTTAATTACAATCTTTATGAAAATATATATACATATATATTTTCTTCAGATGTAATTATGGATTTAATGAGTCAATATGATATGAAACTTATTTAATTTTTGGTTTGAGCTAAGATAAATAATCTCTAAAACTTTTAGAAACCACATATTCTTCACAGAATATTTTTTCAATGAAGTTATGAATTAATACTTCATCGTTCATTGTTGTTGGTACTCCTTGGTATCCATGGTGCGTATGACGTTGATGTTCGCGTGACAGATTATGAAGTTGAGGTTTGCAATGTGATTGTTTTTGGTGGTGGTAATGGTACTGTTGGCATTGGTGGTGGTACTGGTTATGCTGCTGGTGCTGCTGTTGGTGTTTGTAACCTTCGCACCATATTCTCTAAAGCCACTACCCGAGCGTGAAGCTCGTTGACTTCTTCTATTACACCGGGGTGATTTTAGGATCGGACTAGTGGATAAATATAATCTAGAATTTGGTATAGTATATAATCGTGGCAAGATACTCTGGAAATGAGAGAAAAGATGGTGTTTCGAACAGGTTCACCGGTAAGTGCTTCAGGTTCTTCGCCAATAGGGCAATGTGGCGGATGGAAAGGATCACCTTCTTCTTGTCTCCAATGATTGAAGAGGCTACGAACCCATTCCCAATTCATCCAGAATAGATGATGACTGATTGGTTGATCCATTCCGGTCCCACTGCTTTCGGAGCTTGAGTAGGATTCCATTTCGGAATCCGAGTGACTTGAACTAATGACGAATTCCATTTCGTACGATTGAATAAAGATTTTTTAGATATGAAATGATTTTCTGGCTAACGGATGGTATTCTAATTACATAGAATATCCATATATATATAACAAAAGGTTTCGTAGATTACGGAGGAATTTACGGGATACGCCAGGTAAGGTTTACAGTAACAGATACGCTAAGATATGAATTTTTCTATACACTGTCTATACAATAGAGGCAGTAAGACGTGTCTAGATTTAAGGATGATAAACAATTAATTTTCGACACTAAATGATAAGCAAAACTTTTGACATGCAGACACGGTCGAAGTCCAGACTCACTAATGCATCCTAACGACTATCAGTTAGACTCACTAATGCAAGACCTGGTTCGCTAAGACCACCGCTCTGATACCAACTGAAGTGACCCATCCTAATCCATTCGGACGAAGTCCATATCGATTATAAATGATTCACAATAGTTGGTTACATCGCGAGGTACTTGACCTCTAAATGATACATTTTACAAACATTGCATTCGTTTTTAAAAGACAAACTTTCATTTCATTAAAAGTTGACGACATGCATATCATTTCATAATACATCCAATTATAATTGATTTAATAATAATCTTGATGAACTCGATGACTCGAATGCAACGTTTTTTGAAATATGTCATGAATGACTCCAAGTAATATCTGTAGTGACCCGAACTTTTCCATGTTTATATATATTAATTGAGATTGATATTTAAATGATTAAATGTTTCCAACATATTAAGCAATCAAACTTGTTAAGACTTGATTAATTGAAATATGTTTCATATAGACAATTGACCACCCAAGTTGACCGGTGATTCACGAACGTTAAAACTTGTAAAAACTATATGATGACATATATATGGATATATATATAGTTAACATGATACTATTATAAGTAAACATATCATTAAGTATATTAACAATGAACTACATATGTAAAAACAAGACTACTAACTTAATGATTTTTAAACGAGACATATATGTAACGATTATCGTTGTAAAGACATTTAATGTATATATATCATATTAAGAGATATTCATACATGATAATATCATGATAATATAATAATTTAAAATCTCATTTGATATTATAAACATTGGGTTAACAACATTTAACAAGATCGTTAACCTAAAGGTTTCAAAACAACACTTACATGTAACGACTAACGATGACTTAACGACTCAGTTAAAATGTATATACATGTAGTGTTTTAACATGTATTTATACACTTTTGAAAGACTTCAATACACTTATCAAAATACTTCTACTTAACAAAAATGCTTACAATTACATCCTCGTTCAGTTTCATCAACAATTCTACTCGTATGCACCCGTATTCGTACTCGTACAATACACAGCTTTTAGATGTATGTACTATTGGTATATACACTCCAATGATCAGCTCTTAGCAGCCCATGTGAGTCACCTAACACATGTGGGAACCATCATTTGGCAACTAGCATGAAATATCTCATAAAATTACAAAAATATGAGTAATCATTCATGACTTATTTACATGAAAACAAAATTACATATCCTTTATATCTAATCCATACACCAACGACCAAAAACACCTACAAACACTTTCATTCTTCAATTTTCTTCATCTAATTGATCTCTCTCAAGTTCTATCTTCAAGTTCTAAGTGTTCTTCATAAATTCCAAAAGTTCTAGTTTCATAAACTCAAGAATACTTTCAAGTTTGCTAGCTCACTTCCAATCTTGTAAGGTGATCATCCAACCTCAAGAAATCTTTGTTTCTTACAGTAGGTTATCATTCTAATACAAGGTAATAATCATATTCAAACTTTGGTTCAATTTCTATAACTATAACAATCTTATTTCAAGTGATGATCTTACTTGAACTTGTTTTCGTGTCATGATTCTGCTTCAAGAACTTCGAGCCATCCAAGGATCCATTGAAGCTAGATCCATTTTTCTATTTTCCAGTAGGTTTATCCAAGAAACTTAAGGTAGTAATGATGTTCATAACATCATTCGATTCATACATATAAAGCTATCTTATTCGAAGGTTTAAACTTGTAATCACTAGAACATAGTTTAGTTAATTCTAAACTTGTTCGCAAACAAAAGTTAATCCTTCTAACTTGACTTTTAAAATCAACTAAACACATGTTCTATATCTATATGATATGCTAACTTAATGATTTAAAACCTGGAAACACGAAAAACACCGTAAAACCGGATTTACGCCGTCGTAGTAACACCGCGGGCTGTTTTGGGTTAGTTAATTAAAAACTATGATAAACTTTGATTTTAAAGTTGTTATTCTGAGAAAATGATTTTTATTATGAACATGAAACTATATCCAAAAATTATGATTAAACTCAAAGTGAAAGTATGTTTTCTAAAATGGTCATCTAGACGTCGTTCTTTCGACTGAAATGACTACCTTTACAAAAACGACTTGTAACTTATTTTTCCGACTATAAACCTATACTTTTCTGTTTAGATTCATAAAATAGAGTTCAATATGAAACCATAGCAATTTGATTCACTCAAAACGGATTTAAAATGAAGAAGTTATGGGTAAAACAAGATTGGATAATTTTTCTCATTTTAGCTACGTGAAAATTGGTAACAAATCTATTCCAACCATAACTTAATCAACTTGTATTGTATATTATGTAATCTTGAGATACCATAGACACGTATACAATGTTTCGACCTATCATGTCGACACATCTATATATATTTCGGAACAACCATAGACACTCTATATGTGAATGTTGGAGTTAGCTATACAGGGTTGAGGTTGATTCCAAAATATATATAGTTTGAGTTGTGATCAATACTGAGATACGTATACACTGGGTCGTGGATTGATTCAAGATAATATTTATCGATTTATTTCTGTACATCTAACTGTGGACAACTAGTTGTAGGTTACTAACGAGGACAGCTGACTTAATAAACTTAAAACATCAAAATATATTAAAAGTGTTGTAAATATATTTTTGAACATACTTTGATATATATGTATATATTGTTATAGGTTCGTGAATCAACCAGTGGCCAAGTCTTACTTCCCGACGAAGTAAAAATCTGTGAAAGTGAGTTATAGTCCCACTTTTAAAATCTAATATTTTTGGGATGAGAATACATGCAGGTTTTATAAATGATTTACAAAATAGACACAAGTACGTGAAACTACATTCTATGGTTGAATTATCGAAATCGAATATGCCCTTTTTTTATTAAGTCTGGTAATCTAAGAATTAGGGAACAGACACCCTAATTGACGCGAATCCTAAAGATAGATCTATTGGGCCTAACAAACCCCATCCAAAGTACCGGATGCTTTAGTACTTCGAAATTTATATCATATCCGAAGGGTGTCCCGGAATGATGGGGATATTCTTATATATGCATCTTGTTATTGTCGGTTACCAGGTGTTCACCATATGAATGATTTTTATCTCTATGTATGGGATGTGTATTGAAATATGAAATCTTGTGGTCTATTGTTACGATTTGATATATATAGGTTAAACCTATAACTCACCAACATTTTTGTTGACGTTTAAAGCATGTTTATTCTCAGGTGAATATTAAGAGCTTCCGCTGTTGCATACTAAAATAAGGACAAGATTTGGAGTCCATGTTTGTATGATATTGTGTAAAAACTGCATTCAAGAAACTGATTTCGATGTAACATATTTGTATTGTAAACCATTATGTAATGGTCGTGTGTAAACAGGATATTTTAGATTATCATTATTTGATAATCTACGTAAAGCTTTTTAAACCTTTATTTATGAAATAAAGGTTATGGTTTGTTTTAAAAATAAATGCAGTCTTTGAAAAACGTCTCATATAGAGGTCAAAACCTCGCAACGAAATCAATTAATATGGAACGTTTTTAATCAATAAGAACGGGACATTTCAATATCTCTAAATGAGGAACTGCACAGCGGAAGATTTCTTTCATACCTGAGAATAAACATGCTTTCAAGTGTCAACCAAAAGGTTGGTGAGTTCATTAGTTTAACATAAATAATCATTTCTATCATTTTAATAGACCACAAGATTTTCATTTCTCATAAATATACGTCCCATGCATTGAGACAAAAATAATCATTCATATGGATTGAACACCTGGTAATCGACATTAACAAGATGCATATAAGAATATTCCCTATCATTCTGGGATCCGCCTTCGGACATGATATAAATTTCGAAGTACTAAAGCATCCGGTACTTTGGATGGGGTTTGTTAGGCCCAATAGATCTATCTTTAGAATTCACGTCAATTAGTAAACTGGTTTACTAATTCTTAGGTTACCAAGTAAAAGGGGCATATTCGGCTTCGATCATTCACCCATATAATGTAGTTTCAATTACTTGTGTCTATTTCGTAAAACATTTATAAAAATTGCGCATGTATTCTCAGCCAATAAATATAAAGGGTAAAAAGGCAAATGAAACTCACCTAATGTATTTTGTAGTAAAAATACATACGACTATATTGAACAATTGAACAATTGAATAATGCAGGGTTGGCCTCGAATTCACGAACCTATATCATTTATTTATTTACTAATACACATAATTGTAATCAAACAATATATATAAATTTATTAGTTATATCATTTTTATATTAAAAAAATATATGTTTCATATTTTCATTTTGTATATGAAAATATTAATTTTTATCATGTTATATGTATTAAGTATATATATATATATATATATATATATATATATATATATATATATATATATATATATATATATATATATATATATATATATATATATATATATCATTTGTTTGTTAAAATATAGTAATTATAATAATCCCATAATATTATTTGTACTTGGTAAAATGATAATAATGATAATACCTATTGTTACTAAGAAAATATTAAAGTTAATAATTTTGTTAATAATAATATCGATGATAGTTTTTGATTATAAATCTCATAATGATAATAATAGTAGTTATAATATTAACAATATTCTTAATTATAACTATAATCATAATAATAATGTTAACTAATACTTTTAGATGACAAAATCTATACTAATAATTATTTAATAATGTTAATAATAATAATAATAATAATAATAATAATAATAATAATAATAATAATAATAATAATAATAATAATAATAATAATAATAATAATAATAATAATAATAATATTCATCATACTTAATAAATATAATACTAATAATAATAATAATATCAATACTTAATAATAATAATTATAATTATGATACATGTATTAATAACAATAATTAATAATAACAATTATAATAATAACAATAATAATAATATTAGAAACAAAGTATACCCTTTATAATCTTTGTGTAAAAAGAAATGTTGCAGGTGGGACTCGAACCTGTGACCTCTCGGAACCCGACAAACATCCTAACCATTCCTCTGTCACGTATCATCTGTCTATACTCTGTTTCGAATTTAATAAAACCTATATTTCTGCTTCCTCTTTTTTTCCTTCTTCTTCATTAACCCGTCGACTAAATCCTCACACTTATTAATCATAAGTTTATATTCAATTAAGACTCGTAACATGTTGTATGAATTAAACAGAAAACGATTTGAATGATAGTTGTTTAAAGAACAGAAAACGAAAAAAAAAATCATAACAGACCCGTCGGACATCTTTATGAACTCAAACTCCAATTTCAACTTCTAGGACGTTTTAGATCATGATTTCTAAATGAAATTAATTCTAAATAACTCCTTGAAACTTTCTGTAACTTCAATTGAACTTAAAACATAAAAACAAATTCGAATTTCGCTAAGAACAGATTGTTTGACTTTTTAATAATATAACTTTGACTTCGAAATTCAACCTTAATTTGAGAAATTGGATCGTGCAACTTTCCAGATAGTTTTAGCAAAAGATTTCCAACATGACTGCATTTAAGGTTTTTAAATTTTGTTAAAATTTTGACGAGTTGAATAAAAAGTACACAAACAGGGGTCGTTCTTGTGTTCTTCTGACTTTTTCTGTTTTAATTTGATTTTTATAAAAACTGGGAAGAGTGTTGGTGATAGATAAAGGTAGTAGTAGGTTCAATGGGTTACATTTGAACTGAATTGATCAAATTATATAATTGATTGTAGTTGAAAGCTTTATTCTTGATAATGCTAAAAACGAACATATATTTCATAGCATTATTCCCCAAGAAAGACAAGCTTTTAGTTGCAATTGTTCTATTTACAAGTGATATTCGTTTAAATATTAAAAGGTGAAGACAAAAGACAGATTCGACGAATTGAAGATGCAAATGACCAAAAAGCTCAAGAGTACAAAATACAATCAAAGAGGTTCAAATTATTGATAAGAAACGTCTCGAAATTACAAGAGTACAAGATTCAAAACGCAAAGTACAAGATATTAAATTGTACGCAAGGACGTTCGAAAATCCAGAACCGGGACCAGAGTCAACTCTCAACGCTCGACGCAACGGACTAAAAATTACAAGTCAACTATGCACATAAATATAATATAATATTTAAATAATTCTTATAATTATTTATATATTATATAAATAATAAAAATCCGTCGGCAAGAAAGACTCCAAAGTTGGTGAGCTGGAATTTCAAACTCCGCGACTCGCGGAGTTTGAAGGCAGAAAAAGCCGCGAGTCGCGGAGACCCCCTGAACTCAATTCCCTATAAAAGCAAACGAATTCTGATCATTTTATATATCAATATATATCCATCCATCTATCTATACGTAAATATATATATATAATTTATATTTTAATTTTAATTTTAATTTTAAATCCTAATAATAAGGGTATGTTAGCGAATGTTGTAAGGGTGTAAGTCGAAATTCTGTCCGTGTAACGCTACTCTATTTTTAATCATTGTAAGTTATGTTCAACCTTTTTACATTAATGTCTCGTAGCTAAGTTATTATTATGCTTATTTAATCTGAAGTAATCATGATGTTGGGCTTAAAATATTAAAATTGGGTAATTGGGCTTTGTACCATAGTTGGGGTTTGGACAAAAGAACGACACTTGTGGAAATTAGACTATGGACTATTAATGGGCTTTATATTTGTTTAACTAAATGATAGTTTGTTAATGTTAATATAAAGATTTACAATTGGACGTCCCTATAAATAACCATATACACTCAATCGGACACGATGGGCGGGGTATTTATATGTACGAATAATCGTTCATTTAACCGGACACGGGAATGGATTAATAGCCACTAGAATTATTAAAAACAGGGGTGAAATTATGTACAAGGACACTTGGCATAATTGATAACAAAGTATTAAAACCTTGGGTTACACTCAGTCGATATCCTGGTGTAATTATTAAACAAAGTATTAAAATCTTGTCACAGTTTAAGTCCCCAATTAGTTGGAATATTTAACTTCGGGTATAAGGATAATTTGACGAGGACACTCGCACTTTATATTTATGACTGATGGACTGTTATGGACAAAAACCAGACGGACATATTAAATAATCCAGGAGAAAGGACAATTAACCCATGGGCATAAAACTAAAATCAACACGTCAAACACCATGATTACGGAAGTTTAAATAAGCATAATTCTTTTATTTCATATTTAATTCCCTTTATTTTATATTTAATTGCACTTCTAATTATAACACTTTTATTTATTGTTATTGTATTGCACTTTTAATTATCGTACTTTTTAATTATCGCAAGTTTATTTTATCGCACTTTTATTTATCGCAATTTCATTATCGTTATTTACTTTACGCTTTAAATTAAGTCTTTTATTTATTTAATATTTTACATTTTGTTTTAACTGCGACTAAAGTTTTATAATCGACAAACCGGTCATTAAACGGTAAAAACCCCCTTTTATAATAATAATATTACTTATATATATATTTGTATTTTTATAAAAGTAAACTAATATAGCGTTAAGCTTTGTTTAAAGATTTTCCCTGTGGAACGAACCGGACTTACTAAAAACTACACTACTGTACGATTAGGTACACTATCTATAAGTGTTGTAGCAAGGTTTAAGTATATCCATTCTATAAATAAATAAATATCTTGTGTAAAATTGTATCGTATTTAATAGTATTTCCTTGTAAAATATAAACTATTTTATATACACCTCGCATAACATCAAGCATATTTTTGGCGCCGCTGCCGGGGACAATCAAACTTAAAAGCCGGAAGCGCAACGCTAAATAAATAAAAAAAAAAGATTTTTATTTTTAGTTTACTTTTATTAAAATTCACTTTTGTAAACATACGTTTTTAATTATTTGAAAACATAAAAAGAAAACAAAAATATAAATATTTTTAAGAATTTGTTAAATATTTAAGTTTTGTAAAGTTTCTTTATTTTTATTTTATAAAAATATAAGTTTTATTTAAATATTTTGTTTTTATTAAAACATAAAAATAAAAAATAAAAAAAACGTCGAATTAAATCCTGTACCTGAGTTGAATTTTGGAACCCCGCGACTCGCGGAGTTTGCAGCTTCAAATACCGCAACTCGCGGAGCCTCCCTGACACACATGACAGAAACCCTAATCAGCATTAAATACGGGGTAATTATTATTTATTTATTATTATTAACCCTAATTACTTATTTATTATTATAATTAGTTTTAAGTTTTTAAATTAAATTGTATTTTAGTTAAATTAGTTTAATTAAAATATAAAATTAATAGTTTAATAAAATAAATAATATAAAAATAATATTTTTATAAAAATTGTACTTTTTACAACTTTTTGAATATTTTTATATTTTATCCCTTTTTAATTGTTTTAGCGTAATATTTGTGTTTTTCGCTAGTTTTTAGTTTTAAACTTAGTTTTTGCCATAGTTATATTTTTATTTCTAGATTTTTAGGCTTTGCCGTAAAATTCCTTAAGTGCTTTTTCTTTAGACTAAGATTTAGGTGCTTTAGAATTTTGTGACGCCTTTTTAAGTTTTAGTACCTCTTTTTAAGATATATCCATTTGGGATATAATTTTACTTGTAAGCTTTAATATTTTTAGACACCTTTTACCTATGTATCAATTATCATTCCAATTAGTAATCTCCATTTGCGATTATAATTTTAAGTTAGTGATAGTAATAAGGTTGGGTTAGTCGAGTGTTTTTAAGTTCTATAAGTCACTCTTTTTCTTTCTTATTTTTATTTTTCGACCTTTTTCCGACGCACTCTTTTTGTTTCTTATTTCTCGGCATTCTAGTTTTAGGACATAGATTTTTATTCTACTTCTTATCTAAATTTTCTGGTTCGTAGTAATAGTTAGATTTGTACGTGGACCGGGTTATTGGAGCCAAAAGTCCTCAATTATATTGAGACCAAATGAATCCTGCCCCTCTGCTGCATCTTTTGGCTATTCGAAACGTGGGCAAAATCTGAAAATTCTATTAATTGGATAACTTATATAATTTTTCTTTCTTTTTAAAAAACTAATAGGATATTCAGTGAATGCACCGAGCAAGACTTTCACCACCTTTTGTACGTTCACCACCTGTAACTAGATCAAGACATTTAGCAAATATTACCGTCGTTGATTTTTCTTTAGAATCGTCATCCAGTCGACCAAGTACTCCAGTTCAAATTTTCGATAATCCATTTTTTGAACCCGACCTCACAATTGAGAATCCGGAGAATATTCAGGGACTATTCATAGATCCTGAACCACTAAACTTTCCTCCGGAACCACCAATCATTCAAACAGAGATTGTTGAGGAACGAACCATTAAATCAGAATCCTCTAGTGATTCCGATTCAACAAATTCAATTATGGAGAATCTGGAACCTTTAAGTATGGAAGACCGAATGAGAGCTAAACGCACTGGCCAAGGTCACGCAATTACTCATCCTGACATTAATGCGCCAGATTATGAAATCAAAGGACAAATTCTACACATGGTGACTAATCAATGCCAATTTAGTGGTGCGCCGAAGGAAGATCCAAATGAACATCTTCGTACCTTTAATAGGATCTGCACACTATTTAAAATAAGAGAAGTGGAAGATGAACAGATATATCTCATGTTATTTCCCTGGACTTTAAAGGGAGAAGCCAAAGATTGGTTGGAATCGTTACCTGAAGGGGCGATTGATACATGGGACGTTTTAGTTGAAAATTTTCTTAAACAATTCTTTCCTGCATCTAAAGCCGTAAGACTTCAAGCAGAAATTGTTACGTTTACACAGAAACCGAATGAAACTCTATATGAGGCGTGGAAAAGATTTGAAAAGTTATTAAGAGGATGTCCGCAACATGGTTTAGATACCTGTCAAATAGTACAAATATTCTACCAAAGATGCGACATCACTACAAGGAAAGACATCAATATAGCAGCTGGTGGTTCTATTATGAAGAAAACAGAAACTGATGCTTATAAAATTATTGATAACACTGCTTCCCACTCACATGAGTGGTACCAAGAAAAAGATATCGTTAGATCATCTAAAGCAGCTAGAGCCGATTCTAGCCATGACTTAGATTCCATTTCAGCAAAGATAGATGCTGTTGAGAGACGAATGGAAAAGATGACTAAAGATATACACTCAATACGAATTAGTTGTGAGCAGTGTGGAGGACCACATTTGACAAAAGATTGTCTCAGTATTGAATTAACAATGGAACAAAGAGAGAATGTTTCATATCTAAACCAAAGGCCTGGAAATAATTATGAAAATAATTATCAACCGCCAAGACCGATCTACAATCAAAACCAGAATTATAACAGAAATGTTCCATACAACAACCAACAAGGTCCTAGCAATCAACAAGTATCCAATAATACTTACAATCAGCAAAGACCTAATTTTCAAAACAAACCACCACAACCCGATGATAAAAAGCCGAATTTAGAAGATATGATGACGAAGCTAGTTGAAACTCAAACGCAGTTTTTTATATCTCAGAAACAAACCAATGAATAAAATGCTCAAGCATTTAGAAATCAACAAGCTTCTATTCAAAATCTAGAACAAGAAGTAAGTAACCTAGCAAGGTTAATAGGTGAAAGAAAACCGGGAAGTCTACCTAGTGATACAAATGCTAACCCCCGGAATGAAACAGTTAAAGCCATTACCACAAGAAGTGGTACAACGCTTAAACCACCTGAAATACCTGTAACTTCTGATAAAGCTATTCCTACTCCACAAGAACCACAACCTGATCAAGATAAGGAAAAAGAACCGGTAGTTGAAAAGGTTAATGAAGATAACACAGCTAAGGATAAACCTTATGTTAAACTATACCAACCACCACTTCCTTACCCGAGTAAAATGAAGAAAGAGAAACTTGAAGCCGAGCAATCCAAATTCTTGGATATGTTTAAACAGATAAATGTAAATCTTCCTTTCATTGATGTGATTTCAGGAATGCCTAGATATGCTAAATTCTTGAAAGATCTGATCACGAATAGAAAGAAAATGTAAGAACTCTCGGCTGTTACTATGAACGCTAATTGTTCAGCAGTGCTGTTGAATAAGATACCAGAAAAATTATCTGATCCAGGAAGTTTCACAATTCCATGTTTTCTGGGTAGTCTTAGTTCAATAGAAGCATTAGCAGACTTAGGTGCTAGTATAAATCTAATGCCGTATTCATTATACGCTAAACTAGATCTTGGAGAATTGAAACCAACAAGAATAAGTATACAACTAGCTGATCGATCAATAAAATATCCTAGAGGGATAATGGAGAACATGCTATTTAAAGTTGGTACTTTAGTATTTCCAGTAGATTTTGTTGTTCTGGACATGGAAGAAGATTCTCAAGTTCCTCTCATATTAGGAAGACCATTCTTAAACACGGCTAAAGCAATGATAGACGTGTTCGGTAAGAAATTGATCCTAAGTATAGAGGACGAGAGTGTTACCTTTTCAGTTGATAGAGCAATGCAACAACCACAATCTGCAGATGATACATGTTATTATATTCAAACTATAGATGCACATGCAGAATTATTAGAAGAATTTCCAGAATTACAAGGAACAGGAGAATGTTCTTTAGGAGAAGGAACTGAACAAATTGATGAAGCTGAAATGTTAGCTACACTTATAGCTAATGGATATGAACCAACAACAGAAGAAATTTAAATGCTAAAAGAAGAAGACAGATATCGATATAAATCATCGATAGAAGAACCTCCGAAATTAGAGCTAATATCGTCTGAATTACCTGTAATAATATCGTCTTCTCTTACTGAAAATGAGAAATCACAACTCATTTCTGTGTTGAAAGCTCATAAACCAGCCATTGCATGGAAGATTCATGATATTAAAGGAATAAGTCCTTCGTATTGCACACATAAAATCCTTATGGAAGAAGGTCATAAAACGTATGTGCAACGCCAACGAATACTAAATCCTAATATGCAAGATGTAGTTAAGAAAGAGATTATTAAACTGCTAGATGCAGGTTTAGTATATCCAATTTCTGATAGTCCATGGGTAAGCCCAGTTCAATGCGTGCTTAAGAAGGGTGGCATGACTGTCATTACAAATGAGAAAAATGAGCTTATTCCTACTAGGACTGTAACAGGATGGCGTGTGTGTATTGATTATAGAAAATTAAATGACGCCACCAGAAAAGATCACTTTCCCTTACCTTTCATTGATCAAATGTTGGAAAGATTAGCCGGAAATAGTTACTATTGTTTTCTAGATGGATTTTTCGGATATTTTCAAATTCCAATAGCACCCGAAGATCAAGAGAAAACCACATTCACGTGCCCTTATGGTACTTTTGCTTACAAACGCATGCCATTTGGACTTTGCAACGCCCCTGCAACCTTTCAAAGGTGTATGATGGCGATTTTTCACGACATGATAGAAGAATGCATGGAAGTTTTCATGGATGACTTTTCAGTCTTCGGTGATACATTTGAATCATGTCTAGTTAATCTGGAATGAATGCTTATTAGATGCGAACAATCAAATCTAGTACTTAATTGGGAGAAATGCCATTTCATGGTTAAAGAAGGCATCGTTCTTGGACATAAAATTTCAAAAGAAGGAATTGAAGTGGATAGAGCTAAAGTAGATGTAATTGCTAAACTTCCACATCCCACCAATGTTAGAGGAGTTAGGAGTTTTCTAGGGCATGCCGGTTTTTACCGACGTTTCATAAAAGATTTTTCTAAAATTGCCACTCCTATGAATAAACTCCTAGAAAAGGATGCTCCATTCATCTTTTCAGATGAATGTATCAAATCTTTTAATATTCTTAAAGAGAAACTCACTAATGCGCCAGTCATGATAACACCAAATTGGAATCTACCGTTTGAATTAATGTGCGATGCAAGTGATTTTGCAATGGGAGCTGTTTTAGGACAAAGGATTGAAAAACGATTTCAACCTATATATTATGCTAATAAGACGTTACAAGGAGCACAAACAAATTATACAACTACTGAAAAAGAACTCCTTGCTATTGTCTTTGCTTTTGACAAATTTCGTTCATATCTCGTTCTAGCAAAAACGGTGGTCTATACCGACCATTCTGCTCTTAGATACCTATTTTCGAAACAAGATGCTAAACCAAGATTAATCCGCTGGATCTTACTCTTACAAGAATTCGATATTGAAATCCGAGATAAAAGAGGAGCAGAAAATCTCGCCGCTGATCATCTTTCTCGTCTTGAAAATCCTGAGTTAGAAGTTCTAAATGAATCGGCCATACAAGACAACTTTCCTGATGAATATCTATTAAAGATAGATTATAATGAAATACCATGGTTTGCAGACTATGCAAACTACTTAGTATGTGGATTCCTTGAAAAAGGATTATCGTACCAAAAACGAAAGAAATTCTTCAGTGATATAAAACACTATTTTTGGGAAGATCCACATCTGTTTAAATGTTGTCCCGATGGAATAATACGCCGATGTGTATTCGAAGATGAAGCTAGTAAAATTTTAAACCATTGTCACCCAGGACCAACAGGAGGGCATTATGGGCCTCAATTAACAGCAAGAAAAGTTTATGAAGCTGGATTCTATTGGCCTACAATTTACAAAGACGCACACCTTCTTTGCAAATCCTGTGATGCATGTCAAAGGGCCGGAAAAATAAGTCAACATGATGAAATGCCACAAAATGTCATCCAAGTATGTGAAGTATTTGACATTTGGGGTATTGACTTTATGGGTCCATTTCCAAAATCTCATAATAATCTCTACATTCTCGTTGCCATTGATTATGTATCTAAATGGGCGGAAGCACAAGCTCTCCCAACTAACGATGCACGAGTTGTAGTCAACTTTTTAAAACGTCTTTTTGCAAGGTTTGGAACACCGAAAGCTTTAATAAGTGATCGGGGAACTCATTTCTGTAATAATCAACTTGAGAAAGTTCTTAAAAGATATGGAGTAACTCATAAAATCTCCACTGCTTATCATCCACAAACAAGTGGACAAGTTGAAAATACCAACCGAGCTTTAAAACGTATTCTAGAGAAAACCGTAGGATCAAATCTGAAGGAATGGTCTATTAAATTGGAGGATGCACTCTGGGCTTTTAGAACAGCCTACAAAACTCCAATTGGAACCACACCTTTTAGACTTGTTTATGGAAAAGCATGTCATCTTCCAGTAGAAATTGAACACAAAGCATTTTGGGCTTTTAAGACATGTAATCTTGATATACATGAAGCTGGACGTCTACGATTAAGTCAACTAAACGAATTAGAAGAATTAAGACATGAAGCATACGAAAATTCGTTAATCTATAAAGAAAGAACGAAGAAATGGCATGATAAAAGAATCAGAAGTTTAAAAGAATTTAAAGAAGGAGACAGAGTTCTTCTTTTCAATTCACGATTCAAGCTATTTCCTGGAAAATTGAAATCAAGATGGTCTGGACCATTCATAGTCAAAAGAGTTTTCCCATACGGAACGATAGAATTAATAAATTCAAATGGGATTGAATTTAAAGTTAATGGTCACAGAGTTAAACACTACATAGATAGTCCAATGGAAGTTGACAACGAAGTTAATCACAATTTCGATACCACAGCTAACTAAGTGTGGGGAGAATCAAGTCTTTAAAGGATAATATGTATTTCTGTTAGAGTTAGATTGTCTGTTTTCGTGTAGTTCTCGAAAATGGAACCCGAATGGTCTTTCCCTGGCAGACCCTAAAGAACTAGTCTTCTCCCCCCATTCTGAATTTTTATTTTTTTAGGTTTTTACGAAATGAAGACTGCCTGTGAACTAAACCATGGTCTAATGCTACACGCTTTGATCACTAAACGTAATAATGACACACTACCGAGTGAAATAGTATCAGTAATCAGAGAAAGATTGGACGGAGTAAGAAAGGAATCTAGATGCGAAGATAATAAGTTACAATTTGGTAAAGGAAAATCAAAATCCGCAGCGAAAAGAAGAGCACGACACCTAGAAAGATGTCACAAATGCGGAAAATGGTCACATGGAGGTAAATGTTCAAATAATCAAACCTATTCAAATACCGAATTTGTCACTTTATGCAGAGACGGACCGTTCATATGTTTAGAAGAAAAAACACTGAATGCTCGAGGTTACGCCTATGTAGCCATGGAAAACCAATTAAACCGACTATCTTATGAATTGGATAGATCGTATAACTAAGAATACTATCTCACAGGTAAGTCTGTACAGTTTTTTTGTTTTTATTTTTATTTTTAACCTTTTGATAATAAACGCTAATTTGTTCGCTATAAAGTATTAAATTGGTATTGAATAAAATTAGGTTTGGCGACCGAAATTATTGATATCATTCAAAAATTTATTACATCACGGCGAAATTTAACGTTTATTCTTAAGGTATAAATATCTTTAATCAATCAACCCAAAATATTTCAAAAATTCGTCATGAGTTAAATTAGGTCCTGGAACCGAAATTACTTTACCGAAAAGCGGTTGCATATTTTTTATAATACTTGATTGATTAAAGTGGGATAAAAAGCCAAAAAGATTTTTAATTTTATTTTTACCATGTTTTTAAAATTAATATATAAATCTTAAATTAATATTGTAAACTTTGTAAAAATAATATATTTAAAATTGTAAATATTTGAAAAATGTAATATAAGTTTGGTGTGATTTTAAAATATGAATTTTAATTTTATGCATTTCAAATTTTAAGTTTGGTGTGAATTTTTAATATTAATTTTGAATTTTATATTTAAGTTGTGTGAATTTAAAAACAAAAATTTACTTTATTTCGCTAAGTTAAAAATATGATTTTTAAAATTCGTCGTAAGTTGAAGACTAGGTCATTGAACCGAAATTGCTTTACCCAAGGGAGGGACGAGAACTTTTATTATCATTATTTTTAATCTTATTGAATTAAAGTATGACAAAAACATTAAAAAACTAAAAAATCTAAGCTTTTAAAACAATCGCTACAAAAAGATAAATTTTAAAATTTTGTGGAAGGACGGACTAGGACATCGATCCGAAATGACCTCGTCCTAAATAACAAGGGAAACAAAATTTTAAAATTAATTACTTAATTGTTTTAATTAGTATAAAAAAAATACAAACTCCGCGACTCGCGGAGTTTGAAGGGTAAAAATACCGCGACTCGTGGAGGGACCAAAATACAGAAAAAAATAAAACGCCAAAACTGATCAGTTGCACAACCCAACACACCACAAAAACTGCGAAAATACTGCAAAAATACACGAAAAAGACCTCCCAAATTCACAATTTTTCACCGTTAATCATCAAATCTTTCACTAAAATCATGTTGAGAAGGATGCTATCAAGGAATTACTCAAGAAAAACTGTAAATTTCTACACCTAAACACCATTTAATCCGAAAATTGGTGTTCTTGAGCAGTTTTATACCCAATTCGATTTTGATACTTTTTAGTGTAATTATGCTTAAATTATTTATGTATTATGCTTGTATAACCTAGATTGATGCTATTTAACATGATTAGAAGCCTTAAACTTCAAATTTTGAGTAATCTAGGGTTTGTGTTCTTGAGCAATTTGGGGCTTTTTGATATAAACAGGTTATGGCCGATTTTTGTCATGAATTGTTACTAAATTAAGTAGTGTAACATATTTAGGTAGTTAAATGATCCAAACTTTGAGCCTAAACATGATTTTGAGAATTAAAGTGGACTTTTTCAAGTCTAAAATTCATGAACTTGATTTTTGAGAGATAATGCCATTTGAAACTTGTTTAATTGCTAGTAATGATTATTTTGACATGTTATTTGAGTTGAATGCTTATGAAATTGGCGAACATTTTCGTATATGCTTATTTGAAAAAGTGTAGATTTGATGAAAATTTGAAAATGAGCTTAAGTTTGATATAAATTGATCATGTCATTGTAATTATTTTGATTGATGATTTTGCTGACACTAATGCATATTTGGATGCACAAAAATTGTGTTTGATGTGTTTTGCAGACTGAAAGGGGTGAATCTTCATCCCAAGCTCGCAACGCTCCTGCTGAGAATGCGGAACAACAGGAGGTGGATAACTACTACAAACAAGATATACCTCATCCAGTCATGACATTTTCTGATATGCACTTGGAAGATTTGCACCAGAACCTGAGATTTGACAGACTTTGGATAGATTATCCAAAATACCAAAGGGGCTTGCATACTCTTCATTCTAAAGCTGTTGAAGTGCCTAGGGTCATAGAATGGGGACTATTAGAAGCTGTAGAATTGGCCGGGCCAATTAGGGAATTACTTGCACAGAGGTATGGTAATTCTACTTTTAACGATTGGGTACGGTTATTCAACATGCGTAGACCTGTATATAAAGTATGGTGTGAAGAATTGTTGTGTAGTATAGAATTAAATGATTGGGTAGCTAGTTTAACCGATCGATCTTTTATTAGATTTTTGTTAGGAGGTTCGATGCGCCACATGTCTTTACTAGACATGGCTCAGGCTTTACGTATATATATGCCTGAGGAGCTAGCATCTGCTGATTGTAGAGGGTTGATACTAAATGGTAGAAAGATAGATGAAAATTTTGATACGCATGGTGTATGGAGTCAAATGACTTGCCATCACCGATTTAAAGGGGGAAATTACGCTTATTTGGATATAGATAGAGCTGAATTAAGAGTAATTCATAGGTTTTTAGCCAATTCGATTACACAACGAGGTAAGAATAAGGAAAAGGTAAATGAACAGGATTTGTTTTACCACATGTGTATTCGAGACCCACAAAGCGCTGTAAGTATACCTTATTGTGTGGGTTATTATTTATCAGCTATGGTTAGGGGGATGAGACCGCATAGCATAATAGGAGGTGGTATATTTATTACTTTGATTGCTGAATATCTCGGTGTGGATATAAGTCGGGGGGGATTATTAGTCGAAGAACCAGAACCCCGCGATACAATAGGTTTAAATGTATACCATGGTGCGAAGGTTTTGAAGAGGCGAAATAACGCCGCAGTACAATACCATGGTAGACATCCACAGGTTGAGAGAAACCAACAGCCAGGTAATGTGGGAGGGGGAAATGAAATGGCAGAAATGCAAAGGTTTATAGCTTCACAAGAGTATGAAAATGCTAGACATAGAGCATTTGAAGATTGGCAAGTTCATCAAAACCAAATCATAGCTTATTGCCAACATATAGGTAGAAACTATATTCCTACTCCATCGCCCATATTCCCTCCCTGGTCTATAGAGATCCAACCACCGTATCCTACGTATAACCCAGCCGAAGCATTTTATAACACCTATGGTTATGCATGGAACCCCTACTGGTATCAGTATCATCCCTAGTCTACTTAGTTTTATTTATTTTGTAATTTGTAATGTTGATACGTTTAATACTTATGTTAATATTGTAATAGTTTTTATAATTTACAAATTTTTATTTTTAGATTTTAATAATGTTTGAATGTGGGGTAATATACCAAACTTCAAAAATATGTATATATATTTGCAGTTTATCTTATGTACACAACAGGGTAAAACAACGCATTTTCAAAGACTGGCATTAAGTTCATCAAAAGCAACTAATTTTGACGAAAAGATGCAAAATAAATGTGATATAACAACAAGACGGAATGAACAAATGATATGCACCATTTATCATTCAACACAAACACAAATATGTTTGGAAACTTTGGTAAAATTTAATCATTTTCACACAAATCACCCTCAATAATTTAAATTGTTACTGATTTCTTGCAAATGAGGGCATTGCAAGATCTTAAGTGTGGGAAGGGGTTAAATTCTTTCGGATTTTAAAATTTTTATCTTAAACACTTGGTTACTATTAAAAATACTAGTAAAGCAGTAGTTGTATTAGAATCTAGTGCTCTCTGATAATAAAGAACAGCCCTAGTCTTATATACTGACTACCCAATTCTAGTAAAATTTTTCAAAATTTTCAATTAAATGAACTCAAAATCATGTTTATACATATTTATGAATAATAAAACTAGGTTTTAACACCGAAATTATTGTTACCTCGGAAAGGACATAAATTGAGAAACAAACCAAAATGTTAAAATTCATTTAAAATGGAATAGAGGACAATAAAAAGGAAAATAAAAGCCAAGTGTGGAAAAATTTACCAAGATATTTTAAACATATGTCACATATTTCTGTAACAAATAACTGAAAATACTTTTGCTTTGGACTAAACTAAACTGTTTTACCCGATGAAAGAAAAGAAGAGATGGATCTACACGATGAATCAATTCCATCATTAAAAGGAAGTAAAGTCTTCCAAAAAAAAGAAATGCGCTTCTTGATTTAGGTCAGGAAGTTGTCGTCCAGACCAGCTGTAGGTTGACGAAAAATCTAGAAAAGTCATCACTAAAATCAGCAGGAAATCCACGGACCTCAGCATTAAACAGGGTCGCCAAGTGGTCAGATTTATCCTAACCATGAGAAGGATTTATCTCGTACAATGGGGGGCACCATGCAAATTAGCTGGATAAGACTAATGAATCGGATCCCCAGAAAGGATAATCTCCTTAAAAGATCAAAAATTAGCTTTTAAGCCTGATATTACTCAATCCTTGAGATTGACCTTAAAGATTGAGAATTACAAACTCATGGAATTCAATGATATCTAAACTCGAGCCTGAACGAGAAAATATTTTGATCAAAATTACAAACCGATTTGTTTTCTAAAAACCCATTTTCAATGCGTTCATTACCATTGAACGTAAAATCCTAGGAATTCACCTGGAATTCATTAGGTCACCTGAACCAAATCGGGTATCAACCGTAAGAACGGTGGTTGCATAGCATGGTCAAAGACAGGACCTTGTGCCAGACCGGAAAATTATAAGGGTGAGCTTTACTATTGCTCCTACCAAGGATAGTAATTGCGTCCGACACGTTATAGACCATAATTAAAAGCATGTCAGGGGACATTGCCTTAACAGTTGCTTGTTCAACGCTTTCCTTTACAACCGGATGGTAGTTTACCTAAAGGTAATATACGGGACAAGTAAACTGGATGTGTTGCTTTCCTAATACAAGGTTAGCAAGTGGGTGACACAAAACCATAAGTTTTGAGCTAAAATTTTCAAATATGAAACCCACCAAACCCACAAAAATAATTTGCAAACACCGGTGAAGGGTTATTCCGGAAAACTTATCTAGGGTAAAAACTAGATTTAATTTTCAAAAGATCAAATGTTTTCATAAAGATCCAATTTCCTTAATGGATCTAAATTTTTATAGTCATGTGGGACTGTAAACCATATCGTTACTACCATTGTTTATACCGCCGTACAGAAATCACTGATGTACAAAGTGTGAAGAATAAAGAAGTGATTCTAGTATTTCAAGACTATATTGCTTGAGGACAAGCAACGCTCAAGTGTGAGAATATTTGATAATGCTAAAAACGAACATATATTTCATAGCATTATTCCCCAAGAAAGACAAGCTTTTAGTTGCAATTGTTCTATTTACAAGTGATATTCGTTTAAATATTAAAAGGTGAAGACAAAAGACAGATTCGACGAATTGAAGACGCAAACGACCAAAAAGCTCAAAAGTACAAAATACAATCAAAGAGGTTCCAATTATTGATAAGAAACGTCTCGAAATTACAAGAGTACAAGATTCAAAAAGCAAAGTACAAGATATTAAATTGTACGCAAGGATGTTCGAAAATCCGGAACCGGGACCAGAGTCAACTCTCAACGCTCGACGCAACGGACTAAAAATTACAAGTCAACTATGCACATAAATATAATATAATATTTAAATAATTCTTATAATTATTTATATATTATATAAATAATAAAAATCCGTCGGCAAGAAAGACTCCAAAGTTGGTGAGCTGGAATTTCAAACTCCGCGACTCGCGGAGTTTGAAGGCAGAAAAATCCACGAGTCGCGGAGACCCCCTGAACTCAATTCCCTATAAAAGCAAACGAATTCTGATCATTTTATATATCAATATATATCCATCCATCTATCTATACGTAAATATATATATATAATTTATATTTTAATTTTAATTTTAATTTTAAATCCTAATAATAAGGGTATGTTAGCGAATGTTGTAAGGGTGTAAGTCGAAATTCTGTCCGTGTAACGCTACGCTATTTTTAATCATTGTAAGTTTTGTTCAACCTTTTTACATTAATGTCTCGTAGCTAAGTTATTATTATGCTTATTTAATCTGAAGTAATCATGATGTTGGGCTAAAAATATTAAAATTGGGTAATTGGGCTTTGTACCATAGTTGGGGTTTGGACAAAAGAACGACACTTGTGGAAATTAGACTATGGACTATTAATGGGCTTTATATTTGTTTAACTAAATGATAGTTTGTTAATGTTAATATAAAGATTTACAATTGGACGTCCCTATAAATAACCATATACACTCAATCGGACACGATGGGCGGGGTATTTATATGTACGAATAATCATTCATTTAACCGGACACGAAAATGGATTAATAGCCACTAGAATTATTAAAAACAGGGGTGAAATTATGTACAAGGACACTTGGCATAATTGATAACAAAGTATTAAAACCTTGGGTTACACTCAGTCGACATCCTGGTGTAATTATTAAACAAAGTATTAAAATCTTGTCACAGTTTAAGTCCCCAATTAGTTGGAATATTTAACTTCGGGTATAAGGATAATTTGACGAGGACACTCGCACTTTATATTTATGACTGATGGACTGTTATGGACAAAAACCAGATGGACATATTAAATAATCCAGGACAAAGGACAATTAACCCATGGGCATAAAACTAAAATCAACACGTCAAACATCATGATTACGGAAGTTTAAATAAGCATAATTCTTTTATTTCATATTTAATTCCCTTTATTTTATATTTAATTGCACTTCTAATTATAACACTTTTATTTAGTGTTATTGTATTCCACTTTTAATTATACTACTTTTTAATTATCGCAAGTTTATTTTATCGCACTTTTATTTATCGCAATTTCATTATCGTTATTTACTTTACGCTTTAAATTAAGTCTTTTATTTATTTAATATTTTACATTTTGTTTTAACTGCGACTAAAGTTTTAAAATCGACAAACCGGTCATTAAACGGTAAAAACCCCCCTTTATAATAATAATATTACTTATATATATATTTGTATTTTTATAAAAGTAAACTAATATAGCGTTAAGCTTTGTTTAAAGATTTTCCCTGTGGAACGAACCGGACTTACTAAAAACTACACTACTGTACGATTAGGTACACTGCCTATAAGTGTTGTAGCAAGGTTTAAGTATATCCATTCTATAAATAAATAAATATCTTGTGTAAAATTGTATCGTATTTAATAGTATTTCCTTGTAAAATATAAAGCTATTTTATATACACCTCGCATAACATCAATTCTCCAAAAAAACTAGTACATGAAGAAAAATATAAAAAATAAAAAATAAAAGATGATCTTGATTGCTAACGATTTTTGTTTGATAATGCAACAACTTGTACAACTTAGAGACAGAATCACAATCAATCACAGTATGAAAGATACATGTAACAGATCCTAGATCCAAAATGGTACGTATGGTATTTATATATTAATAATTTATGATTATAATTATATTAATAGCAATTTAGTTTCTAATAATAATAATAATAATAGAATTAATAATAATAATAATAATAATAATAATATTAATATTATCTTTATTAAATATAAAAATGATTTTTAATAATATTATTGATAATAAAAATAATAATTTGTATTATTTTCTAATAACTAAAATATTGATAATGATAATAATTTATGATAATAATTCTTAATAATAATATCTAATAAAAAATAATAATAATACTGATTTTAATGCTGATATTAATATACACATTAATAATAATGAATGTAATAATAATAACATGTCAATTATATTATAACTTGTAATTCTATATATATATTTCTATATGTATTTATATTATATATATATATATATATATATATATATATATATATATATATATATATATATCTGTATTTGTATAATTATATACTAAATGTATATATATAATGAATCATAATAATAACATTAATTATATGAATTTTAACATCTAATATTTATGAACAAATAATAATAACAATAGGAAATAATATTAATAATAATATAATACTAATATTCATAACAATATTAACAAGAGTAATAATAATAAAAGTAATAATAATAATATTGATATATTATTTATATTTTAACTTATAATTACAAATAATATATTAACTTCACACTATAAAAATATTTATTAAATATTATATATCACCATATATTAATAATTATTAATAGAAATCATATATAAACTTTTAATAATATATATGTATAAAAATAATTTATTTATTCTATTTGTTGTTTTTACATATTTAATCCCTATTGATTAAAGCATATTTTATTAATTCAAAATAGTATATATGCACTTGTATTTATATATATATTTACATATTTATTACACACAGTTGTTCGTGAATCGTCGGGAACAGTCTAGGTCAAATGATTACATGAACACAGTTCAAAGTTTTTGATATTTCACATTACAGACTTTGCTTATCGTGTCGATTATAGATTAAGATTAAAGTTTAAATTTGATTGGAAATTTCTGGGTCATCACATTAACGACCCGAATATTCCCCAACACACCATCACCAAAAAAGACCTACAACCAGAATCACTACCGGATTCACCAGCCCCGTACTCATCCGCGTACTATCACAAAACACACTCAAGAGACCTATTACATCCCAATACCGGATCCAAGTCTCCGTCACACACCTATGACGGTCATCCTAGTTACGGTAGATAACCACACCAATGACAATCTTAATAGTACATCCACTACATAGGGTTGCCACAAATGCACCAATCTCGAGAGTCCACATACTCTCCATATAAACTGTAACACTCTTCGACCCACAACGCACTCGATGTGACCACAAGCATATCACCCGAGACAGCCACAACCTAGGAACCATTACAAAACTCCTAATTCGCCCTCAAATCTGCCCAAACCATGTCACGTTCATCCGTTTGGTACTCGACATATCATGATTGGTGTCAAAATACATGATTGTAATAACGGTGATCAGTCATTATTATAATTGTGTACCTTACCATTTCCACATGACCACGTAAATTACTTTACCCGGACTAGTGTGACATTCACGCAAAATAAAACATACACAAAACTTCTAGTACCCCCAAATGATCGAAGTCTCACTGATGGACTTGACCATTCCATACCTCCAAACAACCTAATCCCGAAATCGGATTCATCTTTAAGACACCGCACACAACATATATCATAGTATAATAATATACATATAACCGCATTCCATTCTACAACATAAGGATATAACATAGAAAGCAACCCCTAGTCATCCTACTTACCTTAGGCGACTATCTATCTAAGGTACAACATCATGCTCAAGTCAAGGCCCAATATATTAACACATTGGACAAACACAAGTCATAATTAGCCAATTCAAGCTAAGGCACTAACAATTCTTAGTCTGACCCGTATTTCTACAGGTCCCGCAACAATCCCATGCATAAATTAGTCTAAGTCTAGGCATCTATCTCGAAAGTAACCTAGATCCCTTTGACAATGCTCTGATAAACTTTAAACAACTTAGATCCATTTATGGAAAAACGACACCTTTTTTTACAGTGCATTTGTGCGCCGCACAAATTACTTGCGCTTCGCGAAATAGTACTGTGCGTCGCGATTTTTAACTGTTTTCGAAATCAGTCATTAATTTAACAACTGAACCAAATTCAAAAATTTTCTAAGTCTTGGAATGACCCATTACATGTCAATATTGACCCATACCTGTTCAAACACATTTATCACTTCAAAGTAGGCCCAAGATTCATTCTCGGCCATAATTAATTGTAAATTGGGTTCAAACGACCCATTAAAAATGAAGTGACAATTCCGACCTGAGTGCACAAAACGACGGATTTTGACTCAATAACCCAATCCAATATCATGAGCATGATCCCAGGGATTTTATCAATCCCCCAGCCAAGTCCTAATGCTATAAGGAATTCCGCCAAGCTCAAGCAAGTCCTTGCATTCTAGTCGAACTACGAGAATTCTTCAAAATATTCAACGGGTATCTATAAAAAGGTAAACAATTAGGGAGTAAGTAACATGCTTAGTGAGTGCAATAGTTATATGCATACATATATAACCTACTTACTTGCAGATACTTACACAAATCCGCATACAAGCTATCGTCATAACGCATATAATCACAATATAATATGCTATACTACAACACGCGAATATGGTTAAGTATACACAATAGTGCTAGTCATCAAATGATATAACATTATTCCTCCCATGTACGTGGCTAAAGAAAGCACCTTCCGGATGACACTACCACGTACACACGAATGTGGCTGATGAAAGGCGAAACAGTTGGTTGACACTTACCACATTCCACTGCACCGTGTGGCCGGAGAAGAGTGAGTAACACTCGCCACACATCATAACCCCAAACGTGGTTGACGAAAAGCGAATCCTTACAGATATCACTTACCACTTTGGATCATGTGGCCGACGAAGAGTGAATCCTTATGCCCGAATATCACTCGTCATTTCACCCGCAAGCAACAACTTATATACATACACATATAAATACTCTACTCACCTTGAGCGTACGCACAAGTCATGTATGATATACCTTCACCACTGCATCTAAGCAAGTAATCATCTATATAAATATAAGCATACAAACACATAAACGACCATTCTCTATAAGAGAATCCGACACCAACACCCTTAGCCTAGGGTTTCCATTTTGCTCACCAAAACCCGCCCATTTAGTCACCTAAATGGACCCAACTAAATCATCCTTATGGGTGGCAGTTTTGACCCATTCCAATAATTACAATTCTAACCTTAATTGTACTTACCCAACCAAACCAAGACAACATGACCCATAATCACTATTACTAGTCATTATGTTAATCAATTAACTAAAGCTAGTGACAACCACACATTTGACCCAAAAGGTTCTTGACTAAATTTGACACAAGTCAGGAACACCCATTATGTCACCAAAACACCAATTACACAATTAACCCAAGTACTTACATTTAGACTCACCAAAACATGACATAAACCCTATATTTGACACAATTCAAAGCCAACGCCCAAATTTAACTCAAAACATGTTCTTATGAACATCTTTAACAACCATACACAAGAAATCTTGTGATTAACACCCACAATCCAAGACTAAATTCTCCAAGTTCATCACGGAACCCTAAACCCATATCATAAGGGTTTACACACCCATACTTACACCAAAACCCCCAAATTTCAAAGAAAACGGGGTTTATAACCCATCGCTAACACAAACCCTAACCAAAACTCAAAATCGAACAATAAAATTCAACTTAGGGTTTACCTCAAGACCCAAAATTGAGCTAGATGGCTGAAATACTAAGTTTAGGCTCCAATTTGAGTTGAATTAGCTTCCTTCTTCCTCAACCAAGCTTTCTCTCACTAAGCTTTATTTCTCACTCTAAGTGTATGTGTTTGTGTATAGATTAACTGGGAAAACAAATTCGAGATCTGCCTTTAATCCACTCAATCCTGACATGCAAAATTGCAATTACAATGGAATTGGTTCAACTACAATGGTATTGCAACAAAGGACAACTTGGTGAGGTGAAGCATGACTTTGGCAATAACCTTGTCCCCTATGCAATGATGAGGAGGAAAACACGGAACACCTTTTCGTTAAATGGAAATTCATAATGCCAATTTGGAGAAATTATATGTCTTGGTGGAATATTAACGAATAACGATCCCATTCTTAAATGTCTGAATAATGCTTCGAATGAACCTAATTGTCAACTTGGATCGGTCAATGCTTCAAAAGCATTCTTTGCTACTACACTTATCCTCATGCGGTTAAAATAAAAATGGTGTAACAAGCTTGTTCACTAATTGATTGATTAAAGGCAATCAATTCTCAACGAAAATATAATGTGAATCTCAAGAATCTCTCATATCTTTGGATCAACTACAATGGAGCTTAAAATACATAAAGTAAGAAGCCACTTCTTTGTTGACACATGTCCACCTAAAAGGGGGAAGCTTTTTTAAATAAAAGGGTACTATAGTCAAAGTGAAAATTAAAAATTAAGATGAATTAATATATAATTGTATACTTCGTGGATTATCAGAAAGGGTCATCACCTTCCTCTATGGGAGGTCGTATCAGAAAGGGTCTATATAAAACATAGAATTTTTTACAGCGAAAATCATTCTCCCCGTAAGCAACGCGTGTTAATCCAATACTCGTTTGCTAATAAGAACACATTTATTGTAAGTAACTTTAATGTCGTTTTTAGCTATTTGAGTGTTAGTATGCAATTTGATCTTTTAATTAATTCTCTAAAAGCTAACGGTGTAATTATTTAATTATTCAAACACAACAATTAAGTTGAATATTTAAATGACTTGCTTCATAAATTGTGATAACGTTAAGGATTGTATTCACTCCGTCTACAACACACTTGGCGTTTTGTCACCAACTTTCAAAATCTTTCAACCGTAAACCTTCTATTTTGGCCAATTGTAAATATACTTTAATTATTAACAAAAACTGGTAAGTGAATCAAGATAAAATACGACTAACGGATAAGGTTTTTCCTTTTCACGCTACGTGGTATGATGAATGTTGTCTCTCAAAGGTACACAAACAAGCCAATTATCCCGAGACATATTTAAAGTGACTAGTCCAAGATATGTAGCAAGTGAGATTTAAACATTAGATTTTTTTTAAAGATATCTAAGACTGTTTGGGAAGTGTGAAGTCAAGTTAAACGTTAGAAGAATTGAAGGCTGAAGCAGGTTTTACAACTTCACGACCGGTATGGACATGCTAGTACCCGCGAGATTTAGACGGAAGTTGAGCTAATGATCTAGCTTGTTTCGCGATCGCGAGAAATGAACGGTGGCCGCAAAAATCTGTCGACGAGAGTTTGATTTGGTTTAGGATTCCTTGTTGCAGCGAGATTTCAACCCGTTTCTAGCTATAAATACCCTATATGTAATTTGTAAATTACACATACGGAATTTTATAAAGAATACTCTTTTGTTGGTCGTGGATTAAAACAATCTTATTTATTGCATATAACCACATTATATTCTCGTGTTTTTACGTTCTTCCTAGTATCTTCGTGTTTACTTTATATATTCATTTATTCACTAATCGTTCCTAACATGTGGTATCAGAGCATATGCTCTCAAGATGCGGGGACAATGACGGATAAAAGTGATGTGAAGATTGACCAGTTCGATGAGATGATTTTAGCTTTTGGAAGACGCAAATTGAAGACATTCTCTATCAAAAGAAGCTTTATCAGCCGTTAACTGGTGTTAAACAAGAAGATATGGGCCAAGGCGAGTGATATTTGTTGGATAGGCAAGCCCTAGGGGTTGTTCGACTTTCTTTGACCAAGAACGTTGCTTACAACATTGTAGATGAAACCACAATTGCGAGATTGATTGCGGCGTTATCCAACATGTATGAAAAGCCATCCGTTGAACAAAGTTTTCTTGACTCGATAATTTGTGAATGCTAGGATGATGGAGGGTGCCAACTGAAATGCCCCGTTCATATTGATTATAAACGTTTCATATTAATTGGTTTCATTGTGAGGTTTTGACCTCTATATGAGATGTTTTTCAAAGACTGCATTCGTTTTTAGAACAAACCATAACCTTTATTTATATGATAAAGGTTTAACTGACATAATATAGATTATCGATCAATGATAATCTAAAACTAAAAAGTTTACACACGACCATTACATAATGGTTAATAATATGTTACAATAAAAGATGTTTCCGAATGCAGTTTTTAAACAATATCATAAAAGCATGCTGACTCCAAATCTTGTCTTTTAAATAACATGCAACAGCGGAAGTCTTTAATAATCACCTGAGAATAAACATGTTTAAAACATCAACAAAAATATTGGTGAGTCATAGGTTTAACCTATATAATTATTCGTAATAATAGACCACAAGATTTCAATTTCATAACAAGGTGCATGTCTGCTCACTGCCAAAAATCATTCATATGATGAACGCCTGGTAACCGACATTAACAAAATGCATCTAGAATATCCCCATTAAATAGAACCACTCGTCTGTAGAGAAAAATCGAAGTATTAAAGCAGTTCAAATTCTCTGACTGAGGCGTGTCAAAGCCCATAGATCTATCTTTAAGATTCGCGTCAATTAGTGGCAATTATAATAAACACTAATTCTTAGGCTACCAAGTTCAAAAAGGGCGATATCCGGTATAGTAATCCAACATAGAATGTAGTTTTAAATACTTGTGTCTATTTTGTAAAACATTTATAAAGCTGCATCTATTCTCATCCCAAAAATATTAGATAGTAAAAATGGGATTATAACTCACTTTCACGGATTTTCAATTCGTCGAAAATCAGACTTGGCCACGGATCGATTCATGAACATATAACAAATATATACATATATCAAAGTATGATAGAAATACATTCACATCATATTTTTATTTACGTGTTGATGATTTAAGTTGTTAAGTTAGCAGTTCAACGTTAGTAGTCCACAATTAGTAGTCCAATGTTAGTAGTACATATATAATTCAAAATATCACCCTGTAATAATCAAAACATAGTGTACAAGTATTGTATAAGACTCAATCATGACCCAAGATACAACTATTGTCTTAGAATTAATCTAGACGTATTGTGTATATGGTGTCTTTCGATTTATCCGACGTATTGTGTAACTATTGTCTTAACTAATCAAGATTACATGATATTGTCTCGGACTTAATCAAGACTAGTATATTACAAGGAAATACTCATGACATGTTAGAATACATGTATAATACAAGAAAAGTTAGCTAGGATATGGTTAGTATAGATTTTTGTAAAAAATCCCGTAGCCATTTTAGGCTATTTCTTACCAATATTGTTTTGCCCATAACTTCTTCATTACAAATCGATTTTGAGTGAATAAAATTGCTATTGTTTTGTAATGAACTCTAATTTCTAAAACTAAACTGAAAAAGTAGTGGTTTATAGTCAGAGTTACAGGTTACAAGTCCATATTTGAAAGAGGTAGTCATTTCCGTTGAAAGAACGACATCTTGATGACCACTTTGAAAAACATACTTCTACTTTGAGTTTAATCATAATTTTTAGATATATTATCATGTTTATATGAAATATCATTTTTCTAAAATACAAACTTTTAAATCAAAGTCTATGATAGTTTTTAATTATCCAACCCAAATAGCCCCCGGTTTTATTACGACGGCGTATGTCCGATTTTACGGTGTTCTTCGTGTTTCCAAGTTTTAAATCATTAAGTTAGAATATCATATAGATATAATACATGTGTTAAGTTGTTTTTAAAAGTCAAGTTAGAAGGATTAAGTTTTTTTTGCGAATAAGTTTAGAATTAACTAAACTATGTTCTAGTGATTACAAGTTATTTTTCTTCGAATAAGATAGTTATATAAGTATGAATCGAATGATGTTATGAACATCATTACTACATAAAGTATAGTAGGTAAACCTAATGGAAATGATGATAAATAAACTTGAGCTTCAAAGGATCTTTGATGGCTTGGAATTTCTTGAAGTATAACCATGACACGAAAACAAGTTCAAGTAAGATTACTACATAATTTAAGATAGTTATAGTTATAGAAATCGAATCAAAGTTTGAATATGAATATTACCTTGATTTAGAATGATAACCTAATGTAAATAACAAAGATTTCTTGATCTTAGATGATTACTTGGAATGGATTAGAAAGATTGAAAGTAATCTTGCAAGTTTGAAAGATTCTTGAAGTGTTCTTAAAGTAATCTTCCTATGATTATTATAGCTTGATTCTTGAATTAGTTTTTGATGAAAATGATAATTAGTTTGCTGGATAATTCGTTCTTGAATGTGTGTGTATGTGTGTTTTGAGAGAGAATTAGAATGAAAATTGGAATGAAATGAAGTGAATGGTGAGTGGTGAGTGGGGTTAAAAGAAGTTCTTGTTTTGTTTTCTTGCTCATAAGTCATGCTAGTTGTCTAGTAGCTGGTTCCACATGTTTGATAACTCATTAAGGGCTGCTAAGAGCTGATCATTGTAGTATATATACCAATAGTATGTACATCTAGAAGTTGGGTATTATACGAGTACAAATACCGAACGAATACGAGTAGAATTCTTGATGAAAACAAATTGGAATACAATTATAACCATCTTTGTTAAGTATAAGTATTTTAATATATGTTTTTAAGTCTTTCAAATGTGTATTAATACATCTTAATACAATACATATATATACATTTTAATTAAGTCGTTAATTCGTCGTTAGTTGTTACATGTATATATTGTTTCGAAACTTTTAAGTTAATGGTCTCGTTTTATGTAATTAACCCATTGTTAATATACTTAATGAGATACTAAATTATCATTTTATCATGTTAACATAGTGTATTAATATATCTTAATATGATACATATGTATTAAGACGTTATTACATCGATAATCGTTATATATATATATATATATATATATATATCATTTCGAAATTCTTAAGTTAGTAGTCTCATTTTATGTATATAGTTCATTGTTAATATACTTAATGAGATACTTAATTATCACTTCATCATGTTAAACATATATACATATATGTCCATATATATATATATATATATATATATATATATATATATATATATATATATATATATATATATATATATATATATATATATATATATATATATATATATATATATATATTATCATGTCATTTACAAGTTATAACGTTCGTGAATCATCGGACAAATTGGGTGGCCAAACGTTTACATAAAATCTGTTTCAATTAATCAAGTCTTAACAAGTTTGATTGCTTAACATGTTGGAAACATTTAATCATGTAAATATTAATCTCATATAATATATTCATGCAAAAATACGGGTCATTACATCCTCGGTGCCAGATCATGTGAATGAATTTAATTTGATTTTCACCCATTTGAAATCGGTTGATAGTAAATTCAAAGATGAGCTAGATGCGTCATTTTTACTATCTTTGTCAACCAATAGTTGGTCTGGCACTATGATAGTGGGTTAGTGGTTCATCCAGAATTAGTAAGCTTACTTATGATGGTATCCGTGAGACGCCCTTAAACTCAGAACTTTTTTTTATTATTATCTTTTTTTACAATCAACAACTATCGGATAATCACGTGATCCGAAAACATGTTCGTAAGATTTCATTTGTCAAAATGATAAGTCAATTTCATGCTAACCAAGAACACCAAGCACGAAAATTCGTGCTCACTAAGAAGACCTAGCACGAAAACTCGTGCTTATTAAAAACACCTAGCACGAAAATCTCGTGCTGACTAAGAAGACCTAGCATGAAAATCTCGTGCTGACTAAGAAGACCTAGCACGAAATCTCGTGCTGACTAAGAAGACCTAGCATGAAAATCTCTTCCAATATCAAACTTGACCCATTTTAACTTTAACAAACCACATTTACAACATAACTTGTATTACTTGATAACTTAAATTTTTCAAAGTCTTAAAACATCAGTGCCAAAAGAAATGACACAACTGGTTTCACTAACCACCATACACATTTTGGACACTTGTAAACGACCTTTACAACGAACGTTAACACTTGACCCACATTCGAATTACATTACAAAATCTATACTTCATGACTTTTGACCCGTATAACGTGACTTTTACAAATACATGTTTAAAACTTTGACAATAACTATGGCATTTAAATAAGCGGTAACCATAAGCGTGATCAAAATAAGACTTGGAATTCCACTTACTTAAGCAAATATTCCTTTAGTCCCTTATCGATTCCTTACCCTCATGATGCTTTCAAGCACCTACATAACATAAACACATATAACATTAAGCAAATGCTTAGTGAGTGTATAGCAAGTAATAGGTATCATACATAACATAAAATCTCATATCTAATACATAGGGCATCATAACCAATGTTTGGATCCGAAACATAACCGTACAATTACATAATGTAATTTAATCATTTTCCCGTACAAGTGGTAAGTCACACTTATCATTTGCATCATTCATATCATTTCCCGTACAAGTGATAGGCCAAGCCTTTCACTTCCATCATTCACCCGTACAAGTGATAGGCCAAGCCTCTCACTTGCATCATTCACATCATTTCTCGTACAAGAAATAAGTCAAATCCATCACTTGCATCATTCATAGTACTCTATGCATCACATGAAAATTTAACATAAACACATATACATTTCATCAGCGTATGATCATAAGTGACCTATTGCACGTATGCAATCCGGAACACTCATAATCACACCATACCCGCCCATATTACCCCTATAGAACTCACCTTGACCTGTCTCGTGAATTAGCACCTTTATGCTTTCTTGAACTTGATTAGTACCTATAAACCAAAGTAGCTAATCTTCAATATTTACACGACAATCAACATATTTTAACACTAGCATACTTTACTTACTTTACACCTTGGGGCTAATTAACTTATAAAAGTCAACTCCCACAATCTCTCTATAAATTTTACATTCAAGACTATCCATTTTACATCTTATACCTCTTACACTTAACTTACCACTATGAGCTCAATGATTTTACTAGCTTTTCTTAATCCTTTATCATATTAACACTTATATCTTCATTTAGCTTTATCAATCAATGTTCACTTACTCATCTTTCACTAGTGTCAAATATTAATATATCATAATTACATTATTTTCAATAGTTTTATTCATTTTCATAATCCCTTTTATCCTAAATTCATATCATACATTCACTCAAGCATTTAATCAAACACTTGGTGTGCACAATTTCATATTTACACTTTTCATAGCTAATATGACCATCCTCTTCCTTATTCACAATCTTTTAACTAGTTTTACACATAATCAAATGACATAGCATT
The DNA here is from genome assembly GCF_046630445.1 of Rutidosis leptorrhynchoides. NCBI lineage: Eukaryota > Viridiplantae > Streptophyta > Magnoliopsida > Asterales > Asteraceae > Rutidosis > Rutidosis leptorrhynchoides. The sequence goes on from NC_092343.1 coordinate 132,990,298, forward strand.
ATAAAACCCACATTTATACCACAATCCACTATAATTTAACATTATTCTTTCATCTTCCTTAATAAAAACCATTTTACATATGTCATAATCTCTTAAATTAGTTTTACAACCTATACATATATAATTCATACTATAATTCATAAAATACATACCAACTAAGCATAAACATATGTAAAATTCAATTATACAAATCATACCTCAAATTCACTTCAAAATCCTAGCTTATCTTAGCCAGAAAAGATGAAGAAGATGATGGTTTCTTGTTTCTACCTTGCTTTAAGAACCCTTAGTTACTTGAATTCGAGCTTAATTGTGATAAATTTTCTGATTTCATAAACCCTAGTTTGAGCTTAGTTACTTGTCGCATGTGTTCTTCCTTTCTCCTGAACTCTTCCAAATGAGCTAGACAATTCTTAGATTTTCTTTTATTACATTCAACTTTAACCCTTTGGCAACCTAAGCCCCCCCCCCCCAACCCTATCATTTTAGCTTAGGCGGTCCTAGTTTCTTTTAACTAACTTAACATTCCTTAACTTTGCAACATTAGTCCCCTTTATTTTCATTTAACATTTAACTTATGAATATAAAATTCATTAAACTCATTATATCCAATATAAAAAGGTAAATAAAATTACCTCAACTTTTGAGGCGTTACAACTCTCCTCCGGTTAAACTGTCATGTCCTCTCGGACCATTTTTTTGCATCAACGGATGATAAATCTTTAATTTCTCTTTCGGTTCCCAAGTACATTCGGAGTCCATTCTAGATTCCCATTGGATTTTCCACATTCCTTATCTACTTAGTCTCATGGTTTGAAACTTTTACAGGTTCTCCACATACCTCAATTAATCGCCCGTTTCAACTTCATTAATGGTACATAAGTTACTTTACAGGAAAATATCTCTTAAATGCGACTCGAGGAAATGGTTCATGTATTATATCTGGCTCGTCGAGTGAAGAAAATCATCGAGCCCTCCCTATTCGTTGCCGTGTTCTCAAGAGACTCAAGAATTCTTAGGTTCTACTTACAATTCATTTCCACACAAACTATGTCTAAAGCATCACTTCAACTTTCACTTACACCTCAATTATTTATCCAATAATATAAGATGTATCTTCAACCCTTTATAATCATGGCTTAATATTCCAGTCGCACAAAATATAACGTTAATGTTTGCTTCACTATTCTCTTACCTTCCAGTCCTTCCAGGGTTCTATAACTTCTTATGTGAAGAACTTAACTAGAGTGGACGATTGCCCAATGTACAATCATAGGCAAGGCATAATAACACTTCAGATAGCCTTAGGAGTTTGAATCATGTAATACACTATTCCTTTAAAACCATGACACAACATGATTTTCACTATCCAAGATCATAGATATTGGTACCTGATAATGCTAAAAACGAACATATATTTCATAGCATTATCCCTCAAGAAAGACAAACTTTTAGTTGCAATTGTTCTATTTACAAGTGATATTCGTTTAAATAATAAAAGGTGAAGACAAAAGACAGATTCGACGAATTGAAGACGCAAACGACCAAAAAGTTCAAAAGTACAAAGTACAATCAAAGTGGTTCAAATTATTGATGAGAAACGTCTCAAAATTACAAGAGTACAAGACGCAAAACGCAAAATACAAGATATTAAATTGTACGCAAGGACGTTCGAAAATCCGGAAACGAGACTAGAGTCAACTCTCAACGTTCGATGCAACGGACTAAAAATTACAAGTCAACTATGCATATAAATATAATATAATATATAAATAATTCTTATAAATTACTTATATTTTATATTATTTATTAAAAGTGTCGGCAAGCTAGGAGCCAAACTCACCTGAGCTGGAAAAAGAGGCCATGCGATCGCATGGCCTGGAGGTGAAAAACCCATGTGATCGCATGGTGAATAGTACCAGGCCACATCCTATAAAAAGCAACGAATTTGGTCGAATATCTACACCTTTTTCTCTTCTTTCTTCTTACGTAATATATATATATATATATATATATATATATATATATATATATATATATATATATATATATATATATATATATATATATATATATATATATATATATATATATTATAATTTTATTTTTAATTTTAATTTTAAATTCTAATAATAAGGGTATGTTAGCGAATGTTGTAAGGGTGTAAGTCAAAATTCTGTCCGTGTAATGCTACGCTATTTTTAATCATTGTAAGTTATGTTCAACCTTTTTAAATTAATGTCTCATTGCTAAGTTATTATTATGCTTATTTAAGCCGAGGTAATCATGATGTTGGGCTAAAATATTAAAGACGGGGTAATTGGGCTTTGTACCATAATTGGGGTTTGGACAAAAGAACAACACTTGTGGAATTTAGACTATGGACTATTAATGGGCTTTATATTTATTTAATTAAATGATAGTTTGTTAATTTAATATAAAGATTTACAATTAGACGTACCTATAAATAACCATATACACTCGATCGGACACGATAGACGGGATATTTATAAGTACTAATAATCGTTCATTTAACCGGACACGGGAATGAATTAATAGTCAATGGACTTATTAAAAAGGGGTGAATTATATACAAGGAAAATTGGTGTAATTATAGTTTAAGTCCCCAATTAGTTAGAATATTTGACTTTGGATATAAGAATAATTTGACGAGGATACTCGCACTTTATATTTATGACTGATGGATTGTTATGGACAAAAACCAGATGGACATATTGAATAATCCAGGACAAAGGACAATTAACCCATGGTAATAAATTAAAATCAACATGTAAAACATCATGATTATGGAAGTTTAAATAAGCATAATTCTTTTATTTCATATTTCATCGCACTTTTATTTACTGTCATTTTATTTAATTGCACTTTTAATTATTGCACTTTTTAATTATCGCAAATTTATTTATTGTCATTTTATTTATCGCACTTTTAATTATCGCACTTTAATTATTGTCATTTACTTTATGCTTTAAATTAAGTCTTTTATATTTTTAATACTTTACATTAGGTTTTAACTGCGACTAAAGTTTTAAAATTGACAAACTGGTGATTAAACGGTAAAAACCCTCTTTTATAATAATAATATTACTTATATATATATATATATATATATATATATATATATATATATATATATATATATATATATATATATATATATATATATATATATATATATATATATATATATATATATATATATATATATATATATATATATATATATATATATATATATATATATTATACAAATATAGTTTTAAAAAATATAGCGTTAAACTTGGCTAGCTCCCTGTGGAACGAACCGGACTTACTAAAAACTACACTACTGTACGATTAGGTACACTGCCTATAAGTGTTGTAGCAAGGTTTAGGTATATCCACTCTATAAATAAATAAATAACTTGTGTAAAATTGTATCGTATTTAATAGTATTTCGTAGTAAAAATATAACTATTTCGTATACACCTCTACGCACATCAGTACCTCAATTTATTCTATCACATCTAAAAGACACAATTTAAACATCGCTTCTCATGATAAAACTTCCTTAATAAGGAAAAATCCATGTGACATTACTTGTCAAAGGACCCTAAGTAACCTTGTCGCCAAAATAAATACAGTCTCCTTCCGTCATTATACTTGAACTGAAACTTTTACAAAATTTATCACAATTTATTTAACATGTCCTTTAATCATTTCTTTCTTCACAATGCCAACCTTTAGCATCTCAATCTAGACAACTTAAAATCCTTCTAGGATTCACCATATTCTAATCACATCTCACCCTCAATCATGGTGACTAACCTTGTTACATATGATATTAGGCATTCCACTAGTATTTCCAAAAGAAATCTGGGATTTTATTCCCATGGTCCCTTGTCGTAATTAAGCCACCCTTGCTAACAATTGATCAAACCCTCTTGACTGGCAAAAATAAAGAATCCTACATTCTCAAAACAAAGTCATCTTAATTTCATGGCAAAATTACTACCAAACTTCCTTATTCGTGGATCGGGTGACCCCTTTCTACACACTTTTACAAGAAATTTCTAAAAGTAGGAGTTCTTCATAGACTTTTATCGCCTTCAACTTTTGATTTTTAACATGTAACACGTCCTCACATGCACCTCGTGGTACCCCTTCGTTCTAGGACCTAAACATATCCACTTAATGACCCTTTTCTTTCAGTATTAACATTGCTTATATTTGTTTCCAACTTTTCTCGTAGTATATCCTGATTAAACTCTCAAAAGCGTTACTGATATTTGCTTACATCTTGCCCAAAGGTAAGACTTAATTTTCATTATCAGGTAACCTTATAATAACTAGGGTGGAAACATCTCCATTCGACATCTTATCAGCCATAATAGTCTTTCAAGATAGCAGTACTTACCATAACTCTAAAGTCTTAATTAAAAATCCGTTTACTTCCAATACTCGATAAATTTCCTCCTTTATGACAGTTCACAGCACCTGCCCTCCTCTACACCCCCTTAAAAACATGAAACCTTTCACACTTCATATCAAAATGTCCCTCATCAAGGGTTAATGTTGAAATGTCCCGTTCATATTGATTATAAACGTTCCATATTAATTGATTTCGTCGCGAGGTTTTGACCTTCTGCATTCATTTTTAAAACAACCATAACCTTTATTTTATCGATAAAGGTTTAAAAAGCATTACGTAGATTATTAAATAATGGTAATCTAATATATACCGTTTACACACGACCATTACATAATGGTTTACAATAAGAATATATTACATCAAAAATAAATTTCTTGAATGCAGTTTTTACATAATATCATACAAGCATGGACCCCAAATCTTGTCCTTATTTTAGTATGCAACAGCGGAAGCTCTTAATAATCACCTGAGAATAAACATGCTTAAAACGTCAACAAAAATGTTGGTGAGTTTTAGGTTTAACCTATATATTATCAAATCATAGTAATAGACCACAAGATTTCATATTTCAATATACATCCCATACATAGAGATAAAAATCATTCACATGGTGAACACCTGGTAACCGACATTAACAAGATGCATATAGAATATCCCCATCATTCCGGGACACCCATCGGACATGATAAAATCGAAGTACTAAAGCATTCCAAATTCCAGAATGGGGCTTGTTGGGCCCGATAGATCTATCTTTAGGATTCGCGTCAATTTGGGGGTCTGTTCCCAAATTCTTAGGCTACCAAGCTAAAAAGGGGCATATTCAGCTTCGATCATTCACCCATATAATGTAGTTTCATTTACTTGTGTCTATTTCGTAAAACATTTATAAAATTTCATGTATTCTCATCCCAAAATATTAGATTTTAAAAGTGGGACTATAACTCACTTTCACAGATTTTTACTTCGTCGGGAAGTAAGACTTGGCCACTGGTCGATTCACAAACCTATAACAAATATGTACATATATATCAAAGTATGTTCAAAATATATTTACAACATTTTTAATACGTTTTAATGTTTTAAGTTTATTAAGTCAGCTGTCCTCGTTAGTAACCTACAACTAGTTGTCCATAGTTAGAAGTACATAAATAAATTGATATATATTATCTTGACCCAATCCACGACCCAATGTATACACGTCTCAGGCTAGATCACAACTCAAAGTATATATATTTTTGGAATCAACCTCAACCCTGTATAGCTAACTCCAACATTACTACATATAGAGTGTCTATGGTTGTTCCAAATAATATATATAGATGGGTCGATATGATAATTTAAAACATTTGCATACGTGTCTATGGTATCCCAAGATTACATAATATATTAGAATACATGTATAATACAATATAAGTTAGCTAGGATATGATTAATATAGATTTGTTACAATATTTCCCGTAGCTACAACAATAAAAAAAAATATACAATCTTGTTTTACCCATAACTTCTTCGTTTTAAATCCGTTTTGAGTGAATCAAATTGCTATGGTTTCATATTGAACTCTATTTTATGAATCTAAATAGAAAAAGTATAGGTTTATAGTCGAAAATATAAGTTACAAGTCATTTTTGTAATAGGTAGTCATTTCAGTCGAAAGAACGACGTCTTGATGACTATTTTGAAAAACATACTTTCACTTTGAGTTTAACATTGATTTTTGGATATAGTTTCATGTTCATAAGAAAAATTATTTTCCCAGAATAACAACTTTTAAATCAAAGTTTATCATAGTTTTTAATTATCAAACCCAAAACAGCCCGCGGTGTTACTACGACGGTGTATATCCGGTTTTACAGTGTTTTTCGTGTTTTCCGGTTTTAAATCATTAAGTTAGCATATCATATAGATATAGAACATGTATTTAGTTGATTTTAAAAGTCAAGTTAGAAGGATTAACCTTTGTTTACGAACAAGTTTAGAATTAACTAAACTACGTTCTAGTGATTTCAAGTTTAAACCTTCGAATAAGGTAGTTTTATATATATGAATCGAATGATGTTATGAACATCATTACTACCTCAGGTTTTGTGGATAAACCTACTGGAAATGAGAAAAATAGATCTAGCTTCAAAGGATCCTTGGATGGCTGGAAAGTTCTTGAAGCAGAATCATGACACGAAAACAAGTTCAAGTAAGATTTCCACTCGAAATAAGATTGTTATAATTATAGAAATTGAATCAAAGTTTGAATATGAGTATTACCTTGTATTAAAAAGATATCTTACTGTAAATAAGAAAGATTTCTTGAGGTTGGATGATCACTTTACAAGATTGGAGGTAGGCTAGCAAACTTGGAAGTATTCTTGATTTTATGAAACTAGAACTTATAAAATTTATGAAGAACACTTAGAACTTGAAGATAGAACTTGAGAGAGATCAATTAGATGAAGAAAATTGAAGAATGAAAGTGTTTGTAGGTGTTTTTGGTCGTTGGTATATGGATTAGGTATAAAGGATGTGTAATTTTGTTTACTTGTAAATAAGTCATGAATGATTACTAATATTTTTGTAATTTTATGAGATATTTCATGCTAGTTGCCAAATGATGGTTCCCACATGTGTTAGGTGACTCACATGGGCTGCTAAGAGCTGATCATTGGAGTATATATACCAATAGTACATACATCTAAAAGTTATGTATTGTACGAATACGAATACGGGTGTATACGAGTAGAATTGTTGATGAAACTGAATGAGGATGTAATTGTAAGCATTTTTGTTAAGTAGAAGAATTTTGATAAGTGTCTTGAAGTCTTTCAAAAGTGTATGAATACATATTAAAACACTACATGTATATACATTTTAACTGAGTCGTTAAATCGTCGTTAGTCGTTACATGTAAATGTTGTTTTGAAGCCTTTAGGTTAACGATCATGTTAAGTGTTGTTAACCCATTGTTTATTATATCAAATGAGATATTAAATTATTACATTATCATGATATTATAATGTATTAATATATCTTAATATGATATATATACAATTAAATGTCGTTACAACGATAATCGTTACATATATGCCTCGTTTCGAAATCCTTAAGTTAGTAGTCTTGTTTTTACATATGTAGTTCATTGTTAATATACTTAATGATATGTTTACCTATCATAATACCATGTTAACTATATATATATATATATCCATATATATAACATCATATAGTTTTTACAAGTTTTAACGTTCGTGAATCACCGGTCAACTTGGGTGGTCAATTGTCTATATGAAATCTATTTCACTTAATCAAGTCTTAATAAGTTTGATTGATTAACATGTTGGAAACACTTAATCATGTAAATAAAAATTTCATTTAATATATATAAGCATGGAAAAGTTCGGGTCACTACAGTACCTACCCGTTAAATAAATTTCGTCCCGAAATTTTAAGAAGTTGGAGGTGTTGACATATCTTCTGAAAATAAGTGCGGGTACTTCTTTTTCATCTGATCTTCTCGTTCCCAGGTGAACTTGGGTCCTCTACGAGCATTCTATCGAACTTTAACAATTGGTATCTTGTTTTGCTTAAGTCTTTTAACCTCACGATCCATTATTTCGACGGGTTCTTCGACAAATTGAAGTTTCTCGTTGATTTGGATTTCGTCTAACGGAATAGTGAGATCTTCTTTAGCAAAACATTTCTTCAAATTTGAGACGTGGAAAGTGTTATGTACAGCCGCGAGTTGTTGTGGTAATTCAAGTCGGTAAGCTACTGGTCCGACGCGATCAATAACCTTGAATGGTCCAATATATCTTCGGTTTAATTTCCCTCATTTACCAAATAGAACAACGCCTTTCCAAGGTGCAACTTTAAGCATGACCATCTCTCCAATTTCAAATTCTATATCTTTTCTTTTAATGTCAGCGTAGCTCTTTTGACTACTTTGGGCGGTTTTCAACTGTTGTTGATTTGGATGATCTTCTCGGTAGTTTCTTGTATTATCTCCGGACCCGTAATCTGTCTATCCCCCACTTCACTTCAATAAATCGGAGACCTGCACTTTCTACCATAAAGTGCTTCAAATGGTGCCATCTCAATGCTTGAATGGCAGCTGTTGTTGTAGGAAAATTCTGCTAACGGTAGATGTCGATCCCAACTGTTTCCGAAATCAATAACACATGCTCGTAGCATGTCTTCAAGCGTTTGTATCATCCTTTCACTCTGCCCATCAGTTTGTGGATGATAGGCAGTACTCATGTCTAGACGAGTTCCTAATACTTGCTGTAATGTCTGCTAGAATCTTGAAATAAATCTGTCATCCCTATCAGAGATAATAGAGATTGGTATTCCATGTCTGGAGACGACTTCCTTCAAATACAGTCGTGCTAACTTCTCCATCTTGTCATCTTCTCTTATTAGCAGGAAGTGTGCTAATTTGGTGAGACGATCAACTATTACCCAAATAGTATCAAAACCACTTGCAGTCCTTGGCAATTTAGTGATGAAATCCATGGTAATGTTTTCCCATTTCCATTCCGAGATTTCGAGTTGTTGAAGTAGACCTGATGGTTTCTGATGCTCAGCTTTGACCTTAGAACACGTCAAACATTCTCCTACATATTTAGCAACATCGGCTTTCATACCTGGCCACCAAAAATGTTTCTTAAGATCCTTGTACATCTTTCCCGTTCCAGGATGTATTGAGTATCTGGTTTTATGAGCTTCTCTAAGTACCATTTCTCTCATATCTCCAAATTTTGGTACCCAAATTCTTTCAGCCCTATACCGGGTTCTGTCTTCCCGAATATTAAGATGCTTCTCCGATCCTTTGGGCATTTCATCCCTTAAGTTTCCCTCTTTTAAAACTCCTTGTTGCGCCTCCTTTATTTGAGTAGTAAGGTTAGTGTGAATCATTATATTCATAGCTTTTACTCGAATAGGTTCTCTGTCCTTTCTGCTCAAGGTGTCGGCTACCACATTTTCCTTCCCCGGGTGGTAACGAATCTCAAAGTCGTAATCATTCAACAATTCAATCCATCTGCGCTGCCTCATGTTCAGTTGTTTCTGATTAAATATGTGTTGAAGACTTTTGTGGTCGGTATATATAATACTTTTGACCCCATATAAGTAGTGCCTCCAAGTCTTTAATGAAAAAACAACCGCGCGTAATTCCAAATCATGCGTCGTATAATTCTGCTCATGAAGCTTCAATTGTCTAGACGCATAAGCAATTACTTTCGTTCGTTGCATTAATACACAACCGAGACCTTGCTTTGAGGCGTCACAATATATCACAAAATCATCATTCCCTTCAGGTAATGATAATATAGGTGCCGTAGTTAACTTTTTCTTCAACAATTGAAACGCTTTTTCTTGTTCATCCTTCCATTCAAATTTCCTCCCTTTATGCGTTAATGCAGTTAAGGGTTTTGCTATTTTGGAAAAATCTTGGATGAATCTCCTGTAATAACCAGCTAGTCCTAAAAATTGGCGTATGTGTTTCGGAGTTTTTGGGGTTTTCCACTTTTCAACGGTTTCAATCTTTGCTGGATCCACTTGAATACCTTCTTTGTTCACTATATGACCGAGGAATTGAACTTCTTCCAACCAAAATGCACACTTTGAAAACTTAGCGTACAATTTTTCTTTTCTTAACAACTCTAGCACTTTTCTCAAATGTTCTTCATGTTCTTGGTCATTCTTTGAGTAAATAAGTATGTCATCGATGAAAATAATGACAAACTTGTCAAGGTATGGTCCACACACTCGGTTCATGAGGTCCATGAACACATCCGGTGCGTTAGTCAACCCAAACGGCATAACCATAAACTCGTAATGACCGTAACGCGTCCTAAAAGCAGTCTTTGGAATATCATCCTCCTTCACCCGCATTTGATGATACCCAGAACGTAAATCAATCTTCGAATAAACCAACGAGTCTTGTAGTTGATCAAATAAGTCGTCGATTCTCGGTAGTGGGTAACGGTTCTTGATGGTAAGTTTGTTCAACTCTCGATAGTCGATACACAACCTAAATATACCATCCTTCTTCTTGACAAACAAAACAGGAGATCCCCATGGTGATGTGCTTGGTCGAATGAAACCACGCTCTAAAAGTTCCTGTAACTGACTTTGTAATTCTTTCATTTCGCTGGGTGCGAGTCTATATGGAGCACGAGCTATTGGTGCAGCTCCTGGTACAAGGTCTATTTGAAATTCAACGGATCGATGTGGGGGTAATCTAGGTAATTCTTTCGAAAATATATCGGGAAATTCTTTTACGACAGGAACATCACTGATGTTCTTTTCTTCAGATTTAACTTCCTTGATGTGTGCTAGAATGACGTACCAACCTTTTCTTATTAGTTTCTACACCTTCAAACTACTAATAAGATTTAATTTGCATTGTTCTTCTCTCCGTACACCATTAAAGGTTTTCCCTTTTCATGCATAATGCGAATCGCATTTTTGTAACAAACGACCTCTGCTCTCACCTTTTTCAACCAGTCCATACCAATTATTACATCAAAACTCCCTAACTCAACTGGTATTAAATCAATTTTAAACGTTTCATCCCCCAGTTTAATTTCTCTATCCCGACATATATTATCTGCTGAAATTAATTTACCGTTTGCTAATTCGAGTAAAAATTTACTATCCAAAGGCGTCAATGGGTAACTTAACTTAGCACAAAAATCTTTACTCATATATCTTCTATCCGTACCCGAATCAAATAAAACATAAGCAGATTTATTATCAATAAGAAACGTACCCGTAACAAGCTCCGGGTCTTCATGCGCTTCTGCCGTATTAATATTGAAAACTCTTCCGCGGCCCTGCCCATTAGTATTCCCCTGATTCGGCCAATTACTTCTAATGTAGCCCGGTTTTCCACATCCATAACAAATAAAGGCGGCATTACTTGTTTCGCCACTATTTGTTCCTTTAGTTCTGTAAAACTTTGGTCCATAGACCTCACACTTTTTCGCACCATGGCCAGTTCTTTTACACTTGGTGCAAAATGTCGTACAGAACCCATTCTGGTGGTACTCTTCACACCTTTGGCATTTTTGGTTTTTATTGCCGTTGTTGTTATTGAGGTTGTTGTTGGGATTGTTATTGTTGTTGGAACGGTTGTTGTAGTTGTTGTTGTTGTTGTTGGGACGTTTGTTGTAGTTATTCTTGGGATTGCGGTTATTGTTGCGATTGTTGTTGCGGTTGTGGTTGTAATTGTTGTTGTTGTTGTATTGGTGACCCTTGTCACTGGTTTCTTCCCACTTTCTCTTGAGTTGTTTCGTGTTGGCTTCTTCAGCCGCCTGCTCTTTAATTCTTCCCTCAATCTGATTTAAGAGTTTATAAGCCATTCGACTTGCCTTTTGTATGGAAGCGGGCTCGTGTGAACTCACATCTTCTTGAATCCTTACTGGTAACCCTTTTATAAACGCGTCGATCTTCTCTTCTTCATCTTCGAACGTTCCTGGACATAATAGGCACAACTCTGTGAATCGTCGTTCATATGTGGTAATGTTGAACCCTTGTGTTCGTAACTCTCTATACTCTACCTTGAGATTATTGACTTCGTTTCTAGGACGGTACTACTCGTTCATCAATTGCTTGAATGCCGACCACGGTAGTGCGTAAGCAGCATTTTATCCTACCTGTTCAAGATAGGTGTTCCACCACGTTAACGCAGTACATGTGAAGGTATGCATATCGTACTTAACTTTATCCTCCTCAGTACACTTACTTATAGTAAACACCGATTCAACTTTCTCGGTCCACCGTTTCAATCCAATTGGTCCTTCAGTTCCATCAAATTCCAAAGGTTTGCAGGCAGTGAATTCTTTGTAGGAGCATCCTACACGATTTCTTGTGGAATTAGTTCCACTGCTAGATCCAGAGTTATTGTTATTTTGCATCGCAGCCTGTACTGCGACTATGTTTGCTGCAAGGAAAACACGGAAGTCTTCCTCGCTCATGTTCAAATTCTGACGAGTCGCCGGTGCCATTTCCTTCAAAAATAGTCAAAAGAATTGAGTTAATCATATAGAATTTAAGAGTAGTCAATAGTATCTCATAGCACTATATGAACTTATTTATAAAAGCTTTTTCTTTATATTAGCATTTTATAGTTTTAATTCGGGTAGTACCTACCCGTTAAGTTCATACTTACTAGCTACTATACAACTCAACTACTATGCTTCTATATGAAAAACTTATTACAATAATATTTCTCTTTCAAACCTTTATACAATATTTTACAAACTTACAATACCACTATTATACATATAGGATGAAATATATCACATAATATCTTTGCTACTCAGCAGCTATAAAGGCAATTCTAGTTAATACGCAAGTTGTTCAGCAAAAGAAATAAAGACACGTAATTCATAAGTCCAGAAAAAAGTCATGCATTCAGGTTTTACTAAGACGACTTCCCATTGTTGATCTTGTGGAAAGTAACCGTTATGACCATTGGCTAGGCAGCATGTTGTAATGTCGTCAAAAGGACGAGGGTTTTGTAATGTCCAACAGCCTCGGAATAATCTAAAAACCTTGTTTCTCACCCCAACTACTGAATCCGTCACTTGTAGGAAGGTTTTATTTAAAAGTTGTAACCCGATATTCTTTTTCGCACTTTGGTAAGAAGCGAACATCACTAACCCTTAAGTATAAAATGCTTCTTTATGTTGCATGTTAGAAGCTCTTTCTAACTCACGAAATCCTATGTTGGGATATGTTGAGTCAAAATAGGTTCTTAACCCGTAGCGTAAAATTGCATTTGGGTTTCCCGCATTTAACGCTTTAAAGAAAACACGGCGTAACTTACAGTCACCCCAATGTGATATACCCCACCTATCAAAGGAAAGCCTTTTATAAACTAAGGCATTTCTGGAAAGTCTTTCAAATGTTTAACAAGTTAATTTCGCCATAACTAAATGTGCTGATGAATTCCGACCAACTCTAGACAAGATTTCCTCAATCATATCCTCTGGTAGGTCTTCTAAAATATTCGGTTGTCTACCCTTAACGTCCATTTTGTTTTTATACTGTAAAATAGACAAGGATTAGATTCGTAAAAGATAATTACCAAACAATACAAGCAATTTTTACATAGAACATAAAAGTACAAGCACACTACAATACATATAATACACAACATGATTACAACCCTCTAATTTGAATCACTGGTTTCTTCTTCTTCGGACTTGGTTCGTTTTCCTAATTTTCTAGGGATATATGGTGCTCCTCTAATACGAGCCGTCGTTTTCCATAATGGTTTAGAAAAACCTGGTGGTTTAGAGGTTCCAGAGTTATTGTTACAATTTAGGAAATACGGACGTTGCCGATACATATAAAGTTCATCGGGGTTGGAATCAGGTTTCTCTATTTTTATACCTTTTCCCTTATTATTTTCTTTTGCCATATTAAATTAGGTCGAGGTAATTTCTATAACATCATCGGAATCCTCATCGGGATCCGATTCATCAGAAAATTGGTAATCTTCCTAATATTTTGCTTCCTCAGCGGAAACACCATTGACCATTTTTAACTTTGGTCCGTTGGTTGATGATTTTCTTTTATTTAATCAATTTACTGTAGGTATTAATATTTCTTCCTCTGGAACCTCTTCTTCTTCCGGTTCCTCCTCTTCCGGTTCCTCCTCTTCTGATTCCTCTTCTTCCGGTTCCTCTTCTTCCGGTTCCTCTTCTGGAATTTGGATCTTTCCAAATTATATTCGACTCTTCATTATTATTAGGTAAGTTGATGGGATTTGTACTAGTGGTAGACATCTATCACACAATATCAAACACATTAAGAGATTAATATATCACATAATATTTATATGTTAATAATATATAGTTTCCAACAAAAGTGTTAAGCAGTCATTTTTAAAGAAAACACGGTCGAAGTCCAGACTCACTAATGTATACTAACAAACTCGATAAGACATACTAATACAAATTTCTAGTTCTCTAAGACCAACGCTCGGATACCAACTAAAATGTCCCGTTCATATTGATTATAAACGTTCCATATTAATTGATTTTGTCGCGAGGTTTTGACCTCTATATGAGACGTTTTTCAAAGATTGCATTCATTTTTAAAACAACCATAACCTTTATTTTGTCGATAAAGGTTTAAAAAGCATTACGTAGATTATCAAATAATGATAATCTAAAATATACCTTTTACACACGACCATTACATAATGGTTTACAATAAGAATATATTACCTCAAAAATAAATTTCTTAAATGCAGTTTTTACATAATATCATACAAGGATGGACTCCAAATCTTGTCCTTATTTTAGTATGCAACAGCGGAAGCTCTTAATAATCACCTGAGAATAAACATGCTTAAAACGTCAACAAAAATGTTGGTGAGTTATAGGTTTAACCTATATACTATCAAATCATAGTAATAGACCACAAGATTTCATATTTCAATATACATCCCATACATAGAGATAAAAATCATTCATATGGTGAACACCTGGTAACCGACATTAACAAGATGCATATAGAATATCCCCATCATTTCGGGACACCCATCGGACATGATAAAATCGAAGTACTAAAGCATTCCAAATTCCAGAATGGGGCTTGTTGGGCCCGATAGATCTATCTTTAGGATTCGCGTCAATTTGGGGGTCTGTTCCCAAATTCTTAGGCTACCAAGCTAAAAAGAGGCATATTCGGCTTCGATCATTCACCCATATAATGTAGTTTCATTTACTTGTGTCTATTTCATAAAACATTTATAAAATTTCATGTATTCTCATCCCAAAATATTAGATTTTAAAAGTGGGACTATAACTCACTTTCACAGATTTTTACTTCTTCGGGAAGTAAGACTTAGCCACTGGTCGATTCACGAACCTATAACAAATATGTACATATATATCAAAGTATGTTCAAAATATATTTACAACATTTTTAATACATTTTAATGTTTTAAGTTTATTAAGTCAGCTGTCCTCGTTAGTAACCTACAACTAGTTGTCCTTAGTTAGATGTACAGAAATAAATTGATATATATTATCTTGACCCAATCCACGACCCAGTGTATAAACGTCTCAGGCTAGATCACAACTTAAAGTATATATATTTTTGGAATCAACCTCAACCCTGTATAGCTAACTCCAACATTACTGCATATAGAGTGTCTATGGTTGTTCCAAATAATATATATAGATGGGTCGATATGATAATTCAAAACATTTGCATACGTGTCTATGGTATCCCAAGATTACATAATATATTAGAATACATGTATAATACAATATAAGTTAGCTAGGATATGATTAATATAGATTTGTTACAATATTTCCCGTAGCTACAACAATCAAAAAAAATATCCAATCTTGTTTTACCCATAACTTCTTCGTTTTAAATCCGTTTTGAGTTAATCAAATTGCTATGGTTTCATATTGAACTCTATTTTATGAATCTAAATAGAAAAAGTATAGGTTTATAGTCGAAAATATAAGTTACAAGTAATTTTTGTAATAGGTAGTCATTTCAGTCGAAAGAACGACGTCTTGATGAATATTTTGAAAAACATACTTCCACTTTGAATTTAATCATGATTTTTGGATATAGTTTCATGTTCATAAGAAAAATCATTTTCCCAGAATAACAAATTTTAAATCAAAGTTTATCATAGTTTTTAATTATCAAACCCAAAACAGCCCGCGGTGTTACTACGACGGCGTATATCCGATTTTACGGTATTTTCGTGTTTTCCAGTTTTAAATCATTAAGTTAGCATATCATATAGATATAGAACATGTGTTTAGTTGATTTTAAAATTCAAGTTAGAAGGATTAACTTTTGTTTTCGAACAAGTTTAGAATTAACTAAACTACGTTCTAGTGATTTCAAGTTTAAACCTTCGAATAAGGTAGTTTTATATATATGAATCGAATGATGTTATGAATATCATTACTATCTCAGGTTTTCTGGATAAACTTACTTGAAATGAGAAAAATAGATCAAGCTTCAAAGGTGAAAGGACCCGTCCTAATCCACCTGGACGAAATCTTCAACAGTTGGTCCCATTGCGATGATCGACTCCAAATAATGCCTCTAAAATGAGCAATTGCACAGCGGAATGTTTCTTTCATACCTGAGAATAAACATGCTTTCAAGTGTCAACCAAAAGGTTGGTGAGTTCATTAGTTTAACATAAATAATCATTTCATAATTTTAATAGACCACAAGATTTCATATTTCCATTTCTCATAAACATACGTCCCATGCATAGAGACAAAATATCATTCATATGAATTGAACACCTGGTAACCGACATTCACAATATACATATAAGAATATCCCCATCATTCCGGGATCCTCCTTCGGACATGATATAAATTTCGAAGTACTAAAGCATCCGGTACTTTGAATGGGACTTGTTGGGTCCGATAGATCTATCTTTAGAGTTCGCGTCAATTAGGGTGTCTGTTCCCTAATTCTTAGATTACCAGACTATATAGGGGCATATTCGATTCGATAATCCAACCATAGAATGTAATTTTCGAGTACTTGTGTCTATTTCGTAAAACAGTTATAAAAATTGCGCATGTATTCTCAGTCCCAAAAATGTAAAGAGTGAAAGGGATCAAAGGGACTCACAATACTGTATTTTGTAGTAAAAATACATATGACGTCATTGAACAATGCAGGGTTGGCCTCGGATTCACGAACCTATATCAATTTGTATATATATTAAATATATAATCGTAATCAAATAAGTGTATATCTATTATTTTATGTAGTAAAATTAATGTTCTTATATATATAATTTTATTAATACTTACATTACATTATGATACTTATTTGATATTTAATTAAAGTTACTAGTTAAAATAAAATTTTATGTAGTATTAGTATACTTTCTTTAGTAATTATATCTGTATTTATATGTATGTATATATCGTTCTTTTTGTAACATTATCAATTGTAGTAATACTAATTTAAGGATAATAATAATACTGATAATAGTAATTCTAGTAACAATGGTAATTCTATTAATAATGATAAAGTAAAAAATAATAGTTTTAGCAAAAATAACATTTTCAATAGTAATGGTAAGTTTTAATAATATTTATCGTTTTTAAATGGAAACATTTAGTGTTCATAAAAAAAATAAAGTTAAAGGGTACTCCTAATATACTAATATTAATGATAAAAATACTTAGATTAATATTTATAATACTCATAATAACTAATAAATAATACTAACAATAATCTTAATCATGTTAAATATAATAATACATACATTAACAATAATAATTATAATTACATTACAATCATAATAATAATAAAATAAATTGATAATGGAACTACCTCCAAGTAAAAAGCTTTAAAATAAATAGATGCCACTACCCGGGCTTGAACCCCTAACCTCTCGCTTCCCCATCATTCACCAATACCATTCGTCCAATATAGTTTTTCTGAAATTAACTCTCATCATTTAATTATAACCAGAATCTCGGCCCAACTATCATGGCAACCCAACAATCCCAATAACCCGCTTATCCATTCTCGGCCCAATTACACTTTTACTAGCCCAACAGGCTCCAGAAATTCCAAGAGTTCGGCTCTTAAAAAAAAATACATATCCATTCGCCTAGGTCTAGTTTCGAACTTATGACCTCTCGCTTACCCAACAAACACCCAACCAATTATCCGTCTGTTGTTTTTCTGAATTAACTTCACCCTTAATTGTTTTACTATGTTGATACGTGAAACCCCAAAGTAAACCCAGTTACATTTTCTAATACACTCAATCATTATTGTACCCTTTAAGATAATAACATGCTGTAAAGTTTGTGGTTTATCATAATTAACCATCGTTATCATCTTTATCAACATCCTACTGTAATCATCAACTTCATTGAGCATCATCGACATTATCAAACATCCTCATCAGTGACTCATCACCAACGTCTTCGTTATCATCACAATCATCATCTCTGTCATCGTACAATCATAACTTCACAGTCGCCATCATCGTTTTTCCATCATTTTCTTCACTCTTCGTTTATTGTAACGGAAATTAAAATAGGGTAGCAATTCGATGGCAGAAATATCGAGTAGGTGTTGATGGTGGCGGTGTAAATATCGAACAGAAACATAATGGAGTATAGCAGCAGGTCACTAGCTGCATAAGATAGAGAGAGAGAGAGAGAGAGAAAGAAAGAGAGAGAAGAGGATAGAGAGATGGTGGTTATCGATGGTGTCTTGTGGGTGGTCGCTCCTGGTAATTAAAACAGGAAGATAACCGTAACAGTAGGAGTTTGATGGGTTCCATGAAGAAGAAGAAAGAAGAAAGAAGAAATAGGGAAGAGAGAGAGTGAGTGAGGTTAAGGGTGACGGTGAGGTGGTGATGGGTTTGATCTCGGACTGCAGAGGTGGTAGTGGCGATGGATTATGGTTGTTCAAAAGGGTTAGGATTTATTGTGGGTTATATATCTCTATCATCTATATGTATGTTTATATATATATGTATTTATATATATGTAAGAAAAATAGTAAGAGAGGGAGAGAGATAGTTGCGGTTGTTGAGTGGTGGCCGAGGGTGGTCGCCGGTGGTATGCAAGTGAAGTGGTAGAGATGGAAAGGGTGGTGAGTGTTGTGGGTTTTATGAGTTAATCTATCGGTTTCCATACATATATAGATATATAGTTGATAATGATGATAATAGAATACTAACACTAATTGTTACTAATATTTAATAATAATATTATAATAAAAATTATATCATTCTATCATAGAAAGGAATGGTTACAAACACAGTACCATTCACGTGAAACTAATTTGTTTTAATTCTACCGACACTCTCTCACGGACTGCGTATCGTGCACCATTGTTAAGCAGTGACGGATAAAAATGTTCAGAAAAATTCCATATTTTTAAATTAAATAACTTTATTTATTTCAGTCTTTTAGGATGTAAAATTGGTCACTAATAATATACAATTATTTAAATAAAAATTAAATTAATTATGAGCTCCCAACCCCAAGTAAAAATACTAAATGCTAAAATTAATCAAATGGATTCTAATTATATTTTTAACAAAGTTATAATCCTTTTAACTTGTTTTCGGATTACCGTTTATTTCGAAATTACAATAGTTTGAATTTAACTTGTTTAATATTGATTGAATGATAAATTAGTGACACCGTCGTTCACTAAATAAATTCAAAATCACACATATATATATATAGTATACATTATATATTCATTTAATAATAAAATTTATTATATCTTATATTAGTTTACATATAATTAATAACTACAATTGCATACAACAGTTTCTTATATATAATTATTTATATTTACCTATAGATATATATATCTATCTATTTACAATTAATGGTTCGTGAATCGTTGAAAATGGTCGAAGGTCAATGAATACATGAACACAGTTCAAAGTTTTTGAGACTCAACCTAACAGACTTTGCTTATCGTATCGAAATCATATAAAGATTAAGTTTAAATTTGGTCAAAAATTCCCGGGTCATCACAGTACCTACCCGTTAAAGAAATTTCGTCCCGAAATTTGAGTGAGGTCGTCATGGCTAACAATAAATATGTTTTCCTGACGAATATGAGCTGATAATTAGAGTTCTATCATTACTGAGTAATACAGATAAAACAATTCGATTATTCGAAGAGCACGAATGAAACTATCAAGAGAGAGGTCCCAACGGGCATCGTCCACCTTCGTCCAAAAACTTGCCCAAATTTTTAGCCGTTAGTAAAATAAAAAAAAATTCAACGGCTATCCCAACGGTCACTTTTACATTATAAAAACACCAACCATTTACTTCATTTTTTTTTATACACTCCCACATATATTTCTTCTATATTTCCACCTTTCTCCAAAATCAAAATCAAGCACTCTCAAACTGCAAAATGTTAACACTTCTTCCAATGATTGTTTCCTTCGATGTTCATTACGGAGGTGATTTCCGTAATCAAATGAAGGAATATAAGTGGGGCGACAGTATTTCTTTTGAAGATATCGACATTCGCGATGTTGGTTTACAAGACTTGCTATCCTTTCTGAAGGAAAAAGTTCCGTGTGAATTCACGTCTATATTCTTTTATAAAGACGATTATGATGCGGATTGTAGGGCAAGTTTTCTGTGTACCGATGATCAATGGTACTTTATAAAAGATACTATTGAAGATCGCGGTAAACGCATTTCTTTGTATGCGGTTCTTGAAGATGAAGAGACGTTGGGTTATCGTTACCTCGATGAATCAGCTGAAGCAGCAGTTGAGGTATCAAGAGAAATACCGATGTCTCCAGAATACCTCACGGATGGTGAAATGACTGGTGAACGCTACTTCGCAAATGACAATTGACGACGAGTAGTTTGATTTTAAATCTTTTAATTTTTTTTTTTTTTTTTTTTTTTTTTTTTATATTGTAATTTTTTTTTTTTTTTTTTTTTATATATTGTAATTTCAGTGTTGTTGTCGAGTCTTTATATCTTCCTTTATGTTTCGGAGCTCTTCGTCTTTTTTTAATCTCCTCTCGATCTCTAGTAAAACGAGTAATGATCTAGAATTTGTAAGTATGGAGTTTCGGATGAATTTAATGTTATAATCAAGAAAGAACGTAATAGCACGATTTGATTCGTCAGATTACCAGAATCATTGAGAATAGAGCTATCAAGAATATACTCTATTGATATGTTCAGAAGTTAATTAGAATGAAAGAGTTATGTAACATGACACATGATGGTGGTATGATCTACTGTGAACCATCATGTCCCATTAGAACTCAGCATGACTTACTGTAATATAATCACGTTGATCAAGTGTCATTATATTATACTAACTCATGCATCAGTTCCCAACATTACTTCAAAAACATTCATATTTTAAGCTCGAAAGTTTACAGAATATAGAAACTAACAGTTTCTATATGATGTAACACTGATAACATGAAGAGATTATTGATTTCAGATAAGAATAGTTATAAAATTATCTTCAGAAATATTGAAGATATTTATAATAAAAGATACGATGATATCTTGGAATATCTATGATCGGAGGATGAGGAAGAATATCGTCCACAAGGGGTTAGAGTAAGGAGCAAGACATTTGCTAAAGGCTTCATCAGGCATTGAATCATTTGGATTCTTTGAAGTCAAACTTATTCTTTGTGACTTGTCCACGGTTTCCTTCATAGTTTCGCATAATCTGCTTTTCAGTACTAAATTTTCTATTGAGTGTTTCTGATACTCCATTCCTTATCATCAAGACTTCCGACGATTAGGGTCGTTTACAGTTGTCTACGATTTCTGCTGCTTCATTCAGATTTTTCAACATTCAGAGTATTTGATTTGTAGACTGAGTGCTTTTCAGGATTTTAGATGAGAGATCATAATTCTAAGAGATAAATGTTATATGTTTACATATAACTGTTGATGTAGAAGCGTTGCGAGGCTCACAATACAGATTTGCTGATTCTCGGTAATTGGGATGGCAATTCTCGTTACCAGATGTGGATGAGAATGTGATGAGACTTCAATAGATAAATGTAGTGATTTGCCTGAGGGATTTAAACCAAGGAGCAACGATATTATAGGTATGTCTGCTGGTAATATGGTAGAATATAAAAGAATTCTCCGATATCAAAAGGGTAATCAGGATTTATAGTAAGGCTACTTCGAATGAAAAGTCGAAGTTGATTTGCTGGAGCTGTGACAAAATTGGCTACTTTGAAAAGAGATCGCAAAGTTATTTTCGGTAATAACAATGCCGAAAGAATTAGCACAGCTATGTTTCAAACGTTTACTCAGGTTCCGTGATTTTTTTCAGGTGCATAGTTATATACATTAATCTTTTCTTCTATGAATGAAGTGTGGTTGGTTCATCCTCTTGATTGAGGTGCTTTCAAGAATCACGAAAGGTTTGAACGCATATTGTAATCATTAAGATACAAATGGAATTTAAGATGAAATCAAGTGGCAAACTTGAAGAATTATTTAGTTTCATATATTATAATCAATATTTTAATTCATTTTAATTGTCCAATGTTATTAGTCCATAGTTGACAGTCCAATAATTCATATATAATTTAATATATAATATTCGAATTAATTAATACGTATCGTGACCCGTGTACATGTCTCAGACTCGATCACAACTCAAATTATATATATTATTATAGAATCAACCTCAACCCTGTATAGAGAACTCGATCATTACTGCATATAGAGTGTCTATGGTGATTCCAAATAATATATATAGATGTGTCGATATGATATGTCAAAACTTTGTATACGTGTCCCGATATTTAAAGTGCGTAAAATAAATACAGAAATTAAATGACGATAAATAAAATGCGTAAAGTAAATAACAAAAATTAAATAACGATAAATAAAATTGCGAGAATTAAAATTGCGATAAAATAAATTGCGATAAATAAAATGTAATATGAAATTAACAGTTAGCTAGGAACAGTTAGCTAGGATTTTGTTAGCGTGGTTTCTTAACAAAATTTCATATTGTCAATTAGTGTGTTTCTAATCAATTTTTATTGTGTCTATTATTTCTTCATTATGCCACTTGTTGGATTCTGATAGATCAAAATCCAAATATGAAATTGAATTTGAATGAAAATAGTTATTCTTTGTTGAACGGATACGTAAATCGGTGGTTGTAAATAGGATAGTAAATGATCGTTGAATCAATTCCGAAGAATGTACAGTGTAACTTATTAATGTGATATCTAAATACTCCTCGGGTATTACCTACCCGTTAAAATATTTTCACCATTAACAGTTTGTACAAAAGAATTTTTAATTACAATCTTTATGAAAACATATATACGTATATATTTTCTTTAGATGTAATCATGAATTTAATGAGTTAATGTGATATTGATCTCATTTGATTTGTCATTAGAATAAGAATATATAATTTCTAAAACATTAGAGATTACATAATCGCCATGTCGAACGAAATAAAATAGATAGAACGATACGTAGGACGATGATTATACTTGAGGTATAGAATGAGATGTCGAAGCTGGTGATGCGGATGTTGTTGTTGGTGGTACTAGTGTTGTTGGTGCTAAGGTTGGTGATGTGACTGTTGTTGGTGATACTGTTGGTGTTTGCAGACTGTGTACCGTGCTCTCTAAAGTTAACACTCGAGCTCGGAGTTCTTTAACTTCTTCTACTAACCCTGGTTGGTTATCAATGTGAGGTAGAGATCAGATATCTTCTCTAGTTCCGTAAATGGTAGCCTCAAGACGAAAAATTCTTGCAAGAAGGGTATAAACGGTGTTGCGAACGGGTTCGCCGGTGAGCGGGTCAAGTACTCCAAGGTTAGGTGGTAGATTCGGTTCATGATATGGAGTACCTTCTTCCCTTCTCCATAGGGTGAGTATGTCACGAACCCACCCCCATTTTCTCCAGTAATCACGGTAGTTGATTGGTTGGTGTGCTCCTGTCACGCTGTCTTCGGAGTCAGAGGAACTTGGTCGATTCGTAGAGGCCATCTTACGCGATCTCAGAAGAAAAAAAAAATTTGGTATGAAAAGTTTAGTGACAGCAATTGATAGTTGGATGATATTCTCAATGCATAATATGCATAGATATATAGTACCAGGTTCCCTTAAATTACGGAGAAATTTACGGAAGATATCAGGCAAGATCTACAGTAACAGATACGCTAAGATATGAATTTTGTCTATACATTATTCATGTAGTCAATACAGTAAAACGTGTCTAGACTAAGAATGATAAGCAAGTAATTTTTGACACAAAATGATAAGTAAAACTTTTGACATGCAGACACGGTCGAAGTCCAGACTCACTAATGCCTCCTAACGACTTATCAGTTAGACACACTAATGTAGACATGGTTCGCTAAGACCACCGCTCTGATACCAACTGAAAGGACCCGTCCTAATCCACCTGGACGAAATCTTCAACAGTTGGTCCCATTGCGATGATCGACTCCAAATAATGCCTCTAAAATGAGCAATTGCACAGCGGAATGTTTCTTTCATACCTGAGAATAAACATGCTTTCAAGTGTCAACCAAAAGGTTGGTGAGTTCATTAGTTTAACATAAATAATCATTTCATAATTTTAATAGACCACAAGATTTCATATTTCCATTTCTCATAAACATACGTCCCATGCATAGAGACAAAATATCATTCATATGAATTGAACACCTGGTAACCGACATTCACAATATACATATAAGAATATCCCCATCATTCCGGGATCCTCCTTCGGACATGATATAAATTTCGAAGTACTAAAGCATCCGGTACTTTGGATGGGACTTGTTGGGTCCGATAGATCTATCTTTAGAGTTCGCGTCAATTAGGGTGTCTGTTCCCTAATTCTTAGATTACCAGACTATATAGGGGCATATTCGATTCGATAATCCAACCATAGAATGTAATTTTCGAGTACTTGTGTCTATTTCGTAAAACAGTTATAAAAATTGCGCATGTATTCTCAGTCCCAAAAATGTAAAGAGTGAAAGGGATCAAAGGGACTCACAATACTGTATTTTGTAGTAAAAATACATATGACGTCATTGAACAATGCAGGGTTGGCTTCGGATTCACGAACCTATATCAATTTGTATATATATTAAATATATAATCGTAATCAAATAAGTGTATATCTATTATTTTATGTAGTAAAATTAATGTTCTTATATATATAATTTTATTAATACTTACATTACATTATGATACTTATTTGATATTTAATTAAAGTTACTAGTTAAAATAAAATTTTATGTAGTATTAGTATACTTTCTTTAGTAATTATATCTGTATTTATATGTATGTATATATCGTTCTTTTTGTAACATTATCAATTGTAGTAATACTAATTTAAGGATAATAATAATACTGATAATAGTAATTCTAGTAACAATGGTAATTCTATTAATAATGATAAAGTAAAAAATAATAGTTTTAGCAAAAATAACATTTTCAATAGTAATGGTAAGTTTTAATAATATTTATCGTTTTTAAATGGAAACATTTAGTGTTCATAAAAAAAATAAAGTTAAAGGGTACTCCTAATATACTAATATTAATGATAAAAATACTTAGATTAATATTTATAATACTCATAATAACTAATAAATAATACTAACAATAATCTTAATCATGTTAAATATAATAATACATACATTAACAATAATAATTATAATTACATTACAATCATAATAATAATAAAATAAATTGATAATGGAACTACCTCCAAGTAAAAAGCTTTAAAATAAATAGATGCCACTACCCGGGCTTGAACCCCTAACCTCTCGCTTCCCCATCATTCACCAATACCATTCGTCCAATATAGTTTTTCTGAAATTAACTCTCATCATTTAATTATAACCAGAATCTCGGCCCAACTATCATGGCAACCCAACAATCCCAATAACCCGCTTATCCATTCTCGGCCCAATTACACTTTTACTAGCCCAACAGGCTCCAGAAATTCCAAGAGTTCGGCTCTTAAAAAAAAATACATATCCATTCGCCTAGGTCTAGTTTCGAACTTATGACCTCTCGCTTACCCAACAAACACCCAACCAATTATCCGTCTGTTGTTTTTCTGAATTAACTTCACCCTTAATTGTTTTACTATGTTGATACGTGAAACCCCAAAGTAAACCCAGTTACATTTTCTAATACACTCAATCATTATTGTACCCTTTAAGATAATAACATGCTGTAAAGTTTGTGGTTTATCATAATTAACCATCGTTATCATCTTTATCAACATCCTACTGTAATCATCAACTTCATTGAGCATCATCGACATTATCAAACATCCACATCAGTGACTCATCACCAACGTCTTCGTTATCATCACAATCATCATCTCTGTCATCGTACAATCATAACTTCACAGTCGCCATCATCGTTTTTCCATCATTTTCTTCACTCTTCGTTTATTGTAACGGAAATTAAAATAGGGTAGCAATTCGATGGCAGAAATATCGAGTAGGTGTTGATGGTGGCGGTGTAAATATCGAACAGAAACATAATGGAGTATAGCAGCAGGTCACTAGCTGCATAAGATAGAGAGAGAGAGAGAGAGAGAGAGAAAGAAAGAGAGAGAAGAGGATAGAGAGATGGTGGTTATCGATGGTGTCTTGTGGGTGGTCGCTCCTGGTAATTAAAACAGGAAGATAACCGTAACAGTAGGAGTTTGATGGGTTCCATGAAGAAGAAGAAAGAAGAAAGAAGAAAGAGGGAAGAGAGAGAGTGAGTGAGGTTAAGGGTGACGGTGAGGTGGTGATGGGTTTGATCTCGGACTGCAGAGGTGGTAGTGGCGATGGATTATGGTTGTTCAAAAGGGTTAGGATTTATTGTGGGTTATATATCTCTATCATCTATATGTATGTTTATATATATATGTATTTATATATATGTAAGAAAAATAGTAAGAGAGGGAGAGAGATAGTTGCGGTTGTTGAGTGGTGGCCGAGGGTGGTCGCCGGTGGTATGCAAGTGAAGTGGTAGAGATGGAAAGGGTGGTGAGTGTTGTGGGTTTTATGAGTTAATCTATCGGTTTCCATACATATATAGATATATAGTTGATAATGATGATAATAGAATACTAACACTAATTGTTACTAATATTTAATAATAATATTATAATAAAAATTATATCATTCTATCATAGAAAGGAATGGTTACAAACACAGTACCATTCACGTGAAACTAATTTGTTTTAATTCTACCGACACTCTCTCACGGACTGCGTATCGTGCACCATTGTTAAGCAGTGACGGATAAAAATGTTCAGAAAAATTCCATATTTTTAAATTAAATAACTTTATTTATTTCAGTCTTTTAGGATGTAAAATTGGTCACTAATAATATACAATTATTTAAATAAAAATTAAATTAATTATGAGCTCCCAACCCCAAGTAAAAATACTAAATGCTAAAATTAATCAAATGGATTCTAATTATATTTTTAACAAAGTTATAATCCTTTTAACTTGTTTTCGGATTACCGTTTATTTCGAAATTACAATAGTTTGAATTTAACTTGTTTAATATTGATTGAATGATAAATTAGTGACACCGTCGTTCACTAAATAAATTCAAAATCACACATATATATATATAGTATACATTATATATTCATTTAATAATAAAATTTATTATATCTTATATTAGTTTACATATAATTAATAACTACAATTGCATACAACAGTTTCTTATATATAATTATTTATATTTACCTATAGATATATATATCTATCTATTTACAATTAATGGTTCGTGAATCGTTGAAAATGGTCGAAGGTCAATGAATACATGAACACAGTTCAAAGTTTTTGAGACTCAACCTAACAGACTTTGCTTATCGTATCGAAATCATATAAAGATTAAGTTTAAATTTGGTCAAAAATTCCCGGGTCATCACAAAAGGATCCTTGGATGGCTTGAAAGTTCTTGAAGCGGAATCATGACACGAAAACAAGTTCAAGTAAGATTTCCACTCGAAATAAGATTGTTATAATTATAGAAATTGAATCAAAGTTTGAATATGAGTATTACCTTGTATTATAAATATATCTTACTGTAAATAAGAAAGATTTCTTGAGGTTGGATGATCACTTTACAAGATTGGAAGTAAGCTAGCAAACTTGGAAGTATTCTTGTTTTGATGAAACTAGAACTTATAAAATTTATGAAGAACACTTAGAACTTGAAGATAGAACTTGAGAAAGATCAATTAGATGAAGAAAATTGAAGAATGAAAGTGTTTGTAGGTGTTTTTGGTCGTTGGTATATGTATTAGATATAAAGGATGTGTAATTTTGTTTACTTGTAAATAAGTCATGAATAATTACTAATATTTTTGTAATTTTATGAGATATTTCATGCTAGTTGATAATGCTAAAAACGAACATATATTTCATAGCATTATTCCTCAAGAAAGACAAGCTTTTAGTTGTAATTGTTCTATTTAAAAGTGATATTCGTTTAAATAATAAAAGGTGAAGACAAAAGACAGATTCGACGAATTGAAGACGCAAACGACCAAAAAGCTCAAAAGTACAAAAGACAATCAAAAAGGTTCCAATTATTGATAAGAAACGTCTCGAAATTACAAGAGTACAAGATTTAAAACGCAAAGTACAAGATATTAAATTGTACGCAAGGACGTTCGAAAATCCGGAACCGGGACCAGAGTCAACTCTCAACGCTCGACGCAACGGACTAAAAATTACAAGTCAACTATGCACATAAATATAATATAATATTTAAATAATTCTTATAATTATTTAATATATTATATTTATTTATAAAACCGTCGGTAAACAAAGAACCAAACTCGTGTGAGCTGTAAAAGCAAACTCCGCGACTCGCGGAGTTTGAAGACAAAAAATGCCGCGAGTCGCGGAGCCCCAAACTCTGAAAATCCCTATAAAAGCAAACGAATTCTGATCGCAAAAATCATCTTTTTTCTTCTTCTCTCATAAACGTATCATATATATATATATATATATATATATATATATATATATATATATATATATATATATATATATATATATATATATATATATATATATTATATAATTTTAATTTTAATTTTAATTCTAATAATAAGGGTATGTTAGCGAATGTTGTAAGGGTGTAAGTCGAAATTCTGTCCGTGTAACGCTACGCTATTTTTAATCATTGTAAGTTATGTTCAACCTTTTTAATTTAATGTCTCGTAGCTAAGTTATTATTATGCTTATTTAATCCGAAGTAATCATGATGTTGGGCTAATTACTAAAATTGGGTAATTGGGCTTTGTACCATAATTGGAGTTTGGATAAAAGAACGACACTTGTGGAAATTAGACTATGGGCTATTAATGGGTTTTATATTAACTAAACAATACCTTGTTAATTTAATATACAAACTTATAATTCGACGTATTTATATATAACCACATACGCTTGACTGGGTAAGGTGGGCGGGATATCTATAAATACCAATAATTATTCATTTTACCGGATACGGAACTGGATTAATAGTTAATAGACTTGTTGAAACAGGGGTGAATTACATTCAAGGGTAATTGGTGTAATTGTTAACAAAGTAGTAAAACCTTGGTTTACGCGCAGTCGATAACCTGGTGTATTCATTAAACAAAGTATTAAAACCTTGTTACAATTCGAATCCCCAATTAGTTGGAATATTTGACTTCGGGAATAAGAATAATTTGATGAAGGCTTTCGCTCTTTATATTTATGACTGATGGACTACTATGGACAAATCCGTATGGACATATTAAATAATCCAGGACAAAGGACAATTAACCCATGGGCTTAAAATCAACACGTCAAACATCATGATTACGGAAGTTTAAATAAGCATAATTCTTTTATTTCATATTTAATTTCCTTTATTTTATATTTAATTGCACTTCTAATTATCGCATTTTTATTGTTATTGTATTTAATTGCACTTTTAATTATCGTACTTTTTAATTATCGCAAGTTTATTTTATCGCACTTTTATTATTCGCAATTTCATTATCGTTATTTACTTTACGCTTTAAATTAAGTCTTGTATTTATTATTTTACATTTGGTTTTAACTGCGACTAAAGTTTTAAAATCGACAAACCGGTCATTAAACGGTAAAAACCCCCCTTTATAATAATAATATTACTTATATATATATTTATATTTTTATAAAAGTAAACTAATATAGCGTTAAGCTTTGTTTAAAAAGATTCCCTGTGAAACGAACCGGACTTACTAAAAACTACACTACTGTACGATTAGGTACACTGCCTATAAGTGTTGTAGCAAGGTTTAAGTATATCCATTATCTAAATAAATAAATATCTTGTGTAAAATTGTATCGTATTTAATAGTATTTTCTTGTAAAATTTAATAATATTTTATACCCCTTAGCTTTAACATCAAAGTATTTTTGGCGCCGCTGCCGGGGAATTCTCTTAAAAGCCGGAAGCGCAACGCTAATATAAAAAAAAGATTTTTAGTTTACTTTTATTAAAATTCG
Organism: Rutidosis leptorrhynchoides; assembly: GCF_046630445.1. Taxonomy (NCBI): domain Eukaryota; kingdom Viridiplantae; phylum Streptophyta; class Magnoliopsida; order Asterales; family Asteraceae; genus Rutidosis; species Rutidosis leptorrhynchoides. The sequence continues at coordinate 133,020,785 of NC_092343.1, forward strand.
TTTTTATAAAAATACGTTTTAAATATTCTAAAATATAAAAAGAAAAACAAAAATATAAATATTTTTAGGAGTTTGATAAATATTTAAGTTTTATAAAGTTTCTTTAGTTTGTAAAAATATAAGTTTTATTTAATTTATTTTATAAATATATTTTATAAATATAAAACCGAAAAAAAAATAATTATATATAAATCTATTTTTTAGATTGTTATTTATAAAATTATAAAGTATTTTATTTTTATCTTAGTTTTTAAGATAAGTCTTATTTAACTTATATAAATAGATTAATTAAATTAAAAACAGAAAATATAAAAAAAAAAAATAAATAAAAACGCGTCGAATTTTAAACAAGCTGTCATTTGAATTTCTGAACCCCGCGACTCGCGGGGTTTGCTGCATCAATTACCGCGACTCGCAGAGGAGAAACTCTGACTCTGACAGAAACCCTAAACTGCAATTAATTACGGGTAATTAATTATTATTATTATTATTAACCCTAATTATTATTATTATTATAATTAATTTTATTTTAAAGTTACTTTTTATTTAATTTATATTTTAGTTAAATTAGTTTAATTAAAGTTTAAAATTAATAGTTTTAATAAATAAATAATATAAAAATAATATTTTTATAAAAATTGTACTTTTTACAACTTTTTGTATATTTTTATATTTTGTCCCTTTTTAATCGTTTTAGCGTAATATTTGTATTTTTCGCTCATATTTAGTTTTAAACTTAGTTTTTGCCATAGTTATTGTTATTTCTAGATTTTTAGGCTTTGCCGTAGAATTCCTTAAGTGCTTTTTCTTTAGACTAAGATTTAGGTGCTTTAGAATTTTGCGACGCCTTTTTAAATTTTAGTTTCTTTTTAAGTTATTTCCATTTGGGATTTAGTTTTTCCTGTGAGCTTTAATATTTTTAGACGACTTTTACCTATGTATCAATTATCATTCCAATTAGTAATCTCAATTTGCGATTATAATTTTAAGTTAGTTGTAGTAATAAGGTTAGGTTAGTCAAGTATTTTTAAGTTTTATAAGTTTCTTTTATTTTTCCGTCACCTTTTATTTTTCAACCATTTTTCTTTTTCGACCTTTTTCGACGAACTCTTTTTCTTTCTTATTTCTCGCTATTCTAGTTTTAGGACATAGATTTTTATTCTACTTCTTATCTAAATTTTCTTAAAATTACGAAAATTTATTTTAAGTGGTTAAATTGATAGACATCAAAATTTTCTGGTTCGTAGTAATAGTTGGATTTGTACGTGGACCGGGTTATTGGAGCCAAACAGTCCTCAATTATATTGAGACCAAACGAATCCTGCCCCTCTGCTGCATCTTTTGGCTATTCAAAACGTGGGCAAAATCAAAAAAGTCTATTGATTGGATAACTTATTATAATTTTTCTTTCCTTTTAAAAAACTAATAGGATATTCAGTGAATGCACCGAGCAAGACGTTCACCACCTTTTGTACGTTCACCACCTGTAACTAGATCAAGACATTTAGCAATTATTCGTTGATTTTTCTTTAGAATCGTCATCCAGTCGACCAAGTACTTCAGTTCAAATTTCCGATAATCCATTTTTTGAACCCGACCTCACAATTGAGAATCCGGAGAATATTCAGGAACGATTCGTAGATCCTGAACCACTAAACTTTCCTCCGGAACCACCAATCATTAAAACAGAGATTGTTGAGGAACGAACCATTAAATCAGAATCCTCTAGTGATTCCGATTCAACAAATTCAATTATGGAGAATCTGGAACCTTTAAGTATGGAAGACCGAATGAGAGCTAAACGCACTGGCCAAGTTCACGCAATTACTCATCCAGACATTAATGCGCCAGATTATGAAATCAAAGGACAAATTCTACACATGGTGACTAATCAATGCCAATTTAGTGGTGCGCCGAAGGAAGATCCAAATGAACATTTACGTACCTTTAATAGGATCTGCACACTATTTAAAATCCGAGAAGTGGAGGATGAACAGATATATCTCATGTTATTTCCCTGGACTTTAAAGGGAGAAGCCAAAGATTGGTTGGAATCGTTACCTGAAGGGGCGATTGATACATGGGATGTTTTAGTTGAAAAATTTCTTAAACAATTCTTTCCTGCATCTAAAGCCGTAAGACTTCAAGTAGAAATTATTACGTTCACACAGAAACCAAATGAAACTCTATATGAGGCATGGACTAGATATGGAAAGTTGTTAAGAGGATGTCCGCAACATGGTTTAGACACCTGTCAAATAGTACAAATATTCTACCAAGGATGCGACATCACTACAAGGAAAGACATAGATATAGCAGCTGGTGGTTCTATTATGAAGAAAACCAAAACTGATGCTTACAAAATTATTGATAACACTGCTTCCCACTCACATGAGTGGCACCAAGAAAAAGATATCGTTAGATCATCTAAAGCAGCTAGAGCCGATTCTAGCCATGACTTAGATTCCATTTCCGCAAAGATAGATGCTGTGGAGAGACGAATGGAAAAGATGACTAAAGATATTCACTCAATACGAATTAGTTGTGAGCAGTGTGGAGGACCACATTTGACAAAAGATTGTCTCAGTATTGAATTAACAATGGAACAAAGAGAGAATATTTCATACATAAACCAAAGGCCTGGAAATAATTATCAGAATAATTATCAACCGCCAAGACCGATTTACAATCAAAACCAGAATTATAACAGAAATATTCCATACAACAACCAACAAGGTCCTAGCAATCAACAAGTATCCAATAATACTTACAATCAGCAAAGACCTAATTTTCAAAACAAACCACCACAACAAACCGACGATAAAAAGCCGAATTTAGAAGATATGATGACGAAGCTAGTTGAAACTCAAACGCAGTTTTTCACATCTCAAAAACAAACCAATGAACAAAATGCTCAAGCATTTAGAAATCAACAAGCTTCTATTCAAAATCTGGAACAAGAAGTAAGTAACCTAGCAAGGTTAATAGGTGAAAGAAAACCGGGGAGTCTACCTAGTGATACAAATGCTAACCCCCGGAATGAAACAGCTAAAGCTATTACCACAAGAAGTGGTACAACACTTAAACCACCTGAAATACCTGTAACTTCTGATGAAGCTATTCCTACTCCACAAGAACCACAACCTGATCAAGATAAGGAAAAAGAACCGGTAGTTGAAAAGGTTAATGAAGATAACACAGTTAAGGCTAAACCTTATGTTAAACCATACCAACCACCACTTCCTTACCCGAGTAAAATGAAGAAAGAGAAACTTAAAGCCGAGCAATCCAAATTCTTGGATATGTTTAAACAGATAAATGTAAATCTTCCTTTCATTGATGTGATTTCAGGAATGCCTAGATATGCTAAGTTCTTGAAAGATCTAATCTCAAATAGAAAGAAAATGGAAGAACTCTCGGCTGTTACTATGAATGCTAATTGTTCAGCAGTGCTGTTGAATAAGATACCAGAAAAACTATCTGATCCAGGAAGTTTCACAATTCCATGTTTTCTGGGTAGTCTTAGTTCAATAGAAGCATTGGCAGACTTAGGTGCTAGTATAAATCTAATGCTGTATTCACTATACGCTAAACTAGACCTTGGAGAATTGAAACCAACCAGAATATGCATACAACTAGCCGATAGATCAATAAAATATCCTAGAGGGATAATGGAGAACATGCTAGTTAAAGTTGGTAATTTAGTATTTCCAGTAGATTTTGTTGTTCTGGACATGGAAGAAGATTCTCAAGTTCCTCTCATATTAGGAAGACCATTCTTAAACACGGCTAAAGCAATGATAGACGTGTTCGGTAAGAAACTGACCCTAAGTATAGAGGATGAGAGTGTTACCTTTTCAGTTGATAGAGCAATGCAATAACCGCAATCTGCAGATGATACATGTTATTATATTCAAACTATAGATGCACATGCAGAATTATTAGAAGAATTTCCAGAATTACAAGGAACAGGAGAATGTTCTTTAGGAGAAGGTAATGAACCAATTGATGAAGCTGAAATGTTAGCTACACTTATAGCTAATGGATATGAACCAACAACAGAAGAAATTCAAATGCTAAAAGAAGAAGACAGATATCGATACAAATCATCGATAGAAGAACCACCAAAATTAGAGTTAAAGCCACTTCCAAACCATTTGGAATACGCTTATTTACATGGTGAATCTGAATTACCTGTAATAATATCGTCTTCTCTTACTGAAAATGAGAAATCACAACTCATTTCTGTGTTGAAAGCCCATAAACCAGCCATTGCATGGAAGATTCATGATATTAAAGGAATAAGTCCTTCGTATTGCACACATAAAATCCTTATGGAAGAAGGTCATAAAACGTATGTGCAACGCCAACGAAGACTAAATCCAAATATGCAAGATGTAGTTAAAAAAGAGATTATTAAACTGCTAGATGCAGGTTTGATATATCCAATTTCTGATAGTCCATGGGTAAGCCCAGTTCAATGCGTGCCTAAGAAGGGTGGCATGACTGTCATTACAAATGAGAAAAATGAGCTTATTCCTACTAGGACTGTAACAGGATGGCGTGTATGTATTGATTATAGAAAATTAAATGACGCCACCAGAAAAGATCACTTTCCCTTACCTTTCATTGATCAAATGTTGGAAAGATTAGCCGAAAATAGTTACTATTGTTTTCTAGATGGATTTTCCGGATATTTTCAAATTCCAATAGCACCCGAAGATCAAGAGAAAACCACATTCACGTGCCCTTATGGTACTTTTGCTTACAAACGCATGCTATTTGGACTTTGTAACGCCCCTGCAACCTTTCAAAGGTGTATGATGGCGATTTTTCACGACATGATAGAAGAATGCATGGAAGTTTTCATGGATGACTTTTCAGTCTTCGGTGATACATTTGAATCATGTCTAGTTAATCTTGAACGAATGCTTATTAGATGCGAACAATCAAATATAGTTCTTAATTGAGAGAAATGCCATTTCATGGTTAAAGAAGGCATCGTTCTTGGTCATAAAATTTTAAAAGAAGGAATTGAAGTGGATAGAGCTAAAGTAGATGTAATTGCTAAACTTCCACATCCCACCAATGTTAGAGGAGTTAGGAGTTTTCTAGGGCATGCCGGTTTTTACCGACGTTTCATAAAAGATTTTTCTAAAATTGCCACTCCTATGAATAAACTTCTAGAAAAGGATGCTCCATCCATCTTTTCAGATGAATGTATCAAATCTTTTAATATTCTTAAAGAAAAACTCACTAATGCGCCGATCATGATAACACCAAATTGGAATCTACCATTTGAACTAATGTGCGATGCAAGTGATTTTGCAATGGGAGCCGTTTTAGGACAAAGGATTGAAAAACAATTTCAACCTATATATTATGCTAGTAAGACGTTACAAGGAGCACAAACGAACTATACAACTACTGAAAAAGAACTCCTTGCTATTGTCTTTGCTTTTGACAAATTTCGATCATATCTCGTTCTAGCAAAAACGGTGGTCTATACCGACCATTCTGCTCTTAGATACCTATTTTCAAAACAAGATGCTAAACCAAGATTAATCCGTTGGATCTTACTCTTACAAGAGTTTGATATTGAAATCCGAGATAAAAGAGGAGCAGAAAATCTCGCCGCTGATCATCTTTCTCGTCTTGAAAATCCTGAATTAGAAGTACTAAATGAATCGGCCATAAAAGACAACTTTCCTGATGAATATCTATTGAAGATAGATTATAAAGAAATTCCATGGTTTGTAGACTATGCAAACTACTTAGTTTGTGGATTCCTTGAAAAAGGATTATCGTACCAAAGACGAAAGAAATTCTTCAGTGATATAAAACACTATTTTTGGGAAGATCCACATTTGTTTAAAAGTTGTCCCGATGGAATAATACGCCGATGTGTATTTGGAGATGAAGCTAGTAAAATTTTAAACCATTGTCACACAGGACCAACAGGAGGGCATTATGGGCCTTAACTAACAGCAATAAAAGTTTATGATGCTGGATTCTATTGGCCTACAATTTACAAAGACGCACACCTTCTTTGCAAATCCTGTGATGCTTGTCAAAGGGCCGGAAAAATAAGTCAACGTGATGAAATGCCACAAAATGTCATCCAAGTATGTGAAGTATTTGACATTTGGGGTATTGAATTTATGGGTCCATTTCCAAAATCTCATAATAATCTATATATACTTGTAGCCATTGATTATGTATCTAAATGGACGGAAGCACAAGCTCTCCCAACTAACGATGCACGAGTTGTAGTCAACTTTTTAAAACGTCTTTTTGCAAGGTTTGGAACACCGAAAGCTTTAATAAGTGATCGGGGTACTCATTTCTGTAATAATCAACTTGAGAAAGTTCTTAAAAGATATGGAGTAACTCATAAAATCTCCACCGCATATCATCCACAAACAAGTGGACAAGTTGAAAATACCAACCGAGCTTTAAAACGTATTCTAGAGAAAACCGTAGGATCAAATCCGAAGGAATGGTCCATTAAATTGGAGGATGCACTCTGGGCTTTTAGAACAGCCTACAAAACTCCAATTGGAACCACACCTTTTAGACTTGTTTATGGAAAAGCATGTCATCTTCCAGTAGAAATTGAACACAAAGCATTTTGGGCTTTGAAGACATGTAATCTTGATATACATGAAGCCGGACGTCTACGATTAAGTCAACTAAACGAATTAGAAGAATTAAGACATGAAGCATACGAAAATTCGTTAATCTATAAAGAAAGAACGAAGAAATGGCATGATAAAAGAATCAGAAGTTCAAAAGAATTTAAAGAAGGAGACAGAGTTCTTCTTTTCAATTCACGATTCAAGCTATTTCCTGGAAAATTGAAATCAAGATGGTCTTGACCATTCATAGTCAAAAGAGTTTTCCCATACGGAACAATAGAATTAATAAATTCAAATGGGATTGAATTTAAAGTTAATGGTCACAGAGTTAAACACTACATACATAGTCCGATGGAAGTCGACAATGAAGTTAATCACAATTTCGACACCACAGCTAACTAAGTGTGGGGAGAATCAAGTCTTTAAAGGATAATATGTATTTCTGTTAGAGTTAGATTGTCTGTTTTCGTGTAGTTCTCGAAAATAGAACCCGGATGGTCTTTCCCTAGCAGACCCTAAAGAACTAGTCTTCTCCCCCCATTCCGAATTTTTAATTTTTTTAGGTTTTTACAAAATGAAGACTGCCTGTGAACTAAACCATGGTCTAATGCTACACGCTTTGATCACTAAACGTAATAATGACACACTACCGAGTGAAATAGTATCAGTAATCAGAGAAAGAATGGACGGAGTTAGAAAAGAATCCAGATGCGAAGATAATAAGTTACAATTTGGTAAAGGAAAATCAAAATCCGCAGCGAAAAGAAGAGCACGACACCGAGAAAGATGTCACAAATGCGGAAAATGGTCACATGGAGGTAAATGTTCAAATAATCAAACCTATTCAAATACCGAATTTGTTACTTTATGCAGAGACGGACCGTTCATATGTTTAGAAGAAAAGACACTGAATGCTCAAGGTTACGCCTATGTAGCTATGGAAAACCAATTAAACCGACTATCTTATGAATGGGATAGATCATATAACTAAGAATACTATTTCACAGGTATGTCTGTACAGTTTTTATTTTATTTTTAACCTTTTGATAATAAACGCTAATTTGTTCGCTATAAAGTATTAAATTAGTATTGAATAAAATTAGGTTTGGCGACCGAAATTATTGATATCATTCAAAAAATTTATTACATCACTGCGCAATTTAACGTTTATTCTTAAGGTATAAATATCTTTAATCAATCAACCCAAAATATTTCAAAAATTCGTCATGAGTTAAATTAGGTCTTGCAACCGAAATTACTTTACCGAAAAGAGGGGCGCATATTTTTGATAATATTTGATTGATAAAAGTGGGATAAAAAGCCAAAAAGATTTTTAATTTTATTTTTACCATGTTTTTAAAATTAATATATAAATCTTAAATTAATATTGTAAACTTTGTAAAAACAATATATTTAAAATTGTAAATAATTGAAAAAATTAATATAAGTTTGGTGTGAATTTTTAATGTTATGCATTTTAAATTTTAAGTTTGGTGTGAATTTTTAATATTAATTTTGAATTTTATATTTAAATTGTGTGAATTTAAAAACAAAAATTTACTTTATCTCATTAAGTTAAAAATATGATTTTTAAAATTCGTCGTAAGTTGAAGACTAGGTCTTTGAACCGAAATTGCTTTACCCGAGGGAGGGACGAGAACTTTTATTATCATTATTTTTAATCTTATTGAATTAAAGTATACCAAAAACATTAAAAAAACTCAAAAATCTTAGCTTTTAAAACAATCACTACAAAAAGACAAATTTTAAAATTTTGTCGAAGGACGGACTAGGACATCGATCCGAAACGACCTCGTCCTAAATAACAAGGGAAACAAAATTTTAAAATTAATTACTTAATTGTTTTAATTAGTATAAGTTATTATAAAAAAAAAAATACCAAACTCCGCGACTCGCGGAGTTTGAAGGGGAAATCTCCGCGACTCGCGGAGGGACCAATTTACAGAAAAAATAAAAAGAGCTGGAACAGCTCAGTTGCACACCTCAAACACAAAACACTGCGAACAAACTGCCGAAAAAAGTCACAAAAACACCCCCAAAATCACAATTTTTAACCGTTAATCATCAAATCTTTTACTAAAATCATGTTGAGAAGGATGCTATCTAGGAATTACTCAAGAAAAACGGTAAATTTCTACACCTAAACACCATTTAATCCGAAATTAGTGTTCTTGAGCAATTTTTTCCCCAATTTGATTTTGATGCTTTTTAGAGTAATTATGCTTAAATTGTTTATGTATTATGCTTGTATAACCTAGATTGATGCTATTTAACATGATTAGAAGCCTTAAACTTCAAATTTAGAGTAATCTAGGGTTTGTGTTCTTGAGCAAATTTGGGGCTTTTTGATATAAACCGGTTATGGCCGATTTTTGTCATGAATTGTTGCTAAATTAAGTAGTGTAACATGTTTAGGTAGTTAAATGATCCAAACTTTGAGCCTAAACATGATTTTGAGAATTAAAGTGGACTTTTTCAAGTCTAAAAATTCATGAACTTGATTTTTGAGAGATAATGCCATTTGAAACTTGTTTAATTGCTAGTAATGATTATTTTGACATGTTATTTGAGTTGAATGCTTATGAACTTGGCGAACATTTTCGTATATGCTTATTTGAAAAAGTGTAGATTTGATAAAAATGTGAAAATAAGCTTAAGTTTGATATAAATTGATCATGTCATTGTAATTATTTTGATTGATGATTTTGCTGACACTAATGCATATTTGGATGCACAAAAATTGTGTTTGATGTGTTTTGCAGACTAAAAGGGGTGAATCTTCATCCCAAGCCCGCAATGCTCCTGCTGAGAATGCGGAACAACAGGAGGTGGATAACTACTACAAGCAAGATATACCTCATCCAGTCATGACATTTTCTGATATGCACTTGGAAGAGTTGCACCCGAACCTGAGATTTGACAGACTTTGGATAGATTATCCAAAATATCAAAGGGGTTTGCATACGCTTCATTCTAAAGTTGTTGAGGTACCTAGGGTCATAGAATGGGGACCATTAGAAGCTGTAGAATTGGCCGGGCCAATTAGGGAATTACTTGTACAGAGGTATGGTAATTCTACTTTTAATGACTGGGTACGTTTATTCACTATGCGTAGACCTGTATATAAAGTATGGTGTGAAGAATTGTTGTGTAGTATAGAATTAAACGATCGGGTAGCTAGTTTAACCGATCGATCTTTTATTAGATTTTTGTTAGGAGGTTCGATGCGCCACATGTCTTTACTAGACATGGCTCAGGCTTTACGTATATATACGCCTGAGGAGTTAGCATCTGCTGATTGTAGAGGGTTGATACTAAACGGTAGAAAGATAGATGAAAATTTTGATACACACGGTGTGTGGAGTCAAATGACAAGCCATCACCGTTTCAAAGGGGGAAATTACTCTTATTTGGATATAGATATAGCTGAATTAAGAGTGATTCATAGGTTTTTAGCTAATTCGATTACACAAAGAGGTAAGAACAAGGAAAAGGTAAATGAACAGGATTTGATATACCATTTGTGTATTCGAGACCCACAAAGCGCTGTAAGTATACCTTATTGTGTGGGTTATTATTTATCAGCTATGGTTAGGGGATGAGACCGTATAGCATAATAGGAGGTGGTATTTTTATTACTTTGATTGCTGAATATCTCGGTGTGGATATAAGTCGGGGGGGATTATTAGTCGAAGAACCAGAACCCCGCGATACTATAGGTTTAAATGTATACCATGGTGCGAAAGTTTTGAAGAGGCGAAATAACGCCGCAGTACAATACCATGGTAGACATCCACAGGTTGAGAGAAACCAACAGCAAGGTAATGTAGGAGGGGGAAATGAAATGCAAGAAATGCAAAGGTTTATAGCTTCACAGGAGTACGAAAATGCTAGACAGAGAGCATTTGAAGATTGGTAAGTTCATCAGAACCAAATCATAGCTCATTGCCAACATATAGGTAGAAACTATATTCCTACACCGAAACCCATATTCCCTCCCTGGTCTATAGAGATGCAACCACCGTATCCTACGTATAACCCTGCCGAAGCATTTTATAGCACCTATGGTTATGCTTGGAACCCCTATTGGTACCAGTATCATCCCTAGTCTACTTAGTTTTATTTATTTTGTAATTTGTAATGTTGATACGTTTAATACTTATGTTAATATTGTAATAGTTTTTATAATTTTCTAACTTTTATTCTTAGATTTTAATAATTTTTTAATGTGGGGTAATATACCAAACTTCAAAAATATGTATATATGTTTGCAGTTTATCTTATGTACACAACAGGGTAAAACAACGCATTTTCAAAGACTGACATTAAGTTCAGCAAAAGCAACTAATTTTGACGACAAGATGCAAAATATATGTGAAATAACAACAAGACGGAATGAACAAATGATGTGCACCATTTATCATTCAGCAAACAAACGCCAATATGTTTGGAAACTTTGGTAAAATTTAATCATTTTCACACAAATCACCCTCAATAATTTAAATTGTTACTAATTTCTTGCAAATGAGGGCATTGCAAGATCTTAAGTGTGGGAAGGGGTTAAATTCTTTCGGATTTTAAAATATTTTTTTTACTTTATACACTTGGTTACCATTAAAAATACTAGTAAAGCAGTAGTTGTATTAGAATTTAGTGCTCTCTGATAATAAAGAACAGCCCTAGTCTTATATACTGACTACCCAATTCTAGTAAATTTTTAAAAAATTTTCAATTAAATGAACTCAAAATCATGTTTATACATATTTATGAACGATAAAACTAGGTTTTAACACCGAAATTATTGTTACCTCAGAAAGGACATAAATTGAGAAACAAACCAAAATGTTAAAATTCATTTAAAATGGAATAGAGGACGATAAAAAGGAAAATAAAAGCCGAGTGTGGGAAAATTTACCAAGTTATCTTAAACATATGTCACATATTTTTGTACAAATAACTGAAAATACTTTTGCTTTGAACTAAACTAAACTGTTTTACCTGATTTACTGTAAGAAATATGGATCTACACGATGAATCAATTCCATCATTAAAAGGAAGTAAAGTCTTCCGAAAAAGAAACGCGCTTCTTGATTTAGGTCAAGAAGTTGTCGTCCAGACCAGCTGTAGGTTGACGAAAAATCTAGAAAAGTCATCACTAAAATCAGCAGGAAATCCACGGACCTCAGCATTAAACAAGGTCGCCAAGTGGTCAGATTTATCCTAACCATGAGAAGGATTTATCTCGTAAAATGGGGGGGCACCATGCAAATTAGCTGGATAAGACTAATAAATCAGATCCCCAGAAAGGATAATCTCCTTAAAGATTAAAAATCAGCTTTTAAGACTGATATTACTCAATCCTAGAGATTGACCTTAAAGATTGAGAATTCAAACTCATGGAATTCAATGATATCTAAACTCGAGCTTGAACGAGAAAATATTTTGATCAAAATTATAAACCGATTTGTTTTCTGAAAACCCTATTTTCAATGCGTTCATTACCATTGAACGTAAAATCCTAGGAATTCACCTGGAATTCATTAGGTCACCTGAACAAAATCGGGTGTCAACCGTAAGAACGGTGGTTGCATAGCATGGTCAAAGACAGAACCTTGTGCCAGACCGAAAAATTATAAGGGTAAGCTTTACTATTGCTCCTACCAAGGATAGTAATTGAGTCCGACACGTTATAGACCATAATTAAAAGCATGTCAGGGGACATTGCCTTAACAGTTGCTTGTTCAACGCTTTCCTTTACAACCGGACGGTAGTTTACCGAAAGGTAATATACGGGACAAGTAAACTGGACGTGTTGCTTTCCAAATACAAGGTTAGCAAGTGGGTGACACAAAACCATAAGTTTTGAGCTAAAATTTTCAAATCTGAAACCCACCAAACCCACAAAAATATTTTGCAAACACCGGTGAAGGGTTATTCTGGAAAACTTATCTAGGGTAAAAACTAGATTTAATTTTCAAAAGATCAAATGTTTTCATAAAGATCCAATTTCCTTAATGGATCTAAATTTTTATAGTCATGTGGGACTGTAAACCATATCGTTACTACCATTGTTTATACCGCCATATAGAAATCACTGATGTACAAAGTGTGAAGAATAAAGAAGTGATTCTAGTAATTCAAGACGATATTGTTTGAGGACAAGCAACGCTCAAGTGTGGGAATATTTGATAATGCTAAAAACGAACATATATTTCATAGCATTATTCCTCAAGAAAGACAAGCTTTTAGTTGCAATTGTTCTATTTAAAAGTGATATTCGTTTAAATAATAAAAGGTGAAGACAAAAGACAGATTCGACGAATTGAAGACGCAAATGACCAAAAAGCTCAAAAGTACAAAAGACAATCAAAAAGGTTCCAATTATTGATAAGAAACGTCTCGAAATTACAAGAGTACAAGATTCAAAACGCAAAGTACAAGATATTAAATTGTACGCAAGGACGTTCGAAAATCCAGAACCGGGACCAGAGTCAACTCTCAACGCTCGATGCAACGGACTAAAAATTACAAGTCAACTATGCACATAAATATAATATAATATTTAAATAATTCTTATAATTATTTAATATATTATATTTATTTATAAAACCGTCGGTAAACAAAGAGCCAAACTCGTGTGAGCTGTAAAAGCAAACTCCGCGACTCGCGGAGTTTGAAGGCAAAAAATGCTGCGAGTCGCGAAGCCCCAAACTCTGAAAATCCCTATAAAAGCAAACGAATTCTGATTGCAAAAATCATCTTTTTTCTTCTTCTCTCATAAACGTATCATATATATATATATATATTATAATTTTAATTTTAATTTTAATTCTAATAATAAGGGTATGTTAGCCAATGTTGTAAGGGTGTAAGTCGAAATTCTGTCCGTGTAACGCTATGCTATTTTTAATCATTGTAAGTTATGTTCAACCTTTTTAATTTAATGTCTTGTAGCTAAGTTATTATTATGCTTATTTAATCCGAAGTAATCATGATGTTGGGCTAATTACTAAAATTGGGTAATTGGGCTTTGTACCATAATTGGGGTTTGGATAAAAGAACGACACTTGTGGAAATTAGACTATGGGCTATTAATGGGTTTTATATTAACTAAACAATACCTTGTTAATTTAATATACAAACTTATAATTCGACGTATTTATATATAACCACATACGCTTGACTGGGTACGGTGGGCGGGATATCTATAAATACCAATAATTATTCATTTTACCGGATACGGAACTGGATTAATAGTTAATAGACTTGTTGAAACAGGGGTGAATTACATTCAAGGGTAATTGGTGTAATTATTAACAAAGTAGTAAAACCTTGGTTTACACGCAGTCGATAACCTGGTGTATTCATTAAACAAAGTATTAAAACCTTGTTACAATTCGAATCCCCAATTAGTTGGAATATTTGACTTCGGGAATAAGAATAATTTGACGAAGGCTTTCGCTCTTTATATTTATGACTGATGGACTACTATGGACAAATCCGTATGGACATATTAAATAATCCAGGACAAAGGACAATTAACCCATGGGCTTAAAATCAACACGTCAAACATCATGATTACGAAAGTTTAAATAAGCATAATTCTTTTATTTCATATTTAATTTCCTTTATTTTATATTTAATTTCACTTCTAATTATCGCATTTTTATTGTTATTGTATTTAATTGCACTTTTAATTATCGTACTTTTTAATTATCGCAAGTTTATTTTATCGCACTTTTATTATTCGCAATTTCATTATCGTTATTTACTTTACGCTTTAAATTAAGTCTTGTATTTATTATTTTACATTTGGTTTTAACTGCGACTAAAGTTTTAAAATCGACAAACCGGTCATTAAACGGTAAAAACCCCCCTTTATAATAATAATATTACTTATATATATATTTGTATTTTTATAAAAGTAAACTAATATAGCGTTAAGCTTTGTTTAAAAAGATTCCCTGTGGAACGAACCGGACTTACTAAAAACTACACTACTGTACGATTAGGTACACTGCCTATAAGTGTTGTAGCAAGGTTTAAGTATATCCATTCTCTAAATAAATAAATATCTTGTGTAAAATTGTATCGTATTTAATAGTATTTTCTTGTAAAATTTAATAATATTTTATACCCCTTAGCTTTAACATCACTAGTTGCCAAATGATGGTTCCTACATGTGTTAGGTGACTCACATGGGCTGCTAAGAGTTGATTATTGGAGTGTATATACCAATAGTACATACATCTAAAAGCTGTGTATTGTACGAGTACGAATACGGGTGCATACGAGTACAATTGTTGATGAAACTGAACGAGGATGTAATTGTAAGCATTTTTGTTAAGTAGAAGTATATTGATAAGTGTCTTGAAGTCTTTAAAAAGTGTATGAATACATATTAAAATACTACATGTATATACATTTTAACTGAGTCGTTAAATAATCGTTAGTCGTTATATGTAAATGTTGTTTTGAAGCCTTTAGGTTAACGATCATGTTAAGTGTTGTTAACTCATTGTTTATTATATCAAATGAGATGTTAAATTATTACATTATCATGATATTATGATGTATTAATATATCTTAATATGATGTATATTCAATTAAATGTCGTTACAACGATAATCGTTACATATATGCCTCGTTTCGAAATCCTTAAGTTAGTAGTCTTGTTTTTACATATGTAGTTCATTTTTAATATACTTAATGATATGATGTTATATATATATATATATATATATATATATATATATATATATATATATATATATATATATATATATATATATATATATATATATATATCCATATATATATAACATCATATAGTTTTTACAAGTTTTAACATTCGTGAATCACCGGTCAACTTGGGTGGTCAATTGTCTATATGAAATCTATTTCACTTAATCAACTCTTAACAAGTTTGATTGCTTAACATGTTGGAAACACTTGATCATGTAAATAACAATTTCATTTAATATATATAAACATGGAAAAGTTCGAGTTACTACAAATGCTATACTCCTACCTTGCATACTCATAAAATATCACATTGTTTAGACATACCTTAACATTCGACCTCATTCTAACCAATGTTTATGACGATCAACGTACTGTTCAACCATAACCAAGTCTGGTGTACCACCCACCTTTGTTGTCTAGCCTCACACAAAGACTTGTACCCCATGCTTAATTTAATTACTCAACCACACATTAAGTCTTTCACCTCATGATAACATACGAAATATTTCATTCTTCCGGCTAATCCCCAGAAGCTCACTCGTATACCTTACATTCTTCATTATTTGACTTTCATCCGTAAATCTTTTTAATTGTATTATAATCTGGAACATCTCATAATAATTTCCCAATGGTTCAGTTTCGTCCACTACATCATCCTCCCGGTCGGGATCACAGAAATCTCTTGTACATACCACTTCTACCCTAATGGTTAAGTAGTCCGGTCTCTTCACTATCATAAATTTACCCTAATGTGGCTTTTTTCACATTGAGTCTCATACATCAAAAAGTTTATCACATAGCACTTTGTTTCAACTCACTAACCTTGTTTCAAGAGAACCGGTGTGACCATTCCTTTGCTATAGTTGCAACTATATTATCTCTTTGCACCTTCTTAACAAAATTGAAGTTCAAAATACCTTGATGCACATGAGTTAAACAAGACATGCACATTTATAAGAAAAGGCACCTACCACACATCTCGCAACCCCTCTAAACGTTTTCTCTTACAATAATAGACTTCAGGTTTCAGTGTCACCCGCCCCCAATTAAGTTCACATTTCCATCGTACTTTGTTCTTTTTTCTCACAACTCGACAAGGTCATTCTTCTACCTCATTGCTAATTCGCTATCCACCCTTAACCTTTAGGTAAGGTCTAATCATTTCTACTTCTTCACACATTTCCCCCTTTTTAACAACTTAATCTCATAGGGAACTCCATAAGAGTTACACCCATTGTTAGGACCCCGAAGTTGTATAGTGTTAATGTGAAATAAGCTTAAATGATGGCTCCTTAGAAGATGGCTATATAAGGAACCTAAGTAGTCCTAATTAGATAGCCATTGCATTGTAACTGAGTTCTAGAAGCTGTGGAATGTAAATCTTGTTGATTCTCTCTCATACCGAGTCTCTTTCACACTTACCAAATCTCATCCTAACTTATCTTTTCTTCTAATCTCAACATGATCTGACCTATCATTTGGTATCAGAGCTTCTAGGGAGTGATATTACATCACTAGATCGATCCAGAGTTTAAAGATTACAGAATCTGAGCACTCTCGGTATATTGAATCAGATTCGATATAATCGAATCTGATAATCTGACGTTCAGATTCTTGTGATAAGTTCAGCGAAGGTGTATTAGGTTGATTAGAAAGAGTTTCGATCATCATTACAACTTTTTAACATCAATTATGAAGAATCAAGTTGTTTTTTAGAGTTCATGGTTAAAACTCTCGGTATTCATCAATTTCAGCTTGATTCTGTAGTTTAGTAAAGGTTTGAGGTTTCAGTTGTGATAATGAGGTGTTTAATCACATTTCTGACGGTTTAATTTCATCAATTCTTCAAGTTTTGAAGATTTGATCTACATTCGGTATCGTAACTGCCATACCGAATCTGCTTCAAAGTTAATAATTCTTAATCATTGTTGCAGATTGTGGTGTGTTTGTGATTCTATCACATTCGGTTTGGTCATACGCAGCTAATTGGTGTGATTTGATAAAGGATTCATTTAAATTCTAAGTTTTCATACTTATACTCGGTATTGTCAGCTACTACAGTTGACATTCGGTATCCTATACATTCGGTATCTTTGATATTTTATATGATACTAACTTGTTTCCTTGTGCAGCAAGGTTACAGAATCTAATTCAAAGAAATTGAATTGTGTTTGAATTCAAATTCATATAGAATCTGACTACCGAGTCAGATACCGAATCAAAATCTCGGTATCACTTAATTCATTGGTTTTAAGTGTTCTCAGGCTACAAATCTTGTGGTTACCGAATCTATACTGAATCTGGGTGTGTTACTTGTATTTCTGATCAGTTTCTTATATAGAATCTGGTTTACCGAATCTGCTACAGTACAGAATCTATATCGAATCTGCTACAGTACCGAATCAGATACCGAATCTGAAATTTGTGTTAGATTGTTGTGATTTTTCATCCTAGATTTGTGTAATACCGAATCTTTACCAAATCTACCTCATTTTCAAGATGTCTACTCAAGATACTTTGATCATTGGATCAGATTCCCGTCCTCCAGTGTTGTTTGATGGCAAGTACACTCAGTGGCTTCACCGTATCACTCAATACATAGACTACAAGGGTGAGAAAGAAAATTACATATGGGCTTCTCTGAGAGATGGTCCAGTTGTAGATTATCATCCGGATACTGGTATGCCAATTTCAGTCTATGAACTTTCTGGTGATAAACATGAAAGAGCTCAGGGTGACATAGAGGCAAAGAACATTATTATGCAAGCTATCCCATATGAGTTATTTGAAAATGTTGATAGCAACACCACAGCAAAAGATATATGGGATGAGATCAAACGACAACAAGAAGGTTATGACATGTCAGATGTTACTAAACTGAATAAGGCTCTGAGATTTTATGAAGATTTCAAGCAGGAACCCGATGAACTACTCAAGGATACCTACCGTCATTTCAATAGTGTTCTCAATGAGTTGAAAAGGTTCAAGTTCATAAAAGTAAATGCTAAAGTCAACATGAAATTTCTCAAAAAACTCAATGTTGATTGGCTTTCTTATGAACCATTGTTCGATCTACCAAAGAGATTGACAAGTTGACTATTCATGAGCTTGTTGGAGTTCTTATGCATTACCAACCTGAAGTGTCTAAACTTCAAGAAGGAAGGAAAGAGTCATCTCCAAATGATCCTCTTGCTCTCATTGCCAAAAAGAAGAGTAAATCATTTACGATTTCTAAAAGTTTGTCCAAGAAAGTGCTTGTTGAAGAATCAACTGATTCTGAAGAGTTGAATCTTTCTGATGTTGATGATTCTCACCTTGAATTAGTCAAAATGGTAGCCATGTTCACAAAAGCCTTGAACAAACACAAGTTCAAAGGCAAAACAAGCAATCAACGCAAGAACTCATCGTCTTCCTCGTACTACAAGAAAGCTGATCAATCAAAACAACAACAACGTGCTGATGATTCCAAGAAGGATGAATCAATCTGTTTCAATTGTGGCAAAGCTAGTCATTACTCTCGTGAGTGCAAGATGCCTAAGAAGAAGGATCCAGCTTACTACAAGAAGAAAATGTTGATGGCTAAGATTGTAGAAACTGGGGGGAGAGCTGAAACCGGTTGATGATACTTGGTTTAACTGGACTAATGATTCAGATTCAGAGGTGAAACATGCAAATGTTTGTAAGGTGACTAAGCTCATCAAAGCTAAGGAAGCAATGGAGAATTCTGACTCAGCATCTGATGATGATGAGGTACAATCATCTGGAATTCCACCTGATTTTATAAAAGTGCAAAATGATAATGGGACGGAATTTAAGAATGACCCCCGCCATTATCATTGAGTTCATTAAAAAGACTCAACGCTCTTTTAACAAACATGTTAAGAGTATTCGAACTAATAATGGGACGGAATTTAAGAATGACCTGCTTGATAGTTATTTGAGAGACCAAGGCATTGAACATCAGTTCTCTGCTGCACGAACCCCTCAACAGAATGGAGTAGTCGAACGACGTAATCGTACGTTGTGTGAAGCAGCTAGAACGATGCTTGCTTACTACAAACTACCTCCGAAAATGTGGGGGGAGGCCATTTCCACTACATGTTATACCCAAAATCGCTACATCATTAATAAACGTTTTGATAAAACTCCTTATGAGTTACTATATGGTAGACGCCCGAATGTCAAATATTTCCGTGTCTTTGATTGTATATGTTATGTGCTTAACGATTTTGACAGCCTCGGAAAGTTTGATCCTCATGGCGATCATGCCATATTTCTCGGTTATTCTTCGAACAAAGTTGCCTATCGTATCTATCACAAATGGACAAAGACGATCAAGGAAAGAATTAATGTAAGGTTCGATGAGTTATCGAGAATGGCTTTTGAACAACTAAGTTCAAAACCCGATCCTAACCTGACTACTACTTCTTCCGCGCAAAATTCAATTTTCTTCAAGAAGGGTGTTCCTATGGTAACAACAGAGGAACTGGATATCTTGTTTGATAGCCTTTATGCTCCTCAACAAAATTCAAATGTTCAAGCCGTACCAGTTACACCATCACAGTTAACTACTGTGGAGACTCAACCAAGTCTTTTTGATGAAGATACAACAGCAACTGATTCACCTGTTGATATATATATATATATATATATATATATATATATATATATATATATATATATATATATATATATATATATATATATATATATATATATATATATATATATATATATATATATATATATATATATATATATATACTTCTCTCCTACTTCCTGTTACTGATAATCTTGAACCAATTCAAGATTCATCAGTTGATACAACTCTAGTTGTTTCTCCAGATATTCAATTGAATCCATTAGACAGTGTTACATCAGATCAAGCGGATCAAGGCTCAACGTCAACAACGGTTGATGTTTCAATGGATACCACTGATGTACAACCTCTTCCACATAACAACCGATGGACTAAAAGTCATCCAATTGATCTTATCATTAGTGATGCATCTGCTCCAGTCTCAACTTAAAGGGCGACTCAGAATATGTGTCTATGTACTGCCTTTCTTAGTAAGATTGAACCAACAATGGTTGCTCAAGCTTTACTAGACCCCAACTGGGTGGTAGCAATGCAAGAAGAGATCAATCAGTTTGATCATTTAAAAGTATGGCGATTAGTTCCAAGACCAACGGGTCAACGAACAATAGGGGTTAAGTGGATTTTTAAGAACAAGAAGGATTATGATGGAATTGTGGTTCGAAATAAGGCACGTCTTGTGGCCAAGGGATATCAACAACAAGAGGGTATTGATTATGACGAAACGTTTGCTCCGGTTGCTAGGATTGAGGCTATTCGTCTTTTTCTTGCATTTGCTTCTCATATGAAGTTCACGGTGTTTCAAATGGATGTCAAAACTGCTTTTCTGAATGGTCATCTTCAAGAGGAAGTTTATGTTGATCAACCAGAAGGCTTTGTCGATCCCATTCATCCAAACCACATCTACTACTTGTAGAAAGCTTTGTATGGTCTGAAGCAAGCACCGCGTGCATGGTACGAGACCTTAACAAAGTATTTGATGGAAAATGGCTTCTCTCGTGGAACGATTAATACAATGCTATTCATCCGTAAAAACCACGGTCACATTCTCTTAGTTCAAATTTACGTTGATGACATTATTTTTGGTTCCACGTCCCCGGCCTTATGCAAAGAATTTGGTGACCTAATGGCCAATAAATTCGAAATGAGCATGCTTGACCAGTTAAATTTCTTCTTGGGGTTACAAGTAAAACAATTACTAAATGGGATTTTTATCAGTCAAACAAAGTATATCAATGATATGCTAAAATGTTTTAAAATGACTGCTTTAAAACCAATGACAACCCCAATGAGGACTTTACTGGATGCTGATGCTAATGGGGAACCCTTTGACATTACGCTTTATCGAAGCATGGTTGGTTCTTTAATGTATCTGACTGCAAGTCGACCAGACATTACACTTGCTGTAACTGTCTGTGCCCGCTTTCAATCAAACCCTAAGAAATCCCACTCCAAAGCGGTTGTTAGGATCTTTCAGTACCTTAAAGGTACACCTAACCTTGGGATCTGGTATCCTCATGGATCCGATTTCAATCTCATTGCTTATACTGATGCGGATCATGGCGGTTGCCATGTTGATAGAAAGAGCACATCTGGATCAATTCAGATGTTGGGGAATAGACTAGTTGGTTGGTCATCCAAAAAGCAGAACTATGTGTCTTTATCAACAGCTGAGTCTGAGTACATTGCTGCAACTCACTGTTGTTCACAAGTTTTGTGGAAGCAAACTCAACTTTTGGACTATGACTTTAAGATTTCTAAGATTCCAATTTACTGTGATTCACAAAGTGCTATTGCAATTACAAGAAACCCGGTCCAGCATTCTAAGTCTAAACACATAGATATTCATTATCATTTCATTAAGGACCATGTAGAGAAAGGGGATGTAGAGTTATACTTTGTGCTTACCAAAGTGCAATTAGCTGACATGTTCACTAAGCCCTTAGATGAACTTAGGCTAAAGTTCTTGATCAAAGAGATTGGCATGGTAGAATATAGTGCTTGATATTTCTTAGATCTGTTGGGTCTTATTCTTGGGATCTTGTGTTTAGGGGGAGTAGATACTTTCTAGGGGGAGCAATTGCTTTCTTCTGCTTTAGTTAACATCTTTAAAGGGGGAGCCTTTAGATTTGTGTTAGCTTCCTGAGATTAAGTTTCAATGGTTACAAAAGGGAGAGGTAACTCATTGATATCATATTTAAAGGGGGAGTTAATTCATTTTCTTGGGAACATATCAAAATGGTGATTTACTTTCTTGTATATCACATTTTGAGGGGGGGGGGGGGGGGGAATGGGAGAAAATGAAAAGAAAATTGTTTTTCAAAAGTGAATTTTATAAATTCTTTGTTTATATCTGGAATAATTCACTAAGGCTTGTATACATCTCAGTATGCAACCCGTTTTAACAATTGGTATCACTGAAGATTTGTACTTTGTACATAATTCAAAATTTTCAAAGTACAAATCTTGTTTTATAAAATTCATAAAAATTAGAAAAGATAAAATCCAAAAAGATGTGAATTTAAATGAATAAATGCTAATTTTAGCATTATACCGAATCTGACAACCAATAGTACAGATTCGGTAAGTTCAAAAGTTTCAAATATTTTCTCGGAAATGTTTTTCATCAAAAATGTGATAGTCTTGAATGATTTTTGATAAAGATTTGTCAAAATTTGAAGTGAATATATTTGAATTTGAAAATTGGACTGCATTCGGTAATTAAGGCCCATTCGGTAAAGCTCAAGTCTTCAAAACATTCGGTATCTATAAATAGCAGGGTCAAAGTCAAACTTTCTCTCACTTTACTAATTGCATACCGAATCTGAACTAATCTACCGAGTCTACCTAATCTACCGAATCCCGTCTTCTGTAACTTCAATTTCTTGGTAATTCTTTGTTTTAATTAAATCTAAGATGCACATACTGTAGATCTGAGATAATTGAACACTTGTAAACCAGAAAATAATGCAAATAACATGATTATGATGCTTAATTTTGAAAAAGTGTTGATTATACCGAATCTGAGTCGAGTCTTTTAAATCTTAGATTAAACTCATCTGATTTGGTTAATTAACATGAAATCTTGTCAAATCTATGTTAGAATAGTTGATCTATCAATTGACCGAGTCCGATTACATGTTTAATTGAGTATTTGATAGATTCTGTACATACCGAATGTGTTCTTGCTATAGTACCGAGTATGTTCAAGTCATTAACATGTTTTTCTGATTTGTTTGAGTTGTTAATTGATTATGACTATGTTTTTGCATGATATAAGACTGAATATGCATGTTCGGGTGATTATGTATGATTTTTGAAGATACCGAATATGTTCTTGGCATTTTACCGAGTTTGTGATTTGGTACTTTAAAAATAATGTGATTTTCAACTTGATAAATCTTACATGCTTTATTTAAGTCTTTGGTATGAAAACTCAAGCTTATTTGGTTAACAAAATCTTAAGTTTTTATGACTGCCGAATTTGCTTGATTTGTGCTTAAAATGACTAAGTGTTGTTCATATTCTTTGTGTTTCATAATTGACTTTACATGATGATTTTGTACTGTAATGAATATCATATGAATGTCATATTGACTTGTTCATATTTGGAATAAATGATTTTTATAACTTAGAAAAACCATAAAAATTATAAAACTTGAAAAATACAAAGGATTTCAAAGGCAAATAAGAATAGAGATATGTGCTTTAGTATAAACATCTTGTGGTCTTCTATTTCTTATTTATACAGCTAAATGGCGAACAATCACTTCATCAACTCTGAAACCAACATTCCTTGTAACTACTGGACTGCAATACTGGAGAGGCATACATTATGGCCTGCTCTAAGCTCTACTGCCAGTGTGACTGTGACTGATCTGGAGCTACTAAACAGAACTATTAGGTTTGTGGAAGCTACACAACCTACTGCTGTAAATCCAGAGAGAACACAATCGTTTTGAATTTGAGCTAAGAGGAGTTCAAGGGATGAGGAGTATCACAAAGGCTGATTTCAGAAGGATCTTTAGACTTCCTCTTGTACAGAATGCTCCTGCTCTCCCTGCTACTCAGCAGATGATGTCTTCAATTTTTGATCTTGGTTATGTTGGAGCTACCAATGTTCCACCGGCTAAGTTTCAGAAGAAATACCTGCACTCAAGGTGGTATGTGATCTTCTCAATCATCAACAGATGCTTGCTGATGACAAGGAGTGGATCAGACAGCTTGACTGTGCCAATGCTGAGGCTGTTCTACTCATTCACAAGAGTAGAGACTCCTGACTATGCAGAGCTTCTATGGGATTTGGTTCAAGCCCAAGTTGATAAGCCAAGGGGTTCATACATCCCTTGTGAAAGGTTTTTCTGTATCTTTATCCATGATGCTATAAATGCTTGCAGAAATGCAAATATATTTGTACCAGGTACACATGGATTACAGATGAAAAGATTTGGGGAGCTGAAGATGAATACCCCAATGGTATCTGACAACCAATTCACTGCGCCGATTCCGAATTGGCTTGTGGGGCTAGCTGCACCCCAAGATGCTCGAATGCGTTCATATTTTGAGGCTGTAGGAATACCTCTTCCGAACCCGGTACAACGAGAACAAGTTGAACCCGTCGCGGTTGTAGTGACCCGAACTTTTCCATGTTTATATATATATTAAATGAAATTGTTATTTACATGATTAAGTGTTTCCAACATGTTAAGCAATCAAACTTGTTAAGACTTGATTAATTGAAATAGGTTTCATATAGACAATTGACCACCCAAGTTGACTGGTGATTCACGAACGTTAAAACTTTTAAAAACTATATGATGACATATATATGGTTATATATATAGTTAACATGATATTATGATAAGTAAACATATCATTAAGTATATTAATAATGAACTACATATGTAAAAACAAGACTACTAACTTAATGATTTTGAAACGAGACATATATGTAACGATTATCGTTGTAACGACATTTAATGTATATATATCATATTAAGAGATATTAGTACATCATAATATCATGATAATATAATAATTTAAAATTTCATTTGATATTATAAACATTGGGTTAACAACATTTAACAAGATCGTTAACCTAAAGGTTTCAAAACAACACTTACATGTAACGACTAATGATGACTTAACGACTCAGTTAAAATGTATATACATGTAGTGTTTTAATATGTATTCATACACTTTTGAAAGACTTCAAGACACTTATCAAAATACTTCTACTTAACAAAAATGCTTACAATTACATCCTCGTTCAGTTTCATCAACAATTCTACTCGTATGCACCCGTATTCGTACTCGTACAATACACAGCTTTTAGATGTATGTACTATTGGTATATACACTCCAATGATCAGCTATTAGCAGCCCATGTGAGTTACCTAACACATTTGGGAACCATCATTTGGCAACTAGCATGAAATATCTCATAAAATTACAAAAATATGAGTAATCATTCATGACTTATTTACATGAAAACAAAATTACATATCCTTTATATCTAATCCATACACCAACGACCAAAAACACCTACAAACACTTTCATTCTTCAATTTTCTTCATCTAAATTGATCTCTCTCAAGTTCTATCTTCAAGTTCTAAGTGTTCTTCATAAATTCTACAAGTTCTAGTTTCATAAAATCAAGAATACTTCCAAGTTTGTT
Organism: Rutidosis leptorrhynchoides; assembly: GCF_046630445.1. Classification (NCBI taxonomy): domain Eukaryota; kingdom Viridiplantae; phylum Streptophyta; class Magnoliopsida; order Asterales; family Asteraceae; genus Rutidosis; species Rutidosis leptorrhynchoides. Next base: position 133,046,464 of record NC_092343.1, read on the forward strand.
AGCTTACTTCCAATCTTGTAGAGTGATCATCCAACCTCAAGAAATCTTTCTTATTTACAGTAAGATATCTTTCTAATACAAGGTAATACTCATATTCAAACTTTGATTCCATTTCTATAACTATAACAATCTTATTTCGAGTGAAAATCTTACTTAAACTGTTTTCGTGTCATGATTCTGCTTCAAGAACTTTCAAGCCATCCAAGGATCCTTTGAAGCTAGATCCATATTTCTCATTTCCAGTAGCTTTATCCAGAAAACTTGAGGTAGTAATGATTTTCATAACATCATTCGATTCATACATATTAAGCTATCTTATTCGAAGGTTTAAACTTGTGATCACTAGAACATAGTTTAGTTAATTCTAAACTTGTTCGCAAACAAAAGTTAATCCTTCTAACTTGACTTTTAAAATCAACTAAACACATGTTCTATATCTGTATGATATGCTAACTTAATGATTTAAAACCTGGAAACACGAAAAACACCGTAAAACCGGATTTACGCCGTCGTAGTAACACCGCGGGCTGTTTTGGGTTAGTTAATTAAAAACTATGATAAACTTTGATTTAAAAGTTGTTCTTCTGGGAAAATTATTTTTCTTATGAACATGAAACTATATCCAAAAATCATGGTTAAACTCAAAGTGAAAGTATGTTTTCTAAAATGGTCATCTAGACGTCGTTCTTTCGACTGAAATGACTACCTTTACAAAAATGACTTGTAACTTATATTTCCGACTATAAACCTATACTTTTCTGTTTAGATTCATAAAATAGAGTTCAATATGAAACTATAGTAATTTGATTCACTCAAAACGGATTTAAAATGAAGAAGTTATGGGTAAAACAAGATTGGATAATTTTTCTTGTTGTAGGAACGTGAAAATTGGTAACAAATCTATATTAATCATATCCTAGCTAACTTATATTGTATTATACATGTATTCTAATATATTATGTAATCTTGGGATACCATAGACACGTATGCAAATGTTTTGACATATCATATCGACCCATGTGTATATATTATTTGGAACAACCATAGACACTCTATATGCAGTAATGTGGGAGTTAGCTATACAGGGTTAAGGTTGATTCTAAAAATATATATACTTTGAGTTGTGATCTAGCCTGAGACGTGTATACACTGGGTCATGGATTGATTCAAGATAATATATATCAATTTTTTTCTGTACATCTAACGTTGGACAACTAGTTGTAGGTTACTAACGAGGACAGCTGACTTAATAAACTTAAAACATCAAAATGTATTAAAAGTGTTGTAAATATATTTTGAATATACTTTGATATATATGTACATATTTGTTATAGGTTCGTGAATCGACCAGTGGCCAAGTCTTACTTCCCGACGAAGTAAAAATCTGTGAAAGTGAGTTATAGTCCCACTTTTAAAATCTAATATTTTTGGGATGAGAATACATGCAGGTTTTATAAATGATTTACAAAATAGACACAAGTACGTGAAACTACATTCTATGGTTGAATTATCGAAATCGAATATGCCCCTTTTTATTAAGTCTGGTAATCTAAGAATTAGGGAACAGACACCCTAATTGACGCGAATCCTAAAGATAGATCTATCGGGCCTAACAAGCCCCATCCAAAGTACCGGATGCTTTAGTACTTCAAAATTTATATCATGTCCGAAGGAGGATCCCGGAATGATGGGGATATTCTTATATATGCATCTTGTTAATGTCGGTTACTAGGTGTTCAACATATGAATGATTTTTATCTCTATGTATGGGATGTATATTGAAATATGAAATCTTGTGGTCTATTATTACGATTTGATATATATAGGTTAAACCTATAACTCACCAACATTTTTTGTTGACGTTTTAAGCATGTTTATTCTCAGGTGATTAATAAGAACTTCCGCTGTCGCATACTTAAATAAGGACAAGATTTGGAGTCCATGCTTGTATGATATTGTGTAAAAACTGCATTCAAGAAACTTATTTCGTTGTAACATATTTGTATTGTAAACCATTATGTAATAGTCGTGTGTAAATAGGATATTTTAGATTATCATTACTTGATAATCTACGTAAAGCTTTTTAAATCTTTATTGATGAAATAAAGGTTATGGTTTGTTTTAAAATGAATGCAGTCTTTGAAAAACGTCTCATATAGAGGTCAAAACCTCGCAACGAAATCAATTAATATGGAACGTTTTTAATCAATAAGAACGGGACATTTCAGCGGTTCTAGCCCCAGAGGTTGTAGAGGAACCTGTAGTACAACCACCTGGGCCAGCTAATCCTCCACTTAGGGTGAACCTCAAACGTTCTAGGATAGCACATCAAGCTCAACCCGTGAGGATCAGGGAACCAAGTTCAACTAGGATTGAACCAACCCTTTCAACAACACCTGAAGTAAGCAGTGACACTGATTCTTCAGCAACTGAATCATCTCTTGAACATTCTCCTAAGAGAACTCGATTTATGCCTGATGAGATGATTCAGACTCCGCCAACCCAACGAGTAACTAGATCTAGGACTTCAACACATATCATCCGCCAAACAGTTACTCCAACCGTTGGTGATACGGACCAAGACCTAGAGCCGATTAGGTCACCCTCACCCATCTCCGTATCACATCCAATAATAACAGTAAGCCCTATACTAAATGAAGCGCAAGCTTCGGTAGGCAAGAGAGCTAAACGCACGGATGGTAAAAAGACCCATAAGCCCATCCAATCTAAACTTAGAAGAGGTCTATATAAGGAACCTAAGTAGTCATAATTAGATAGCCATTGCATTGTAACTGAATTTTAGAAGCTGTGGAATGTAAATCTTGTTGATTCTCTCTCATACCGAGTCTCCTTCACACTTACCAAATCTCATTCTAACTTGTCTTTTCTTCTAATCTCAACATGATCTGACCTATCACCTATCATTTAACTAATTTCCTTATTCACAATTTCACCTATCGATACATTCCTACTCATATCTTAGCCTTACCTCAACCAAGTATTTAAAGAAATTCCTTGGTAACTACCCTCATGAGTAGTTGCACTACCATATACCATTCATTAGACTCTCTAGCATCGACTAACCTTTCACACCCACGTACTTAACCATACCGGTTATTCATCTAACACATTCCTTACCTTTCCTACTTAAAAAAGGATTAGTCTCAATATTCCTTACACTACTTCCATTCGCATTGAAAATCTTCATACGCTTTCCATTTGGTCTAGAAGGACTGGCCCAAATTGATTTAACACTTTCCTTATTCACCCAGGTAGACTATCGCCACCTACGACACTTTCACCACCTTCACTACTTGAGGGCGTAAGAATACGCTCATTTTCACTTCCCTCGTCATGATCATGTGATCGTGACGACATACCTCCTACTGAAATAACAATTAAATATGTTAAACTCTTACCATTCAATCTCTAACAAACAATATGTTCATAACCTTTATCCTAATTGGTTGTCCCAATATATGAGGTCACGACAAACTTTCATGTGCACCACGATGATATAGTAACGTTGGCCAAGCGTCATTATATTACATTGGGTCACACTTGATTTACCGAAAACTCGCACACTTGTGATATAAGACCTAGCATTCACTGACACATATCATTAAAAACATTAACATCATATCATTCCTAAGGAGCATGACATTTAATAATTACATCTAGCATGCAAGTCATATACCGCTTGTTTATCTTAGCACTCGGTTTAAGTTTAGATAACCCTATAGTGAATTATCTAAATCTCTTAAACCACATCTCTGATACCAACTTGAGACGCCCTAAAACTCAGAACGTTTTTTTTTTAAATCAACAACTATCGGATAATCACGTGATCCGAAAACATGTTCGTAAGATTTCATTTGTCAAAATGATAAGTCAATTTCATGATAACCAAGAACACCAAGCACAAAAACTCGTGCTCACTAAGAAGACCTAGCACGAAAACTCATGCTCATTAAGAATACCTAGCACGAAAATCTCGTGCTGACTAAGACGACCTAGCATGCAAATCTCGTGCTGACTAAGAAGACCTAGCACGAACTCTCGTGCTGACTATAAAGACCTAGTATGAAAATCTCGTCCAATATCACACTTGACCCGTTTCAACTTTAACAAACCACATTTGCAACATAACTTGTATTACTTGATAACTTAAATTCTTCAAAGTCTTAAAACATCAGTGCCAAAAGAAATGACAAAACTCGTTTCACTAATAACCGTACACATTTCGGACACTTGTAAACGACCTTTACAAGGAACGTTAACACTTGACCCACATCCGAATTACATAACAAAATCCATACTTTATGACTTTTGACCCGTATAATGTGAATTTTACAAAAACATGTTTAAAACTTATTGACAATAACTATGGTGTCTAAACAAGCGGTAACCATAAGCGTGATCAAAATAAGACTTGCAATTCCACTTACTCAAGCAAATGCTCCCCTAGTCCCTTGTCGATTCCTTACCCTCATGATGCTTTCAAGTACCTACATAACATAAACACATATAACATTAAGCAATTGCTTAGTGAGTTTATAGCAAGTAATAGGTTTCATACATAACATAAAATCTCATATCTAGTACAAAGGGCATCATAACCAATGTTTGGATCCGAAACATAACCGTACAATTACATAATGTAATTTAATCATTTTCCCGTACAAGTGATAAGTCACACTTATCATTTGCATCATTCATATCATTTCTCGTACAAGTGATAGGCCAAGCCTTTCACTTGCATCATTCACCCGTACAAGTGATAGGCCAAGCCTCTCACTTGCATCATTCACATCATTCCTCGTACAAGCAATAAGTTAAACCCATCACTTGCATCATTCGTAGTACTCTATGAATCACATGAACAATTTAACATAAACACATATGCATTTCATCATCGTATGATCATAAGTTACCTCTTGCATGTATGCAATCCGGAACACTCATAATCACACCATACCCACCCATATTACCCCTATACAACTCACCTTGACATGTCTCGTGAATTAGCACCTTTATGCTTCCTTGAACTTGATTAGTACCTATAAACCAAAGTAGCTAATCCTCAAAATTTACACCACAATCAGCATATTTTAACATTGGCATACTTTACTTACTTTACACGTTGGGGCTAATTAACTTATAAAAGTCAACTCCCAGAATCTCTATATAAATTTTACATTCAAGACTATCCATTTTACATCTTATACCTCTTACACTTAACTTACCACTATGAGCTCAATGCGTTTACGAGCTTCTCTTAATCCTTTATCATATTAGCACTTATATCTTCATTTAGCTTTATCAATCAATGTTCACTTATTCATCTTTCACTAGTGTCAAATATTAATATATCATAGTTTTATTCATTTTCATAATCCCTTTTGTCCCAAATTCATATCATACATTCACTAAAGCATTTAATCAAACATTTGGTGTGCGCAATTTCATATTTACTCTTTTCATAGCTAATATGACCATTCTCTTCCTTATTCACAATCTTTTAACTAGTTTTAAACATAATGAAATGTCATAGCATTATAAAACCTACATTTATACCACAACCCACTATAATTTAACATTATGCTTTCATCTTCCTTAATAAAACCCATTTTACATATGTCATAATCTCTTAAATTAGTTTTTTCAACCTATACATATATAATTCATACTATAATTCATAAAATACATACCAAATAAGCATAAACATATGTAAAATTCAATTATACAAATCATACCTCAAATTCACTTCAAAACCCTTGCTTATCTTTGCAAGAAAAGATGAAGAAGATGGTGGTTTTTTTGTTTCTACCTTGCTTTAAGAACCTTTAGTTACTTGAATTCGAGCTTAACTGAGATAAATCTTCTAATTGCATAAACCCTAGTTTGAGCTTGGTTACTTGTCGTCTGTGTTCTTCCTTTCTCCCGAACTCTCCCAAATGAGCTATACAATTCTTAGATTTTCTTTTATTACACAAACTTTAACCCTTTGATAATCTATGCCCTTCGCCCTATCATATTAGCTTAGCTGGTCCTAGTTTCTTTTAACTAACTTAACATTTCTTAAATTTGTAACATTAGTCCCCTTTATTTCCATTTAACATTTAACTTATGAATATAAAATTCATTAAACTTATTAAATCCAATATAAAAAGGTAAATAAAATTACCTCAACTTTTGGGGTGTTACAATCCGGGATTTTATTCTCAGTGAAGGAATCTGGAGAAAATATTTGGGTGAGAATTCAGGTTCGGCTTTAACTGTTAGTCGGGGAAGAGCTAGCTCAAGAAGTCCATCAAGGAACAAGAACGTGGTGTGTTGGAATTGTCAACAAGTTGGTCACCATAAGTCAAAGTGCCTGAGTTTAAAGTGGGGTGGGAGCGCAATGAATACGGTGATCGAGGATGCGTTGATGTGCCAAGAGAAGGTTCTTGAGGGATCTTGGGTTTTACATCTGGTTGCCTTGTATCATGATACATTACACATGAACGAGATGGTAAATTCCAAGTTGTATTCTGGTAGAGTTTGAGTTGCGGATGGGAGGACACTTGATGTTACGGGTAATGTTAACCTTGTTATTAGACACTTGGATTACGCTTTGATCTTAACGAATCTGAGGTTCATCCTCAAGCTCACGAGTAGATTGATCTCGGTTAGGCACTTCGATGATGATAGGTGTCATGTGCTATTTGAGGATCAACGGTGGACGGTGTTTAAAAGTGGTCATGTAGTTGCTCGCGAGTATAAGAGGGGAACCATGTGTATGGTTGATATACCTTCCGATGAATGACTAGGGGGGTTGTTGGTGCTGAAAATCCTAGCATACTAATGTTTTCTAGTATTGTTTAGGGGTATTGTTTGAGTGAGAGCTCAAGGTAGCAGTGGTCAGTATTTGGTTTGAACCGTTTACCCCGAAAACAATACCGAAACCAAATCGGAAAAGTACCAAACTGATTTGAAAAATGGTTTTCGGATTGAGTAAAAACCAAAACCGAATTTGAATTAGGTTGTCGGTTCGATTTTGAAAATTCAGAAATCGGTTAAACCGAATTCAAAATTTATAATATTCTAATTTGTAAGTTTATGTTTTAATGTCATTATATTTTGGGATCCAATCATCTAAATAGGTTCTCATCCATATGACAATTTTAGTAGCTCACATTATAATAATGTTACTCAAATTATTATGTTATTCTTCTAAATAACAGAAGCAGTAAACGTCATAATTAAGCTGTAAATATTATAAAGCATCAAATTCTTGATAATTTAATAGTACGTTATTGTTTTAGGATGCAAATAAGTAAGACATCAGTAACGTCGCTAGTGAAATACCACGGTTCTGAATTTTTCATCATTTCCGGTTTTAACCGATACCGAACCGAATTCGGTTTCGATTTCTGTGCGGTTTCAATTTTGAATTCGTTTTTCGGTTTTGCCCAAACAAATTCAAAATCGAATACACCAAACAAACCAAAAACCGAGCCGATGAACGCCCCTAGCTCAGAGGGAGTCAAAACTAGTGGAATTCGGGTCTAATTGGTTACACTATAGTCTTTGTTACTTCGGGAAGATCATCTCCAAGGTCAACTTTGTTGCGACTGACCAAGGAAGATGAACAAGAGATTTTTTCTAAGAGTCACGGTTAATAATATATCCGTAGAGTACTGGGAGTTGGCTCAGGTTGAATACTCGGGTTTGTCAAGAGTTGTGCGCACTATGTTGTCGGTGTTCGAATGATGAAAGCAAACGCGGTAATATGGAAGATCAAGGGTGTGATTGCGTTCTCACACGGCTGCCTTGGCAGAGTTGTCTTTGTTCTACAAGGCGGGTTTGTTCTTTGTTGTAAAGTTAAATCAGGTGGATGATATTGTGTACGAATGATTTTCTTGGTCAATGGGGACAACTGAGTCGGGTCGGGCTCAAACTACCCATTATCTCCTTAACAAAGGTGATATGTGTTGTATCCAAAGAGAGGTTCTTCCTCCCAAACAAGTAACCTAAGGTTGGATTATAGCTCACTGGTATTTTTTGGTGTCGAAAGACTTCATTTGCTCGTGAGTTAACGAGTGAAATGTGGCATGATTTGGGTTTCTAATATGATGGTATCAAAAGGAGTCGTAATCATCGGATCAGGTGTTTTTGTGGGAGTAATCCGGTAGATGAAGGGTGTTGTTTAACATTTCCTTCGAGTGGGATATTGTTGGGAAGTGCGAAGTCTAATTAAATGTTAACAAGAATCGAAGGGGTGAAGCTGGTTTTGCAACTTCACGACCGCGATAGTCATGAGAATTAGGCAGAAGTCGAGCTGGTGATTTAGCTTGATTGCATATAACCATGTTATATTCTTGTGTTTTTACGTTTTTGCTAGTATTTTCTTGTTCATTTTATATATTCGTTTATTGTCTTGTCAGTTGATAACCAGGTGGTTGTCTGGTCTGGTTGGAGCTCACTAATAGTTTCTAACAAGACCACAAACTTAAATAAGATATGATGTTTTATATATACATGTTATTTTTTCATTGAAATAAATTAAAGAATACATCTACATATATTAGTGATTTTTTTTAATTAACGGCATATATTAGTGATGTTGGAGATTTTTTATTTTTTTTTTTAAACATGCACTCTACAATTGTGGCAATTTATTTAAACGATAACTCATTGATTAGATGAAACGCGTTATGTGGTGTTGATTTGATGTCGATTTTGAATTTGTCTTTATGCTCTGGAAAGGAAGATTGGGAAAATGTGAAATGACGAATATAACACTCGGGTGCTTTTCATAACTTTAACTTTGTTAAAATAAATGATGAATTCACAGGCAACCAACATACAGTCCACAACCCTACACCTTCTCAAGCACAACCTTAATATATCTCGATCATGTCGTCTTTACCGGAAGAATTTGATGCCTTACGAATCCCATACGATGATATATCAGCTGCTACCAACAACTTTGACACCGGAAATCTTATTCCACAATTGTTTAACTGTAATACGGTTTACAGAGGTGAACTACTTCGGTCTGGCAAAAAGATGGCTGTTATTATAGAAAAAATGATTTCATATGAGACGGAAGATGAGCTCTTGAAACTGGTCTCAATTATTTCTCGTTTTAAGCATAATAATATTGCCACTTTTGTTGGGTTTTCTTATGGGTACGGAGGCAGTTACATCGTTACCGAAGGTGAAGTTAACGCAAGTCTAGCACAAATCCTAAATATCGTACCTGTGCCCAGTTCCAGCTCAAATAGTTTTGAAGATATCAATAAAAACCTGACATGCTCACAAAGATTGAAAATATGTTTGGGTGTTGCCCATGCCTTGAGTCACATCCATAGTTGTGGTGCCATTCATAGTGACTTCAGTAGCACTCGAATATTATTAGATAAAAATTTTGAGGCTACGGTTGTTGGTTTTGCTCTAATCACTGAAAATTTGAGCAACTTGAGCTTTTCCCGCTACACTGATCCAGAGTTCAAACGAACCTGCAATATGACAGTGAAATCTGATGTGTATTCTTTCGGTGTGGTTTTGATGGACGTGTTTTGTCAGGAGTATGCAATTTCCTTACAAAGTGGTGATACTACAATTTCTGAAATCGACAACACACACTTTGATGATAATATACGCCAACAAATGCACTCATTAAGATCACTGAAAATGTTGTCACAAACACTTAATAAATGCTTAAATGATAAACGTGAACAGCGCCCAGAAATCGATGAGATTGTGAAAGTACTTGATTATGTGTTAATTATTCAAGGGAGACATGAGAATCTGGTTAGGCCATCCTTTCTATTTCGTATTATTTTCTTTCCATATTTGTGTATCCAAATGGGTACATCCCAATCCAGTTCTCTTGTGTGACTCAACAACCTGGTGTGGTCCCACATGTTCTCCAAAACATTAGTTCATTTCCAAATCAATGGACAACAGAAATATTATTACTGCATTTTTCACTAATTATATAGGTTATATATGCCTTTTATTTTCTTCAAAAATGTAAATTACTGAATTTTTACTTGTACTTTTTTTAGAATGTTAAAAATGGACAGCAGAATATTTAACCAAATAGTTACGTTGAGTTTAAAAACAAATGGACAGTTGAGTTTTTCTTTTTAAAAAAAAAGAAAAAAAAAAGTTTCATTTGAGTGTAAACTGTCAACGTTTTTGGTCAGTTTGATTAAAAACGTAGATTGACCTTAGATTTTGCAAAAAGTGATGAAATAAGGTTGCTTATTTAGGAAATAAAATTAGATCTAAACTCAAATTTATATTCAATGTTACAGGAAAGCATCAAGATTATTGGACTAGATGACATAAAGTCAGCCACAGAAAATTTTGATGAAAAATATCTAATTGGACAGGGGAGTTATGGTCAGGTGTATAAAGCACACCTCAACATTTATGATGATGATCTCTTTCCTGGAAAGGAAGGAAAGAATCCAAATGAAATGTACATAAAGCACATCACTGTAGCTATAAAACGGATCATAAATAATAAAGGAGGTCATGGTGAACAAGGGTTCTTTCTAGAAATTGAGATTCTTCGTATATGCAAGCATCCCAACATAGTCCCACTTCTCGGCTATTGTAATGAACATTACGAATTGATCCTTGTCTATGAGTTGGCTCCAAATGGTAGCCTACATGATTATCTGGAAAGCGTTAAAAATAAAACTTATCTTAATTGGGTTCAACGGGTTAAAATATGTCTTGATATTGCTCATGGGTTGGATTAACTTCACACAAACATCACGGGCAAAGAAACAATAATCCATCGTGATATCAAAAGTGCCAACATATTATTGGGCAAGAATTGGGAAGCCAAGATTTCTGACTTTGGGCTTTCCAGATTCACCAAATCAAACACAGTGAATAACATAACATTAGGTGATGAATTGGAGGCTACTGTGAATGTGAATATTATAATATCGGACAAGAAATCTTCAATCAGTATTGCTGAAATTGGGCTCTGCAAGATTTCTGACTTTGAGCTTTCCAGATTCACCAAATCAAACACAGTGAATAACATAACATTAGGTGATGAATTGGAGGCTACTGTGAATATTATAATATCGGACAAGAAATCTTCAATTAGGATTGCTGAAATTGGGCTCTCCAAAGTCTTCTCTGTGAATAAATTGGGTAAATCTATGAAAAAGTTGCTGAATTTAAGCACGAGCACCGTCATTTCCACAACAATTGCAGGGACTGTTATGTATCTGGATCCTGAATATGCGAAGACAGGTAAATTAAAAAAAAGTTCGGACATATACTCTTTGGGAGTCGTGTTATTTGAACTATTGTCTTGTAGATTAGCCTATGATCGAATTTATGTTGATGAAAATTATAAAAGCCTTGGGCCGGTCGCACGGAAGTGCTTTAACGAGGGAATAATAAAAAAATTAATAGATCCTAATTAATGGAAGAACCGGACGAACGCTTCTCTGGGTTAAAGATAGGAGCCAACCAAGAGTCTTTGGAAGTCTCTGCAAAACTTGCAATTAGATGTTTGGATTCAACTCAAGACAAGCGTCCAACTATGAAAGTCGTCATTGAGGAACTTCAAAAAGCATTAAAGCTTCAAGTAAGTAAATGTTTACAGATCTGGTACAACAGTTTTCTATTATTTGGATTATTACAGGTTCAATATCCATTTGAACAGGATGTAGGTATGATGTTAATTTGTTTTCAATACACGTACAAATTACACAAATTGTATAAAACTTATATTAACTAATATTTTTGAAATATATATGGGTTTATGAAATTGTTGATTAACCTTAATTCTATTTCAATTAGAAAAAACAGGCATATTTAAATTTAAGCACATACTTGATATAAAACTAGTATGATGCAAGAAAATTAACCTTTAAAAAAAACAGGCATTTTTATATTTAAGCACGAAACAGGCTTAGGCAGTGTTTGTTTGAAAGATTTGAATTTCTGGAATGATATAAAAGTGGAAATAATTGCTTGAGTTGATTTGGCCGGTTAGAATCTGAGAATAAAATTCTAAATTGCAGTAAAAAAAAACCTTTTATGTCCTAAGGACACAAGATAAGAATCATTTATTACACTTAAAAATTTCATTTATAAATCAAAATTCATTTATTATACTCATTATTTCCTTTCATTTATGCATAGTTATTAATTAAGATTAATATTAAGTATGGAAAGTTTTAGCTCATTCAATGGGCTTATCATGCACAATTTAGCTTAATTTTCCCATATATTAGATTTATCACCATGACCATTAGTAACATACGTTTCAAAATAATGACAATCTGTATTACCAATATTTTTTTTTTTTTTTTTTTATCGTTAATAATGAAGATGATGAAATGTAAACTTTATTTGAAATCACGGGATCATTTGTGTTATTTAGTCTTCATTCTGAAAAAATAAAATGTAACGAGTATTTAATTTGTTATTTGTAGCTTTATTTTTAGTTTTGAATTTTAAATATTTAATTATAAATAGTACAGTAATAAATTGAAGTTATCAAATGTGGGACGACACCAATCTAACGTTTAAATCTGACAAATAAAATGGTCATCACTTAGAAGCTTATTACGTCGTATACTCTCGTTATTTGTTTTTTACTCGGAAATGCAATGTTATATTAATTCTCATAATATGAAATAAATATGCATGTGACTCACAGGAGAAGCGAAGGGATATCATCAAATTTTCACTCGCAGACATAAATTTGGGTACAGAAGATAATTGTTTCACTGAAGGAGAAGGACTCGTGAAGTTATACCAAGGCGAAGTTCAATACGGTAATGGATATAAGTCCGTTATTTTGAAGGTTGACAGATCATGTGAAGAGCATAACTTTCGAAAAGAGATTGAAATTCTCGTTGGGCTTGAACATGAAAATATCGTTCAAGTTTTAGGCTATTGTAAGGAGATAGATGAAAAGATCATTGTATATAAGAATGTGTCTAAGTGGACTACTCTGGATAAGCATGTGAATGATAACTGACTTACTTGGACAAAAAGACTTAAGATATGTATAGGGGTCGCAAACGGGATAAAATTTCTTCATGAAAGTTCAAGACAACTGATTGTCCATAGAGATATTAAAAGTGCCAATATTGTACTAAATGGAGATTGGGATGCCAAAATCTATGGTTTTGAGTTTTCCTTGAAAAGTCCAAATGAAGAGATTGAATATGTCATTAACGACGTTATTGGCTCGCTCGGGTATTGTGATCCCGTATACAAGGAGACTCGTTTCTTAACTAAAGAGTCTGATATTTATTCTTTTGGTGTGGTTTTATTTGAGATGTTATGCGGAAGATTGACCTGTCCAAACGACTTGGAAGAATCAAATGAGTTTCTAGACTCTTTAGTCAAACGCCACTCTAGAGTTGGAAGACTTGAAGAGATAGTGTTTGAGGATATTAAGGGACAAATTGCATTGGATTCACTAGCTACGTTTCAAATGATTGCCAATCAATGCTTGCATGAAGAGAGGAAAAAACGACCAACCGCAGATGAAGTAGCCTTGCAACTCAAGAAAGCTTTGGAACTCCAAGTAAGATTTCATATTATTCCAATTTTCAGTATATTTTATTTTAATGAATAATAATGGTAAGATCAGATGTGTTCATAATAGTCGATCAAATGTGATTTCGTATCACTTGGGAAAAAATAATTCCTTGCTTTTGATCCATTAATAGCGAGTACATATACATTTATACAACATATTAATTGTAATTCTGTAAAATGTTTAAACTATAAAATGTTCTACTTAAGGGTCTTGCGTTGCGTTTCAAAAAAAAAAAAAAAAAATGTAAAATGTTAGAACAATCGAACTGTCAAAACAGAGGCACCTAACTGTTTTTGGTCAGTTTAATTATCACTTACATCATTTAATTTTATAGGAAACCATCAACACTGGAGTACTACATGACATAAAGTTGGCCACAGAGAATTTTGATGTTAAATATATACTTGGAGAAGGCGGATTCGGTAAGGTGTATAAAGCAGAACTTGGCCTTTTTGGTCAAAATCTCTTTTTGGGAATAGAAGCAAAGAATCCAGATGAAATGTGTATGAAGCGCAACACTGTTGCTATAAAGCGCATTAATGAGAAAGAGAAGGGTGAAAAGGGATTCTTTCTGGAAATTGAAATTCTTCGTAGATGCAAACATCCCAACATAGTCTCACTTCTCGGCTATTGTAATGAAGATTCTGAAATGATCCTTGTCTATGAGTTTGTTCCAAATGGTAGCCTAGATGATTATTTGGAAAACATCGAAAATAAAACTTATCTTAATTGGGTTCAACGGATTAAAATATGTCTTGATATTGCGCATGGGTTAAATTATCTTCACACAAGTACAAACATCAAGGACAAAGAAAGGATAATCCATCGTGATATCAAAAGTGGCAACATCCTATTGGACAAGAATTGGAAGGCCAAGATTGCTGACTTTGGGCTCTCCAAATTCTATAATGTGAATCAAGTGAGGAGCACAATCAAAACAAATAGTATTGCAGGTAGTGACTATTACATGGATCCTGAATATTCGAGAACGGGTAAGTTAAAAAAAGAATCGGACATATACTCTTTAGGAGTTGTGTTTTTTGAAATCTTGTGTGGGAGATTGGCCTGTGATCGAATTTATCTTGTTGAAAATATCAAAGGTCTTGCACCGGTCGCACGAAAGTGCTATAAGGAGAGAACCTTAAAAAAATTGATTGATCCTAATTTAATGGAAGAAGCGGATGAACTCCTCTTTGGGCTAAAGGTAGGAGTCAATCAAGAGTCTTTGGAAGTATTTGCAGATATTGCGTTTAAATGTTTGGCAAAAACTCACGACAAGCGTCCAACAATGGAAGTCATCATTGAGGAACTTCAAAAAGCATTAAACCTTCAGGTAGGTAAACTCTTTACAGATTGGTACATTATTCCCTTTATATGCATGCTTGACTCTAAATAGTAGGTACTGCAATTTTAAATGCTGGTTCAATATCCTTTTGAACAAGATAAAGGTTATGATGTTAAACAAAAGTTAATAAAACTTATGCGGAGTAACTATTATCTTTAACTTTATAAATTCTATAGTTACAACTTACAAGGATACATTGATACGCACTTTTATATTATTAAACGCATATATAACTATTATGATGCAACTAACTTTACTTTTTAGAAATGTACTCCATGAATATGCATGTCCAGGCGGTGTTTGTTTGTTTGTTAGATTTTGAATTGTTGGACTGCAATCAATCTGAAAATAATTGTTGGTTAAGTTGATTTGGGGTTATAGTTTGTTTGTAAAATTCCTTCTATCAATCTACAAATAACTAGAAGGACGGTTTTTAAGAGTATAGTCATGATATCAATTATCAATTAAACATTGGTTAGATCTGACAGAAATGGTCATAATATAGAAGCTTGTAATCTCGCCATGTACAATGGTATCTTATTGGCAAAATTCTATACACAATTGTCATATGATATATAATCAACTATTTCATGACTCACAGGAGAAACGAAATGACATCATCAAATTTTCACTCGATGACATAAAGTTAGGTACAGAAGACTTCAGTGATCAAAACTTTATTGCAAAAGATGGAAGTGGGAAGTTATACCGAGGAGAAGTCCCATACGGTAATGGACTTAAGCCCGTTGTTTTGAAGGTTAACGGATCGTCTGAAGAGCAGAAATTTGTAAAGGAGCTTGAAGTTCTCTTCGGGCTTAAACACGAGAATGTCATTGAAGTTGTTGGTTATTGTAAGGAGATGGATGAAAACATTATAGTTTATGAGAATGTGTCAAATTGGAGTACTCTCAATGGTTATGTGAATGACGCTAGAGTTACATGGACAAAAAGACTTGAGATATGCATAGGTGTTGCGAACGGGTTAAAATTTCTTCACGAAGGTTTTGAACGACAACAATCGATTGTTCATAGAGACATTAAAAGTGCTAATATCGTACTAAATGGAGATTGGAATGCAAAAATCTATGGTTTTGAGCTATCCTTGATAAGTCCTAAAAATCAAGAGTTGAAATATGTTGTTAATGATGTTGTTGGCTCGCCCGGCTATTGTGATCCCATGTGCCGGGAAACTGGTTTCTTAACCAAAGAATCTGATATTTATTCCTTTGGTGTGGTTTTATTTGAGATTTTATGTGGAAGATTGGCATGTTTAAATGACTTGGGAGAATCTAATGAGTTTGTAGACTCATTTGTTAAAAGACATAAAAAAGATGGAAGAATTGATGAGATAGTGCTCGAGGGTATAAAAAAACAAATTGCACCGAATTCAATTGCTACATTTGAAAAGATTGCTTATCAGTGTTTGCATAAAAGGAGAGAAAAACGACCTACAGCAAATGAAGTAGTGGTACAACTCAAAGAAGCATTGAAATCCCAAGTAAGATTTTCCTATTGTTCCAATTTTTACTTCATTTACATGAATTGAAATCAAGATTATAATTTGCAAATGAAAGCTATTTAGAAATATATAAACAAACAAAAACCTCAACAATCTTCACATATATATTGTAAAAAACCTTTTAATTATTCATGTGTAAATGCAGGTTATTTGGGATGAGTCATTGAAGGATCGATCGTCTATAAGTATCAATAGTGATTTGTACTTCCTGAGACTCGAAGAAGGAGATGATCTGAGTAACCATTTAGACTCTTTTAATCGATTGGTTTGTGAGTTGTCTAAGACTGGTGAGATAATAAAACAGGAGGAATTAGGATTAAGACTGTTGGTATCATTACCCCCATCCTACAACCAGTTTGTGCAGAATATAAGGAGAGAAGGGAACACTGCACTTAAGGATGTGGTTCACAAACTTCGTGACTACAAATAATAAAGGCATGTAAGTGTCAGTGGTTAGATTTGTTAGCAGATATATTCTAGCCCACTTTTGTTATTACTATTGTAAGCTCACATGTATAAGGGCCATGTTTCTAGATTATTCCTAAGCCCTTTAGGTTTATGCTTGCTAGTCTATTTATGTAATGCAAACCATTGATTGTAATCAAGAAATTAATCATAGCAAATCATTCGTATTATCTCCCGCTTTCATGGTATCAGTGGCCCAAAACTTAACGCAACATAAACCCTAAAAAAAAAAAAAAAACAAAAAAAATTAACGCAGGTCTCATTCTTCTTCCTTTTTTTCTGTACGTTTCCGCCTTCAATCAAACTCGTTTTTCATGGCCACTTCCGGTAAGTAAGACAGATATATATGGTCACCTCCGTCACTCACCTAATCCCAATAAAACTAGACCTCAACAAACACAACTATGTCCATTGGAACCAACTATATAGTAATCACTGTGCCGCTTTTAACGTCGATTCTTTTCTAGCCGCCACATCCACTTCCGACCAACCACCCGAAGATTGGAAGAAGGCAGATGCCGTTGTTATGGGATGGATCTACTTGACTATATCTGAGTCCCTACTCGAGCGCTTATTGAACTCACAACCGGCATCCGCACATGCGGCATGGGAATTTTTGAAGAACATATTTCTCGATAACAAACGATCAAAGGTTGTGGAACTTATGGCTGAGCTTCGCAGCCTTACTATCGGCGATCTCTCTGTCGACACCTATTTTCGCAAGATTGACTCGATCCCCTCCATGCTTGATAATCTCGGTTCCAAGGTTATAGACGAAGAGTTGGTCACGTATGCCATCACCTGTTTGAATGATCGTTACCCACACGCCACCCATATCATTCTCCACAGTAAAGATTTTCCGGATCTTTATACGGTTCGGTCAATGATTACACTCGAGGAAATGCAAATTCAACGTAAAAATCGAGGCTTAAACGACTCTCAAGGGACTCCTTCGGCACCCAATGCTCTCGTTGCTCAAGCCACTCCACAGCCTCCACCTCGCCCATTAAACACCACGCCTCAGATTTGTCGAAACTTCACCCGTGGCCAATGTCATTTTGGTGAAATGTGCCGCTACATCCATCAAACTAATCGCTTTGGTAATTTACAATCTCATAACAATAATTCTCGTTCAATAGGAAATAGCCAAGCCTACTTGCTAAGTATTATTGCGGCCCAACAGTTCCTACAGGCCCAACAACATCTCAATTGGACAGGTTCCCAACCCCCTGCTGTTTTTGGGCCTCGCACACCCTTGTCTCAGTTTATTAGTCCATCTGGATTTCTTGTTGAACCACAAGCTAATTATATTGGGTTGCCCACTGCTATCGGGCCCAATAACTCAGCAAGTTCACTTGCTTATTGGCAACATGTCGTCATGCTGTTCATGGGCCACAAGCCGTCATGCTTGGTTCCATCCCAACTGGGACGCAACAGTTTGCAAGCACCATCCCTATATCTAGGCCTGGCCACGCCACACCTGGCCCAACAACGTTGACAACTCAGCCCAATATTTCTCCTTATGATGTCCAACCCAGTCAAGCAACAATTGTTCCAAATATTTTTTCAACAACAACATTTCCAGATCACGGTAATTCAGGCTGGACCATGGACACTGATGCGTCCACACACTTAACCTCTAATGTTAATAATCTAACTACTATTTTTAATCATTGCATGTATCCCTCGGTCGTCCTTGGAGACGATAATTTAATTCCTGTCACCAACACCGGCCATAGCGTGTTGCCCAACGTAAACCGACCCTTACATTTATTTAACAGTCTCGTCACACCTAATATTGTAACTGATCTAATTTTTGTGCGTAAATTTACTCGTGATAAAAAAGTCTCCGTTTCATTTGACGAATTTGATTTTCCAATGAAGGATTACCTGACTCGTCGCCTGCTCCTCCGGTTGGATAGCACCGGAGCTCTATACCCATTCACCACATAGCCAACAGCTATAGCACCTCATGCACTCCTCACCACACCCAGTATCTGGCATCAGCGACTCGAACATCCAAGCACTGATGTTTTTCGTCGTCTTATTTCAAATAATTCTATTACATCTAATAATATGAAGTCTTTTGTCACGCGTGTCAGCTTTGAAAACACACAAGACTTCCTTTTAGCAGTTCTACTTCCAATGTTTCTTCTTTATTTGATATTATTCACTCGGATTGGTGGAATTCTCCCATACCGAGTCTGAGCAGTTACAAATTTATGTTTTATTTTTAGACCATTATTCACATTATTTATGGATGTTTCCTTTACGAAATAAACCTGAAGTATTTAACAAATTTGTACAATTCCGCACTTACATAAAAACTCAATTCAATTATGAAATCAAAGCTTTTTAATATGATAACGGCAGGGAATTCGACAACACACACATTCACCAGCTTTTTCAAAATAATGGAATACAGATCCGTTTCTCATGACCTCACACATCCCAACAAAATGGAAAAACCGAACGCATGATCAGTACTATAAATAATCTAATTTGCATCTTTCTTTTCCAAGCTAATCTTCCACCGACCTTTTGGGTGGAAGCCCTCCACATGACCACCTATTTACTTAATCTTCTCCCATCCTTCTCCATTAATCACCAAATTCCACACACTCGACTATATAAATACCAGCCTAACTACTTCACCATGTGCATCTTCGGATGCCTTTGCTATCCACACATACGCACCACTCATAAACTACAACCCCGCTCCACTCCATGCATTTTTTTGTTGTTATCCATCTAATCACCGTGTATATTGTTGCTACGAACTCTCCACTCACAAAATCATCCTTTCTCGCCACGTCACCTTCAACGAAACTTCCTTTCCTTACGGTACCACAAACACTACCTCTCCACCATCCTATGAATTCTTATACCACCCTCCTCTCAATCTTCTCTCGCGGCCATGCTAAGACACTTACTACAACTCCCACCAAACCACTTACCCCAAAGACTCCTACTCCACCTACACCTCTTACTCCACATACACGTCCCACATCACCTGCTCTACCGATCAATCCTAACCCCGCACCTCCGCAATCCGCTACTGCACTACCCAACACATCCACTCATCCCATGGTCACTCGTCATCGTGTTGATACCACCAAACCCGTCCAACGCCTAAACCTCGATGTCTCCGTACCTTCCCCTACTCCCAAAACTTACTCACACACCTTTAATTACCTTAATTGGAAACACGCTATGACTGACGAATACAATGCTTTAATTTAAAATGGTACTTGGACACTTATGCCTCGCCTTTCGAACATGAACATAGTTTGATCCATGTGGATCTTTAAGAACAAGTTTAATGCTGACGATTCTTTGAGCAGATATAAGGCTCGCCTGGTTAGAACGATCGTAGTCAGCGGGTTGTAATTGACTGCGATGAGACGTTTAGTCCAGTTGTCAATTCAGCCACTATCCGGATAGTACTAAGTCTGGCTACTTCTCGACAATGGCTTGTTCATCATCTAGATGTCAAGAATGATTTCCTACACGAAAACCTTACAGAAACCGTCTACATGCATCAACATCCAGGGTTTCGAAACCCCGCTCACCCTGATTATGTATGCCTCCTACATAAGTCGCTCTACGGACTTAAGCAGGCACCTCGAGTTTGATTTCAGCGCTTTACAAATTATGCTCAATGTGTTGGTTTTTAGCACAGTCAATGTGATCCTTCCTTGTTCATCTATAAACAGAGTTTGACACTGCCTATTTATTATTATACGTGGATGAAATCTTGAGTGCTTCCATACCAGCTTTTCTTCAGTGGGTCATCACCTCACTCCACTCAGAGTTCTCGATGACAGACCTTTGCTCGCTTACCTACTTTTTGGATATTTCGGTTACTCGCACATCTTCTGGGTTGTTTCTCTCTTAGAAGAAATATGCCATGAGATTATTGAGCATGCTGACATGGCCGGGTGTAACCCCAGTCTTACACCCGTGGATATCAGCACCAAACGCACTGCATCTGAACCTCGTGTAAAGGAACCCACCTTATACCATAATCTTGCTGGAGCTCTAAAGTACTTCACGTTCACACGACCAGATATCTCATATGAAGTTCAACAGATCTGCCTTTTTATGCATGATCCCAGGGAACCTCACTTAGCTACTCTCCGCCACATCCTTCGATATATTAAGGGTACACTACACCTTGGTCTTCAGCTTCATGCTTCGTCTCTCACATCTTTGGTTGCATACTCTAATGCAAACTCGGCAGGATGGCCAACTACTCACCGATACACCTCTGGCTACTGTATGTTTTTAGGCGATAATCTGCTCTCTTGGTCCTCCAGGCGGAAGCACACGCCACCCTGCTCTAGTTCTGAAGCGGAATATCGCGGTGTTGCAAACGCCGTCGCGAAAACATGCTAGATCCGTAACCTTCTTTGAGAGCTACATTGTCCGCTATTCTCGGCTACTGTCGTCTATTGTGATAACGTCAGTGCAATTTACATGTCCAGCAACCCGGTTCAACACCAGTGATCATTCGATATTTTATGTATAATATCGCGAGTAACTGAGGAGTTTTACCTAAGTTTTTGGAGCTTAAATGAAGATATTATGATATTTTGATGTTAAACGAAGATTATCAACAATTGCACGAAAAATAAGTTACAAAGAAGATTATGGCGAAATTAATGAAGACCGTACATTGTGGTCATTCCACCGCAATATGCGGTGGAGCCTTTTGCAAACAGAACAATCCTCGCCGCAATTTTGTGGTTGAATTTTGCACAGGTTTTAATCAACCACTACAATTTGCGTTGGTGTCGGATCACGCTGAATTTTAAGGTTCTAATTTGAGGTTTTTTTGGCTTGGGGAGTAAGTTGCTGGTTTCCTACAAATACTAACCCTATGGCCACGAATTTCATATCCATCATTCCAGTTTTAGAGCCCTAAACACTCCCAAAAAAATTCATTCATCATCACTTTACAAGGATTCAAGTCAAAATTAATGAGGTGTTCTTCATGCAACTTCAACAAATCATCATGTTCATCATCTTCAACATGAGTGGCTAGTTTCTTTCTCTTCATTTCTTCCATAAACAACTAATGCATGTATTTTTCATTTAAGATTTATGTAGTTTGTAATATTATGAAATTTATGTCTTTTGAATTGTAATGTTATTAACCGACTATGTATTGATTAATGCAAGTCTTATAATTTTGATTATTGCAAGTTGAGTTATAGTGATTTAACATTGTATTCTTGATCCAACTCGGTGTTAATTAGATTAAGGATAAAAACATAGTGTCTAGGCTGCATAGTTCAATCTCAAAAAAATTAGATTTGGTAGACTTAAGAAATCTTGTTTATGAAATTTGATCAATCCTTGATGATGAACATAGGACTTGTTTGAATGAATGCATGCTAGATTGGGATTGAGAAGGAATAAAGGCTTTTAATCTCATTGTTTACATTTTAAATCTTTTAATTGCGCTCTTAGTTTTGCAAGTATTTAAGTTTCAATTTAGTTGGTTAATCTTTAGTTACTCATTAGTTAAACAAGCAACCGAATTCACCAAATTCTAAAGACTCCGAAGAAGAGGAGGAAATCGTTGTGCAACGAACAAGAATGGCAGAACATGAAAGTGGGTTGACTCATATTACAAACCGGTTGATTATGAGGATCACTCACCCACTGTTTATCCCGTTATGAATGCAGGAAACAACCAAAGATTAGATGTCTGTCCTCAATTATATGCAATTCTGTCAACTTACCAAGGTATGGCTGATATGGCGGAAATGGACGGTTTTATTCGTGCGGTGTCATTAGGCCGCAGGACGTCAGATTCAGTTGATCAAGGTAGCATACAGTGGTTTTGTTTATTTATATTGTGCGGGGCCTAAATTTACTTTTAACTTTCTAAGGTGTAGAAGGTGTAAGTTAACCTAGGGTCGTGTTTTTGAATGGATTAACGAATTGAAGATCAAGTGGGTAACTGTCTTTTAGTTAAATTACCTAGATAAAGGATAGTAGTTGGTTTAAGCTAAAGGTCCTAAGTACGGGAAAGTAAATAAAGTGGAAGGATATCCGGAGTATGCAGATCAGGGAAATGTTGACCAATATATCAGCTTTGGGTTAGGGAAAGGTAATTATGCTTATGTTAGGGCTATGTTTAGAATGATGTAGATCTGGTTGGATGAGCCAATTACACAGACCTACTTATCTCTTGACTCTCGGAGTTCTTTTTGAGTAGTGAAAAGTATGTCACTCGGTTGTATAATTGAAACCTCGGAGGTTATCCTTAGTAAAGTACTAGGTTTATTAGTGAGTTAAGCTCTAATTCTAACCCTCGTTATCAGTTTAGTTAACTGAATAACAACGTGCCGTGTTGATTGAACACTGATCATAAACGGAAGGAGTCTGTTGGTTTAAGTTGGCAAAACCTTGAATGGAAACTAACAACCATTTCATCATACTAATGAGATCATATCAATCTAAACATTATACAGCATTACAGTTGATATATTGAAAGTAAAGCAGATATAAACCTAATAGATATCTAGACAGTTGATATGAGTTAGTCTTAAGGCAACAATCAAACAAGAACATGCAGTAGGTTTGGGTCATACAGTAAATGCACTAACTAGATCTTAACAGCTCATAAGAGGTCTCTTTGGAACAGTCAATAGGCATACTGGGGGCCTTAATCCTATGAAGTAGCTAATTTCATATAGGTGGACAAGTCTTGATCACAACCTAGGTTGGTCAATCCTTTAGATGCTAGCATACAAATCTATCAGACTTACTAGTTCAATATTACGACAGTAATCGTACTAAATTAACATAATTACACTAACCCAAAACTTCTATCATGGCAATATACAGAGTAATTAAGCTATCATGGTAATATCGAAACGCATTATTATACATACAAGATAAGAACACATGTTTAATACAAAAGATAAGCGTTTCGGATAAAAACCTGAAAAGGCTGAAGAAATCTGCCCGAGATCGCAGGGACTCGCCGTGATATCCTCCGAAAAATAAAAGCTAAGCTAGCTACTACTAAAAACTAACTAAAAAGCTTGAAAAAATAAAGTGAATTACAATTTGAGTGTGTGTTGAAATGGATAGAAAGAGCCCTTTAAATAAACTTAAAATTTGCCTGCAAACGGCTGGCAGGCCGTTTGGCAAGTCGTTTGGCAGGCCGTTTGCAGGGGCCGTTTGCCAATCCAGCCCGTTTGTAGGGGCCGTTTAACTTGGGTGTGTGGCAGGTCGTTTGCAAGTTTGGCAGGCCGTTTGCTTGCCTGGTCAGCTGAAATTCACTAGATCGTAACTTGATTTCTTGTCTTTCACCGTTTTTGCTCTAGATTCTTCGTTTTTGCTCTGTTTTACTTGATTCTTTTTGCATCGCCTTTGTAATTACTTAATCTACAAAATCAACCAAAAAAGCGATAATTTTGCCGAAAAAGTTTGAATCTTTATTGATTTCGGGCCTAATATTGGGGTAAAAACGTGACTTTTTGGCCGATATCAATGGCCTCGGAAGATTCGTATGAATACATTACAGAATTTAATGAGATTTGTGCTACAAATCAAGTTAACGGCTTCACATATGAGGAGGTATCTCTTCGTCTATTTCTTTATTCATTAAAAGACAAGGCCAAACATTGGTTCTTCTCTTTACCCGCACGAAGCATCACTACTTGGGCTGAAATGTCCCGTTCATATTGATTATAAACGTTCCATATTAATTGATTTCGTTACGAGGTTTTGACCTCTATATGAGACGTTTTTCAAAGACTGCATTCGTTTTTAAAACAAACCATAACCTTTATTTTATCGACAAGGTTAAAAAGACTCCACTTAGATTATCCAGAAATGATAATCTAAAATATCACACTTACACACTACCAATACATATTGGTTTACAATATTAATATGTTACAACAAAATAAATCTCGAATGCAGTTTTTAAACAATATAATACAAGCATGCTGACTCCAAATCTTGTCCATTTATTAGCATGCAACAGCGGAAGCTCTTAATAATCACCTGAGAATAAACATGCTTTAAACGTCAACAAAAATGTTGGTGAGTTATAGGTTTAACCAATATATATCAAATCGTAACAATAGACCACAAGATTTCATATTTCAATATACATCCCATACATAGAGATAAAAATCATTCATATGGTGAACACCTGGTAACCGACATTAACAAGATGCATATATAAGAATATCCCCATCATTCCGGGACACCCTTCGGATATGATATAAATTTCGAAGTACTAAAGCATCCGGTACTTTGGATGGGGCTTGTTGGGCCCGATAGATCTACCTTTAGGATTCGCGTCAATTAGGGTGTCTGTTCCCTAATTCTTAGATTACCAGACTTAATAAAAAGGGGCATATTCGATTTCGATAATTCAACCATAGAATGTAGTTTCACGTACTTGTGTCTATTTTGTAAATCATTTATAAAACCTGCATGTATTCTCATCCCAAAAATATTAGATTTTAAAAGTGGGACTATAACTCACTTTCACAGATTTTTACTTCGTCGGGAAGTAAGACTTGGCCACTGGTCGATTCACGAACCTATAACAAATATGTACATATATATCAAAGTATGTTCAAAATATATTTACAACACTTTTAATACATTTTGATGTTTTAAGTTTATTAAGTCAGCTGTCCTCGTTAGTAACCTACAACTAGTTGTCCACAGTTAGATGTACAGAAATAAATCGATATATATATTATCTTGAATCAATCCACGACCCAGTGTATACATATCTCAGTATTGATCACAAATCAAACTATATATATTTTGAAATCAACCTCAACCCTGTATAGCTAACTCCAACATTCACATATAGAGTGTTTATGGTTGTTCCAAAATATATATAGATGTGTCGACATGATAGGTCGAAACATTGTATACATGTCTATGGTATCTCAAGATTACATAATATACAATACAAGTTGATTAAGTTATGGTTGGAATAGATTTGTTACCAAATTTCACGTAGCTAAAATGAGAAAAATTATCCAATCTTGTTTTACCAATAACTTCTTCATTTTAAATCCGTTTTGAGTGAATCAAATTGCTATGGTTTCATATTGAACTCTAATTTAAGAATCTAAACAGAAAAGTATAGGTTTATAGTTGGAAAATTAAGTTACATGTCAATTACTAAAGAGGTAGTCATTTCCGTTGAAAAAACGACATCTTGATGACCATTTTGGAAAACATACTTTCACTTTGAGTTTAACCATGATTTTTGGATATAGTTTCATGTTCATAAGAAAAATCATTTTCCCAAAAGAACAACTTTTAAATCAAAGTTTATCATAGTTTTTAATTAACTAACCCAAAACATCCCGCGGTGTTACTACGACGGCGTATGTCCGGTTTTACGGTGTTCTTCGTGTTTCCAGATTTTAAATCATTAAGTTAGCATATCATATAGATATAGAACATGTATTTAGTTGATTTTAAAAGTCATGTTAGAAGGATTAACTTTTGTTTGTGAACAAGTTTAGAATTAACTAAACTATGTTCTAGTGATTACAAGTTTAAACCTTCGAATAAGATAGCTTTATATGTATGAATCGAATGATTTTATGAACATCATTACTACCTCAAGTTCCTTGGATAAACCTACTGGAAATGAGAAAAATGGATCTAGCTTCAAAGGATCCTTGGATGGCTTGAAAGTTCTTGAAGCAGAATCATGACACGAAAACAATTTCAAGTAAGATTTCCACTCGAAATAAGATTGTTATAGTTATAGAAATTGAATTAAAGTTTGAATATGATTATTACCTTATATTAGAAAGATAACCTACTGTAAATAACAAAGGTTTCTTGATCTTGGATGATTACTTGGAATGGATTTAGAAAACTTGGAAGTAAACTTCCAATCTTGGAAGTATTCTTGATTTTATGAAACTAGAACTTTTGGAATTTATGAAGAACACTTAGAACTTGAAGATAGAACTTGAGAGAGATCAATTAGATGAAGAAAATTGAAGAATGAAAGTGTTTGTAGGTGTTTTTGGTCGTTGGTGTATGGATTAGATATAAAGGATATGTAATTTTGTTTTCATGTAAATAAGTCATGAATGATTACTCATATTTTTGTAATTTTATGAGATATTTCATGCTAGTTGCCAAATGATGGTTCCCACATGTGTTAGGTGACTCACATGGGCTGCTAAGAGCTGATCATTGGAGTGTAAATACCAATAGTACATACATCTAAAAGCTGTGTATTGTACGAGTACGAATACGGGTGCATACGAGTAGAATTGTTGATGAAACTGAACGAGGATGTAATTGTAAGCATTTTTGTTAAGTAGAAGTATTTTGATAAGTGTCTTGAAGTCTTTCAAAAGTGTATGAATATATATTAAAACACTACATGTATATACATTTTAACTGAGTCGTTAAGTCATCGTTAGTCGTTACATGTAAGTGTTGTTTTGAAACCTTTAGGTTAACGATCTTGTTAAATGTTGTTAACCCAATGTTTATAATATCAAAAGAGATTTTAAATTATTATATTATCATGATATTATGATGTACGAATATCTCTTAATATGATATATATACATTAAATGTCGTTACAACGATAATCGTTACATATATGTCTCGTTTCAAAATCATTAAGTTAGTAGTCTTGTTTTTACATATGTAGTTCATTGTTAATATACTTAATGATATGTTTACTTATAATAATATCATGTTAACTATATATATAACCATATATATGTCATCATATAGTTTTTACAAGTTTTAACGTTCGTGAATCACCGGTCAACTTGGGTGGTCAATTGTCTAGATGAAACCTATTTCAATTAATCAAGTCTTAACAATTTTGATTGCTTAACATGTTGGAAACACTTAATCATGTAAAATAACAATTTCATTTAATATATATATAAACATGGAAAAGTTCGGGTCACTACAGTACCTACCCGTTAAATAAATTTCGTCCCGAAATTTTAAGCAGTTGGAGGTGTTGACGTATCTTCTGGAAATAAATGCGGGTATTTCGTCTTCATCTGATCTTCTCATTCCCAGGTGAACTCGGGTCCTCTACGAGCATTCTATCGAACCTTAACAATTGGTATCTTGTTTTGCTTAAGTCTTTTAACCTCACGATCCATTATTTCGACGGGTTCTTCGATGAATTGAAGTTTTTCGTTGATTTGGATTTCATCTAATGGAATAGTGAGATCTTCTTTAGGAAAACATTTCTTCAAATTTGAGACGTGGAAAGTGTTATGAACAGCCGCGAGTTGTTGAGGTAACTCAAGTCGGTAAGCTACTGGTCCGACACGATCAATAATCTTGAATGGTCCAATATACCTTGCATTTAATTTCCCTCGTTTACCAAATCGAACAACGCCTTTCCAAGGTGCAACTTTAAGCATGACCATCTCTCCAATTTCAAATTCTATATCTTTTCTTTTAATGTCAGCGTAGCTCTTTTGTCGACTTTGGGCGGTTTTCAACCGTTGTTGAATTTGGATGATCTTCTCGGTAGTTTCTTGTATTATCTCCGGACCCGTAATCTGTCTATCCCCCACTTCACTCCAACAAATCAGAGACCTGCACTTTCTACCATAAAGTGCTTCAAACGGCGCCATCTCAATGCTTGAATGGTAGCTGTTGTTGTAGGAAAATTCTGCTAACGGTAGATGTCGATCCCAACTATTTCCGAAATCAATAACACATGCTCGTAGCATGTCTTCAAGCGTTTGTATCGTCCTTTCGCTCTGCCCATCAGTTTGTGGATGATAGGCAGTACTCATGTCTAGACGAGTTCCTAATGCTTGCTGTAATGTCTGCCAGAATCTTGAAATAAATCTACCATCCCTATCAGAGATAATAGAGATTGGTATTCCATGTCTGGAGACGACTTCCTTCAAATACAGTCGTGCTAATTTCTCCATCTTGTCATCTTCTCTTATTTGAAGGAAGTTTGCTGATTTGGTGAGACGATCAACTATTACCCAAATAGTATCAAAACCACTTGCAGTCCTTGGCAATTTAGTGATGAAATCCATGGTAATGTTTTCCCATTTCCATTCCGGGATTTCGGGTTGTTGAAGTAGACCTGATGGTTTCTGATGCTCAGCTTTGACCTTAGAACACGTCATACATTCTCCTACGTATTTAGCAACATCGGCTTTCATACCCGGCCACCAAAAATGTTTCTTGAGATCCTTGTACATCTTCCCCATTCCAGGATGTATTGAGTATCTGGTTTTATGAGCTTCTCTAAGTACCATTTCTCTCATATCTCCAAATTTTGGTACCCAAATCCTTTCAGCCCTATACCGGGTTCCGTCTTCCCGAATATTAAGATGCTTCTCCGATCCTTTGGGTATTTCATCCTTTAAATTTCCCTCTTTTAAAACTCCTTGTTGCGCCTCCTTTATTTGAGTAGTAAGGTTATTGTGAATCATTATATTCATAGATTTTACTCGAATGGGTTCTCTGTCCTTCCTGCTCAAGGCTTCGGCTACCACATTTGCCTTCCCCGGGTGGTAACGAATTTTAAAGTCGTAATCATTCAACAATTCAATCCACCTACGCTGCCTCATATTCAGTTGTTTTTGATTAAATATGTGTTGAAGACTTTTGTGGTCGGTATATATAATACTTTTGACCCCATATAAGTAGTGCCTCCAAGTCTTTAATGCAAAAACAACCACGCCTAATTCCAAATCATGCGTCGTATAATTTTGTTCGTAAATCTTCAATTGTCTAGACGCATAAGCAATTACTTTTGTTCGTTGCATTAATACACAACCGAGACCTTGCTTTGAGGTGTCACAATATATCACAAAATCATCATTCCCTTCAGGTAATGACAATATAGGTGCCGTAGTTAACTTTTTCTTCAATAACTGAAACGCTTTCTCTTATTCATCCTTCCATTCAAATTTCTTCCCTTTATGCGTTAATGCAGTCAAGGGTTTTGCTATTCTGGAAAAATCTTAGATGAACCTTCTGTAGTAACCAGCTAGTCCTAAAAACTGGCGTATGTGTTTCAGAGTTTTCGGGGTTTCCCACTTTTCAACAGTTTCTATCTTTGCCGGATCCACCTTAATACCTTCTTTGTTCACTATGTGACCAAGGAATTGAACTTCTTCCAACCAAAATGCACACTTTGAAAACTTAGCGTACAATTCTTCCTTCCTCAATACTTCTAACACCTTTCTCAAATGTTCACCATGTTCTTGGTCATTCTTTGAGTAAATAAGTATGTCATCAATGAAAACAATGACAAACTTGTCAAGGTATGGTACACACACTCGGTTCATAAGGTCCATGAACACAGCTGGTGCATTAGTTAAACCAAACGGCATGACCATAAACTTGTAATGACCGTAACGTGTTCTGAAAGCAGTCTTTGGAATATCATCTTCTTTCACCCGCATTTGATGATACCCGGAACGTAAGTCAATCTTTGAATAAACAGACGAGCCTTGTAGTTGATCAAATAAGTCGTCTATTCTCGGTAGTGGGTAGCGGTTCTTGATGGTAAGTTTGTTCAACTCTCGGTAGTTGATACACAACCTGAATGTACCATCTTTCTTCTTGACAAACAAAACAGGAGCTCCCCACGGTGATGTGCTTGGTCGAATGAAACCACGCTCTAAAAGTTCTTGTAATTGGCTTTGCAGTTCTTTCATCTCGCTGGGTGCGAGTCTGTAAGGAGCACGAGCTATTGGTGCAGCTCCTGGTACAAGATCTATTTGAAATTCAACGGATCGATGTGTGGGTAATCCCGGTAATTCTTTCGAAAATACATCGGGAAATTCTTTTGCGACGGGAACATCATTGATGCTCTTTTCTTCAGTTTGTACTTTCTCGACGTGTGCTAGAACAACATAGCAACCTTTTCTTATTAGTTTTTGTGCCTTCAAACTACTAATAAGATGTAGCTTCATGTTGCCCTTTTCTCCGTACACCATTAAGGGTTCTGCTTCTTCTCGTACAATGCAAATTGTATTTTTATAACAAACGATCTCTGCTTTCACCTTCTTCAGCCAGTCCATGCCAACTATTACATCAAAACTCCCTAACTCTACTGGTATCAAATCAATCTTAAATATTTTGCTACCCAGTTTAATTTCTCGATTCCGGCATATATTATCTGCTGAAATTAATTTACCGTTTGCTAATTCGAGTAAAAATTTACTATCCAACGGCGTCAATGGACAACTTAATTTAGCACAAAAATCTCTACTCATATAGCTTCTATTCGCACCCGAATCAAATAAAACGTAAGCAGATTTATTGTCAATAAGAAACGTACCCGTAACAAGCTCCGGGTTTTCCTGTGCCTCTGCCGCATTATTATTGAAAACTCTTCCACGGCCTTGTCCATTCGTGTTCTCCTGGTTCGGGCAATTTCTAATAATGTGGCCCGGTTTTCCACATTTATAACAAACTACATTGGCATAACTTGCTCCGACACTACTTGCTCCGCCGTTACTCATTCCGACACCATTTGTTCCTTTCGTTCTGTTAACCCCTGGTCCGTAGACCTCACACTTCGCCACGCTATGACCATTTCTTTTACACTTGTTGCAAAATTTGGTGCAGAACCCCGAGTGATACTTTTCACACCTTTGGCATAGCTGCTTCTGATTGTTGTTATTGCGGTTGTTATTGTTGTTGGGATGATTGTTGTAGTTGCTGTTGTTATTGTTGTTGTTGTTGTTAGGTCGTTTGTTGTAGTTGCGACTGATGTTGCGATTGTTGGGATAGTTGTTGCGATTATTGTTGTAATTGTTGTTGTTGTTGTTGTTGTTGTATTAGTGATTCTTATCACCGTTTTCCTCCCACTTTCTTTTGACTTGCTTCACATTGGCCTCTTCAGCCATCTGTTCTTTAATTCTTTCCTCAATCTGGTTCACTAGTTTGTGAGCCATTCTACATGCCTGTTGTATGGAGGCGGGCTCGTGTGAACTTATATCTTCTTGGATTCTTTCCGGTAATCCTTTCACAAACGCGTCGATCTTCTCTTCCTCATCTTCGAACGCTCCCGAACACAATAGGCACAATTCTGTGAATCGTCTTTCGTACGTGGTAATATCAAATCCTTGGGTTCGTAACCCTCTAAGTTCTGTCTTGAGCTTATTGACCTCGGTTCTGGGACGGTACTTCTCGTTCATCAAGTGCTTGAATGCTGACCACGGTAGTGCGTACGCATCGTCCTGTCCCACTTGCTCTAGATAGGTATTCCACCATGTTAACGCAGAACCTGTGAAGGTATGTGTAGCGTACTTCACTTTGTCCTCTTCAGTACACTTACTTATGGCAAACACTGATTCGACCTTCTCGGTCTACCGTTTCAATCCGATCGGTTCTTCGGTTCCATCAAATTCCAAAGGTTTGCAGGCAGTGAATTCTTTGTAGGTGCATCCTACACGATTTCCTGTACTGCTAGATTCAAGGTTATTGTTGGTATGTAGCGCAGCCTGTACTGCGGCTATGTTTGAAGCAAGAAAAGTACGGAATTCCTCTTCATTCATATTCACGGTGTGTCGAGTAGTCGGTGCCATTTCCTTCAAAATAGTCAAATGGAACAAGTTAATCATATAGAATAGTAAGAGTAGTTAATAGTATTTCGTAGCATAATATGAACTCATTTATAAAAGCTTTTTCTTTATATTAGCGTTTTATAAGTTTAAATTCGGGTAGTACCTACCCGTTAAGTTCATACTTAGTAGCTAATATACAATTCAACTACTACAATTCTATAGGAAAAACTGATTATAATAATATTTCGCGTTCAAACTTTTATACAATATTTTACAAACTTACAATACCGCTTATTTTACATAAAGCATGAAAT
This sequence comes from Rutidosis leptorrhynchoides, assembly GCF_046630445.1. Taxonomy (NCBI): domain Eukaryota; kingdom Viridiplantae; phylum Streptophyta; class Magnoliopsida; order Asterales; family Asteraceae; genus Rutidosis; species Rutidosis leptorrhynchoides. Next base: position 133,079,243 of record NC_092343.1, read on the forward strand.
ATAGCACACAATAACTTTGATACAAGATAGTTGTGAAGATAATTCTAGCTAGTACACAAGTCGTTCAGCAAAGGAAATAAAGACACGTAATTCATACGTCCAGAAACAAGTCATGCATTCTGGTTTTATTAGGACTACTTCCCATCCTTGGTCTTGTGGAACATAACTGTTGTGCCGTTGATAAGACAGCGTGTTGTAACGTCGTCAAAGGGACGAGGGTTACGTAATGTCCAACAGTCCCGTAACAATCTAAAAACCTCATTTCTTACCCCAATTACAGACTCCGTCACATGTGGGAACATTTTGTTTAATAGTTGTAGTCCGATGTTCTTTTTCTCACTTTGGTGAGAAGCGAACATTACTAACCCGTAAGCATAACATGCTTCTTTATGTTGCATGTTAGCCGCTTTTTCTAAATCATGAAGTCCTATGTTCGGATACAATGAGTCAAAATAATTTCTTAACCTGTTGCGTAAAATAGCACTTGGGTTCCCCGCAATATATGCGTCAAAGTAAACACATCGTAACTTATGGATTTCCCAATGTGATATCCCCCATCTTTCAAATGAAATTCTCTTATAAACCAAGGCATTCTTGGAACGTTCTTCGAATGTCTTACAAACTGATTTCGCCGTAAATAGTTGTGCCGAAGAATTCTGACCGACTCTAGACAAGATTTCATCAATCATGTCTCCGGGTAGGTCTTCTAAAATATTGGGTTGTCTATCCATTTTGTGTTTTTATACTGTAAAATAGACAAGAGTTAGATTCATAAAAGATACTTATTAATACAAGCAGTTTTTACATATATCATAAAGCATAAGCACACTATATTACATATATTACACCACACGAATACAACTATCTTATTCTGACTCGCTCGTTTCTTCTTCTTCGGTTTTGGTTCGTTTTGCCAAGTTTCTAGGGATATATGATGTTCCCCTAATACGAGCTGTCGTTTTCCATAACGGTTTAGAAAAACCTGGTGGTTTAGAGGTTCCCGGGTCATTGTTACAACTTAAGGACTTCGGGGGTTGACGATACATATAAAGTTCATCGGGGTTGGAGTTAGGTTTCTCTATTTTTATGCCCTTTCCCTTATTATTTTCTTTTGCCTTTTTAAATTCAGTTGGGGTAATTTCTATAACATCATTGGAATTCTCGTCGGAATCCGATTCATCGGAGAATTGGTAATCCTCCCAATATTTTGCTTCCTTGGCGGAAACACCATTGACCATAATTAACCTTGGTCGGTTGGTTGAGGATTTTCTTTTACTTAACCATTTTATTATTTCCCCCACTGGTTCTATTTCTTCCTCCGGTTCCTCCTCTTCCGGTTCTGATTCTTCTTCCGGTTCTGATTCTTCTTCCGGTTCCTCTTCGGGAACTTGTGAATCAGTCCAATATATATTCGACTCTTCGTTATTATTAGGTGAGTCAATGGGATTTGTGCTAGAGGTAGACATCTATCACACAATATCAAACATGTTAAGAGATTAATATATCACATAATATATACATGTTAATAATATATAGTTTTCAACAAAAATGTTAAGCAATCATTTTTAAAGAAAACACGGTCGAAGTCCAGACTCACTAATGCATCCTAACAAACTCGATAAGACACACTAATGCAAATTTTCTGGTTCTCTAAGACCAACGCTCGGATACCAACTGAAATGTCCCGTTCATATTGATTATAAACGTTCCATATTAATTGATTTCGTTGCGAGGTTTTGACCTCTATATGAGACGTTTTTCAAAGACTGCATTCGTTTTTAAAACAAACCATAACCTTTATTTTATCGACAAGGTTAAAAAGACTCCACTTAGATTATCCAGAAATGATAATCTAAAATATCACACTTACACACTACCAATACATATTGGTTTACAATATTAATATGTTACAACAAAATAAATCTCGAATGCAGTTTTTAAACAATATAATACAAGCATGCTGACTCCAAATCTTGTCCATTTATTAGCATGCAATAGCGGAAGCTCTTAATAATCACCTGAGAATAAACATGCTTTAAACGTCAACAAAAATGTTGGTGAGTTATAGGTTTAACCTATATATATCAAATCGTAACAATAGACCACAAGATTTCATATTTCAATACACATCCCATACATAGAGATAAAAATCATTCATATGGTGAACACCTGGTAACCGACATTAACAATATGCATATATAAGAATATCCCCATCATTCCGGGACACCCTTCGGATATGATATAAATTTCGAAGTACTAAAGCATCCGGTACTTTGGATGGGGCTTGTTGGGCCCGATAGATCTACTTTTAGGATTCGCGTCAATTAGGGTGTCTGTTCCCTAATTCTTAGATTACCAGACTTAATAAAAAGGGGCATATTCGATTTCGATAATTCAACCATAGAATGTAATTTCACGTACTTGTGTCTATTTTGTAAATCATTTATAAAACCTGCATGTATTCTCATCCCAAAAATATTAGATTTTAAAAGTGGGACTATAACTCACTTTCACAGATTTTTACTTCGTCGGGAAGTAAGACTTGGCCACTGGTCGATTCACGAACCTATAACAAATATGTACATATATATCAAAGTATGTTCAAAATATATTTACAACACTTTTAATACATTTTGATGTTTTAAGTTTATTAAGTCAGCTGTCCTCGTTAGTAACCTACAACTAGTTGTCCACAGTTAGATGTACAGAAATAAATCGATATATATATTATCTTGAATCAATCCACGACCCAGTGTATACATATCTCAGTATTGATCACAAATCAAACTATATATATTTTGAAATCAACCTCAACCCTGTATAGCTAACTCCAACATTCACATATAGAGTGTTTATGGTTGTTCCAAAATATATATAGATGTGTCGACATGATAGGTCGAAACATTGTATACATGTCTATGGTATCTCAAGATTACATAATATACAATACAAGTTGATTAAGTTATGGTTGGAATAGATTTGTTACCAAATTTCACGTAGCTAAAATGAGAAAAATTATCCAATCTTGTTTTACCCATAACTTCTTCATTTTAAATCCGTTTTGAGTGAATCAAATTGCTATGGTTTCATATTGAACTCTAATTTAAGAATCTAAACAGAAAAGTATAGGTTTATAGTCGGAAAATTAAGTTACATGTCAATTACTAAAGAGGTAGTCATTTCCGTCAAAAAAACGACATCTTGATGACCATTTTGGAAAACATACTTTCACTTTGAGTTTAACCATGATTTTTGGATATAGTTTCATGTTCATAAGAAAAATCATTTTCCCAGAAGAACAACTTTTAAATCAAAGTTTATCATAGTTTTTAATTAACTAACCAAAAACAGCCCGCGGTGTTACTACGACGGTGTATGTCCGGTTTTACGGTGTTCTTCGTGTTTGCAGATTTTAAATCATTAAGTTAGCATATCATATAGATATAGAACATGTGTTTAGTTGATTTTAAAAGTCATGTTAGAAGGATTAACTTTTGTTTGTGAACAAGTTTAGAATTAACTAAACTATGTTCTAGTGATTACAAGTTTAAACCTTCGAATAAGATAGCTTTATATGTATGAATCGAATGATGTTATGAACATCATTACTACCTCAAGTTCCTTGGATAAACCTACTGGAAATTAGAAAAATGGATCTAGCTTCAAAGGATCCTTGGATGGCTTAAAAGTTCTTGAAGCAGAATCATGACATGAAAACAATTTCAAGTAAGATTTCCACTCGAAATAAGATTGTTATAGTTATAGAAATTGAATTAAAGTTTGAATATGATTATTACCTTATATTAGAAAGATAACCTACTGTAAATAACAAAGGTTTCTTGATCTTGGATGATTACTTGGAATGGATTTAGAAAACTTGGAAGTAAACTTGCAATCTTGGAAGTATTCTTGATTTTATGAAACTAGAACTTTTGGAATTTATGAAGAACACTTAGAAATTGAAGATAGAACTTGAGAGAGATCAATTAGATGAATAAAATTGAAGAATGAAAGTGTTTTTAGGTGTTTTTGGTCGTTAGTGTATGGATTAGATATAAAGGATATGTAATTTTGTTTTCATGTAAATAAGACATGAATGATTACTCATATTTTTGTAATTTTATGAGATATTTCATGCTAGTTGCCAAATGATGGTTCCCACATGTGTTAGGTTACTCACATGGGCTGCTAAGAGCTGATCATTGGAGTGTATATACCAATAGTACATACATCTAAAAGTTGTGTATTGTACGAGTACGAATACGGGTGCATACGAGTAGAATTGTTGATGAAACTGAATGAGGATGTAATTGTAAGTATTTTTGTTAAGTAGAAGTATTTTGATAAGTGTCTTGAAGTCTTTCAAAAGTGTATGAATACATATTAAAACACTACATGTATATACATTTTAACTGAGTCGTTAAGTCATCGTTAGTCGTTACATGTAAGTGTTGTTTTGAAACCTTTAGGTTAACGATCTTGCTAAATGTTGTTAACCCAATGTTTATAATATAAAAAGAGATTTTAAATTATTATATTATCATGATATTATGATGTACGAATATCTCTTAATATGATATATATACATTAAATGTCGTTACAACGATAATCGTTACATATATGTCTCGTTTCAAAATCATTAAGTTAGTAGTCTTATTTTTACATATGTAGTTCATTGTTAATATACTTAATGATATGTTTACTTATCATAATATCATGTTAACTATATATATAACCATATATATGTCATCATATAGTTTTTACAAGTTTTAACGTTCGTGAATCACCGATCAACTTGGGTGGTCAATTGTCTATATGAAACCTATTTCAATTAATCAAGTCTTAACAAGTTTGATTGCTTAACATGTTGGAAACACTTAATCATGTAAAATAACAATTTCATTTAATATATATATATAAACATGGAAAAGTTCGGGTCACTACATGGGCCATGATGAAAAAGAAGTTCCTAAAGGAATTGTATCCAATAAGTAAAAACTTCAGATATGCGGATGCAAATTAAATCATTTACACAATTACCATGAGAACTTTTCCATGAAGCATATGAGCGTTTGAGGGTATTACTTCAAGCTTGTCCCCACCATGATATATCAAAATGGTAACTTGTCAAAGTTTTCTTTGATAGCTTAGATTCTAAAAATATGCAATTCCTTTTGGCAGCTAGTGGTGATTCCCTTTTCACCCGAAATAGTGTTTATGAGTGGGCCTTCTTTGAGCAACTAAGCAAGGGTTCTAATACCCAAGCTGCGGTTATTCGAAAAGACACCACTACCGCTCGAGCTAACTATGTGGTTAACTCCAAAAGACCATCTAGGAGTGTGGACCAAGTACTAGACGAGCTTAGGAACCTGTACTTTAACATCTTGAGCCAGGGTAGTTTTGTTAATGATGTGCAGGTCCAGGATGTATGTGCAAACTGTGTTAATGCATCTTACTATATACACGAGTGTAAGATGATGATACCAGTTATGGAAGAACAGGTTAATGAAATTCGGAGGAGGAAAAATGATACATTCTCCAACACCTACAACCCGGGTTGGAGAAATCACCCAAATTTCAGCTGGAGCAACAACAACAACGCGTTGAATGCCAACTAATTTCAAACCCAAACAACCAAAGACAACAAAATGACTACCAAATCCAGGGAAATTACCAACGTCAATACCAAAACCCGAATTAATATCCTAACCAAAACGAAACTATCACAACCAACAATAAAGAACATCTAACAACAACCACCACCTAACCAACCACCAAGTATTGATGATAAAATGGATGATTTTATGGAGGAGGTGAGAAAAATGATGGAGTTACAAAACAATTCGATTGGTGCATTTGTAAAGGATATTGGGAATATCGCTGAACAAAAGACTTATAGGGAACCGGGAAAAATTCTTAGCTACACTATTCTAAATCTGAATCACAGAGATAAGAAGCTCGGTCATGGAGTAAATATGGTAGGAACGTTGAGGAGTGGAAAAATATACAAGAACCAAGTGGAAGAACCAAAGCAAAAGCCACAGGAACACGATCCAGGTAAGTCTCAAATCATTCAGGATGAGGATGATGAAATTGTATGGGATGATGCGATGAAGGATCCATAGGATCTTGAGGATGGCATTAAACAAGTTGAAAAAGGAAATAGGAAACTAGAGGAATAGGATGTGGAGGTTACTACCATTCCTTTTCCTCAAGCTTTTGAATCACCAAACCAATTTCCTTACAGAAAGAAAGGGCCAAAATAAGAGGACTTGTGGGAAACCTTTAGAAAAGTTCAAATTAATATTCTACTTATCGATGCTATAAAGAAAATTCCGTCATGTGAAAATATTATAAAAGATTTTTGAGTCCATAACGAAAACTCGGGCATCGGTCCCCAAAAAGGTGGATTAACTGAACACTTGAGTGCGGTTATTTCGGGTACACTCCCACCGAAATTAAAAGACGCCAGGACCCCATTATACACCTACTAATAACAGCCGAATTCCTTGAAATCCCATTGGTCCACGTAGGCCTTTTTTTACTGCTCACGATTTGCATACCTTCTCAACCACACAAAATTATAGGGTTTCTTTTCTTTTTCTTCAACCCGACATCTCCCGACACTTCTTCTGTCAACCATGCTTTCTCCCTTACCTTCAACCTCACCTCCTTTCTTCATTATTCAACAAAAACACGCCAGCCCCGTATCATATTTCAGATGTGAATATTTCTTCATAAGCGTATCCTCCCCAAAAAACAATTTAGGGTTCCTCAAAATCGGATGCAATGTCCAGATGCGGTAATCGTATTTAGATCTTCACGATCTACACAGGTATTTTAATTTGTGCTTATGATTTAAAATTTCTATTTCTTCTTGAAAATTATTGTTGTCAGGTATGATTTTTTTCATACAATAATGCTTATGATTGCTTCAATTGATTTCTCTGTATCGTTTGAATACAGAGTCTAATTGTTGACTTGAAATGGATTCGCAGGTATTTATTTATAGTATTTCTTTTGATTTAGGGTTTTTAATAGCGCTACAATCCATCTTTGAAAAACCCTAATATATGAGTCTCTTGGATTGATCAGGCATTCATTCTTTAAATTTCTATTTCTCTTCTGATGATCATGTATTCATACTTTCATCTCTTTAATTTTGACTTTATTATATATATATTTTTTATAACATATCTGCTTGAATTTATTCTATTTGGTTTTAAAGTTAATCACGCCGGAATTTTGTAGAAGATGCGTACGGAGGACCACACCATTCGTAACCAATTTTAATGCCGATATAGAGTGTAATGGAGGTTAGATAAGTTGTCTTTTGATTTCAATTAACTACTTTTGATTAAGAGCTTTCATTTATTTAATATCTCGTTTGTAATATTAGATTAGATTTCTTATATATTATTGATGGATACATCGTTTGAAGAATAACAAATATTTCAAAGTTTTACTGTAACATCGTTGCTCAGAAAAGGAGAGAACCGAGGCCAATATTTTGTATGCAGATTTCATCAATTATGTGATCTATTTTTCTCTACCTAACAACATTGTTAGTAAATCTTGAAGTTTAGCAAAAAAGGATGAGGCATAGTTGTCGAAAGCTTGAAGTTTAGTAAGTTACATATTGATATAATGTTGTTTTTGTGAATATACCTCTCAAGAAGAATGCAGCTTCCCACAGGTTCTTATTGGATGCTCTTAACTCTTGATTTTGTATTTAGAATAATCTATTTTAGATATGAGCTTCATTTCTTTTCTACTAATGTGTATCCTGAAAGGGAGATGATATACACTGATTTATAGGTTGTTTTATTTTGTGCATTAGGATCAGAATACTAATAAAGAGTGTGTTTTAATTTTGGTCATCACATTTGCATGTAACAACTCATGAGGTTGATCTGGATATTGACAGCCCACATTCAAGACAAAAAAGGTGTCATGCAAACAAGATTCAGACTACATAGAGGTGATAGCAACTGTTGAATGGTAATATTCATAATTTCTGTTCATAAACTTACGATATTTGTACTTTGCATACCAAATAATGAAGAAAATATATGAATATATTAATGAATTATAAGTATCAGACTACATTGAGATGGTATCAACGCTTTTGGATATTCGCTTTTGCAGATTATGATTTGTGGCTATGGTGAATCCCATTTAGTTTTTGGTTTCAATTTTACGGTTTCTTTTCTTTTTGCTCATATTGATTGTGTTACAAGTTTCAGCAAAAAATGATGGTGACGATACATACGGGTATAATTTCGATCAAATTGGATGGTTAATGATTTAATAATGTGGAATGATGATGAAAAATCAACACTTTGGTTTGGGTTCGGTTCACTTTGTTTCATATCTTCCTGTTTCACAAAAGGCATTCACTTTAGGTGTGTGGTGATGATTATTACCCTCTTTCGAATTCTACTAAATATCATGATTTTTCATTTAGATTACAGGTTTGATCTTTTTATTCAGTATGATTTCTTTGAGATCTCAACACGCTCTTCTATGTTTGAGGGCTTCATTTTTCGCAAACATAATCCCTCAGAGGTAAGAAAAAAACGTTGCTGACTTTAAAATCGGTGATGTTATAACATACAATTACTGGTTTTTTTTAACTTGTAGGAGTCACAAATTTACATAAATGGTATTCAGAGCAACAGAGAAATTATGCTTCAAGAAGATGACATATTAAGGGCTACAAGAGTTGTATTTCCTACACTAATTTTTGCAATCTCGAAATCTCGATAATTGTTTTCAGGCGAACCGTCAATGATTGATTTGGTATTTATCTTGCAATTCAATTAAAATGCGTAGGTACATGTTGAAAGTGGGTTCTTTCATCAACACAAATATTTGAGACTACATCTGAAAGTTTGATTGTGTTTGACAGGAAAGAGTACACTTTTGAAGCATTCTTTTTCTACACGAAGTATAACTGTAAGCATTTTAGTCGTATGGTATAACTTAAAAAAGTTCTAATTGCTTTTCCTTGTCTATAAAGGTGTTATACAAATGTGTTATGCAGGTTGCTTGATATGTTTTGTTTGGTTTCAGAATCACATTTATGCCAACACGTTGGTTTACCGGAATTAAGGTGCAACAAACCTAATGGTTGCAATGAGCAAGGTACAATTTGAAATGCACTCTAGAATTATTGGCTTCATCGTTATTGTGTCGAGTAAGCAAGAATAACTGACAGACCTTCTAGATGACAGGTGAGGCTGGGGTGTGATAAGTAATTGTTGGAAATGTTAAATGGATTGGGTTCACTTGACATGCAAATTGATATTTGAGTGTATGCTGTTATAGGCTATGGGCGAAAATGTGGGGTTGGTAAAAACACATACTTCATATTAGAGGCTGATTAGAAATATCTATCGCTTTTACACTTATCATATACTCCGTAATAGATAGTCTATTTTTGAAATGCATACAAATCAAGTCAACATGTGTTAAACGGTTGCACAAAGTATGTTAATATTGCATACAACCCCATTTTGACATTTTTTCCAGAAGTTGAAGTCTACTTTTTTAAGCACTAAGTAATACATCTATATTCTACATTATATCATTGCATTACTGCAATCGAAGATGCATTGCAAGGTAATGTAACTTTTTGGTTCTTTGAAAAGTTTATAAACCATCATATTGAACTTAAAAGATGTGCATTAATCGAAGGTGCGTTGCGTAAGTTCTACGCTATTTGGCGATCGCCACTGCATTTCGATTTCGTGCTTATTGGTATGTATGTTGGTTTTAAATTTATTGTTGTTTGGATTCATTTTAAGATCATAGTTTTCTTGATTGTATGTATTTGTTGTTTTTTGGTGCCTATGTGATTGAAAGCATTCCAGGTATGTGGTGTTTCTGTTTCTATTTTTCGTGTTTCAAATTTTTTTTTTTTTGTTGTTGATGGTTTTTTTTTTTTTTTTTTTTTTTTTGCTTTTTTTTCATGTTTAATGTATGTGTCTGATATGTTTGTTTTCAATACTTTTGTTCCCTACTGCAGACGTTATTTGGATCTTAGATCAAATGTGAAACCTAGATGAAAGGCGGAAAACAATAACTAGGGTGAATCGAATACGTGTTTCACTTTAGGGATCAATCTAACCAACACTACGTTGATATAATCTACGCCTAGAGGTTTGTATTCGGTTGGGGTTTGGTCTGGGACTGTAATCACAGAGAATTACGATGGCTAAAGGGTATTGGGTGTGTAACCTAACAATGAAACCCAAAACCCGTATTTATATATAATCACAGTGACCATCGACCGGTGGTCTGGGACCTACGGTCGATAGTGATAGTCCCTCAACCGATGGTCTCTACCTTCGGTCGATGGTCTGAGCAGCCAACCAAACTGCTCGAACCATTTCACGTCATCATATTAAACAATCCAAACACAATGTATTAATGACGTAATCCTTACACGACTGAAATAGAAAATATAAAACGAATAGAACTCATTACAAAATAGAACTTGGGATTATGCACCAACAAACTCCCCTTAAGACCTAGTTCTATATCAAAAATCTTCAGTCGTCATTCAATTCATTCATACGGATCGATCACCATATTGTTCAAGTAACACAGCTTAGCTACTTTCACATGCTGTTCTGCTTACACCTTATTCTCGCGTCGATATAGCATACGATTATAATACAATGTAAAAATATCAGCCTCGGTACAGTTTCGCAGTCAAATCGGATCCAATACACGAATGCATTCAATATCATTCTCATTCACCTTATCCAAAACAATCACAGCTTCTTCAGAACGATCATCATAAAACCACCATCTGAATCTCTGACTCCAACTTTGCGGCAGTTTCCTCAATGGTACCTTCTTCATAGTCTTTGCCCGCTTGTACTTCACAATTCTTCGAGATTCACCAGTTCTAGGATTAACTTTGAAACTGATCCTAGGAAATTGTGGCCTTAAACCTTCCCAATTCTTTGAATTAAAAGCTATTCGAATCTTCTTCACCAGCAATGAAGATCGATCGTTCATTCCACAATACAGCATTCTCAACCTCGCAATCTGCATTAGCTCAAAGTACGGTAGTGACTTGAATTCGTGACCATGTTTGAAATAATCAATGCCAAACTCTCGCTTAACTGTAAACATGTTGAATTCTTCAATGTAAGCCCAGGCTAGAATTCTCCCTTCCGTACTCTTTCTCAGATTAATCATCTTCAAATATTTCGGCTCAAGCTTCGGTTTCTCACAATACTTTCTCATCCTCAAGATATCTCTCCAATCAACTTCCAACTTTTCAGTTCTTTCCTTGTGATATTTGACTGGCAAAAATCCTTCAGGCAGGACTTCAGTTCGTTCTTTATCTTTACACTTTCTATCCAAAAGTTCATCATTTGTTCTAAACAACTCCTCAAAACCAGGAAGATCCTCATTCTTATCATTTTGATATGTAGGAAAATCTTCATGAGTAACATCCTCAACTAAATCATCTAAATCTCTATCACTAAAATCCTCTCTAATCTCAGGGCCAAAAGAATCATCCTCAGATGGAGAATCGTTGGACTGTGCGTCAGCAGCTTTAGCTTCCTCTTGCTCTAGACGCACCAGTTCGTCCAGCTCTTCTCTAGAGAGGTTGTGAGGGATCTCTCACTCTTAGTGCTGTAGCTTTGGAGGAACCAGGAGCCTCCACCATCCGATTATCAGTCTCATCCTCAGGCATCTCAACCAGATCCAACTTCTCTTCCCACGCAGTCATCTTAGCCAGAGCTGATGCAGCCAACTCCTTAGGTTGAGAAGCTTCTCATTTCGCATCAGTTAATAACAACGATTGATCACCAACTTTTTTTTGCAACAGGTCAACTTGCAACGATAGCCTTGTAACATCTTCAGACTTAACACGATTCTCCGCCTTCAACTGCTAAATCTTCTCATCCATTTCCTTCCTCATTCTCAAATTATCGGCCATAGCTTGAACATACAAATCATTCAAATTGCGGAGAGTCGAGGAACTAACACCTCCTTCTGTTCCAGCATGAATCGGAGCTTCCGGAGTAGGCATAGAAACAGTCTCTTGGGAGACTTGTTGAACCACAGGTGGTGACTGTTGCGTTGGAGAACGTTGTTGTTGTTGTTGTTGTGAAGTTTGTTGTCTTTGAGTCTGCGATATCGGTGTCACTGGTTGAGTTCCAGCCAAAGATCCACCAGCATCTTTGTAAACCAACTTGAACCTTCTTTTCAACTTTATCTTTGTTGAAACCTGAGAACTCTCATCTTCAACCATTCTTCTTTTTGATCCCCTTGAAGCTTCTTCAACACCAACATTTGGATTAACATCGCCAATCTCATCAACTAATCCACCAGCACCTGACCCACCAGCCGCTTGAGTATTCACTGGTTGTTCTACTTCTTCATCACTATTCACTACCTCAAAATCAGGCTCTCTATCAGATAAGCTATTTTCATTTCTCCACTTCTTCCCTGGAGGACACTGATAAGATTCTTTCGCAAGATGACACACAAGCTTGCCATCATTAGCACTCTTCATCTGATTCAGCCGATTGAACGTAAGATCTGTCATATGCTTCAACTCAATGACGTCTTTTCTCAATCTAGGCAAATCAACAGTTTGACGATTGATCATAATTTGTAAGAACCTCGGATAAATCAGATATGACTTGCTCATTATATTCTCCACCAGTAGATCAAAGATAACTCCTGAGAAATTGAAATCAGCCTTCAAAACCAAAGCAGCAAACATTCCTTGATAGATCTCGCTCAGTTCATCAAATCCTCCTTGCAATGGGCTTAAGCACCTCAGCACAACAAGTGACAGATATCTATGCGGTGGAGTGAATCCACTTCTTTTAATCATTGCTCTCGTGATATCACCAGCATGTTTGCATCTTAGCACACATCCAGTAATCTTTGTCTTTGACAGCTTCTTCAGCATGTTCTCATCATCCTCGAATAAGAAAGTGTTTCAAATCGTATCTTCAGATATCTTAATCTCCTGACCACAAACAGTACTGACAATAAGCTTCCTGTCATCTTCGGTCTCAACCCTTGCATGTTCCCAGAACTCTCTCTGATGTGAGTAATAAGCAGTACAGGGCATAGAGATAGCATCAAATACTCTTGAACGTTTCAGAAACTCGATTACACCCTTGTACTTACCAGCATTAGGACCTTTCTCATTTAGACATGCAGTGAGATTGGAACCACTGTTAGCTTTCAATCCTGGAAGATCAATAGAAAACGGACCCCCCGAAGACTCAGTATCGGATCCATGTGAAATGTTTTCTGGATCAGCTTGAACACCTGACATTATGAAAATAACTGCAAACACAATTCAAATCAGCACAGAGTATTCATGACATATTTAGACATCACATGGTGGTCATAACAGAATATATTACATCATTCAATCTATGATACCAAAGTGACAATACCCTGTTCGAAGTACGATTATTACAGACATAGAATAGTGTATCAATGCTAACAGACTAGCATCATCAAATTACATACTAAGCTGATAATACATAATAACAAAGACAAACACAGAAACAAAAACTCATAAACACTTATCCCACAATGGGATTCTCTGGCACGAGCTTTTCCTCATATTGAACCACACCAAGTTTCTCAAACACATTATGCAATAAGGCTGCATACGGAAATGGTTCTTCCATCTCAAGAAAATCTTTCATCACATGAATGAGAAAGTGGCCCATATTCACTTGAATACCCTCTAGTAGGCAATACAAAAGCAGAGCTTCAGTACCAGATAATAGATTATCTCCTTCTCTCCTAAAGGCCACATTACTTTTGATTATTCTAAAGTGAATCTCATGTTGTTGTGACACCTCTTCATCACTAATCTCAACCCTACCGGTATTGACTACTTTCCCTGGCTTACATAACCTTGCCATTATGTTAGACAGTTTGAATCTGTTGGGAATCTTTCGAAGATCTTTGCTAGGATATAGTATTTTAACCCCAGTTTAAGGAACATTTAACAGGTTTGAGAATTCCTCCACGGTCCACTTATAATGTTGGTCAAATAAGCCTGAGTGGACAAATTTCTTCTTGCTGTCTTCTAAGGCAACATTGGCATAAAATTCCCACACCAAATCAGGACAAAAGTAATCCCCAATGTGTAAGAATGCTTGACATCCAATTTGTTCCCAAGGACTATAGGTCTGTCAAGTCACAATGACCTTTTGTTCCACTAAGATGGGTCGTCCACTAGCTAGAATTCTCCTACGGTCGATGTTAAACATCCATTGCCCAACAAAGGAACCACCTGATATTCTAATACATACTACAAGCACTAGCATTAGATAGGTATAACAAATATTATCAGAAACTTAAAATTCATTCAGATTTAAACATAAAAATTCACCATCGGTCCAATTAAGAGACCATCGGTCGATGGACTGGACCATCGGTCCGATAGTCTAGACCTACGGCAATTGGTCTAAACCACATTAACAAACTGGTCAATAGTCTAGACCTACGGTAATCGGTCCGATAGTGTAAGACACCATCGGTCGAGGGTCAAAGACCTTCGGCCGAGGGTAGTTCATCAGATCTGTTTTCCCAAACTTTTCAAATCGATTAATCTGTTGTTTTAGGTTCAGTTCCTGGTCACAGTAGTGTCTAAGGAGGCCGATTAACAAAAATACATCATCAATTTTAACATCTAATGGCCAAAAATCACTCGACTAGCAACATATACTTCGAAACTAAAAGTAACAATTTAAAACGAATGAAAACGAGTTAGATTACCTCGTTAATGGCGCTGGAATCACAACGAAAAGATGTGCAAAACACACGGACAAAATCACCGTTCTCTTTCACTTGAAAATCTAGGGTAAAATCGCTCAAAAATACACAAAGTGACTGACCCGATTGACTTTGGGTCCTTTTATACTCTGTCAGTGACCATCGGTCGATGGTCTAATCCTTCGACCCGATGGTCCAGACACTCGGTCGAGTGTCTTAGTCCTTCGGCCGAGGGTAATTTCATTCGGCCGGTGGTCTATGCTTTGAAAAACCTAAAAACTTAACACTTTTCGCATTCAAACTTTACCTTCTTTTTCACATTCACTCCCCCTGGGACTGATCTCCACAGTATACGTCAACACGGAGAAAATAAGATTCCTTTCACAGTAAACCTTTCCGAGAACTGAGTTGTTTGGCTAAATACATAAACAGAAATGCACATGCAGCTAATCTTATGAATGCAAACAAACTCAGATTTGCATGCATATGCAAAAGCACAGACAAATAACTGTATAAGGTCCAGTGTGTCATGATTATCCACATTATAACAGACATAATCAGTAACAATTAACCTTTTAGATCTGAAATAAAACTACTTCTAACATCAGTTTCATTAAACAATAGCATAAGAAGAATATATGATGTTATCAGCATAGGAACAGATAAAACTGCTTATCATGAATCACACTTCAAGAAGTAAGACACATCTTTTTGTGAGTTGACACATTAAATTGATTAAATCTTTTGATTCGGGGATCAGAACTGAACTACATTGACATGTTTTTCACAGTTCATTCATTAACTTATTTGATAAAGCATATACAGAACAACTTTCAAATATACCAGTAAACATTTATCAACTTTCACCCAGACTACGATGATCACGTTATATTAATTACCTTAACACTTTTCAATGTTAGACTTTGATCACGAAGTCAGTCCTCATTTGAGATCGCACGATGGTTCAGGTAGAACAATTGAGCATAACATGTTGACGCTGTCCTCTTATCACATCAATGTACTTTCAATTTGATTAAACAGAACCATCTCACGATGTTTCTAGCAACCCTGTCAGCCATGAGCTTCTACCTTAAACTTACACCTTTCGTTTTAGATAACCTTGTGAATCTCAAATTTATTGCATACTTTGTTAAAGACACATACCAGCCGCTATAAACCCCATACTTAAACGGAAATCGTATGATGTATGATGTTTGATGGATGGAAGTGATAAATATATTTGAGTGATGGAACGCTAAGATATCCTCCAGAAGATATTCCCTCTATCCAGGTCAATAGGTACAATCCCATACCACAGACAAAAGACGTAAAGTCCACCAAATGTGATGTGAACTGAATGATTTAAGTTCTCTATATCTCATGATCTGAAAAATTTCTCCCCCTCAGATATAGGTAACTAAATCGTTCAAATAATCCTCCGATTGAAATAGCTGTTGTCTCAGACTTTAAAAACATAGGAATCGCTGAAACTCTGGTTCAATTCTTGATCCATGAACCTCTTACAATTATGCAGTGCATCATGTTATTTACAACTTCAAATAAATAAACAAAAACAAAACATACATTTTTTTTTAATGTTACTTTTTCTCCATAAAACAAACAAAATAAATAAATACAACTATACAAGATGATGATGCACTACTGTCTTTGACTTTAGTAGAGACTGCACAGAAAGCCAATCTTCTGATGTTGAAATCTAGAACTGATGAAGTTGCAAAATACAAATCATTTTGTGTCTGTGATACAAGACTGCACTTCTCAACCTTTTTTAGAGAAAGCACCTCCCTTCCAGTACCCGATATGTATGTTGTTGAATATCGGTCCAAGTAATAAAGGTAAATAGAAACAAGTATGCATCCTAGACAAAGTATGCTCACCTTGGGGACTCACAAAATTATCCTTTTGCTACCGAGTATAAATCGTAGTAGGGGAGAGCTCAATCGTCTGTTGAGTTTCTGAACAACCATTTCTCAGTACATATTCTGTGATAAGTAGGTGACTACCCTCAACCGCTGTAAATCTTTCCATGATTTCCTCATCATGATATTTACACTTTGTTAATGTGATCATCTCTATATAGAGTTAGGCCAATAAAGCCCACTAACACACTATCAATCATCCTGTATTACCTGTTTTCACAACTTACATGTCAGTTCAGTATCGCAATCACTTCCCACAACAAAGACAAAGCAACTCATTTTTAGGTTTTTCAATTTTTATGGGTTTTCTATATTTCAATTTTTTTATTTGGTTTTCTGGTTTTTCTGATTTTTATGTCTTTTTGATTTTCTCTGTACAAAAACATAAAACTATCTAAAAACTTAAGCAAACATGCAGAAACATCATTAAAAACTAATCTATCATGCAAATGGAATGTAAACATGCAGATGATCTACAAACTACCATGCAAAGCTACACATATAATACAGGCAGTTGCATATCCTTCACAACTCGATCTCTTGGTTAGATTCCTCTATATCAGGAACCTCAGTTTCAGGAACCACGTCAGTAAGAAATTTAATACCTATTTCCTTTAACAGAAAATCGAAGCGTGGTTTATCAAAAGCTTTTGTGAAGAGATCACCCCTTTAGGCTGTTGTGTCTATCTGCACTACATCTATCAGCTTTTTCTCATAGCAATCTCTAATGAAATGGTATTTAATCCCTATGTGTTTCGTTTTAGAATGATTTACAGGATTTTTAGTGACAGCTATGGCAGCAGTATTATCAACATAAATAGGAGTGTTAGAAATTTGCAAACCGTAGTCACGTAGTTGCTGTTGAATCCAGATGACCTGAGATGTACTGCTGGCCACGGTAATGTATTCTGCTTCACAAGTGGACTGAGCCACAGCTGTCTGCTTCTTACACTGCCAGGTAACAAGTTTGTTTCCCAGAAACTGACAACCTCCTGATGTTGACTTAAAATCTTTCTTACATCCTCCATAGTCCGAGTCACTATACGCTGTGAGATCAAAACCATCCTCATACGGATACCATAACCCTAAGCTCGGTGTATCTTTCAAATACCTCAGAATCTTCTTAACCACTAACATATGATGATACATTAGAGAACCGATGATTGCCCTGTATAACGTTTGGTCCACTGAAGCACCCTCACAATCAGGAGATATCCCATGATTGACAGACAACGGAGTCTTAGCGGGTCTTTCTGCTTCCATTTGAAACCTCTTCAGAATATCAGCAACATACTTGGTTTGATGCAAAAAGATACCTTTATCCGTCTGAGCTACTTGTAGACCTAGGAAAAACTTTATCGTTCCCATCGAACTCATCTTGAACTTCTGTTGCATGACTTTCTCAAACTCATCAACCATTCCCTGATCTGTTGACCCGAAGATAATATCATCAACATAAACCTGCACTAACATCAGATGTTGTCCCTTCTTCTTGATGGAAAGTGTCTGATCAATGACACCTCTCCTGAAACCGTTTTCAATCATGTAGTTTGACAATGTTGCATACCATGCTCTAGGAGCTTGGTGAAGACCATAAAGTGCCTTTTCAAGTTGATAAACCTTTTCTGAGAAATGCGGGTCTTCGAAACCAGGTGGTTGTTCAACAAACACTCTTTCATTGATCTCGCCGTACAAAAATGCGCTTTTGACATCCATCTGAAAAACTTTAAAATCCATGAAGGATGCAAAGGCCAAGAAAATCCTAATTGCTTCCAGTCGAGCAACCGGAGCAAAAACCTTATCATAGTCAATTTCAGGGATCTGTTGATATCCCTTTACCACCAGTCTAGCTTTGTTTCTGATAACAATACCCTGTTCATCCTTCTTATTTTTCAAAACCCATCGAAGATCATAGGGTACACAACCATGCGGTGGATTGACTAGCTTCCAAACCTTTAAATGTTTGAATTGTAACAGCTCCTCTTGCATTGCACTAACCCACTCGTCAAACATCAATGCCTCATAAGCATCTTTAGGTTCAATTTGACACATATAACATGAGTGAGCATGCACAAATATTCTTCCTGTCTTATTCAACGTTGAATAAAAAATTGTTACCACATTCGCACTCTCTGTCTGAACATCTTCCGCTACTGTTGAACTTACACTAGTCACGGGAACCTCTGATGTAGTCGGAACTTCAGATGTAGAGGCTTCATTAGACTTCGCTAGAGGAATACTAATGTGAGGAATGCCTCTTGAATCCACATAATAATCATCAAGTCGTTTAGGTGGCAGAATCACACGATTGGATCTACGTACACCTCCTGCTTCAGTTGGCAGTTCAGTCACTGTGTTACAGTTGGTGGTTGATTATATAGAGGATTAAGATGTTCCTCAGTCAGTTGCGTTCGACTAACTTCCTCGTCATCTTCAAGCTCACTATCTTCATCTGTATATACTACCCCGTCCTCATTTGAATCAAAATCACCTCTAACACTCTGCGGACTTGGTTGCAAGCTAGAAACCGGATTCTGAACCTGCACTGGAGTAGTGATAACATTTTCAGAAGTGTTTTGAGAATTAAACAATATCTGAGTCAGAAATTCTTCATCTGTAGCATCTGGCGGAAGATTGAAGGAATTAAATAACTTATCATATTCAAACTGCCATGCGAATCCTTTACTGACACGAGGTAGAGCATTGCGTTGAATATCAACCTCATAACGTTCTTCCATGCACTTGGACTCAGTATTATACACCCGTTTGTTCGGATTCCCATATCCCAAGAAGATACCAGAGATCACCTTTGAATTAAATTTTCCTCCAGCGTCTCGTACCAGAATAGTACAAGGTGCACCAAAGGGTTCAAAATGTTTAATGTTTGGCTTTCTCTTGTGTAACAGTTCATAACATGTTTTACCATGTCTCTTCACCACTAGAACTCTGTTCATCACGTAGCATGCAGTACTCACGGCTTCACCCTAGAAAACAATTGGAAGACATGAATCTGCTAGCATTGTTCTTGCAGTTTCAATTAGAGTCATGTTCTTTCTTTCAGTAACACCGTTTGATTGAGGTGTATAAGCAGGACTGAACTGTTGTTGTATCCCCTTCTCATTACAGAACAGCAGCATCTGATTGTTCTTAAATTCCGTACCATTATCAGTACGAATCTTTCTAACCTTCAACTTATACAAACTTTCGAGCTTCAGAATCAAAACTTTAATATGATCGAAAGTATCCGACTTGTGTTTCAACATCACAACCCACGAGAAATGGGAATATTCATCTGTAACCACCAAGCAGTAAGACTCTCCGGTGAGAGTTTTACAGTTAACTGGACCAAAGAGGTCCATGTGCAGCAATTCCAAAGGAATATTAACTGAATGATGCTTCTTGGCAGTATGTGACTTCTTAGTCTGTTTCCCTTGCTTACACGGAAGACAACCTTCAGGAATATGAAAACTCTTAACATTCACACCTTCAACCAATTCATTGTGGACTAGATTATTCATCTTCCTTAGACTCAGATTACCCATACGCTTATGCCAGATAATCGACTCCTGTTCAGTAGCCTTAGAAACAAATGTCTGATGGCCTGTAGCTGCTTTTACATGAGCCTTACGCATATCAAGGATATAGAGATCCTTGCACCTTGCAGCCATCATCAGAATCATGTCTTCCGAAATTACAAACTCTTTTCTCAAAATATAACAAAACTTATCATCAAAAGCAATGGTATACTTTTTGTCAGCAACTTGTGAAACTGAAAGCAGATTGTTCCACATCTGCTCTACATAATTAACTTTATCAAAGCTGACGTTCGTAATAACACCCTGAGCAGTAATAAATCCTCCTTCACTACCTGCAAAAGAAACTGGTCCTCCATCCACTGTTTTCACATTAGACAGCAAAGACAAGTTCCCTGTCATGTGCCTGGACGCCCCACTATCAACAATCCAAGTACTGCAGCGTGGATTGTAGGCGACCTGCACATTAAAGTAAGAGGATTAGTTAGAAAGGGCCACCCATTCCCTAATGGCAGTGGGTTTCCCATCAACACCAACAACTGGCAACTCCACCCATTGTCCTTTAGATCCAGAAGGACCTTCAGGATTTTGAACACTCTTAACTTCTGATTTAGATTTCCAAACTGTGTTATTCGGTAATGGTTTTCTATAATAATAATTAGTTTGAAAAACCTTTTTATCATTTGTTTGCACAGAAAAAGAATTAAACACTGGTGAAGGTGATCTCCTATTAAAGGAACGATTTGGACTAAGATCAACCTTCCTTCTTGGTGTCTGTTGAATGGGTCTACAATTCATAGCCCTGTGTCCCAACCTCCCACAATTGAAGCAGTTAACATTATCAAAATCATGAGAATTAAACAATTTGCGTCTAATTGGTGAAAACTATCTCCTAGGTGGTTCAGTATGTTGTCTAGTCGTAGGGGATGACGAGACTTGTTGCTTAACAGTCTGTCGACGACCAGGCGGAACATACTTGGACACACTACCAGATTTGGAACTTGCACCTGTTGGTGATTGTTCTACCTTAGGACCTGATTCATCTATCCTTCCCTTACTGACAAACTTAGGTGACACTCCCTGAGTGTTCTTCTTCTTATTCTGTTTGGGAGTCACAATTTTCTTAGACTGAGCCTTTTGACTCTTAGTCATCTTACCAGCATTAGCAGGATTTTTCAGAATGGTAACTGGTTTAGTGACAAGCTCAAAAGGTTTGCTGTCTTTCTCAGTGTCGATATCAGTATCTGACTCTGTTTCATAGACAACATCTAAAGGCTTCTTCGACTCAACTATCTTAACACAACTCTCAACAGGTGTTTCTTTAGGCTTACCATATTCTAGTTCTATAACTGGACCCTTACTTTTCTCAACTGGTTTGTTAATATACTCACCTAAAAGTGGCGGGGCAACCTGGTTGTAACCTAAACCCTGCTGTTTAGGAGGATTCAAAGTCTGTTTCACATAAGACATCCTCTGCCAATTTTCGATCCTAGCTTTTTCAGACTCGTATTTCAACTTAAATGAATCCCTTTCTGCCTTAAGAGTCTCTATCTATCCTAAATATATAGTAATCACTTTTCCATCATCTATAACCGTTGATTTTAAGTGACCCACCTGATTTTCTAAAGACTTAATCACATCAACATAGTCTTTCTGTTTATTAAGGTAGAAAAGCGCATCATCATAGTTCTTTTTATTAGTATGATTCTCCAAACTTAAATTCTTAAGGTCAATTCTAAGCTTAGGACAAGTCTCACATGTAACAGATATCTCATTAAGCTTTGTGATAACACATTCAAGCCTCTCAATTTCCTGTTCATAACCAATGCATTTAGAACAATTAGAAACTGAGTCAATCCATACCTTATCATTTCCGGGTGTGTTGGCCATGAATGTATAGTCATTTCTTCCAACCTGAGAATCTGCACCTGATTCTGACTCCGACTCTGAGCTCGTACTATCCGAGTAATCAGCCTCATAACCTCCTTTACCCGCACCTTGATCTCCACAAACTGGACTCTGAACAGTAACAATCTTCTCATCACCACTCTTAAGATCACAGTTGAGCAAATGTTCCTGCTCCTTTCTGAACCAAGTACCAACATGACAACTCATCCCTTCTTCTTCATCAGACGAGTCAGTAGTAAACTCAAGATCTGATAAGTCCTGAGCTTTGCGAAACTTATCATACAACCTATCCTTAATCCTCTTCCTGAAACAAAATTTCATCAGCTCTTCTGCTCTCTTCAACCTAGCATCACATTTGCACACATAGCATGTGTAATTCGGATTATCCTTACCTGTACAACCTGCATTTTTCTGAACAATTCATTCCTCTTCAATTTCTGCTTCGCTTTTACCTATAAACACAACATTAGCCTTTTGCGTATCTACCGAGATGGACCAGTCACATACTTCATCCGCATACGTTGTAGTCAAAGCCTTGGATTGAACAGAACCGGAAGATTCTTTCTCTATAATTACATGTTGTGGTGTAACTGAGATGGTTGTCTGGTGAAAAGGATCATGAAAACCAGGCTTGGGTGGTCTCGTGCAAGTCTTTTTAAAATGACCATATTCATCATAATTGTAGCACCTAACCTTTGACATATCAAAACCAAATTTTGAATCTCGATTCAAACTCAACGATCTTTGTCCTGTTCTCTTCAAGTACTTTCTAGCACGTCTCACAATGCTACCCATACAGTAGAGTATATCCATTCTCTCAAGCTCGTCCTCATCAATCTGATCATAGTCTTCATTTTCAAGATGACTAATAAGCACTTGTCCACCAATCATATCGTTGTATGAGTTAACAACAATAGCTGCCAATGCCATATCTTCCTGAATAGATTCGCAAGATCTCTTCTTGATATTCTCATTTTGAAACACAGGAGTTTGAGTCTGTTGAATCGGAGAATCCTCAATCATCTTATCTGTAGAATTTTGAGCTTGTAATTTAGCATTAAAGTAGCCGGACTGAGACGATGGTGCAGACAAT